>NW_024465035.1:18672500-19272500 GCF_017591425.1 Ochotona curzoniae | reverse complement strand
CCTCACTGCTCTACTTGCCATCCAGCTCCCTGCTGATGTGCCTGGGAAAGCAGTAGAGGATGACTCGAAGATTTAGGACCCTGCCCCCACCCACATGGAAGACCTGGAAGAAGCTCCTGGCCCCTGGCTTTGGTTAAGCTCATTTCTGGCTATTGCGGCTAGTGAACCAGCAGACAGAAGATCTTTTTGTCTGTCTTTCCTCTCTGTAAAATCTGCTTTTTCAGTGAAAATAAATAAATCTTTGAAAAAAAAAAAGACAACACAGGAGAAACAGAAAGGCACTATTACAGCGTTTATTGTGCATAATGCTAAGGATCCTGATCAATTCAATAACAAAGATAAGTGACATAAAAATCATATGTCATTCAGATGATAGAATTGCCTAAACAGAAAAACCAAGAAACCCTCTGGAGGAGTATAACTTGCTAAGAAGCTCAACTGTTACTTGGTGGGAAAAAAAAGCAATATATAGAAATTAAGCATATTAACATATTGTAGAAATAAAAGTAACTACTGGTTAACCTCAAGTGCAATGTACATATTGATAAGACTTTATAAAATATTATTAAAGACTATAAAAGAATTTATGAATTAAAAGATGTGCCTGCTAATGTATGAGATTTAATACTGCATATGTAATTTTTCCCTTGGAAATAAATAAATTAAGTGCATTTCCAATAAAAGCTTCAGTATTGTTTTAAGAAAAGGCTTAAAAAATGTGACATTTTGGGCCAGTGCTGTGGCAGAGTGCATTAAACAATCGTGTGCAAGCTGGCAGCTCATACATGCTGGTTTGAGTCTCAGCTGCTCCACTTCTGATCCTGCTTCTTGCTAATGTGCCTAGGAAAGCACTGGAAGATAGTCTAATTACTTGAGATCCTGCATCCATGTGGGACAACCTGATGAAGCTCCTGGTTCACAGCTTCAACCTGATCTAGCCCCTGGGCCAATGTGTCCATTTGGGGAGTAAGCCAGTCAGAGGAAGATCTCTGTCCATCTCATCTGCTTCTCAAATAAATGAAGCTTTAAAAAACATGATGTTCAAATTGTTAAGGAAAAGTAGAGACAGGAAGGCCCAACACTCTTTTTAAAAAAACCAACAAGAGGAGAACAAGAACCAATAAACCCAGGTTTTTCAGCATTTATATTAGTGTGTGGTTGACTCAGAGAGGACAAACATGATTGGGAGAAATAGATTCCACCAGGCATCGAGAGCATGGTGGTGACGGTGATGATGACCTATAAACATGAGGTTAATCTCATTGGTGTTGTGACACAGCAAGCTAAGCTGCCACCATCCCACCTCGGTCCAAGCTGTTCCACTTCTGCTAATGCACTTGGGGAAAGCAGTGGAGGATAGCCCACATGTTTAGGTCCCTGCCACTCATGTAGGAGACCCAGATGGAGTTTCAGACTCCTGAATTTAACCTGGACCAGCCCTGGCTGTTGCAGCCATTTGAGAAGTGCACTAGCAAATGGAAGATCTCTCTCTCTCTCTCCCTCTTTCTCTGTAAACAACAACAACAACACAAGTAAAAAAATTTTTTTAATAAAAAGAAAACATGAGGTTGGGATAATACATAGAGGAAACACTACCTAGTGCCATGCACACACAAAACATAAATTTTTGGAGAATGGAACACCTAAATGTACAAAGGAAAAGCATGGCTTTTAGGTAAAAGTATCTAACAGCTTCAAGGAATATCACATAAAAGTGAAGAAAATGAGCGAATCAGATCTATATGTATTCACTTACGCAGATCTCAAAAACAAAATTGGTTTTTGAAAAAAAGTACCTGATCAAGAAGGACTGATTTTTGCAAAGTATCAGATAAAGCACATATAGTATCACAGCACTTCTGTACATTTGAAAAGACAAAACATAAAAATTCCCCCACTCTCGCTGCGCCGACATTCATTCCTATTAGATTCACGTGAGAAAGCATTTATCTTTCCCCTGTGATTTTCCTTGCAACCACATTGCTGCCATTAGCCATCTTCTGCAGAACCTGAGAATGGTTAGATACGGGTGACCTGGGGCTGCCCAGGAGTCCCTTCAGTGTTTCTCTTCAGTGTTTCAGGGTAGGGAAGGGAGGGGAACTCTGTTTCTGCCTCTCCCACATCTCTCATCTCATTCTAGTGTCTAGTCTAGAATGTCCTTCCACATTTGGGCTTCACTGAATCTCTCTTTTCTTTCTGAGCGCAACAAGATGATGAAAAATGATGTATGTATCTTGATCTCCCTACAAGCAGACAGACAGGCAAACAGGGAGCGACCATTGTCACAGAAGACAGCACAAAGCTGATCTTCTTGAGAGGGATAATGGAAGAAAGGTAAGGAATGGGAGACACTTGGTATCAAGAACATGGTGACAGGTGGGCTTTGAAGTCCTCACTGGGTGTAACTTAATCTTCCACACAAAGTGATACTTGGAACTCCAGTTTATCTCCAAGCATGTTTACTTTCTTCCCCTGAGCCCAAGAGATACAGTGAACACCTTATAGCTGGTACCAGCTTCCATTTCAAAAATAAAATCTAGGCCAATAGTTTCCACAAGGCACAGCAAAGACCAGGACCGGATAGTAAGATTTCAATATCATATATATATATATGTGTGTGTGTGTGTATGATGTGTATATATTTATGTATATGTATATATATGGAAATTTTATCAATAATTCATTTAATACAAATATTTCTTCAGGAATAGATTTAATAGTTAATGGAAATTAAAATTGGTGTGGTTTTTGCAGTATAATGTGGCAAAAATTTAAGTCACACATTCTTTTAATCTGGCAATTCTGCTTCTGGCATTTCATTCCTCTATTCATCCATATCATATGTAGAGAGATGGATGTAAGAGGAAGAGAATTCATGAGATAATTATTTGTGCTGACAAAATATGAGGCTATGCTGATTAGAACCTACATGGTTTCCAAGTGGATAGCAACTCAATTTTGCTTTGTTCTGTCAAGTAAAATCTATTCAGCCAATGTTCATGGGACTTTCACAGGGAGTTCACTGATTATTGGGGCAGTATTGATATTTTAACATTTGGGAGTCTTTTATTACATTTACTTGAGATGTCCTTAAATTTATTTAGCAATTTAAAACTTTCTGTTAAAATAGTCATTTTTAAAAGTATGTAATTTGTATGCATATTTGTATAATAACTTTTCGATTAGCTCTACTATTTTTTCTATTTTCTATTTTTCTTTTATACTTTCCTCCTTCTTTTTATTTATTATTATCTTTCTAGTTTTATCAGAAGTACTTAACTAATTTCATTTTTTTACTGATATAAATGCTGTCTGCTTCAATGCTATGAATTGTCCCAGGAATATATTTTTAACTACATCTGACAGTTCTGATGAAACTGCTCATTCTTCAGAGGTTTTTAAAATCACCAAGTAGAAAATCTTGTTACTGTCATTTTTATTTGCTTTTGTTGCTGTTTTCTAATTGTTTGTATTGCAGTGTGATCACAGAAATTTTTCTTTATTAAGTCCATTTTTTGGGATCTTGTTGAGGTTTTCCCTACATGAGATTCTAGCCTCTAAGCTACCACATCCTCAGATTCACCTTATTCATCGTATTATTTGGGTCATCTATGACTTTCCATACTGTTTTATACATTTGACTTTCTAACCTCTATGATGTTTTTGGTTATTTACCTTAAAACTCATAATTTAAGATTTATGACTATTATTGCCACAATATTTGTTGCAAATATTCCAATTACTGTTATGGATTATTTTGCATTTGCAAAGTATCATTTTTGTCCTATTGAGTACATTTTGGTCTAAATTTGATCTTTTCTGAGATTAGGAGTGTAACTCTTTCTTTCTGATTCCCTTTGCTTGTATCATTCCACACTCTTGAATTTCAGCCTTTCAATATCATTTTGAGGAGTATATTTTTATTCAGCATATTGTTGGATATTGTTTTGCAATACAATACAAAATTTTCAAAGAAATCCATTTCCATTTGTTGACATGTCAAATTTGCTTACTCATAGTTTTCATATATTATTATCTTATTTTTTCAAGAAAAATATTTATTTTTATTGGAAAGCAGGAATTACAGAGAGAAGGAGAGATAAAGGCAGAGAGAGAAGGTCTTCCACCAATGGGTACCCCTCAAGTGGCCACAATAGCCAGAGATGAACTGATCCAAAGCCAGGAGCCAGGAGCCTTCTCCAGGTCCCCCACAGTGGTGCAGGGCACCAAGCATCTGGGCCACACTTCGCTGCACCTCCAGTCCGTAAGCAGCAAGCTGGAGTGGAAGTGAAGGACATGAACTGGCATCAGTATGGGATGCTGGTGTTTGAGGAGGCAGGATTAGTTTGTTGAGCCATGGCACCAGACCTTACGTGTTTCACATTTAATAGTTTTAACAATAGTTCATTATCTGATATGTTTTCTTTGCTTGATTTTTGGTGTCCAATTCTTCTGTTTCTTATAAGAGTTTGTATTTTTGATCTAGGGATGGTCTTAGTAAGTATAAATTCATATAAATTTATAGTTATAATTAGGACCATGTAACATATTACTCATGATAGGCTGTTGCTATAAATAATATCTAATATTTCTGTTTAGTGATTCTTTTCTTTTTCTGTTTTAGCTTTCATCTCACTTTATTTAATGTTTTACATGTCTACCTCTATACTGTTGAATATGTCTGCTTTTCCACTCCTTGATTTAGTAGCTTTAAAGAATACTCTTTAATTTCACGCTATTACCCAAACAAGGACACATGGACCAAGGCTGTCCTGTGTCCTTGCCTGTCATGTCTCTTCCTGTCCTGCGGACACAACCAGGGCCTGTGCAGTTTGTGAAGGGGCAGAGCTTGATCCTCACTTTTGCCTTCTGCAGGCCCTACTATTTATTGGGTGCTGAGTGCATACTGATGAGTTCCCCTCCACCCACTCTGGTCCTCCTAGACTGCTGTGCCATCTTTTGTCCTCCATGCTTTTCTTTTCCTTTCCATTTGCTTATATATATTTCTGTTTGAACAGATCTGTTCTTATTCCCATGCAGTCATTTTTATTGGCATTTTTGAAGGATGAAGAAGAACGGATGCATGCTATCCTCCATATCTAACCAGAATCCACAAATATCTCCCAAATAACTCATTTTGAGCAAGGACACTTTGCATTAAATGATCAGAAGTGGCATATAAATCATATGACTCATTATCTCAGCTGTATTAAATAAGATCTTGTGACTAGGTCCTGAGCAGAGTCAGGATGGTAGAATAGGGTAAGGACACATTTGAACAGAGAAACATTAGCAAGGGTGAAGCAGAGAAGGCACATTCCAGGAAATAGAAGAGGACAGACTGATAGCAGAGGGACACCTGGAGACTGGTGGACACAAGAAAGCAGAGGAGACGATGGTGTGATCTTGCAATGACAAAATAACCCAGAAGAATTCAGCAAATGGTGATATGAACCCGTTGGCTGTAGCTCCACTAGCAGCCAGGTGGGAAGGGGAGTTCACTGGGAGTTCAGGAAGTGAATCCAAAGAACTGCCTGTCCTGCTGGTTAGTTTGACTCAAGCAGGAACAGAGAGAGAGCAGTAGATCCAAAACAGGCTATGCAGGAACAGGGTGGATTTCATAACCTAGACCTCTAACAGTGCTGAATCAGGTGCCATTTTGTATAGAGATGCATAGGCTATGGGTCAGGACTGAACTCATTCCTGGCTCAGTGAATTGTATCATGGCATCCTACAGATTCCCCCAAAAATAGGTCCGGGTAGCCCCAGACCTAATGGCCAACAGATCAAGAACTCTACTAGTGGCACATCAGGCATCATTTATACAGTGTGGCAAAGGCTTTGACAATGCAAGGATAATAGTGAGCTGCACATTTAGTGCTGAGCTGGGAACAAACCCACTGAGCTTAGTGCATTGCATGGGTCCCACAGGGGAAATAATACCAACTTTGACATCTTATGACTCAAAATAGCTCTGTGTGACCCTCAGACCTAATGGCCAGCAGGTTCCACCAAGAGCAGCACCACCAAGAATCTAGTTATTTAGGACACTTTGTGTCTTCCTAATCCTGGAAACTGCTCAAACTAGAAGTGAAAGAAAGGTTGTATGGAAAAAAGAGCAGCCACAGCACTGGATAACAGGAGATGAAGACTGGTGAGCCAGGAGCTGAGGCTACAGAGACCATGGTGGAAGGCTAACACAAGAGCCCAGGTCTGAAACTTGCTTGAGTGAGTGGCATATGACTGCAAACAAAAAACCGTGTACCAACCGCAATAAGTAAAATTGAATTGTACACCTGTGGGTGACACAGCTTAGAAACCTGCCCTAAGGAGAAGAATCTGATAACCAGAAGTACAATGACCAAGAGCAAAAAAAGAGACAGAGCACAATAAATATTACTAAAGACTCCCCTGAAAAGAAGCAAAACTCTTTATCAACCTCGGAGTTAACCAAGGAAATGGGGGATATAGAATTCAGAAAACTCATTGTAAAGCTTCTTATCAACAATGAGAAGAACATACAGGCATTGAAGGAATTTAAGGAATATGTCACACAGGAAATAACAACACTGAAACAAAACCAAGCTGAATTATTGGAAATGAAGGACTCAATAGAGCAAGCTAAAAATTCAGTGAAAAGTCTCAATAATGGAATGAGTGAAGCAGAAGAAAGAATCTCAGAACTGGAAGATATTTATTGTTACCATGGAGAAGATATTTCTTGTTACAAAGCTGGAAGCAGAACTGGATCAGCTAAAAAAAGTATGTAATAATTAAAATACACTATTAAAAGGTTAAATATAAGAATTATGGGAGTTCTAGAAGGCACAGAAAAAGAAACTTGGTTTAAAGATGTATTTAATGAAATAATGAAAGGAAAATTTTCCTAATCTAGACAAAGAACTGGGAAACAACATCCAGGAGGGGCACAAACTCCCAACAGGCTTGATCAAAAGCGATCTTCATCACCACTCATGATAATCAAGTTCTCTTAAATTGAACATAAGGAAAAGATCCTTAAATGTACATGTGAAAAAACCAATTGACCTATAGAGAATGGCAACTAAATTCACAGCTGGTCACTTACAGGAAACCCAACAGGGCAGAAGAGAATAGAGCAACATATTCCAGATTCCAAAAGGAAAAATTGTCATCCCAGAATTATGTACCAGTAAAGATTTCCTTTGTCCTTGAAAATGAAATAAAATTCTTCCACAGTAAAGAAAAGCTCAAAGAACACACCTTTTCCAAAGCTGCCCTACAAACGATACTTACAGATGTTCTCTTGACAGAGAGAAAGAATAGTACCCACTAAAACCAAAAGCAAATGTGAAGAATATCCCAGTAAAATGACAACAGAAGACTATATCAATTAACAACCCATGGATAAAGTGATGGGACCAAATTGCCACCTATTTATATTAACCTTGAATGTAAATGGCTTAAATGCATCAATCAGAAGTCATTGATAAGCAGACTGGATTAATAAAACAAAATCCATCTATCTGTTGCCTAACAGGAGACACATCTCACCAACAAAGATCAGCAGAAACCATATCTCACAGATTTTGGTGTTTTTGTTTGTTTGTTTGCTTGTTGCTTCAAAATAACTTTATTTTTTCACTAATTTCTTCCCTGACTCATAGGTCATACAGAAGCATCATTCTCTTCAAGAAGTTTCTTGAGTTTCTTTTTCATTTCTTCAGCGACATATTAGTCATTCAGTGGCATGTTTTTTTACCTTCATGGCATTATAAGTTTCATTTTTTGTTCCTTTTGATTTTGTTTAGTAGCTTTTTCTTTAAAGGAGTATATAGTAACTGTGTAGGTTTTTCATCTTGGGCCTGGTACGGTAGCCTAGTGGCTAAACTTCTTGCCCAATCCTGGCAGCCCTGCTTCTCATCCAGCTCCTTGTTTATGGTCTGGGAAAGCAGTCAAGGATGGCCCAAAGTCTTGGGACCCTGTACCCATGTGGGAGACCCAGAAGAGGCTCTGGGCTCCTCCCTTTGGATCGGCACAGTTCCAGGAGTTGCAGCCACTTGGGGAGTCAGTCATCACATGAAATATCGTCGTTTCTGTCTCTCCTCCTCTCTGTACACCTGACTTTCCAATAAGAATAAAGTAAATCTTTTAAAAAAATTATTCATCTTGTTTAAGGATTTTAACATGAAGTGGTGTTGGATTTTATCAAATGCCTTCTTTGCATCTATTAGATGATCATATGGTTTTCATTTTTCAATTTGTTGATATCACATTTATTGGTTTGTGAATGCTGAACCACCCCTGCATGCCCACCTGGTCCAGGTGAATGATCTGCCTGATGTACTGTTGGATCCCGTTGGCTAGTATTTTGCTGAGGATCTTTGCATTTATGTACATCAATAATATCGGTCTGTAGTTCTCTTTTTCTGTTGTTTCTCTGGCTTTGGTATTACGGTGATATTGGCTTCATAGAAAGAATTTGAAAGGATTGCCTCCATTTCTATCATTTATTATTTTTTTTAAAGATTTATTTTTATTATTATTTTTTTCATTGGAAAGGCGGATATACAGAGAGGAGAGACAGAGAGGAAGATCTTCCGTCCGATGATTCACTCCCTAAGTGAGCGCAACGGGCCGATGCTATGCCGATCCGAAGCCAGGAGCCTCTTCCGGGTCTCCCACGCGGGTGCAGGTTCCCAAAGCTTTGGACCGTCCTCGACTGCCTTCCCAGGCTACAGGCAGGGAGCTGGAAGGGAAGCGGGGCTGCCAGGATTAGAACCGGTGCCCATATGGGATCCCGGGCGTGCAAGGCGAGGACCTTTAACTACTTGCGCCACCGCGCGGGGCCCCATTTCTATCATTTAGAAAAGCTTGTGGAGAGTTTGGGTAAGTTCCTCTTGGAACATTTGGTACAATTCAGCAGAGAAGTTATCTGTTCCAGGGCTTTTTTTTTTTTTTTTTTGGTTGGGAGGGCTTTAATTACTGATTCCATCTCAGTCCATGTTATAGTGCGATTTGGATTTTAGTTGCTTCATGATTCAAAGCAATATACGAAAAACCCAACACCACTATCACACTAAATGTGGAAATATTGGAAACTTTTCTGCTAAGATCTGGAATTAGACGAGAATGTCCACTCTTGCCATTACTCTTCAATAAAGTATTGGAAGTCCTTGCCAGAGCTATTAGGCAAGAAAAAGAAATTAAACGAATTCAAACAGGAAACAAGGAATTGAAATTATCCCTATTTGCAGATGACATGATTCTCTACTTAGCAGAACCAAAGACTCAGTGAAGTGACTTTTGGAACTCATAGAATACTTTGGCAGGGTAGCAGGATACAAAGTTAATGAACACAAATCGATGGCGCTAGTGTATGTAAATAATTCCATGGCTGAGAAAGAAAGTCCCCTAAAAGTAGCAGAGAAGAATCTTAAATACCTAGGAATTAGACTCACTAAATATGTGGAAGACCTCTATGATGAAAACTAGAAAACATTAAAAAAAGAAATAGAAAAATGGAAAAACTTACCATGTTCCTGGATTGGCAGGATCAACATTACCAAAATGTCCATATTTCCAAAAGTAATATACAGATTCGTTATGATCCCAATCAAAATCCCAACAACATTCTTTTCAGAAATAGAAAAGAAGATACAGAAGTTCATCTGAAAACACAAGAGACTATGAATAGCCAAAGCTATCCGAAGAATAAAAACCAAGCTGGAGGAATCACAATTCCAGACCTCAAGACATACTACCGACCAGTGATCACCAAAACAGTCTGGTACTGGTACAGAAACAGAGCAGATCAATGGGACAGAATAGAAACCCAGGAAGGGAGCATGCACATGTATAGCCAACTAATTAAATTAAATTAAATTAAATTAAACTGAAAACAATCTGTGGGAAAAGCCTGGTCTCTTCAACAAATGCTGTTGGGACAACTGGATAGCAGGACCAGCATCTATCACATCATGCAAAAATCAGCTCTAAATGGAACTAGGACCTAAATCTACACCCAGAAAGCACTGAAGTATTAAAGGAAAACATAGGAAGCACTCTCCAAGATACAGGGATGGGGAAAAACTTCTTGGAAAAGACACCAAAAGCATAGGCAGTCAAAACCAAAATGAACAAATGGGCTACATTAAACTGAAAAGCTTCTGTATAGCAAAGGAAACAACAAAGTGAAGAACAACCAATGGAATGGGAGAAATTTTTTTGCATACTACACAAGTGAAAGGCGACTAATATCCAGGATTTACAAAGAGCTTCAGGAACCAGGGACAGCAATAAAAACAGACCTGTGAAGAAATGGGTAAAGGAGATGAACAGACATTTTTCAAAAGAACGAATTGAAATAGCTAACAGACATTTTCCAAAAGATGTTCAGACTCCCTAGCTGTCAGGGAGATTCAAATGAAACCCACATTGAGGTTCCAACTCCAGTGAAGTTGGCTTACATTCAGAACTCTACTAACAACACCTGCTGGTGTGCTTGTGTGGAGAAAGGTGCCCTCCTTTACTGCTGGTGGAAGTATAGGTTAGTACAACCACTACTGAAATCAGTATGGAGAAAGCTTAGAGAACTCCAAACAAACCTGCCACATGAACCTGCTGTCCCACTGCCAGGAATGCATCCACAGGAAATGAAAACTGCCTATGAGAAAGGGATCTGTAATCACACATCTAGAGCAGCAGAATCTACAATAGCAAAAAACATGGAACCAACCAACCCAGGTGCCCACCCAAATAGGAGTGGTTAAAGGAACTGTGGTGCATCTATTCCACAGAATGCTGCTCAGCCATTAAAAATAATGAAATTATACCATTTGCAACCAGATGGTCCCAACTAGAAACCATTATGCTCAGTGAAATAAGCCAATCCCCAAAGGACAAATATCATGTTTTCTCTGATATAAGGCAGCTTTCACGCAAATTGTAAAATCATTAACCCTTTCCATTTTGTTTTTGCTGCAACCCATGGGTTTTGATATATTTGTTTTTATATTCATTTCTTCCAAATAGCTTCTTTTGTCAACTTCTCCACTGACTTGTAGATCCCACAGTAACATCACTTTACCCAAGAAGCTTTGGTGTTTTCTTTTTCATTTCTTTATTGATCTTAATTGTACCATAAAATTCAAAATTAAAAAAAGGAAAAAAAGATTTATTCATCTCTCCTGGAAAGTCAGATTTAGAGAGAAGGAGTTACAGAGAGGAAGACCCTCCATCCCCTGGTTCATTCCCCAAGTGACTGCAACGGCCAGAGCTGAGCTGATCCAAAGCCAGGAGCCTCCTCCAGGTCGCCCACTTGGGTGCAGGATCTCAAGGTTCTGGCCATACTCTACTGCCTTCACAAGCCACAAGCAGAGATCACTAGGGAAGTGGAGCAGCCAGAACATGAACCAGAGCCCACGCGGGATCCTGGAGCATTCAAGGCAAGGACTTCAGCCACTAGGCTACCATACCAGGCCCTGTAAAGCTTTTCTTAAGAATGTATTATTCAAAATTCAAGTGTACTTAAAGCATAAGTTAGTGGTGAAATTAGTGCTGTTTATCAGTCATATGGCTTTCATCACAAGATACCATGGCAAGGTGACTAGGACAGATATTTATTTGTGCAGACTTTTGGATGTATGTCTGTGATCAGAGGACCTGCAGGGCCCGGGACTTACAACGTGCTTTTCCTGCCATGTTGATGGCTATATCTCCCTGTGTTCTCAATCATCCAGGAAAGAACTCTGGTGTCTTTTCCCCTTCAAAGGGCACCAGTCCTGTGGGCCAGGGACTTCACTCTCATGATCTCATTCAACTTCACTCAAGTGCTTCAACATCCTATAGGTGCTTTCTGGAGACACAATTCATTCTTTAATAGTGTATGTGAAACTGTGCATGTCACAAAATGGGATGCTAGGAGCACTTACCAGCCCCTTTCTAACAAAATCTCCTCTTTCTTGGAGTTGGCTCTTTTCCTAATTTCTGTCACTTTTCTTGTCTTCATATATATATATTTTTCTTAATGTGCATCTATGGGGTGATTTGAATGTGTTCCTAAAAAAATCCATGTGTTGGAGATTTAATCTGCTAATTTCTGTTATGAGTTTGGAGGTGAGGCCTTGGGCAGGTGACTAAGATTCCATGAGGTCATGATGCTGAGGCCCATGATGGCGCTTCTTCACTAGAAGAAGGCGAGAGACCTGAGCCAGCACAGCTGCTCTGTCTTGCACATCATGATGCGGCAATGAGACCCTCACCAGAGGCTGGGGAGACGCTGGTGCCATGCTTCTGGGCTTCTGAGCCTCCAGAACCAGCAGCTAAATGCTCTCCCTTTATCAATTATCAAGTTTCTCATAGTAAGAAGCCTGAAACATTACAGCTTTACTCGATTTTAAATTTTGAATGGAATGGTCCTTGTGCAATCCCTTGCGTCTGGTCTTTGTTGTTGTTAAGAATTGACCTTTTTCTTGCGCAGAGCTATAGTTGACTCCTCCCATTGCTGAACATTATCCCACTTTAGAATAGAACAGGAATGTCCAACGTGCTCCAGACCTATGAAGATTTGGGTTGTTTTCAGGATTGGATTCGTATCCACATTGATCGTGCTCCTCCTTGTATGTGTAGTCTGGGGCCACACGCACATATTCCTGTCAAGTGTAGGTGTGCAAGATCACTAGAGAACTAGAGAAGCACAGAGTATGAGCTGTCACTCTTACTGGATCATGTCCATCGCTTTCCAAACATTTCTGCATTCATACACACATCTAGTGGTGCGTGAGTTTTGCTTGCTGTTTCTGGATACGTGGCACTAGTGCCCACCCGCCCCCCCCCCCACTAGAGTGAGAGAAGGAGAAAATTTCCCAGTCTGAGCCTGATTTGCTTCTTCTGGATTAAAATAGTTAAGAATACTTGGTTGTGCTTCCTGGCTGTTTGGATTTTGACTTTTGTGACTCCCTCCCATTTGATGGTAGAGATTCTGATTCTTATCCACCTTTAAGAGCTATGCCTTACAGGTGTCTCCAGTTTCTTGAGCTTGTCCTTTGAGGAGCAGAAGTCCTCAAATTTAGTATCCTAAAATGTGCCTGTCTTTTCCCCTATGATTCTTGTGTCACATGTAGTAAAGCTTTTTCTATCCTGAAATTTAGCTTTGCTTTTTTTCCGTCTAAGGAAAACCAGCTGTTAGTAGCTGGAATTGATTCCTGAGTGTGGTGCCAAGTTGGATACGATAAAATTTCCCCACTGACATTCCTACTTCTCCAGCACTGCTTGCTGAAGTGGGTTTCTCCTCTCTCCCTCTGGGGCCATTGTCACCACAGATGAGATGTCTGCCCCTGCTCTGGGCTGTCTTGGGCTGTTAGAACAATGGCGCACTCCTTCAGTGCTTGGAGCTTCAGAGCAAATCACAACATCTAGAACAGTGACTTCTCCCACCTCTTTCTCTCCTCAAAAATGTCTTGAGTGTAATTTGCTCTTTGCATTCTCATTTACATTTTGGAACCAGTTTGTCAAGTAATACAATGAAAGCCTGTTGAGATATGGGTTGGAAATTACATAAAATTTATTAGCCATCTGGAGAAGTTTTTACAATATTGAGGCTTTGGTTGCAAGAACATAACGTTATCACCCCATTTATTGCAGATTCTAACAATTTTACTCAATACCTTCTATAATTATGTTTATAGAGATCTTAGTTATATTTCAATAATTTCATTGCTAGATACTTGATATCTTTAAGTGCTAGCATAATATTATAAGTGGCAGCAGTGATATTTTTGAAAAAAATCCTATTTGGGGCCTGGCGCGGTGGCGCAAGTGGTTAAAGGTCCTCGCCTTGCATGCCCGGGATCCCATATGGGCGCCGGTTCTAATCCCGGCAGCCCCGCTTCCCTTCCAGCTCCCTGCCTGTGGCCCGGGAAAGCAGTCGAGGACGGCCCAAGGCTTTGGGACCCTGCACCCACGTGGGAGACCCGGAAGAGGCTCCTGGCTTCGGACTGGCATAGTATCGGCCCGTTGCGCTCACTTGGGGAGTGAATCATCGGACGGAAGATCTTCCTCTCTGTCTCTCCTCTCTGTATATCTGCCTTTCCAATAAAAAATAATAAAAATAAATCTTTAAAAAAATCCTATTTGCTGATGCTAGATATGCAATTGATATATATATATATATATATATTAATCTCCACCAAAACACCTTGCCATACTCTCACTAATTCTAATAGCTTATCTTTAGAGTCTGTTGGATATTTTATGTCCTCAAGATTATTAGTTGTAAATTAGAGCACCTTTTTACCTTTTCTTATATTTATACCTTTTAATCTTGTCCCTGTGGCCTTAATTATAAAGGTGAACTGATGAGAATAGATATCATTTTTCCCCTTTTGTTCTTAAAGGGAAGAGTTTCCAAGCTCATAGCTCAGTAGGATGTTTGCTACTTTTTAAAGAATGAATGCCTTTCGTCAGACTGACGTGTTTCATGTCTAGCCCCACTTTTAAAAGATATTGAAATCAAAAGTGAAAATTGAACTTTATCAAATAATTTTCAGCATTGATTTAAGAGAATCACATGATTTCCCCCTTTAACTTGTTAATAGAAAGAGAACATTTTTTTTTCTGCTGTGAGGTGTCATCTGTCACAGGTGTCAAAAATATAGTTGGAAAAAGACAGAATTTTACACTTTCATGCCAGAAGTTTTTTTCTGGGCATTTTGGAAAATTGTGTTATTCTGCATCTAGAGAGGGTCTGTCCTCCAACCCAGGCACGTGGAATAACCTAAGGAGATTTGAAATCTGAGAATTGTGGTAATAAGAGTAACTTTGCTTGTGGCTAATTTTACTGTGGGTAATTTTTGGACCATTGTTCATAGCTGTGTCTCTATTTTGCTCTGTTGCTCCTTCAGAGTAGATCTTCCTTAAACTTCACTCATGTGTAGAGTGAGTGAGTGTGTGTGTGTGTGTGTGTGTGTTTGCGCATGTGCTGTGGTACTGAGGAGAATACTATGCCTATACCACCCAGACCAAAGAACTCAAACTTTCTAGGGTTGAACTCACACACCAGTATTAAAAAAACAAAGAAAACCAAAAAAAAAAAAAAAAACAAAAAAAAAAGTGTCCCCAGGAAATTGCAATGTGCTGTTGAAAAAGCTGCAAAACGCTCAGAAATACTAATCTATCTCCCACTGGATCTAAAACTTCAACGTGTGTGTTTAACAGTTACCAAAGTGCACATCCTTACAAAGTGAAATAGCAAGATTCAGCAGGGTGCAGATGAGATCTGGGAGGATAAATAAAAGGCCAGCAGGTGAAGGAAGAGGACAGAAACAAAGACAGAGGCGCAAGGACAGCAAATCTACTCACTCAATTTTGTCCGAAGATTCGCTTTGGGTCATGTACACGCAATTGACCACAATAGTGACTGTAATAAACAAGCTGAACCATCTGAGAGGCACAGGTTAAGGAAAAGCTGAAAGTCCAGATCTCTCCGGCCTTAAGTAGGATCGTCTAGATGTTGAGAGATTAAAGTGGTGCTCGGAGAGAGAATATTCTCACTCATTAACACTCTGTGAGCACCACCGGGGTTGGGCACTTTGTACCAACTGTTTTCTAGTTGGGGTATGATGCTCTACAAAGGGGAATTGGGAAATGGGCCGCTGGGGCTGAAGTAATTTTCCCAAGATCTTACATCTGGTTCAGCCTGGTGCTGAGAGGAGGACTCAGATCTCTTTTATACCAGATTCCTAGGAAAATAGAATACCTTCTCCAAAATTTCCTTCTGCCCCAATGCATCCATCTCACTGTGCAATGTGGGTTGTCATTTCAGCTGGCACACCGCTCCTCTGTTCTAACAAAGAGAAGCTAGGTAGTTAGAGACACATGGAAGAGTGGCTCATGGGAATGACTAGTTCAATAGCTTGAGGTCAAAGACACTGGGGGAATGGGCCTTAGGACTGGTGGAGGCAGGCACAGAGCAGTGCCTGCAATGCTGGCTGTGGAGGAAAATATGGATCAGGCTGGCATGGAGATTCCTGAAGAGCCAATGAGGAGGCAGGAGCAGGGGACAGGCTGAGGCATTATCAGAAGGGAAAGGAGCGTGAGTGGAAGGGTCACCGGGGTTGGGAGAAGCACAGGTGGATACCACTCTTCACTTGGCCACTTGTCCTCTGGCCAAGCTGGGCTCCTGGCAATGCTTCCTAAGGAAAAACAAAGCCTCTGCTTGTGCTCCAGCCACAGACCACACACAGCCCTCGTCTCTGTCCTGACCTCCGTGGGGGCCAAAGAGTGTGCATGGTTCTTTCAGGCCTCTGCAAATGCCTCCAGGGAGCATTGTTTCGTGGTTGCTTGGGAACACATGCACTCTGAAAAGGGATCTGCTGTTTGCATCAGGAAATGTGTTCACACAGGGAGAAGCATCTACCCAAGCAGTCAAAAGCCTACTGCTAATTCTATATAGGCCTTCGAAGTTCTATGCTGTCTTACGTGTAGTGCTACTTACAGAACACATCAAAAGTCACTGCAATAATCACTCAGGGGGAAACAGTTGTACTTGCTCTCTGAAAATTCTCTATTGCAAATAGGTGCCTTTGAATGATCAAACCTGTCAGTTTCCAACATGTACTTGCTACCCAGCTGCAGCTCCAGCAAGGAATTATTTACTCATCGAGTCTCATATTAAAGAATATTCACTGGCCTCTTGCTTCTTTTAAAAGGATATTATCCCTAATTAGCTGTTTCTTACTTATCTGGATGTAATTCAACCAGGATCCACAGAAAGCTGGTTTGCCAGTTCTCTTTATTGTTAATATCTGGGTAATGGTATACATATTTTTTAGAAAGCAGTAACTGTCCTAGAAGAGGTGGCACATTGAGAGAATAATTACCCTAACTCATTTCCATTCATGATCAATTTCCTCTTCATAGTCATTGCTTTTAACAGGATATAGCCTGGACCTCCTAACCAGCCCCGTGATGTTGCACAGTTGACTGATGCATTGAGGGTCAGTTTCATTATCTGTGAAATGGGATGTATACCCTGTATCAGCACTGACACTTAGCAAATATTTCGCCAATGAGAGGCTGGTATTGTCACTAAGTATCCTCCCATATAGTCTGGAAACCCAGGAGTCAAATCAGAAAATGTAGCTCCTCCTGGTGAGCCATAAAGGCAGAAAAAGCACAATACAATCTGAGTAAGCAATGTGGCTGGTCCAGTAGTAACTGTCCAAGAACTCAACAAGCCACTCCAGAGGGCACAGGCTGGGGAGAGCGCCTGCCAAGAGAGGCTGGCAAAGAGGGCAATCTTGCGTGTACACCTCAACCCCTGGAAGCCAGAGCTGAATTTGTCAGTAGGAACTTCCAGTGTGGTCATTCACCAGGGAAGAACCTTAGAAGCTAAGCCCTAGTTCTTTTCTTTCCCAAATACCCCAGCTGGCCTTGAAAAAAACAACTGCAGTAGGATTTGTTGCTACCTCACACAATTAATGCAACATAGACATTTATTCACATATCATTACATTCCTCTACAGCAGAAACCCAGATCTCCTTGCATTCTAACCTGCTAGCAGTTTTTGGAGTAAGCTGGGATGATGGCAGAGCTTGGAGCCCAATGAGACCCTAATAGAGCAGTCTGCTTGCCTGCTGTGGTCTGTTCTGGTTGCTCTGTGGAGGCCTCTGTCTTTGGCCCAGTAAGCAGTGCCTCTCCAGCTCAACTTGGGCCTCCTGTCTTATCCGGGGCAGGAAGCGTGCCTGTTAGAGGAACTGTGAGCACTCCCTTGCTAGGCTGTGTCTTCTGCTGGTGAGCACAAGAACCAGGGCTGGGGGTGGGCCAAGATAGACCAGGCACAAGTGAGGACTGGGTTTGGGGGCAGGGTGGGCTCACCTAAGCTGCAGCACCCATGGGTGTGTGCAACAGCCGGATGGGATATGGGCTGGGTTGGTCTGGACTACAGCAGAGGCCGGCACGTGCTAAAAGCAGGGCTGGAATTGCACCTGGAGCTTGGCTTGGTGGAAGTTATTGAGGTTGCCCCGACTAAGCTGCAGCACCCTCCAGCACCCTCCAGACTGTGTCTGGGGCTGGCTGGCCTGGGCTGGGTTGTGGTACCTGTTAGTTCATCTGAGGCAGAACTAACCAGTCAGTTGCATCCACGGGTATGTGCATCAGCTGGTACAGGTGACAGACAGCACCTGATCTTGCACTGGGCTGACACACGTAAGAGTCAAGTCAGAGGTCACAGCAGACGAGGTTTCTTAGGGGATTCCCCAGCTGGATGGCTGGACTCAGACCCTGGCCACAGGGAAAATCACAGAATGTGTAGTCTGACCTTGGAGTGATTTATGGGGAGTGGGCCTCCCTCAGTTGCTAATGCCTGCACAGTGGACAACATGCCCAAATGCATACATGGGACCAGCAGGGAACAACGACTGCCTCATCAGAGGATGAAGAGCAAATAGGTTGCACAATTCTCCTGGCCAAGCTTTCAGCATATTCCTGGATCTGTGGATGCACTAAGGTGAACCTCGTCAATCAGTAGACCCTGGAAAGATTTTTTTCAGCTCTGCAGCAATGAAACCAACAAATTCTCAGAGCTATCAAAACCACTCAGGTAACATCCCCAGAGCACTCTTCCCTACATCCGGGTCATTTAGGTGTCATCAAATGACCGTCCCCCATCCCCAGGGTGCTAATATAGTTTGACAGAAAGGAGCAGTCTTCTTCCCTTCCTCCCCATGGGCAAAAGAGAGGAAAAAAATGACTGTCCCCCTTACCCCAGGTGCTAATGTTGTTTGAGAATAAGACACAGCACTCATCTCCTACCCATGGACAAAGAAAAAAGTTGCAACATTTCTCCGACCTACTTTCTTCCATACCTGACCCTCCCTGCCCTAATCAGAGGTCCACATGGGTGTGTACCTCTCTCAATCATGTAAACTATTAAAAAGAAAATAAAAAATTAAAAAGAGGACTTTTCTCCATGTCCATAACTGTGTCCGAGTCCAAAATGGACCTAACTTGCAGGAGACACCAACTCTTCCTATGCATCTGGGACAGCCTTGGGGATGTTGGACACATCGAGTTCACAGACAGCTTTTGTATTCTGGAAGCTTCCATCACTGACCTCTGAGGGGAGTGCTGGGTGCGGTGGGCCAGGCTGACACCAACATGCGCAACAAGCAAGTGAGCAAAGGATACGAGTGGACAGACAGTTTGATGGCCATCCTTCTGATCAGGTTGAAGGGGCTGAACAGCCACAGGGCCCGAGTGGCACTGAAGCGGGAGATGGTCCTTCCTTTGTTCAGCACCATAAATGTCTACAATGAAGCAAAAAAACAAAACAAAACAAAACAACAAAAAAGACAGGACATCAGCCTTCAGGGCCAAACAGGAATGCTTACGCAGCCAGGCTTTGGGGACCATGGAAATACACAGTGTTGTAAGGGAATTCTGTGTTGCATCGGCTCTGCCCCAGCACCATTCAGGTCTCTGGCTGACTGTGCACTGGGCAGGTTCCTTGGCAGTGCTTGCAGGACAAGAGGCAGACAGCAAGCTTGGGAAGATGCACCCCACCCAGTGGAGGAGTCCTGGGATGCTTCTTCCTTCTAATTCTGTTCTGTTTTCATCCTTTGAGCACTGAGGAGGGTGGAGGCTCTCGGCAGGAAAGAGAAGAGAGACAAAACATCCCAGTGTCTTTTTAAATTTTCTCTACAAAACGCAGTTATGACGTCGCAATGCTGCCCCTCCCAACTTCCAGATTTGAGTCCTCCACTGGGTGGTTGTGTGTGACTTTTAAGGCTGACTGCACACAGCCTGACAGTCAAGGACAGCTCTTATGAAAGCAAGGGGGTTTCAAACTTTAGATTTTGTTTTTAAAAAAGTGTTACAACAATCACTGACAATATCAAGGGGCTTTTGTTTGTGTCTGCACCTTTTGGTTTGGTGTGTGTGACGTGAGAAATTTAAAACTGAAGATATTTATTATGCAGGCATGTGCAGGTCACCTTGCAGCAGTCGTTAGAGGAGGAACTTACCCTCAGATTGGTGGCCTCCGTGTGCACTGTTGAATGCTCTCCATAGAATGGGAGTTAAAAAGACAGATGGCCTCAGAATGGGAGTATGAACTTATTTTGACCTCATGAACCCACTACAAGTTTTGCAAACTCCTGGGTCATTCCTCATTGAGGACCACTGGCCTTCTATTTCTGCTCTCTCTTGCCCACATCCTGTGAGACTCCAGTGCTCTGTTTGCCACCTGCTACAACAGCTAACACCTCCAGAGACCCCAGCTAGAGCTCATGCAGGGAGATAGCCAGTTTTTCCTGAAATTCTGCAGCTCTTGTCTACTTTTGTGAATTTGGGTTTTAACTAGCTTGTCTTACAAATGTCATTTGGGAGTCTAAAGGAGTATCCGAGTGAGAAGATCTGTTTTAAGGTGACTGACTGAGTCTCTAGCAGGCTGCCACATCCTCCCGGGCTCAGGGGAACACCTCCTAGAGCCCAGGGGCCCGCATTCCTGCTTGTCACTCTTACCCGGTGTGTGCTGTAGAAGGGGTCCAGGTCCTCCAGTGGCTCCCCGATCAACTCTGCAGGGAGCTCGCCATAGAACTTAGGCAGCTGGTTACAGGCCTTCAGGTCTAGCTGAGGCCGGAGCTTCTCTTCTTCTTGGTCCTTCTGCTTCCTGTGCTTGTCTCGGACTTTCTTTGCTGCCTTCTTAGAGGTGATTTGCTTCTCAATCTCTGCCAGTGATGCTGGAGTGAACCGACGGAAGTTGGTGGTTTCCAGGGACCCAAAGGGGAATTCCATCTTCTCATTCTTCTCCAGGGGGAGTGTATACCCTTAGAAGAGTGGACAGACCAGAGAGAGGCAACATCTTGCCCTCCAAACCTCTCCTTCCCCTGCAACTACCACCCTCCCAGTCCTAGAGCGGTTTCTACTCTACAGCTGATCATCTCCAGATCCTTCTGAGGATCCCACCCCTTGCAGTGCTCATCCCTTCCTATTCCAGGCAGCCTGGGCATGAGTCTTTGCACTCCTAAACCATGAGATTTTCACTGCTCTGTGTAGGTCATCTAGAGTCTCTGAACTCTATTCTGCCCTACTGACCCCCTCTCCTGCTTGCCAGAACCACTCCAGGCACTTTCCAAGTTCATCAAAGACTCCCACTTGCCATTTATCCTATCAGACTTTTCATCCTACTTTCTGACCATGATCTTTTATTTATTCACCTTTGCAATGTCTCCACCTCTCTCTGAACTTCATTCCAACCTCCTGATTACTTCCTCTTTGGCAGAACACTTCTCTCTTGAAGCAGCTCAGACCTACGGTTGGCTCCATTATTGCCGGCATTCCAACCGCACATCTCAAGTTCAAGCCAACCTGGGGCTCCAATTCAGGTTCCTCTGTATTTGGAGCCCCGAGGTGATGCAGGGCTGCAGAGTCACATGAGTTCTGAAGTTGTCAGCTTCTTCTAGTCTGAGATTTCAAGATTTCCTGCCTTATCTTGCAGGGATCCCATGCCCACACTTTACCATTCGTGGAGGAAGTCAGAACGCTCTCAGTTTCATGTCCGCAAACCTCTAACTCACCTGCCCTTGAACCCTGCTTTCCACCTTCCCTCTGTCCAGCCGGGGCTGTGCCAGCCTTCATTCTGGGTTGCACTAATCCTTTCCCTGTGTTTAGGATGTTGTTTGCTTGCTATTTCTTTTTTCTCCTTATTCTGATCCCCTAGCTCTTCCTGTCATCTGGACACATAGTCCATCCAGCCCTTCCCTTGTTCCTCTTTCACTCATGGCCTCCAGCCCTTGTTGTGTGACTTCACTGCCCACACTCATTATCATAGTGCCCTGCTTGGACCCCAGCGATCTGCTTGTGACTGTATTCAGGAACCCTTCTCAATTCTTGGTGATCTTGTTGGTTATTTTTGACCACTTTCTCCTGGGTTATGTTTTTTTGTTAGTTTGGTTTCCTGACTTTCTGTTTGCCCCTTCTCAATTTCATTTTACACACATGATTGCGAATCAGGTGGCTGTATGCTATGACCCATTTGTTCTTCAATAGTAACAAAAGTAATAAATGCTATTGCACGTGTCATGGCTGGCATTTACTGAGACTCCATTATGTTTCAGACTCGGGATGAAGCAATTTGCATGCATTATAGCATCAACTATCCTGTACCTTGTCAAGTAGTATGTCCAGTATGCAAATGAGAAGCCAGAACAACACAGTTAAACCTTCCAAAATCCCATTCCAGTGAGTGGTGCGATGGGCACTTGAACTCAAGTCTGTCTGACTAACAGTCTCTTGGAAGCATCTTGTCTCCCCTGCATCTTCAACTCTCGTCTCTCTGAATATAACTTATGATTCTTCCTCTCTAACTCTTATGTATTCTCAGGTCCCTGACCTGAATTTGTCTGTGGAATCTATCAAACTTCATAAAAATAAACAAAATCCAGTGACTTTTAAAGTTAGCACACCATAAGTAAAGCAGATAGTGTCAGAGGCAGCGCTTGGATTCAATGTCCCTGTAACAAGACCTTGCTTGCTGTCACCTGTTTTAGAGATTGGTGTTACACTCAGTATCTGTTTGACACCTTATTTGCTGTGACAAGACCAGACTGTAGTCCTGGGAGAAGCCCTTGCACCTCTGTCACCACTCCTTTCCTGTAATGCTTCCCTTGATTGTCTCTTGGAATTCTTAGAAAATTCTTCAAAGTCAATCTGTATTCTAGAATTTAATAGCCGTGCCCTATTTCCTTCTGCCCTAGAGGTTCTTCATGCTGTATGCCCACATCCTAATTTACATGGTATATCTATGCAATGGTCACTCAACCACTACTTATTGGGTGAATATGATCAGTGTCTTTATTCTCCCTCTTCGGGTAATACACATTGGGAATGTTTAATTCTGGGTGTATTTGAATGTCTCTTGTGAAGTGGATGTTTCAGGCCAATGTGTTATAAGGTTAGGCCGATGATTGCTTCTTGGATTGATGACTGGTGAAGAGCTAATCCAAGAGACATTTATGCCCTTCAGCCAGAGCCCAGTGTGAGTCTTTGCAGGCATATTCCTTCAAGGCTGATCCTGCTAAGCAAACCCCGTTTGGTGACTCTTCAGCTCTCTCAATAAGCCCATTTGATGCTTTCTCACTAACAGGTGAGAAAGGACCTTTCTCTACGGCTCTCCTTTAAAGATCCTGTCTCCCAGATTCTGTGGGAAAAATTAAACTTCCTCATTACTAATCTTAGTGATAGGCAGAACAAATTACAGGGACAATGCCTTATTTTCTGCTTTGGGGTTTGGGTTTGGCTCCAACTCTCGAGGGCCAACCAAGGTCTTCAGAAACTCCTCTTACATGCAGCCTCTGTCACTCACAGTAAGTCATCCATCGTAGAACTATATATTCTAATCCCTCAAAGAGGAGTTTCTACCCCTGCATTTTCCCTAACGTGTTTTGTACAATTTTAGAGCACTATTACAAGTATTTTGTGGGCAAAACCATGCTGGTAGAATCTCCCCATGAAAATGGATTTGCTAGAAGTATGAAGGACAGAGTACGGTTTATTGCTCTTGTACAGTGTAATGGCACACTTTAAGGGAAGGGCAGCCAGGGGCTGGCACAGTGGCTCAATTGGCCCATCATCTGTCTGAAAGCAGCAGTATCCCATATGGATGCTGGTTTGAGTGCCGGCTGCTCCACTTCTAATCCGGTTCCCTGCTTATAATCTGGGAAAGCAGTGGAGAATGGCCCAAAGCTTTGGGACTCAGCACCTGTGCAAGAGACCTATAAGAGGCGCCTGGCTTCAGATCAGTTTAGCTCTGCCCGCTGTGGCCATTTGGAGTGAGAATCACCAGATGGAAGATCTTTCTGTGTCCCCTTCTCTCTGTAAATCTGGATTTTCAATTAAAAAAAATAATGTAAATGTTAACAAAAGAGGGGTTAGACATTCCCAAAGAGCAGAGAGGCAGAGAAGAGAGCCAGCTCTTTGAATTTCCTGGTTTCTTTGGCCCATCTGAGTGTGAGCATTTGACTAATACACCACAGATAGAAGCATAGCTGTAGTTTTTGTCATTATTGTTGTTCTTAATAAAATAAATGATTGAATCATCCTGATTGGTTATTTCTTCTGCTAATATGTATGTTATCTTTATAGAATCACATGAATAAGATTTTACCTGTTCAGGCGGCTAACCTGTGACCCCAATTTGGCTGTTTATTTCTGTCTAAGTGTACCTGACATCCGTTGGGAACCCATGGTGATGTAGCAGTGTATGTTGACTTAATGTGTTACCAGTTCCTTAACTTGACAAAAAAAAAAAAAATCCTTGCTAACATCTGTTCTCTGGAGCTGGTCTACCTTGGTCTCAGCAAACCCTGTGAGGCACTCAGATGGTTCTTGAGCGTTTCCTTGGGTTGCGTGCTTTCATGAAGCCTGGCAGCCCTGAGCTTAAGAAAGAGTGTCTTGCCAGCACAGCTTGCTGAGAATCACCTATCTGTGTGCATTCCTCTCTGCTACCTCTCGGGAAGTTGTACAAAGGCCCTACAGTGAGCACCTTTCCTCTTTGATATCTGCAGCAATCACTGGCTCTGGGGGCAGTTGTCCCACCTTCTCTGATACTGTAATCTTACAATGCCAGCCCACGGCCTGATACAGGGCAGGCTGCATCACATTACATGGGGTTAGAGGCAGATTCCTGAACTCAAATGTTCATAAGTAAGACCGAGGTCAGGCCCAGGATTCTACATTACTTCACTGGCCCTTTGAGAAACCCTGAAAAGTTCTGTCACTGTACGTATAAGATGGAGTACAGGTCAGGGTACAGGATCTGATGCAGCCAAGATCCACGACTTATTTCCATGGCTCTAGAGCATGGGTGACCTATCCTCTTAAATTCTCTTAGCAAGGTCAGAACCTAGGTTGGGGAGTATTATAAAAGAGCTTGCCACTAAGGCACAGGTGTTCTTGTGTTACTCTTCTACCAAATTCTGCCTCCTTGGGGCTCCTCCGAAGCAGGCCCCGGGACTTGCTTTCTTCTGTTGGCAGAATCAGGGCACCTGCTGACCAGAAACATCAAAAAGCTTACACTTAGAGAAAAGGAATAGGAAAGCATGATTTTGGTCCTGAGGATCACAGTTCTGTAGATATTTACTCTATGTGAAAGATATGTGGGCTGCAAGAAGACCCACTGGGACTCGACTCTAGAAGCTCTTTAATGTGGATTTCTGAGTCCAGAGCAGCTGTGGTTGGTGTCAGTCTTTAGAAGGTCCAGCAGACTTGAAGGATGTGGGTGTGAATAAGGGTATGAATGTGTGTTCCCTGGGCAGTTATTTCTGTTAGCCTCTGTGTATTAGGTATAAAGGTGTTTCTCTGGCTGTCTGGATTCCAAACTCTGCTCACTCCTATCAGTGCACTGAATCAAGTCCCACTTGACCATACAGTTGACCAAACTCCAGGAAAAATGGTCCCATTTCCAATCAAAGCAACATTTCCAGGGCCTCACTCATGTATAGTGGATTTACTTCTGCCTGATTGTTCCTTCTACTCCCCACAAAAATCCAAATCCTTTTATTAAGTAGAAGGTGTTCTCTTAGGTGTCAGGAAACAGGACCAGTGAGGATCTGGCTTGGCATATGTTCAGATAATGGTGTAAACAAGCTTGTCTCTGAATCTCTGGTTTCCAGACTAAGTGTTCTCCCATCCCTGGCATGGGTCTGGCTGCTGGAGAAGTTCTGGAATCCTACTGATGGGATGTTATTGGAACATATTGGGACTTGAGAGAGTGCTGTGAATGTGTTTGGAGCTGGTGAGGTCTGGGGGAGCCTGAAAGAACAGCTTCTGTTTTTACAGCTTATTGAGACTCTCCAAGAATTCAGTGGATGGTGTTTCTTGCTAAGATTATAATATTTGGCTTTGTATGACAGAGATGATGTGGGGGAAAAACAGAGGAGTTAGTTCTCCAAAGCTTAATTAGTAGTAAAAGTGCCAACTCCAACCCTTACACAATGGCACTTCTTAGGCTTCTGATAGCTTCTATATCAATCAATTTATAGTGAAATTGTCACCTTCATATGGGCAATCCCTCCTGGATTTAGAGCTTTTTTCTGAGCTTGAGGTCTGTGAACCCAGTGCCTTTGTACACAGCACCAGAAAGATCAATAGACACTTCAAATCATTGTGTCCTATGATGTTATTCTCTTCCTACCACTCAGACAGAGTGCTTCTTATCTCAATAACCTGCACAGTTCTTTTTTTAAAATGGAAAAATAGGGGTCTTCCCTTATGCCACTTTCCCCCTCAAGTCTCACTGGTGCCAGATACTTGCTTTAGATTCTGGTTGTAGAAATAGACAAAGCTGTAGGCCCACAACCTTTAGGATTTACCTGTAGCTCTGGCCCACAGCCAACAAATCTGTCCCACTTCCCAGATTTTTACTTCACAGATGAACACAAGGCTCAAGTTACAGTGACAACCAAAATAGTCCGTGCTGCATCTGAAACATGATTCTAAGTTTATATCTGCAGCCTGGGCCTTTCACCTACATTTCAAAAGTACTCATCAATCCCGTCCTCATGTCAGACAGATTCATCTTCACAGAGATGCTCTTCCTCTGCTCTCATCCCCATCTTAACACACTGAGACTTCATCCTCCCAGTAGCTCAGGATATAAACCTTGATATTTTATAATTATCCTGTATTTCTCTTTCTCAAATTTCACATTTAGTCACTCATTTGTGTCTATTTCCCATCACAGCCGTGACCACCATCATATTCAAAACCCATCTAAGCCACGTTCCTGATCCTGCCAATGCCCCAACTGCCGCCATCTTTTCCCTGGGCTGCTGTCATGCTTTCCTGACTCACTGAGAGTTTTCTCTCTCCCTTGAAGACTTTCAAAGCAACCAGTGGGATCCTTTACAAACACATCCTGCAATGTGTTCCCAAAATTCCCTAAGTTTATCATATATTATATTCCCCTTTGCTCACAGGAACCCCGTCCCCCAGATTATGCTGTCTCTTGAACACATCAAGAATACTCTTTCCCTTGGCATTTTTGGATTGCTATATATCTTCCCAATATTCTCTTTCCATTTATTACCTCAAGGCTTATTCAAATGTAACCTTGCTAGGGAAGAGCATCCTGATCGAACTTTCCCAAATGGTGACCCAAGCCACTCTCTATCTCTTTACCTCTCTCTACATTAGGTTTTTGTTACCTAATAGTTCACATTTTTATTTTTTTTCTCTGCTTCCACTAGAATTCCTACTGCTTGAGAATGCATATTTTGCCTGTTTTGTTAACTGTTGCATTCCCAATACTGAGCATAGTGCTTGGCACTTTGTGCATAGTCAGCAAATGTTTGTTCAATAAATGACCAAATTGATCAATGAATCTGATTGAGCATGCGTTAGGTAGCTATGGTGCAGTTAATCTCATCTGATACCAAGACTGTGGTTAGAGAAAATAAGGAGTGGAGAATTCTGAGTGGGTAGAAACTGTTTCTCATGCTACCGAAACAGAAATGTCTTGTTTCAATGGCAACTTGCAAAAATCCACTCTGACTTATGTGAAAGTAGTTCTCCAAGACTGGAGGAGAACAATGAGGACTGGAAACAAGAGGATTGTAGGGATGGAGAGGCACTGCGTAGAACAAAGATGCAGCAACTAAAAAGGAAGGGGAAGAAGAGAATTTGTCAGTGCCAAACAAGCATAAGAGAATATTCTTAAGTATTATGGAGCATTATTCTAGTTGTAGGAATGGTTTTAGTTACAGGAACTCAGGAAGTGTGTGAATAAGTACTGTGGAATGAAGAGGATGGGACTAGATTGAGTTGCTGAAATAAGGTGGTATAACTGCAAACATGACTAAGATAGTTACAAGAGGCACCAAAGCATCAAGACCATGACTTGGAGCTGTTCTGGGTTCTGCTGGACTGACTTCTCTGTCTGGTAGAGGAGCTCATACATGATATTGGTGCTTCTAGGACTAAGTATGCAGATGGATATTGCATAGCACTGGGTTAAATGTGATTGGTCTGTGTTGAGAAGCAGTAGCACAGCCACAGCTGTGTACACATGGAACTGTACTGTGGCATGGTGCAAAGGGTGTGATTAGATTCAGCAGCTCATGGAACAAACGAACGGGCTGCTTTAGCACAGATGATGATGCTGAGCTCTCCATGGCAACAGAAGAATGATATCAAATATTGCTGGTTTTGGAGACGTGGACAGACTGGTCAAGGCTTAAAGAATACTGTTCCTGAGATTTTAGTGTTTTATATAGCATTGGAATATGTCAGCTAAGCTGTCCGTTGCTCTGAAAATTTTCATCTTCAGAGATCTGATTGGAGCAACAGAATGCTGGATAGCCTGAGAACAGAGAATGCTTGGCCCTGTGAAAGGGTAATAAGCTGTTCAAGGTGTGAAAGTGGGACCACACTCTGGACTTCCCAGTTGTCAGTTACATATAAGGTCAGAAATAGAGTACTGAGCTATCGCTAGGGTTCAAGAATCTCAAGTTGCCCCTGGCACGCCATGAAAGTAAGGGCAATCCTTACTGGGTATGATTCACCTCAGAACAAGGCAGGCGTGGGAATGAGAACAAAGTATGGAGTCAGACAAACTTGGATGCTATCCATGGTGCTTAAAAAGGGAGCCCATGTCTGATAGGAACCTCTGTGTTCTCTGAATGAGGAAGGTGGGGACAGGTGGTAGCTGAGTGGAGCTGGTTTTCTGGGAAGTTTGAGTTGTGATCTGTTTTCAGCACTGATGATGTGTTGCAAGAAAGAAAAGCTTGTGTGGGAAGCTAAAATGGAAGAATGTAGAAATTCAAGGAAGAAAGAAAGTTAGGAGCTTCTGGGAGAAAATATTTATTAAGACATTTAATCAAAACCACTCTGCCCATCAGAATGGAGAGCTAAGTGAAGTTTAAGAGGAGAAATAATCCTTTCTCAGGATTTTATGTCCATAAAATTTCCCCCAAGTTATTAAAAATGGGACCGGAGAGAGATTTTTAAAAATCTTAGATTTTTATCTCTAAGAATATAACAAGCTCTTTCTAATCATTCAATCTGGGAGAGCTGTGGACTTCTAACGTCATGGTGATTGGCTGGAGCAAATTCAAAGATTGAGTTACAACTATTCAGTAATCATAGAGCAATAGTCCTGCTTTGTTGAATCAGTCACTGAACTTGAAGGTGGGAAGTGTGAGTTCTGACACTAACTAGGTCTTTCAGAGTCTCTGACTCTCATTTCTATGTTTTGCAAACTGAATCTGATTCTCTCTGCCCTGCTTATCTAGAGCTACTGTTGGGAGAGTCAAGCAGTGTATGCAGAAGCACTTTGTAAGCTAAGTGCTACAAAATGCACAGTATAGATAATAATATTCCCATTACACATGTGATAATAGCCAATAGCCACTTAGCCTATTTCCATTAAACATCACCAGCTCTCAGCAAATAAACTAAACATGTGAGATCATTTGCAATTAACTGCAATATAAAGGACTCTTAATGTTTCACTTTGTTTTTCCATACCCAATCTTTAGCATGTGAATATTTCTGAACATGATTCAACTACTTAAAGTAAAAAGAAGGTCATTTAAACTGCACTAGATCCAATAAGTCTTCCTGTAGTGGGAAGACTTTTCTCTAAAGCATACAAAATTATTGCCTTTCTCCTTTTGTTAATCCAGCCCCATTCCTCTGCTATTCAGCTGGGACCCAACCAGAACATATATTACTAGAAAACATTTTGAATTCCTGGAGATTAGAAAGCAATGTGAAATCTTAACAACTTTTTTTTTTTAAAAAAATGTGATTTAACATTTGCAGATATTTTTAAGTTGGATGTAATTTTGTAAGGTTGAGAATCAGGCTTGAATGTACAAGAACATTATAATCATCAAAGCAGACAACTCTGCTATTTGTCAAGTTCTGATGGAGAGCTACTTTGGGCAGTCAATTCTGTAGCCAAGGTTCTCTATGGATGATAAAGCTACAGGTTTAAATAGGTGACATCATATCACAAAGGACATACTTGATAACAGGCATTAGTCCATGATGTTACTCCTCAAGCCATTGCAATACTTTTTTGTGTGTCCCAAAAGCTTTTACTGAGTTGCAAATGACCTGCAAGAAGTTGATGTTAGATGAACTTTTAGTCGCTACTACCCTGACGGACACCTTGATCAGTCTGTTGTTTTTGAACTCAGAGGGCCATTCAATAGTGATACCTCTCCCCTACAGAGAAATCTAGTCTACTCTCCTATAGTTTTAATTTCTACTTAAACCCCCTTTCTGTGCCAAGTCTCACTGCCTGCATTCACTTTTTGAACATCTGCCCCTTATAAATTGGTTCTTCTTCTCTAGTCCCTATCTCCTGTTTTGTTGAATGACACTATCAAGCTCCCGTTTGTTGTCATCATAAACCCCATACACTGTCTCTCTCTCTCTCTCTCTCCTTCCCTCCTCCTAACTGTTTACAAGTACTCCAAGTCATAATTATCTCTCATCTGTCATCTTTGGTTGCTTATTAACTGGTCTCTCTAAATATGCTTTTTGCCTTTGTTCATGGCAATCTTTTAAAAAATATGAATCTGATCCTATCATTCATTTGAGTGCATTTTTCAAAGGCTTCCTGACCTCCTCCTCCAACAATGTCAAAATTCACTTAGGCAGCACACCAGGTCTGGCATTCTCTGGCCCATGTCCCCACTTCTGCATGACTCTCCTCACTGCCCCCCTCCCTCTCCCCCAGTGGTTACCCTGGTCTTCTCCTCAGCACAGTTCACCAGTTTCTTTTTGCTTGGTCCCTCTCAGCAATACATTCCCCTCCCTTCCTCACGGTTGATATCTCTTCTTTCAGTTGAGTTTAAATATCACTTCTTCATCACAGCCTGTGTCTGTGTCTGACCTCTGGACAGAAACATCTTCTGTGACTCATTGTGTAGCAGCCAGTGTAATGGCTGTTTTGGTGTTAATCAGTTCAACATCTGCTCTTTTCATCCGAAGTTAGCTTCTTATTGTTAGGACCATGCCCATCTTTCCCTCCTGACTATCCTTAGCACCCAGGACAATGTGACCCATGTTAAAAAACAAACATTTGTTGAGTAAAGAAAGAAATTTATAAATGAAGTTGACTCTTTCAGAGACACTATTTTAGAGCCGTCTATTGCTTAGTGTAGAATTTTACTCAGTTTAGAACTTCTGCTGCCAGTGGGTCTGCTTTAACTTTAAAATGAAAGGCATTGCTCAATTCTCTGAGATGCCAAGCATGACTGGGGTCCTTTTCTGAAGGAACGGGATCCTGGAGCTGAAATATGAAAACAAGAAAACGAAGAGATGAGGGGCTGGTGTTGTGGCATAGAAAATAAACCCTGCTTACATCTCAGGCATCCAGTATTGGGACGTGGCTGGCCTGCTTCGGATCCTGCTTCCTGCTAATGTGTCTGAGAAAGCAGAAGATAATGGCTCAAGTAGAGTCTCTGCCACACATGTGGTAGACCAGGCTAAAATTGCTGGCTCCAGGCCTCAGCCTTGTCCAGCCTTGGATGTTGTGGCCATTTAGGGAGTGAGCTAATGGATAAAAAAAATCTTCCTGTCTCTTGCTGATGCTATTTCATATAAATGAATAAATCTTTATAAAAGGAAGACTGAAATTGGGAGACAACTGAATGCAAATCCAGAGACAATATGAGGAAGTCACTGGAGGGAAAAAAAAAAAAACTCCTCTAAAGGGAAGGAGACCTGGGGTCATCTTGGGTGCTCTATGGACCTGTAGATGTTCTTTCATCTGTGTCTGCATCTGTGAGAAACAGTCACCAAACAGAAAGGTGGAGAAGTGCACTGGAGGGACCTCAGTGAGCTCCAGCATCTTGGTGAGGCCAAAAATAAGGCTTTGACTCTGATTCAATTTTGATTTTGTGTGGAAACGAAAGCTGTGATTAGGGTGAGGAAGGCTGATTCTGTATTAGCACACAGCAGGATTAGTTTTACAATGCACCTGGCTGAAACACTTCTCTGGGGGAGGGGAGAGAAAGAGAGAGAGAGAAACAGAGATTGTCCATTCACAAATTCATTCCACAAATAGTTCAAATGGTTCAATAACTGGGGCTGCACTAAGCCAAAGCTAGGAGCCCGGAATTCCAAATGCAGCAGTTGAGACTGGAGTCAGTGCTCATATGGGTGGAGGCTTAACCTGCTGCACACAACACTGGCCCTTAGTTGAAGAGTTTCTGCACTGATACTGTTGTAGTGCTGGAAGTGCCTGCTGAGCTTCTGAGAGATGTGGGATGAGTGAGCAAGATGGTCTTATCTCTGTCTCATTCTGCTGGATATTAACTTCTGCTTTCATGTTTAATAGTGGTTAAACCTACATGCACAGTACATCACTAGGGGCTGTGGGAGACCTGGGGGTGTGGTGGAAAGGTAACCAAGCTAGGATTCAGGAGACTGGAGAAGCAATAGCTATGATATCATGCCATGGCACCTTGTTCAGTCTCTGGGTGCCTCCTCTTTCTGAATCTCAGCATTCTGAGACAGCGATTGGAGCTTCTATCTTGACAACAAGCCGGGTTTCTTATTTTGGGGAACTTTGAATCTACCTGCTGCTCAAATAAACAGGAAAAAAAAATAAGAGCTGTATTATGTGGTTGTGGTCATAGAGTTTGATGTCATCAAGGTGCCTGCCACACATGCAGAGGAAACAGAGTGATGAAGCTGCTGCCAGAGTGTCTTCATGCCTATACGAGTTGCAGTGTGACTACCACAGACTCTGTCTACCAAGGGAGCGAGTGAGCTGGGGCTTTGGGACCCTGGAGAACATGCAGGAACCTGCTGGGACCTTTTCTCTTTGGATCTGCCCTTGGTCAAATGCTTTTTGAAGACATAAGCACCAATGTGGGGTTCCTGTTCATGAGGCATCTTCGTGGTTGTTCATTTTTTTTTCTCTTAAACATTAATTACTTTAGAGCCAAATATGTTTCTCATGAGCACTAATTCCCCTTTTCCTTTGTTAAATTGCTAAAGAAAAATATGCAAATCCTAATAAAAAGTGACAGGTAGAAATGGGTTTTGGACAAACTTCTAAGGCAGGAGCACTGTGAACGTTATGTAAATGCCAACCAGCAACGCAGCCTGCTGGCTTATTCCACAGAAGCAAAGGAGACTCAGAAAATCTGGTGCTGCCGCATAACTCCTGACATTGAAGGAATTTGTCTTTTGTTCACAAATCACATTCTGATTGCATCCTCCAATGCTACTTCCAAATGGCAAAGCCTGACAAAAATAGTGTATCTCCTTTGAGGTGGAAGCTTGCTCGCCATTGCCTTAAGCCCTTCTTGATCTTGCCTGTTTAAATCAGGTGCCCCCAAGATAATCTTCCCAAAGAATCCTGTTCTTTTCTTCCCTGGCATTTCTCACAGCTTCTGATTATGTTTGTTTAGCCTGTGGTACTGGACGTAAGTTCTTTTTTAAAAAAGATCTTATCTTATTTGATAGGCAGAGGGAGGGAAGTAAGGTGGGAGGAAGGGGGGAGAGAGAGAGAGAGGAGAGAGAGAGAGAGAGAGAGAGAGGAGAGAAGGCGCTCTAATTTGCTGGTTCACTCTCCAAATGTCCACATAACTAGGGCTTAGCTGAGTGGAACCTAGGATCCTGGAATTCAATCTAGTTCACCCGTGTGGTGTTCGCTTTGGCAGCACATATACTAAAATTGGAACAATACAGAGACGATTAGCATGGCCCCTGTGCAAGGATGACACCCACGTAGTGACAGGGACCCAAGTGCATAACTGTCATTTGCTTCTTCTTAGGTATGCATTAGCAGGAAGCCTGAATTGAAAGTGGAGCTGGGACTCAAGCACAGGCACTCCAACATAAGATGTGAGTGCTGCAAGCCATGTCTCAGGTGCCAGGCCAAACATCCACCCCTGGACTGTAAGTTACATAAGGGCAGAAACAACCTGTATTCTGTGCACAGCCTGGTGACTCAGCACCTGGGGCATGGAGCAGCACACAGCACAGGTGCTATGTGGGATTGCTGACGTCTGCATGAAATCGTAGGTAACATGGGGTCTCCATGGAATAGTCACATTGGAAAAACATCATATGAAATATCATATGAAAACACAGAATCTGTTTAGTGTTTCTGAGTTTTCCAAATGTTTTTGGTTTAATGTTTGAAATCTGTAAAAATTATTTCATGCCTTTCAAATCTCTCCAGCAATGCAATACAATGTTTCCATTGTTTGGAGAGGCAGCTTGGTGTAAATGGATTCTAGAGCCAGACCTTCTACGTTCGAATCTCCACTGCTAGCTTCGGGATTATGTGGAATTATTGAAGTTCTCTGTGCCTCAGTTTTCTCATCTGTAAAAGTTATAAAAATAGTGCTATGACATAGTCATGAGAATTGACTGAGCATGTGTGTGTGTGTGTGCATGCTGTACTTGTATTAATCATGTATGTCTAGAATGCTAAGGACAAAAGACACAACAGTATTAAATGAATTTTGCTGTTGATACTATTTGCCAGAATAGCATTTTTATTAAGTAGTTGATTCAGAAGTACATCTCAATCTGTCTGCTTTTATATCGAACCATAGTTTTCCATGTATAGCTGTCCCATCTGCAGGTGGGGAATCTGAGATCTACTTGGGTAAAGGATCTTGCCCAAGTGGTGCAGCTGCTAAGAGGCAGAGTTGGGACAGTAAACCAGGTGTCCAGTTTTTTTCTTACTCCAGTGCTAGCACTGTGTTTTCCCTCTGTCACACTAAATTTCCATTAAGGATGAGGATAGGCTAGACCCAGAGCTTTAGCACAGGGTCTGGATGAGCCTCAGTGGGTCAATCAGGATGCGCCGAGTGCCCCCTTCCCCTGTCATGGTTCACCACAGGGAAATGCGCTGGAAACCCAGGCAGCACTTTTTGAGCTCCCTGACCCATGCCAGACAGTTCTGGGACAGCTGGTAGCCTCTCCGTGTCACTAATGAACGAACAAGCTAGACCTTTAAAAACCAACACATCCCAGTTCTATTTGTTGAAGAATTTAACAGAAAAGATTGTTATCTGTCTAAGAAATACATTTATACTGCTTGCTTTCTATGTACTGGCCCCAGCACTAAATATTGTATGCACATTATGCCATTTCATGCTCACATGCAAACCTGAAACACACACTTCTACATGCAAGACACTAAAACCTTGGGGTTGCCTCGGCCAAGGGCAGAGCCAGTGAAGATCCAAGTCAACACTTTTCTCCCTTCTTCCCAAGGATAGGGAACAAAAACACTGACAAAGAGGAGAGACAGAGAGGAAGATCTTTTGTCTGATTCACTCCCCAAGTGGCTACAATGGCTGGAGCTGAGCCAGGAGCCTCTTCTGGGTCTCTCATGTGGGTGCAGGGTCCCAAAACTTTGGGCCATCTTCGACTGCTTTCCCAGGCCACAAGCAGGGAGCTGGATGGGAAGCAGGTCCACCGGGATTAGAACTGGCACCCATATGGGATCCCGGCGTGTGCAAGGTGAGGACGTTAGCTGTTAGGCCACAGCGCTGGGCCCTGGTGATTTTTTTTTTAAACAATTGAGGGATAATATACATGCACTAATTTTAAGTTCATAGTTTGGTCCTTTACAAACATAGGCAAAAATATGTGTAGCTAGCAGTCAGAGAAATGTTTTTTGCCCTGGGGAAGACTCCACTGTGCTCTTTCTCAATGGCTACCAGTATTCTGGCCTTTGTCATCGGAGTCAGCACTTTCTAGATGATTCTGATTCCCTGCCTGGATCACTGGGCACACAGTAGTCATGTGACCTCTCCCTCATCCCATCCATGCATTTCCTGTTTCCTTGAGGCATCTTCTGGTCTTGCTGAGCTTCTCATAGTAATAATGATAATAATGATAACTCCCCTAGGACTGTATCTAGGGCAAGGTCAGGTTCACCCCTGGCTGAAAGATTGTGAAGACTTTGACTACCTTGGTTCTACCCTGCAGAGTGTAAACAAGGCATCTCCAACAAGGATGGAGCCACTTAGTATCACACAGGGCTGGGCCCTGGGGTCCTTGTGCCAGTGCCTGGCTGTGGGAACTTGACAAAGTTTCTGAAATTAGAACTCTGAGTCCCTGTGTCCAACTGAATGGTAACAGGGCCGGGTTAGGCATCTTTTTGGCATCCTTACAGTACTTTATGTCATAGGTGACCTCACAGCCATTTTGTGATTCAGCAACCAAAAGAAATGGCAGCGATTTGCCTAATGTGTGAATAAGCTGCAAGACTAGGACCCTGGACAACATATGACTCAGCCTACAGGCTGATGTTCTATGCTACTGGCTCTGGCCGTGGTCACTCTGACCCTTTCCTGCTAGCTCATAAAGCATGGATGGTGTGAGTGAAGCAGCACAAATCAACAGTTAGGTAAGAGCAGTGCCCATGACATCTAATGAGCCAGGTGCACCAGAGCGACAGCCTCCCTAAAGGACAAATAGCCCAGTTTTCCTGGAATTGATGCAGAGAGGCAAGCAAGAGGAGAGAATGAGAGAAGGGGCTCTCACGTTCGACTCTATAATCCCATGTCATCTGGAACACCAAGCTGTGAGTTTTACTCCACAAGCACTTATTGGATGCCTGATGTTGACAGAGTTTTGGTGGCAGGTATAAAAATCAAAGAGATTGAGACCCTGCACCTCATTGATTCACATTCTGGCATGGAAAGAGATCAAACAAGCGCAGCACTGTAATCCAAAGCATTGGACACGTGCACAGACATTAACGTCTACCTTACTCTGGTGGGAAGGCAAGGTCTACCTGTTAGACAGGCTGGTGTGCAGAGAAGGTGAGCCTAAGTACAGAATGAGTGAGAGATAGCACAACAGTGGGAGAGGGTGAGGAGGGGACCTGCCACAGCCTCTGAGCTCGTAGTGTCACCTTGAATTGGGGATCTGGGAAACCAGGGGCTGAGGCTCATAAACCGAGCTAGAGATGCTAGGAGTCTTTTAGACCTGACAGATCTCAGCACCATGGGAACACTGGCCTGCCCCACCTGGTGATCAATTTCCTCCCCCTTTGACACCGTTTCCTTGGTAATATTCTTTCTCAAAGACTGGCAACCACCATTTACCACTCCATGGCATCTGCAGGCTCTTTCGCCTCTCCTTTCCATGGTCGCACCCCAAAACCTTCCTTGTAGAAAGTGTCATGTGTCTAAAGCAGAGAGGAGCTCATGTTTCCTTTCTTATAGTTGTTTACTGTTAGTATTGCCACTAAGTTGGTGGAAATTACTTTTAAATCCACGCTTATACCTTCCTAACATTTCAAGCCATTTTGCAACAATTTTTTTCATCAGTCTAAAAGCAATTCATTTCTCTGTGTCATTTCAACCTCCCTCCCACACTACGTGGCTGGGAAGCCCAACCTCTGGCTTCTGTTACTCAAAATATGTGAGTGTGGTTCCTGTCCTGCCTATTTTATCCAGTTCAATAAAACTGACTCAAATCACATCTTAAAACCATAGCGGGATTCTCTCTCTCTCTCTTTTTTTCTTAGTACTAATACAATCAGACAATCTCAAAGAACAAAATCATGGTCAAAAATCAAATTTCCACTAAGTGCACTAGAGCTATAAAGGGAGGGGGGAAAAGGCAGGAACTCTCAGAATTTCCTGAATGAGTCATTCTCCTGGATTCCAGATTGAAGGCCAAAAACAGAATGTCCTACCTGTATTCATCCCTCTAACATGTGGACAAGCTTCCCAGCAGACCAAAAACACCCTGACCACCTGTGTATGTCTCCCCTTGCACATCCATCAGAATACCCTAAAACAGGTTCTTCAACCTGGTTATTCAGTAGCATTTTTTCTCTGGAGAGTGCTGAGTGAACCAGGTGGCTGGTTCGCTGCATCCCGGAGGGCCTAGGGCAGGGTCCTGGACCCTGGGTTGCTCAAGTCCTCTCCAACTTACTTTGCTGTGTGACCAGGAGTGGTAACCACTGTTTGACTCTTACCCTTACTTTTCTACAGGGAATACAAGCAGCCTCAACTTTAAGGCAAATTCTGAAATTATACATTGCCACGTATCCAAAGAACATGAAATTTTTGCTTTTTGAGTACATTTTTGGGGGGGCTTTAAAAACTTTCCCAGCACTCCCAGAATATTTGGTCTATGTTATCAAAATTTTGGTCAAATTTCCAAAATGGGGGGTATTTGTGGAGTACCTTTTTATATCAAGGAGACTCTTGGAAGAGTATAAATGAATGCAGATGTGGAGTGGAGAAATTAATAGTTTTGGGATTTAGCTGAAATTTGTTACTCATCCTTCAGAGGAAAAAAAGCAATGGGAATCTCCCATATAAACAGATTAATGATAACTTTTTTTTTTCTTTTTACAAACTGTGAATGTCTTAGCAAGGCCATCTATTTAAGCAGCAGTTTCTAAAAACTTGCTTCATTTTTAGTTATGGTTAAAAACCGCATGTCTCTCCACAATACCCCAAGCATGTCTCCTGGTACCATTTGCCATGAGTCCCATAGCCAAACCTTTGCTGCTCAGTCTTGCCCGTCTCCAGGTGAGAGCTCCTCTCTTCTATCCCAGGTGCCTCCACTGGAAACCACGCACTCCCGGAATGCACGTTCGACTTAACACTTGAGCATGGCAAGAGCATACTCCATCTGACGTTGGTTCACCAGCTGAAAGTGAGGCGGGTGGCTCTGTTGAGGGAGCAAGCCCAAGACCCTCAGCTTTGCAAAGTCTTTTATTTGTCTACCGTCCTCAGTGAGTGTGGTCTGCCTTGCCTGAAGGAACCTCGCGGTTGCTCAGCAAGATACAAGGAATCTTGCCTTCCTGGGTGTCATTCCCACTTCCCATCACAAGTCCCACCCTGGTGGATGGGGCTCCAGCGAGTGTATTCCTTGGCTGGGAGCAGGGAGGGGGAGCGTGGGGAGAGGCCGATGTGTGATTAGATAGTAAAGTAGCAAATGTGATTTTAAATGATCTCATGGGGAACGCTGAAACTCAAGGCAGCAAAGAGGCTGCACTTAGATAACGAAGCTGCCGGCATCTGCAGTTAGACTTAGCGCCTGGACTCAGCTGCCTGGAGAATGGGGCAGGCCATGGAGCCAGAGGAGAGGAACTGCAGCTGGCTACCTGGAGAATGGGGCAGGCCAGGGAACAAGAGGAGAGGCACTGCACTGGCTGCCTGGAGAGGGGGTATAGGACAGAAGGCCAGAGGAGAGGCATTGCACAGGCTGCCTATAGAAGGGGGAAGGCCAAGGAACCTGAGGAGAGACATTGTGCTGTCCTTGTCTCCAGGTCCCTTTTCCAGAACTGACATTTGCATTAATTGAAATATTGTCATCCCCCCTTATGCTTCTCTGCAAATCCCCCCTCTAAACAGGGAAACACCCTGTTTAGGGAGCTGTGGAGAGGGACCCAGCAAGGGAGGGACCCAGAGGATCGAAGAGCAGTCATATGACCCTGTGACTGCTGTGTGGTTTGCTAGGGGCTGCCGTGGGCTTACACCTCAATGGCACTTCAGGAAACTGGCCGGATGCTTTATTGTCTGGCAACTGCCTTTGCTCAAAACATCATTGACAAAAACAAATACAGCTCCCAGGGGCCAGGGTTCTGTCTAAGGCAGCCTTGCCTTCCCTCATCATAGACACTGAAGACGGAGGAAGACAGATGGGGAAAGCCCTCACCTTGGTCCCAAGATTCTGCTCAGCAGAAAGGGTGGTGGAGTTATGAGTGTGAAGATCATTGCCTGCGGCCCACCCAGGCAGTGGCACCCTCACTGCCTTGGAAGACAATGCTTCTACATTGAGTCCAGGTGGAAAGCACCATGTCTGGGATTTGCTGGGAGATGATCGGAGAGGAAGTGGGGTGAAAGCAAGCAAAATGGCGATAGGCTCTGAGTAGACAATTGTGGAGTGGAGAGCAGTTGAGGTTTTGTTATTTTATCTTCTCCATTTTGTTGTACACTCATTTCTTTTTTTTTTTTTTTTTTTTTTTTAGGATGATGCTCAGTTGGGGCTAGGCTCATGGTGCAGCCAGTAGAGTCACTTCCTGGCACACCAGCATCCCATATGAGCACTGGTTCTTGGCCCGGCAGCTCCATATCTGATCCAGCTCCCTGGGAAAGCACTGGAAGATGGATGGCCAAGTGTGTTTGCCCCTGAACCCACTTGGGAGACATGGAAGAAACTCCTGACTCCTGGTTTCAGTGTGGCTCAGCGCTGGCCATTTCAGCCATCTGGGGAGTCAACCAGAGGATAAAACAGCTCTCTCTCACTCCTGCTCTCTCTCTCTCTAACTTTGACCCTCAAAATAAAGTAAATATAAGGCCCCCGGCACGGTGGCCTGGTGGCTAAAGTCCTCACCTTGAATGTGCCGAGGTCCCATGTGGGCACCAGTTCTAGTCCCGGCAGCTCCACTTTTCATCTAGCTCCCTGGTTGGGGCCTGGAAAAGCAGTCGAGGATGGCCCAAAGTTTTGGGACCCTGCACCCGCGTGGGAGACCCAGAAGAGGCTCCAGGCTCCTGGCTTCGGATTGGCGCAGCATCGGCTGTTGCGGCCACTTGGGAAGTGAATCATCAGATGGAAGATCTTCCTCTCTGTCTCTCCTCCTCTCTGTATATCTGACTTTGCAATAAAAATAAGTAAATCTTTTTTAAAAAAGAAATATTCATATTCAAAGAAATATGATGCTCAAAGAAGTGGCACTGTGGTACGGGGGATTAAGACATCACCTGCAATGTGTTATGTATCAGAGCTCTGGTTTTAGTCTTGGCTGCTCCTCTGCAAATCCAGTGTCTTGCTAATGCATCTGGGAAAGCAGTGAAGGATGATCCAAGTTTTGACCCTTGTCACCTATATAGGAGACCTGAATGAAGTTCCTGGCTCTTGTCTTCAGCTTTGCTAAAACTAGGCTGTTCTTTTCTCTCTCTTTCTCTCTCTCTCTCTCTCTCTTACTCTCTCTATCTCTCCTTCCTTCCCTCTCTCCTTTCTCTCTCCCTCTTCTTCTTCCTCCTAAAATAAATGCATAAATTCATCTTTAAAAACTGATACGTAAATGCACTAACACTAGGTGGTTATTTGATAAGGAGATGCTGACATGTTATTGTTCTTAAATCCATTAAAAATATCTAGCAAAATGGTGAGAATATTGTCTGGGACTAAAGATTCCCAAAGTCTGAGTGCTTGTACACGTAACAGCAGAATTATGGGTGAGTTTAATCTTTGTTTTCTCTTTCTTTACTTCTCCCCATATGAAATATTTTTGACCACAGACATGGTAGTTATTTTAAAAATATTGATTTACTTTACTTGAAAGAGTTACAGTGAGACAGAGACAACAAGATAGAGCCAGAGAGACAGAGAGAAGGTCTTCTATGTGCTGGTTGAGTTCCTAAATGGCCACAACAGGCAGAGCTGGGCTGATGCAAATCCAGGAGCCAGGAGCCTCTTCTGGGTCTCCCAAGTGGATGCAGCAGCCCTTGGACCTGAGCCATTCTCTGCTCCTTTTCCTGACCATCACAGGAAGCTGGATAGGAAGTGGGGCAGAGGGTTCCTATGTGGGATTTTGAGGATTAGCCCACTATGTCACCATGCCAGCTTTCAGACACAGTGATTTAGACAACCTATAAGAAGTATTGTAGGACTCCATCTCTTACAGCTCCTGCTGTACTTGTGTTGGTCTGGTGTGTAAGAAGGTCAGGGTCATCTGGAGAAGTAGGAGAAGAGCATACCTGGGCATAAGCCTGGCATCGCCACTCATGCTTCTGCTCTGTGCATTTGCTTCCAACTGCCCCTTCTGCTTGCTCTCTTGCCTCTTCCCAGCCCGAGCCCCTGCGTGAGGCTGACGTTGAGCAAGGTCAGCTCCATCACTAGTAAGTCTTATGTCTTGGGCAAGTCGCCTAATTTCTCTTTAACTCACATTCTTCACCTGTGAAGTGAAGGAGGCCCTTTGCTGCCTTCTGGTGCTCATCTTCTGTTTGAGCGTAGAAAGGTCATGATGTCATTAGCTGTCTCTTCTTGCAGGAGTTCAAGGTCCTCTTGTGCTATTGAAGCACTGTGTTCTTCCTCATCCTAAATACCACACCAGGATTCACTCACTGCACCTGTCCTCAGGTGTTGCAAGAGAAGATCCCATTTTTAAAGATGGCTCCTTTCATGGCGATTCCTTTAAGTTGAAAGACACTTTTTGCTCTTTGCCATGCAAGGTCTGTGCCCTGCGCCTTCACTATTTGAGGCAGAGAAGAAGCTGAGGATACTGACATTGGAACTGTGCGGGGAGAGTCACAGACTTGTCACCCACTGCAACATCCACAACTCATTCTTGGACCATCTACAGAAGCTGGCTAGGACTACAGGCTGTGATTGAGAGAGAAAAATTATTCCAGAGAAAATTTTATCTCTCACAGGAGGAGAATATTCCAGTTCGGCATCAGATGCTCATTCAAAACTATGTTCTGGGTTTTGGTGATGGCTGTATTGTGGTGCTACCATCAGCAACATCAGCATTTCATACGGGCACTGGTTTGAGGGCCAGTTGTTCTGTTTCTGATTCAGTTCCTTCTTAATCACCAAGAAAGCAGAAAGAGATGGTTCATATGTTTGGGCCACCACCACCCATGTGGGAGACCCTGATGGACCCTAGCTTTTGCCTGGCCCAGCCCTAGCTATTGTGGCCATTTTGGACATGGATGGTATCTTTCTCTGTTACTCTGCCTCTCAAAGAAATTAAGTTTTTAAAAGAAACTAAATATCTGTTGTGGGAGCATTATTTATCTATTAAAGAGGATGATGTACTTATAAATGGTACAACGTGGACACGCTTTAAAGATAGTACTTTCTCTAAAGAAAAATAGCAAACAGGCCAAATATTACCCAATTCTCTTTCTATGAAAAGTCCTTAATAGGTATGGGAAAGACAGATGGGAAATAGATTAGTGGTTGCAAGAGAAGGGGGAGAAAGAAGAGTGACTGCTAATGGCTACGGGTTTTCTTTGTAGGAATTGGGTAGTGGTAATGATTCACAACTTTGTGAGCATATCAAAGTCTACTGGACTGTACAACTTGTACAGGTGGCTTTTTATTACAGGTGAATTGCATCTTACTTTACAAAAACCAGAAAGACAGCTGTGTTTGTTTTAGAAGTCTCCATAAAGAAATAAAAGAAAGGGCGAGAAGGAAGGATCAGAGAAGGAGGAGGAAGATGATGACGAAGAAGAGGATAATGTACTTGCAAAACCTAGTGCACTCCAGAATTACCCTCTAGCTAATAGAACACTATTCTATCAACATCGGGTTTTTTTTTTAAAGTTCGATGATGTACTACAGTTATGAAAGGTAACTATTGTTGGAGGGAGTTAGGTTAAGAGTTCCTTTCACAGGAGTTAGGTTAAGAGTTCCTTTCATAGGCTTTCAGGAGTCTTAAATTATTTAAAAAATAAAGAGTTGCATTTTTCAAAATTGCTAAATCTAACAGCAGGTCGAAGAATGGTGGTTAGACAACGATGAGTTGAGTCTCAGCTTGTGCAAAGAATATCCAGGCACCCGTTAGTACCTTAGTACTGGTTGTTTGTGCTAATGCTTAGCGGATTGTCCCTGGTTTCAAGGCACTGTGGGTTTGTAAAATATCCTGGAATACCCTAACCAGTCTTCCTTCCCAATAAGTCCCTGGAGGCTTGGAGATTAAATCTCAGATTACAGATCTCATCATCTTGAGAAGTGATCAATTTAAAGCATACAGGAGTAAAGGAAATGAACACTCAGCATTCTGATGATATTTGGGCTGGGAAGTATTTAGCAGACTCTAGTGAGTCTGTTGGAACTGGAAAGAGGTCTATTTGTTTTCATCTATTATTTTAAAAAATATTCAACAGGAGAGAGAGAGAGAGAGAAAGAGAGAGAGAGAGAGAGAATGCAGCTTTTGATTCACTCCTGTAAATGCCCACAGTGATTAGACTGACCCAAGGCTGAAGCTGGGAACTGGCAGTGTAGTCCAGGTCTCCCATGGAGGTGGCAAGACCATTGCTATTAGAGCTGTAACTGCTGCTTCCCAGGAAGCTGGAGTCATGAGCCTGATGTGGATATAAGACACAGGCATCTCTGTATGTGATGCAGTATCCCAATTGGCATATTTTTATTTTATAAAGGTTTATTTATTCTGTGTGATTTATAGAGAGAGATTGAGAGACAGTGTTTCATCTAGTACTAGTTCATGTCCCAAATGGCTGCAAAACCGGGTGGGGGGCAGGTGAAGATCAAGAGTCAATAATTCCATCTGGGTCTCCCACATGGCCATCTTCCACTGCCTCCGCAGGTGCATTAGCCTGGAGCTCGGTTGGAGTGGGGCAGCATGGATGCCAGCATTACAGGTGGGCTGCCTAACCCTCTGTGTCATAATGCTTGCCTCTCCAACTATCACCTTAGCTGCAAGTCCCACATGTCTACCCGAAGGAGACCCGGTTCTTGGAAGGCCCAGCCTCCTGCAGTTGGGATGGTGGGTCTGTAGCAGAATGGTAATATTGGCCACAATGTTGATGATGAAAATTAGACCCATGGATCTCCCATGTGTCACTAACTGCTTACTCCTTTTATCAGACTCCAAACTTGGATTACAGAGTGAACTGCAATGAATTTCGAGTTCCTGTCCAGAGGGAGCAAACTGGAAGAGGGAGAAGAAGGGGTACATGTAAGCCAAGAGGAACATCTGGTAGCTGACCCAGCCAGAGGCCCCAGAATTCTGAAGGATTCTATTTTTCACCTACAGATTCATAAATTCTCCTGGTTGCTTTCTCTCACTGATATTCAGCATTGTGGGACACAGTCCCTTTAAAGAAGTGATCCCTTCCTTGGCTTCTGTTGCCAGAGGAGCCCCCTCAGCTTCCTCTGCTGGCTCCCCAGCCTCTAACTAGTCAGGGGTTTGCCTAAGGTCTGCTCCAGGCTCTCTTTCTGCTGATCCATTCTTTCTGATGACTTCTACCTCCAACCTTCCCATGTGCCACCCTCCCCATGTCCACCACAAGGTCATCATTGTCTTTCCTAGATAACTTCAGTCACATCCTAACAGATATTCACATGCCAATATTGTCCAGAATATTCTTCATATAGTAGCTGGAATGTTCTTTATTAAAAAAAAAAAAGAAAAAAACAGCTGTCTGCTCAGAAGACACTGCTGCCAAGAACCCCTAATTGTCTTCCCATTGCTGCTCCAATGAATCCCCAAGTCCCCAAAGTGGCTGATGATCTCTTGGCTATGTTTTGATGGTGCCCCGCCCCACTTCCACTTCCATGTCCTGGTGATGCTGGACTGCTCTGGGATGCTGGAACACTGCAAGGCGGAGTCTGTGGTCTTATGTTTCATTTGTCCCCCTCCCCTTCAATTATTAACTTCGAGATGTCCTCCACTTCTCAGACTGAGAGTCACTCCCCCGAGGCTACATTCCTCACTCCCCAAACCAATGTGGATACTTGGGTGGTACACTATTAACCCATTAACTCACTCACTCACTCACTAATTCATTTATTCAATGCATAGTTACTACCGCCTATGTCTCTGGTGCTCACAGTCTGGTGGGGGATCAGACACTGAACAAGCACTGCTGAAAATGACCACAGTAATGTGTCCTATGATACGATTTCCCGGGACAATGCAACTTGAGACAGACAGCAGTTGGCAATTGGTTCTCACCTGGCCACCCCATTAACCTCATGATAATAAAACATACTCCTCTATGATTAAACCTTTAGGGCTCAATTCACCACAGCAGGATTTTACTGTATTCCCAGCAGCAAGAGGAGATTCGGGAGGGAAAACAGAGGAAGGAAATGCTTCCATCATTGCGACTTGAAGCACATCTCTAAGTCACTTGTTGAATACCAATTTTCCCTGTGTCTTGATTTAATGAGCATTTCATGAAAACTGGCTGAGCATCGATGTCAAGGCCAAGGACAGGAAATGTAAAAAATGGAGTCTGCTCTCAGGGAGTTTCTGTTCTAGAAAATAAGCAGCTAAAGAAATCAACAAACACACTCTGAAGATAAGAATCACTGTGTCCAGGTTTGTGATGTAGTGGGTTAAGCCACATACCACATGAGCGTAGGTTTGAGTCTCCTTTTCCAATCCAACTTCTTGCTGACATGCTTGGGAAAGCAGCTGAAGATGGGCTGGATATCTGGGCCACTGAAACAGACGTAAGAGACCTGGATTTATGCTGGCCCAGCCTCAGCTGTTGCGGGCTCTTAGAGAGTGAACAAGCAGATGGCAGATCTCTTTCTCTCTCTCTCTATGTTTCTCTGTGTCTCTGCAACTCTGCCTTTCAGAGGAATGTACCTTTAAAAATAATTTTCCAGAAAACAAGGTATTTGCAAGATCTCTTTTGTTGTCAATAACTGGAAAGTTTTCTGACCCTGACTGGTATTTGTCTTCTTTGGCTCTACCTTGTCTTATGCCACATCCCAGCAACGTCTCTGTTCCTAACAAAGATGTTCATTAAATCTTTCCTCCTCTTGGATTACACTCTCCTTTCTACATGCTGCACATGTGCTTGTCTCTTACTTATCTCTCTGGATATATCTGTGCTGTTTGAGAAAAGTGTGACTCTTTCTCTTCTGAGATACTTAATAGGTTGCTGGGTACACATAGAAACACTTCTGGTGATTCCTGTAAAGCAGGTGTATGACTGGCTTCTAGATCTTTGACTCCATGTCTGACGAGGGGGAGGAGAAAGTGTGCCCTTTATTATTACCCACAACACCTGTCACATAATGCATGCCTCTAGCTCCTTTGCATACAGGCTATATGCTAACCTGTGGTAGTAATAAGGACTCCATAACTGACGAATGTTTGTTGGGTAAGATGACCCTTATTTTGAAATTGAGGAGACAGGGGGTTCATCAGGGACTCCCCGCTGTAAAGTGTCAGAGCAAGGAAGATGTTCCTGTCACTATGAATTTCCCAATGGGACTCTCACCTTCTGTTGGTGTGCCTCCTGGGTCAACCAATTCTTTTTAGGTAGGAATGGCCCCAGGAGCTACGACAGTGGCCAGATGAAGTGGGAGGGAAAAGATGGTGGCCAGCTTCCTGTTTCCTGAGCTGCTCCTGCTTCTTGGAGCCCCTAGCCCTCCATATATTCCTGACAATGTGCCCTGGACTCAGGCTGGAAGGGTAAGGAGGTCCCCTGCAGAGCAGCATCACCCTGGGAGCCTGGCCTCCTTGTCACAGCTCCATGCAGCAGAGAAAGACAAATAGCTCAGTTTCCATGGCAACCTGCCCACTGGGTCCCAGCAGCTGCAGCCCCCAATTCAGGCCCCTGCAGTCAGGGCTGTGGGTGCCCTGAGCCAGTCCTGTACCCACGCAAGTCCACACCCGGTTCCAGGGTTGTAGCAGGTGGGAGGGGGTTGAGACCCAAGGCCAGCTACTTGCTCCGCCCTGGAGGCCAGTTGGACATGGTTCCCATGGGGACGGTGGTGGTCAGATTCCTGTATCAGCGCTGGCCTGCAGGCAGGCAGCTGGAGGGGACGCAGAGCCTGTGAGGGGCAGATGCCTCATCCCCAACCACCATCCTCTTTTCACAGTACAGGCGGGTTTCAGAATTTAGGATTATGGGATGCATTCCCTCTGTGCCAGGTCTAAAGACACTGGTTGCTGCGGTACAGTGTGGAGCTCAAAGCCTGAAATCCAGGAGGTTCTCCAGCTGAGCATTTCAGAGGTCTAGGGGAGAGATTCCAGGCTGGGGATGTGGACATTCTTGCATTAGGAGAAGGAATGGGTCTGTGGGATCACAACAGGAGCAGGGGGTGAGTTGAGGCAGGCAAGGAGGGGAGAGGAGGCTGGCAGAGAGGGAGAAGGGAAGATGGGCAGTGAAAACCAGCCTCCTTTGCGAGAGATTCTGGGGCTGGGGTTCACCCCATGGGAAAACAGGGGTCATCCTGGCAGGTGGAAATAGCAATGTGTAGGCTCAAGTAGACAACAGCACCTCAAGCAGGACAGGAGATGCTGCAGAAGCCTCACCAAGGACTCCAAAGTCAGCGACAGATTTTACTAAGGCTGCAGCCATGTTATCGCTTACAAGCCAGGTGAGAAATGGTGGCATCTGGGGAGCTCTAGCTATGGGCCAATATTTGCTCAGGCAAAGGCTCCTGGAAAGACCTTCAGAGCTGGAGGGCAGCATGGAGGCAGTGCCCTGTGACCAGCACCTGTGGAGCTGAGGATTGGCCAGAGGACACTGCTGTGAGTTAGCTTTGCAGCTGAGCTTCCTGTTGGAGGTGGGGTGGCTCTGCCTCCATGCCCTTGCCACTGCTGTTGGCTGGATGTGGGCCATACTGGGAGGGCCTGACTCCAGTGAGGCAGCCAAGACAGTCATGGGATAACAAATGGAGGAGAAGCAAGATTTTATATTTGCAAAAAGTAGTTCACTAAGGGCCATACACCCCAACAGCCCATGTGACTCCTCACACTAATGTTGGGAGGTAGTGACACCAGCAAAGATTCTAGCATGTGTTGAATGCCTATCCTGGGTGTATAGGCTCTGGCCATTTGTATGCTGTCTGTGCCACCTTTTTTCTCCCCAGGAGATAACCACTCCCCTTGGATGAAGATGCTGGGATTGGGGTGGGAGGGTATGAATAGTTAAGGAGAATTCTGAAAGCCATCCAGCTCCTATGTCTCCCTCGTGGAGGTTCACACAGGAATTCCAGATATGGGTCCAGGGTGCAGGAAGATGGGGGTTGGGGAAGGCTAAGTAGGTGAGCTATTATGTGAGCCCCGGTGTGTCAATGGGCTTCCTCCCACCTCCCAGGAAGAGGTGTGCAAGACCCCTTCCCCACCTATCCCCTGCCTCCATAAGGCTCCATGATTAGGGATCCTGTCTCTGGGGCCTTGGCAGTGGAAGGGTACCTGCTTGGTTTCCAAGCAGAAACCCAGTCATTGAATGTGGGAGAGCGCAAAGGACTGAGCTCCAAATATTGCAGGCTGCCAGCAAGCTCATGCCAGACAAGTCTAGGGTATATCAAGGAGTCTTTATTAACCAAGCTTGGTGACAACAGGGCCCACCAGAAGTTAGCAAATGACAAGTTCATATGGCGATCCAGTCTGAATCAAAACCCCTAGATGAACAAAAGATCATTACCCTGAAGCCCATTCGTTAAACAAGACCCAGCTCCCCTAGTTATATAAGTTATCCTAAGAGACATGCAGCAAACAACCTGGACACACTTACAAAATCTGCAGACATTCACCTTTGCTTGGCTCCTCTGCCCACATTCCATTATTGCTAGGCCTCACCTCTCCTGGAACTCTTGAAAGTATACAAATTAGAAATACAAAGCATCTTAGCATTAACATCTTTACTGTCCTGCCCGAGCAGTGAATAGAGGGTGAGGAATACAGACATACAGGGGCCATGCTCAGGGACCACCTGTCTTCAGAGTCTGTCTGTGGGAAGCCAGAGAGCAAACAGATGCTGGGGAGGCCAAGAGTCAGAGTGCTAGAGCAAGGGATGCATGTGACCAAGAAAGTGAGCCTCTTCTGCATCTGGGCCTTTATGGGGGCTTGCAAGGGGAGTGCTTATACAACATGCAATACCGCCCCCTCTCAGGTTCCAGTTGATAATAGCAGAAGGGTCACAGGTAGGCAGAAGGGACCACATAAGTGGTGGTGGTGGGAGGAGTGGTTTCTAAGCTGGTGACCCTGAACTAGCTGCCTAGGACCACAGCACTCAACACTTGAACACCAAAGATTTTAGTCATTTGGGCCACCCTCCCTCTGGGATCTGTATGTGCATCTCTTACCCATGTTATCTGAGGGTGAACTCTATTTTCCTCTCCATCTCCTGACAGCTACTTCCTTGGAAAGATGGCCACTCCCATTCACCTAGCAGCTGGGACAAGACTGGCCAGTGGGACTGCATCTCACCTCACTATAGCCCTGGGAAGCAAGTGCTGTCATGTTCGTTTTGGGAAATGTTTTTATTTATTATTGTTTTTAATTCCTTTTACTTGGAAAGTAGAGTGACACATACACACAGAGATGAGAGAAAGAGAGAGAGAGAGAGACATCTTTCCTGCTTCCATGTGTTGGTTATTTCCTTAGATAACTGCCACAGCTGGGGCTGTGTAAAATCAAAGCCAGACTCTGAAATTTCATCATGATCTCCCACATGGGAGACAGGGGCCAGGATACATCTGCAAGAAAGTGGATGGGAAGTGGACTAGGTGGGTCTCAAACTGGCACTCTAATGTAGGCTACAGGTGTTCCACGCAGCTCCTTAACCCCACAGCTGTGCCACTTCACCCACCCCTACCATTGCCCATTCACATAAGAGAGTTGAGTCTCAAATGCAGTACACAGCTAGTCTGGGCCACATGGCTGGAATGAAGCAGGACTAAATCTCAATCAACCTGTCCTGGGACTCCCTTGTCTTGAGTGGATTGGCAGAGCATCTAGATGGGAGGAGTAAGAATTACAGAGGTGCAGGATGCAATCTTGTGGGCTGGAGCAGGAAAAAGGGGAAGCCACATCAGGCTGGAGGAAGGTCAGGGTGAGGGCACCCTTGACCTGGAACCTCAGGATGGATTTGGAGGCGGGTTGGATTGGGGAACACGTGCAAGCCAAGGCTGAGTGACACTAACTGGGGACCAAATGCATCCCATCTGGCTTTGCCAGTTGGGATGAGCCAGAGTTGTGTAGATGAGCATATTTGTAAGTTCAGGCAGATTCCTATTCTGACTGGGGAGATTGTCTGTCCTCACGGAGCTCATCTTCCTGGGATGCCTATATGAATGTAGCGATTTCCAAGGCTGTGGTGCTGGGGCCCTGGTGTGCTGGCCTCCTCTGCCTTACGGGTCACTTTCCCAAACAAAACCTTACTCTGTAGAAGAGGGGAGGAGTACCTGCTCCAGGAGCTGTGACTGAGCCTGGGCGGCCCCTCCCTGAAAGATGATGGGTGGTGAACTTGGAGCTCAGAAAGATTGTCCCTGAATAAGGGCTGGAGCTAGGATCAAGCACTCAAGTTTGGCTGCAACACTGGGGGTTCCTGTGAACCCCTTCAGGACTGGGGATGGCTCAGGGTTCTGGGTAGGCAAACGAGGCACTGTGTGAGAGTCCTTACACCCCAAGTTCTGGAGATGAGAAAGGTCAGCTAGATGAGAGAATCACATTCTATGTAGAGGACAGGGGCCATTTTTGAGAACTTGATTTAGTCCCTAAGATTCCAGGTGAGACTCATTCCAGAACCTCTGGGGTTCCTTGAACTTTGCCTGAACAGGTGGGGCTTGGGAAGAAAGACCCCCATCCCTGATCTTGCCTGCAGGTCTATTAATTTGAATATTAAAGAGATTTTGTTTTGCACCCCAAGCTCCCTGATTACAATAGGATTGGATGGGGGTGGTGCCGGTGAGAGAGCTGTACTCTTGCTCATATTATCTTTGAGATGGATTCATATTCATTTTCATGACAATTGCGTGAGAGTCATAATCGGTCCTTGTTGCCATTTCAAAGGGAGTGAAAGACGTAGATGGGAGAAAAGACATTCAGCAATGGCAGGGCAGTGAAAGCTGAATTGTTAGACAATAGCCTGGCATTTTATAGAGGTCTCTGTTCGAAGGAAAATGCTTCGCCTGATGGGGACTTAGTGCAAGCTGGATGAAGAGGTTTTTATAAGAAGAGAAAACATTTGGGATCTCAAAGCTCTTAGCCCTCGGCTGGAGGAAAAACTCACAGATGGGCTGAAAGAAAAAGGGTGTGAGCTAAGAGGTCTCCTGTGCCCAGGAGAGTCAGGAGCTCGGAACACAACTTAATCTAAATGGACAAAGGAAATGCAGAATGGATGTTAATGGGCATTTCAATCCAAGATGAAACATGAGTCCAAGGAGCATTTCAGTACAATATATATTTAATTGAAGTGAATGACAAGTCTTAAATCAAAAATGAGGGAGAGGTTTGTTTTGTGGCTTGAGTTTTCCCCCTCTGTAGACTTCTTTGGGGAGAAAACAGTTTGTGCAGGCATTTGCTCCATGAATGAATGCGTGAAGTTGAAATAGGCAAAGAAGCATGATTTCCTGCACTTCCCAGGTCTCCTATGGTGAAAGACGCTGCTTGATCACTGGAATAAGATTCCAACCTGGGTAGGGATACTAATAAGGAGGAGTCTGTTTCTGGTGAGGTCAGGCAGCTGTCGCTCCCTCCTCCAACCCCAGGACAGAGGTGGGACTTTCCTGACTCAAGAGCCAACTCTGCAACCACAGCTGGAGGCTGATGCTGGTCTCAGGGTCAAGGCTACACAGAGGAGGACACTGGTAGGGGGAGCCTACCACAGAGCAAATGGTTTGGCATGAGTAACTCCGTAACACCTGTCAGTGTCTGCAGCCATTGTAGACACACCATCATGAGCAGGGAAGGCAGGAGAGCTGGCCAATGGAGGCTGTGGTTGCAAAGGAGATCCCGTACCTTCTCATTAAACAGAACTGACCAGAACACAGGAGTCCCTTGGATTTTCCCGATATCTGCTTCCCGCCATCAGAAGAGAGAACTCAACCAATCAGAGGGGTGAGAATGAGCACAATATGAACAGGGCTAGCAGTGATAGCAGCTGACCCTTCACGGTGCTGAGTGTACACCAAGGACCTCTCCTGCATCATCTCATATCAGTTCTCTAATCAAACATGCACCAGGATGGAGGGCTGTTTGGAGTCGGGGAGGGGTTTGATGCATGATGTTTGAGGAGCTGTGATGGATAGGCTCAGTGATGTATCTACCTGGAGCACAAGGGAGGGGCTGGGGCAGCTTCTCCCAGGTTCCTCTGATGGAATAGCCTGAGCAGCAGGCAAACACAGAGGTTATATGTCCTGACTGTGTGCTGGGATCCCCTCCCTCCATGTCCAGCTCCAGGAGGGATACTCCTGCTGTCTGGGGGCAGCCCTGGGAGGCGGAGAGGGGGGAAGGTTTGGGAAGGTCATGGCAAGTGGGAGTGGCAAGTGGGCTGTTCTGCAGAAAGGTGTAGGGGAGACACCAGGGAGGTGGGATCAGCAGTGACCTCCATGTGGAAGATCGGCACTGGACACAGACCGAGTGTTCTGGGTCACATGAGTGCCCAGCCCCTTCTCCCGCAGATCCTTCTTGAGCTGTCCCAGCCCAGGAGACGCATATGGCTTCTTCCTCTTCACTGTAGAACTGAGAAAATTGGGTTGACATCGTGGGAGATGTATAAACACATACACGTGCACACACACACACAAATACCCCCACACATATCTACATACCCACATACCCACAAATATTCCCCACATATATACATACCCATATTCACATACCCCCCACATATGCACACATACACACATACACAGATATACCCCCCACAATAAACACATACTCACATAGACACACACCCACATGCACACATACTCCCTACACACATATCCACACATATATACACATGCACATACACGCATACTTACATACACATATGCCCACATACACCCCACCTGCATATACACACACCCACATACCCACACATATAAACATACACACATGCACACACACCCACATACACCAATACATGCACAGATACCCATACACAGATACACATAAGCACACACAGCTACATATATACACATACTCACATATTCCCCCACAAATACACATACATACACACATACCCACACATACCTCTGCACACATGCACACACAGTCACATACACACATACACATGTACACACAAGCACACATGCCACATATACACACACTTACACACATATGTAAACAACCATGCATGGATTCTAAAAATATTCCGAAACCAGAATCAACAACATCTTCTCATTTCCTTTTCCGACAACTTTTTAAAGTACTTTGTGTTTTTTCCAAGAGAAAGATAGGTAAGCCACAGAGAAAGCCAGTTCCTCGAAGGCCTCTGCAGCTGGGTGCTGAATGCCCCTGGCTTGAAGCCCCACGACTGTGTCTGTATCAGCATGGGAACAGCCCATGGTGTGCGGCAGGCCCTTCCGAGACCGAGACTGGACACTCGGTAAGGGCTGCTCTGTTGTCACCTTTGAAAGGTCCCGCCAGCGCCCTCAGCACTGGGCGGACACACATGCAGAATGAAAAGCACCAGTGAGAGAGAAGGGAGGGAGTGAGGGGCTGAGGGAGAGAGAATGCCATTATGTTCTTAGATCCCGTTAATCTGCTAAAAACTCATTAAAAATTAAAATCAAAACAGCTAACAAAAGAAACAGGGTCTCGATGTTGCCGCCGCCCCCTGGTAATTGCCCGCATTTTCTAAATGATTTCAGCCTTGGAGAGACAGGGTGGGGGGTTTGGGGTTGAACTGCAGCTGGCTGGGAGAGTGACCATGAGTCCTAGCTGGCGTCCTTGTCTGCCTATGGCCCACCTTCAGAGAACATAAGAAAGCCTTACCATGAGTACCCAGAGGCTCAGTGGTGACTAGCACACACACACCCTGCCGGGCTGGGATAGTTCCCCAGACCGCCCCCACCCTCATCTATCCAAGGATAACCATGGGGACTCTTTACATAATACACTCCATCAGAAACCTTGGGACAAGTGTATCTCTTCACTCACTTCTTTCCAAAGGCAGCCTTGGCTGCATGGCTGCTCCCTAGGCTGGGTTTCAGTGCGGATTGTCTATGGTGGGGAGAACATAGGCTTTGGCTTCACCATGTTCTGCGGCAGTTGTGGGCTTCAGTGGGGCAGACTTCCTGGGGTCCCAAGGTCAGGGCCTTCATTTGTTCTGTGCTGCAAGGACAGAGAACTCAGAGTGGGCAATCTGGAGGTGGCCAGAACAAGGTCAAGACCCTTGCACCAGATTCGGTGCCAAAGCCTAGTTGGCTAAAGTCCTTGCCTTGCACGCACTGGGATCCCATTTGGGCACCGGATCCTGTCCCAGTCGCCCCGCTTCCTATCCAGCTCCCTGCTTATGGCCTGGGAAAGCAGTCAAGGACAGCCCAAAGCCTTGGGACCCTGCACCTGCGTGGGAGACCTGGAAGAGGCTCCTGGCTTCAGATCAGCTCAGCTCCGGCCATTGCAGCCACTTGGGGCATGAATCAACAGATGGAAGATCTTCCTTTCTGTCTCTCCTTTTCTCTGTATATCTGACTTTCCAGGAAAAAAAATAATTTTTTTTAAAGACCCTTGCACCATGGGACAGCGACTTCATGTTGTGGGTCACGGAAATCAGAAGGACTAAGAGAGATGGAAGGAGTCAGAATCATCCTTCCATAGCCTGCTCTCCTCTCAAGGGTCCCATCTTTTACTAATGGTACCACAGGGACTAAATTCCAGCCCATGTATTGGGAGAGACGCAGTGTGACCTTGCTGCCCTGCTGGAGCTCCAAGACAACAATTGCTTTGGCATTGCCTGGGAGGGCAAAAGGTAAGCCTCTGGCCTGCTTGAGTTGCGTCATCAGACCCTGCATGTGACAGGTACTTGGGAGGTTCCTGTGCACATCCAAGTTTGGGAAGTGTTCTCCTGTGGCCCAGTCCCAGGTACAGTGGAGCTCACTAGAGACCCACCCCGTACTCCACTTGGCTTGAATAGTTGGGAAAATCACTGTCCTGCCCTGAATTCAGGCTTCACACCTGTAAACTGGATGGCTTGCCCAGACTCCTGCTGTAGAACAAACACGAGGTTATGGCCAGGCAGCCTCAGTGTGGCTCCGAGGAGGGCCCAAGTGATAGCCTGTGCCATGTGCATTCAGGAATGAGGAAGCCCACACTTGGGACTCCATGTGTCCTGACGAGGGACAATCCAGAACTTCTGCAACTGGTGCCAGGTTTCCAGACTAGAATGTGGGTGATATAGAACTGGTTCTTGCAACTCTGCAAGTTGGGTTGAGTGAGGATAAGTTCCCTTTGCCAGACTAGGCTGGTAGCCCCAGGGTCAGGGTACAAGAAGTGCAGGGAGCCCTGTGGCAGACAGTGAGGCTGGAGTGAGCTCGGGAGTAAGGACCGGGGCTGGGAGGTGGGGTGAGGAGAGTCGTGGTGTGTCCCTTCTCTGGAATGACACCTGGTACCAGTTGCAGGAGCTGGGCAGGGGCTCTGGGGCATGCCTCCCACTCCTTTCCTCTCTTTCCAGGGGTTAGATAGCTCCCGGGGTGCCCTGAGCCCAAGCCAGCTCCACCTGCTTTCTCCACAGCTGGAGAAAGAGAACCCACCTCTCTGGTCTTCTTGCCATGGAACATGGATTAGTAAAAAAAAAAATCCTTTAAAACTGTTTGATGTTTTGGACTAAATAAAGCTATGCTCCCACTCCAATTGAGCTCATAATGGAGCCTAATTTTATAAAGAAGCCAATTAATGACTTTGTAAATATGAAAGAAAGGACCCCCTCCCACCACCAATGCTTTCTTCTTGACCAAAAGGCCTCAGAAGTGAGTTCTGTAAAAATGTCAGATCTGGCTCTAAAGAATGGCAGGACCTCTCCGGAGGACAATAACAGGAAATGACTCAGGGGAGGGCTCCCTGGGGCCACCCAGCCACACAAAGTCCCCTGCGAGGGAAGGCCTGGCCACTAGCCCTGGCCAGTGGCAGGAGGGACAAGCCCTGCCCAAGAAAGTGTCACATTGCTCATCCACTCTGGGCAGGGTCTGCTCTGTGAGGCTCCCTCCCCCCCCCCCCCCCCCCCCCCCCGGCCCAGGCATGCTGCCTGGCAGAAATGCCCACAGCAGAGCCAGGAAGTGGCTCTTTAAGGAAAACTCCTATAGAGGAAATGCCTTACTCACTGCTCAAAGCTGCCAGCTTGGAGACTCCCAGCTCCCCCCGCCCCTCCCCCTGGAGCCTATACGTGTTAGTTCTTTTTGGTCTTGGCTCTTTTCTGTCTTAATGTTAGTTCTGCTCCTTTGGTGCCACAAACCCCAAGGCAAGCTGCCGTGAGTCACACCAGGGTTCTTTATTTGGTGCTAAGGAAAATGGCTGCAAGGAAAGGAATGAAGGCAGGGAAAAGAGGGATGGTTCGCACATGGGATCATGCCTTTATGGCCGGGGGGTTGGTACTGGGAATACAGTCCGTGAGTGACTGATGGATGGGGCCATGGGTGGGCCATGAGGGATTGGTGGATAGGCCTGTCAGGCCTGCAGGGGTTTGGTATATACAGCAGTAGGCAGGTACCGGGGGAGGGGCCACACGGGATTGGTGCAAAAGGCTTTTAAGTATGGTGCCATGAGGTCACCATGGATTGGTGGGAACAGGGTTACAAGGTTACAGTGGACTGGTGGACAACACAATTTGACATAAAAAGGCACAACCCTTAAGAAAACTGAGATCTAGGGAAAGCAGATTTTAAAATGGTATTGAGTCTAAAATGGCGGGGTTTTATCAATCTTCGGGGCTGATGTTGGAATCACTCCTTGCATTCCTCCCTTTGGCTGTATATAAAGGGAAAGGGGTGTTGTTCTCTTCCATAGCTTCTTCGAGCTGAGTTTGGGTGCAGTGTTCTCTAGGCAACAGTCTCACAGTGATTGGGGGAGGACTGGGAGGTCTAAAGAGTCTGGTATTCCTGTAAAAGAAACTGGTTAAAGGTTTTATTAGAAATTTTCTGCATTTGAGTGTGGATAAACTTTTGAAAGAAAGAGATAAAGCAAGAGGCTGTAGCGAGGATGAAGAAGAGTAATTATAGGGAGAGGAGAGGGGTAAGCAGGTATCAGAAGAGACTGAGTCTGGGAAAACCAGGAGTTGTCATTGGTTTGAGATTGATGGAGGCAAGCTTTGAAGTATAATAAGGTTCTAACATTTTGTTCAATTACCCTGATTAATTATTGTAGAAGCAACATTCCTCTTGAAGCAACATGCAGGTGTCTCATTTTTCTGGCTCCTCCTGTTTTGGAGGGTTACCTATGCCCGAGAGGTGAGCTGGTGCTGGAGAAAGGCCAGGGAGAAGGTAGTGATGTCTAGGCCTCTCTTTGACTCATTGGACAATGGCTGGATTGAGGTAAGTGAAGTTCCCAAACTCTCTGTTGCTAATCCAATAGAGGATAGGGAGATGACCATGGCTTCCATCCCCCAAAGTGCTGGGAGCTGGAATTGCATTAGAGTGGGAGAGATATTATGAAGCAAGTAAGGTTGTGCATAGCCAGCAGTCTGAGATAAGGCTGGGAATATAAATGGGTGGAAAGAATAATGTTAGGGTCTAGGTCCTTTGAGATCAACGTGCAGGCAGCTGGGCAGACTAGCCCCAGGGGCGGGGAGGCCTGGTCGGACTCTGGTCCCCTGCCTGGGTCTTTTGACTGTCATGGAGGCAGTGAGGCTGGCTCGTCCTGGGGACTGGAGAGGGAGTGTGCTGGCAGGACTTAGATCCCCTGGCGTGGTCCTTTTACTGGCATGAAGGCAACAGGGCAGACTAGCCCTGGGAGTGGGGAGACCTGACAGGATTCAGGTCATGCAGCCCGGGTGCCATTGATGCCTGGGCCAAGCTCTCAGGTTGCCTGGTAACATGCTCTGGGAGCTTGAGAGGTGTGGGCTTGCAGCGGTTCTGAGGGAGGGCACAGGTGCAGGTGTGCAGGGACCTGAGGGCCCATGTCCAGGTGAGGAATAATCTCAGAGGGACTTGCGTTGACAAAGCCCCTGTTCCTGCAGATCTGAGCCTCCTCATGGCTCAGACAGAGTGCACGAAGATGCACATAGATAATATAGCAGTCCATCACCATCTGCAAACGACATTCACTACCAGAGGAGGGAGGGCAGATTGTCCAGGGAAGAGGGTGAGGAGATGTGCGGAGGAGGGGACACTTGAGGAAGTATGCTACAGGGGAGGAACAACTACTGAAGGACTTCCACTGACGAGGCCACTGTACTTCCAAGTAAGCGAGGACACTCAGATGAGCAGTTTGGAAGGGAAAACAGGAGGACCTTTAAAGGTCAGACTGAAACACCAGCCAACATGGGAGACCTAAGCTTGGCTAGTTAGCATCGATCACTGTTGAATACCACTCACTGGCATACACTAAAGCTAGGGATGGTGGCCAACCTACTATGGCTAGATCATAGTACCCGCCAGTGAGAGTCAGAACAGGGGACAGGGGACGGGTAGTGTTAGGCTGGGCCATCACACAGGCCCAGAGTGGGAGAATCAGGTTTGTGGGTAGAACCTGTGGAGGGATATATGGGCTTACCTCTGTGGAACTGCAACCTCCACTGGTTTGCTTAAGATCTGGGGGCGGGGGAAGGGGAGGTGACAGGCTGAGCTAGGCATAACCATGGAACCCTCCAGCACTCATGAGTACTGGGGTAGGGTACAGGCTGGGCTGGTTCAGGAAACAGCACCCATAGGTGCACCCAAGCATAGGGTGTAGGGCAGGATGGGCTGCAACACCTACCAGCTTAGACACAGGCCAGGACAAAGAGTGCAGAATATGCCAGGCAAGGGCCTAGCATCCAGTGGCATATGTGAGATTTGGATCTGGGAGTGGGCCTGTTGGGGGAACTTCAACAATTCTGTTGGTGGGCCAAAGCTCTTGCTGGTGAGCCTGTGATTCAGGCCTGGGTGTTGGTCGAGCTGGGCAAGACAGTTCCACCCATTGGCAAGTGATGGTAGCCCTGGTAACTGGGGGAGGGCAGAGCTTGCTTCTGCAACCCAGAAGGAGGGAATTCTGGTGGTGGATGCCTATGGCAGTGAAGTCATTGCTCCACCACAGAAGGGCCAAAGCAATCCCCATTTCAGCTTCTGTGTCAGGGGGAGTTCAAAAAGTCCCTTATATCTCTCTTTCTGGCTCTTCTTCCTCTATAGCCCTCTCCTTCACATCTCTTTCTGTGACATGGGGAAGGGAAGCCCGTGACCATGGCTCTCTAGAATAAGGCCACCTAAATTCTTTGTATATATTCAGATGAGGTATTCTGGTGGTCGACGAATCTTACAGCAAGTGTGTGAATTGGTTCTGAAAGGGGGTGGATTGGGCAGGGTAGGACCAAATCTTAGCACACTGATATGTGCAGGAGCCAGGATGGAGTATGGGTCATGCTGGGCAAGAGTTTCACAACTACCAGTTTGCAATAGTCAGGGATGGGAACAGACAAGGCAGAGCTAGACTGCAGCATCTACCAGCAGGAGTTGGGACTGGGGTAAGGCTGGGTCTACAGCATCTGATGGCAAAGGCTGAGATGGGGGATGGGTTATGCTGAGCTCAGTCAAAGTAACCACTGGCATGCACAAGATCTGTGACTGGAAACAGGCCTGTTTGGGGAGCTACGAGAAAACCCTGGATGGATTGTGACTCCCACTGGTGAGTGTGAGAGCCAGGATGGAGTGGTGTTCTGGGCTGGACATGGCTGCAGTCTCTCTTGGCATGGGTCTGGACTGGCTCTGGAGCACATCAGACTGGGATAGACTCCAGCACCTTCTGGTGCTCATGAGAGCCACAGTGGGTGTGGAATAGGCTGGACAGTCAGATTGTATGGTCAGGGGAAGGTTTGGAGACCCTTATAGGTAAATAGTTCAGAAAGATGATGAGCAGATAAGATAGTCACTGGGAAACCACAAGCAAGCTTTTTGGATTCTTGGATGAAGAGAGTCATTACTGCCAGGGTGCAGAGGCAGGGGACCCACCCCAGGACTGTGGGATCCAGCTTCTTTGACAGGTAAGCGACTGAAGTGAAGGAAGGTCTGGGTTGTTGTTCCAAGGTTCCTAAAGCAAAGTATGAAGAGGAGGGTACAAAGTACAAAAAGAGGACTTTGGACAAAGATCAAAGAAGGCTCCAACATAGGGGACCTCCTTCCATTTTCCTGCACGTCAAAAGCAACTGTCCAGATTCCGGAGTATGTCTGGGTCCAAGGAGCGTTAAGGGGCCATTTGGAGGAATTATCCAAGGGATACTGAGGCTAGTCCATATTACAAGGGCAATGAGAGTGTCTTGTTTTAGATAAAGGTCTAATTGAAGGGCTTTAGAATTAGCTACAAGGCAGCCCAAGGGGGTATCAAGGGGAGTGGAAGAAATGGCAGCAGTGGTTGTTAATGAGGTCCAGTAACGACTGACATGTAGAGGAACTAGGTGCGTCCCCAGGTTTCTTTTGGTCTGAAGTGTATGCAGCCCTTGCAGAGGTCATCACCACCACTGTGTCCGGAGCGGGCTGAAACCCCGAATTAGGGCGACCCATGACAGAAGTTGTCATTTTGCAACATGGGGGCCAAGGAACAGGAGAGTTCAGTACCCCTGATCCAGGATTTTAAAATGTAGCGAGCAAACTGAACCCTGAGTAGTAGTAGTTAACTGGACCAGGTCAGGGGAACGTGAACGTACCAGGTCACTCTCGAAGCCCCAGGGGAAAGCATGGCAGTGGGGAACTCACATATTGTGATACTGGATGCAGTAAAGGCACCTGGGGAAGATGGAAGGTGACTTGTGGGAGTGTGGGTCTGGGTTTCGTGGCTGTGACTAGATGAAACCAGGTCCTGTAGTGGCCCCGGCCTTGGGGCCAGGAAGCCAAACTACAAGACAGCTGTTGAGTCAAGTGTTAGCTCTTTTTGGTCTTAGCTCGTTTCTGTCTTAATGTTAGCTCTGTTCCTTTGGAGCCACAAACCCAGACAAGGAGGGATTGGTGGAAAGGGCTGTCAGGGCTGCAGGGGATTGGTAGATGCAGCAGTAGGCAGGTACCAGGGGGAGGGGCCACAAGGGATTGGTGGAAAGGGCTTTTAGGTGCAGTGCCTTGAGGTCACCATGGTGGGAACAGGGTTACAAGGTTACATTGGGTTGGTGGACAACACAATTTTAACATACTAAGGCACGACCCTTTAGAAAGCCAAGACCTAGGGCAAACATATTTAAAATGGTGCTGATCGCTTCTCGGTCTTTTGGCTAAGATCAAGTGTAGTATCTGTTCTTATCAATTTGAAATGGTGCTGAGACTAAAGTGGCAGGTTCTTAGCAATCTTTGGTGCTGATGTTGGAGTCACTCTTCAGAGTTAGGTTGGGCAGAGCAGAAATGACTACCATCCCACCTGAGTTGAGCTAACACTCCTGACCAGAAATATTGGAAATGCTGAATTACTCTGACCTTGTCTCTCTGTATAGAACAAGACCTTGTCTCATCTCAGTGAGACCTTGCCAATACTCAAGTCCCAAGCTTTGGCAACTTAGTCTCAGAAGTCACTTCAGTTCTGTTGCTTGCCCTAAATAAACCAGGAACGCTGTGACATAGGATGAATATCAGGAGGCAAGCTCTGGGGGCCACTGTGCAAGGCAGGAGCTCCAGGACTTTCTGGGACCATCAGGAGCAGAGACCTATTCCCACTCTTTGACTGGAAGGCTCAAGGGGGAGGGAGGGAGAACGTGAGTGAAGCCATGGAAGGACTGAAGCAATGCTAAAGGAACACATGACAGGGTGGTGGCACTGGAGGAACACAGCCACAGCCTAGGACAGGGGAGAAGCTGGTGAGAATTCCCCTATGGCTTTCATTTCCTTCCCTCGGGCTCTTTGCTGGTGCTGCCCACTGTCCAAGCCAGTGATGTGGGGGTCAGTTGGATAAGGAGCCCAGCTCAGGCAGCCTGAAAGATCTATCTCCCTGGACATGGATCATCAAGGTGAATGTGGGGAGTCATCTGAGGTGGGTGTTTTGGTTAGCTGATGCCTTATAGTACCTCTGAACCCCTTGGAGCCACTCAAGCTGCCTAGCCTCATCCTCTGTGCCTCTAGGTCCCTGGAGTCCAATAGCCACACCTCTCCTCCACCTCTTCCCTGCCTCCCGTTTGGCTAGTTCTGAGGACCATCTCCAGCACTCAGTGATGATCTCTGTGTTGTTTGGCCAGGGCCCAGGACTCATCAGAGGCAAAATATTGCACACATCATCCCTGGCCAGAACAGATAGCAGAGAAAATAATTCGAACTTAATCAGAGAACCAAGGAAGAATTGAGTGAGGGATGTCCACTTATGGCTATAAAGCAGCTTCCACATGGGGCAAAAACAACCTCTGAACTCCACCACGGAAGGGTTCCCTAGGCACAAAAGAATTGCTGTGTTGGATCTGAGACAAATGTGACTTGGCATGCTTTGTAGGTCTTAGTGGTGGGCAGTGGTACAAGAGACTGATCAACTATAGCATACTAAGCCCATGTTCCTGCACAGAACTTCCTCCTAATCTTAGTCCTAGCCATATGGTATCAGAGAGAGACCTTTCTCAGTGAGCCTGGAAAGAAGCTAGGAAGACGGGCTAACACAGTGGCTCAACGGGCTAATCCTCTGGCTACAGTGCCATCATCCCACGAGGGCACCAGTTTTAGTCCTGGTTGCTCCATTTTCAATACAGTTCTCTGTTTAAGTTCTGGGAAAGCAGCAGAGGCCCCTACATCTATTTGGGAGATCCAGAAGTAGCTCCTGGCTTAGCTACAGCCATTGCAACCATTTAGGGAGTGAACCAGTAGGTGGAAGATCTGTCTCTGTAAATCTGCTTTTCAGATAAAAAATAAATCTTTAGAGAAAGGAGTTAGCCTTTTAGAGACGTTTCTGTGCCACACTGGGAAAGGAACAAGAATGGCATTTCCATGGAGCTGATTGGTACAAGGAGGTTGCAGAGGCAGGAGACACCAGGATTGTATCTATTGGATTGGGTCCAACTAGGGAAGCAACAAGAGAGTGAATTAGAGACAGAATGTCCAACATGGCCTGCAAAAGAAGTTCCTGGTTCTCTGTCCTTCCTGGGGCATGCCTGAGCCTGTTAGCCCATACCTGGAGCTACCCATGATACACCTGGGCTGGCTGGTCCAAGGTCATGGTGGCAGGTGGAGGTAGGTGCAGCACAGAAGGCTGGCCACATCCCTGTAAACTACAGGACTGTCTTTATGTGTAATCCTTGGCATGTCCATTGTGGCATGTTCTCTAAATGGGCAGAAACCCACCCAGAATGGCTCCCTCATTTTCAGTGCTTCTGGTACTGGGCATTCCTACTCCTGAACATTCCTCGGCAGATCTTCAGCCTGGCAGGTAGTCCTGCCTTTCTGTTCTTCCTGCCCAGGAAAAAGCCTTGGAGGTGTGGTGAACCCAGCACACACCCTGCAGAATATCTGGGCCAGCCCTTTCAAGTCATTTGTGTCAAAACCTGGCTCTGAAAGGTGATGGGCTTCATGCAGAACATGCAGTACATGGTGGGAAGTCAGGGCCCAGGGCCCACCGCATTGGGACAAATGCATGGAGATCTCAGCATAGTAAGGCAGGAGCGGGAAGGTGGCTGCGGGCCCCCATGGCTCTGGGAACAAGCTGCTATTGGGCTCATCAGAGCACTCTTAAGTGTAATTGACTTTCAGGCATTAAACTTTTACCAGCATGAGCTCACACTGTCTACAGGGACTGGGAAAGTGCCTGGCATTTCCTGCCTCCTGGGATGGCTGTCCGGGGTGCAGGGAGCTCTTCTCCCCCTTCCCCGCAGCCTGAGGATCCTTGAGCACCCTCCTGGGAGAGAGAAGGAGGGCCAAGTCCCAGGAGAGGGTACAGGGCAGGATGTAGAGAGCTCAGGGGCCAGCTGTTCTCCCCAGCACTGAGTGGGGAGGGGAGAAAGGCTAAATCCACCCACCTGAGGGTCTTCAAGGTGCCCTTCTCTTAGCAGCAAGTGACAGATGCAGAGGCGGGGAGAAGAGATGGAGAGCAGTCCCTGCTCAACCCAGCCCCCTTCTGTGCTGACCATCACCAGTTTCTCCCTAGATTTGTCACCACATCCTCTGTGCCTGAATGGTCCCATCTGGCCCAGCACACATCCAGACTTGAGGTTCTGTTATTCACTAGCAGGGGCATTTCTGGAACTCTCACCCAAAGGACCTTTTCCAGTGTTGGGCAATGAGTCTCCCTCTGCCAGGCAGCCTTCAGCTGGATGTCTCTCTCCAAACAGGTAGGGGCAGGAAGAAGCTTCACAACCTCCTGCTCAGGCTGTGGTGCTGGGGATGTCCATTTAGACTCCACATTTCCAAGGTCTGGATTGTGTGTGTGTGTGTGTGTGTGTGTGTGTGTGTGTGTGTGTGTGTGTGTGTGTGTTTACAGGCTTGTTGCTGCAGAACAACTGTACATATTGAGAGTATTGGGCCGGTACTGGGGTCTAGCAGGCAAAACTGCCACTTGCACTGTCAGCATCCTTGGTTCAAGCCCTGCCTGCTCCACCTCTGATCCAGCTCCCTGTCAATGTGCCTGGCAAAGCTGCAGAGGATGGCCCAAGTGGTGGGAGACCAGGAGGAAGCAGGGTATGAAAACCTTTCTCTTTCTTTCTCTCTCTGTAACTTTGCCTTGCAAACAAATAAAAATTTTTAAAGGAAATGTGTAGTTTGACACATGGTGTGTAGTGTTAGCCACTGGGGAAACTACTGCTGCAATCGGGGATCACAATATCATCTTCCAAAGCTTCCTGGACCTGCTATCTGCCTTTCGTATTAACTGTGCGCTCAGACTCGGTTACCACTGACTCACCTTTTGCCAATATACTTGAGTGTACATATTCTTGAACATACATTCTCTTTCCAATCTCAGATAAGGATGTGTGTGCCAGTGAATAAGGTATCGGGCAGATGTATCTCCATCTATCGACCCATTCACCTAGTGATGTACGTCTGGTGGCTTCCAGCTCTTGGCAGTTAAAAATGAAACTTGTCCCAGCATTCACACCCAAATGTTTGTGTGGGCACAAATGTTTTCGTTCCTATTGGGTAAACACTCAGGGTGGAGTGGTTCCTGAGTGCCTACCCAATAGGAACTGAAAGTACACACCCACACAAAGACACGGGTGTCCTGGTTGGTAGGTCTGTGTTTAACTGTGTAATAATCCAGGAAACCATGTTCCAAAAGAACAAACTATTTTGCACTCCCGTCAGCGATGTATGGCAGCTCAAATACTCATCAAAACTTGGCAGCACTCATTTCCTTTTTCTTTTTGTGATTTGGATGAAATCTCATTGATTTCTCTCTCTTTTTTTTCATCAAAATGTAGTGCTTTTTGTGTATTTATGAAATTTTTGCAAGTTCAAGATTGAAAATTTCCCCTGTGTTTTCCAGTGTGTAGTTTGTAGCTCGGCTACATTTAGGTGTATGATCTATTTTGGATTGATTTTTTGCATGTGATATGAGGCAAGGACCCTTCTTTGTGTTTATCCAATTATTCTGGGCTCATAGAGCCATGTTCTGTTTAACAAGACCCATTTCTTCATTGAATCACATTGCCATCGTTATTAAATACCTGTTGAACAGTGATGTGTGGGTTTACTTCTGCATCCCGTTCTGTTTCATCTGTGTTAATGCTGGGGTGGGGACGTGACTGGTAGTGTGATTGCTACACGCTGTCTTTATTGGTAAAGCTGTATAATAATTCTTCAGATTGTGGCATACTCTTCAAATTTACTCTTTTTCAAAATTGTTTTCTGAATCCTAGGTCCCTTTAATTTTCCCACAGAGTTTAGAATCACCTTGTTATCTGTGAAAACCTGCAGAGACGTTGATTGAGATTGATTTCAGGGAAAATTGATGTTAATATCAAACTCTTCTGGCCCACGATCAAGGCAATATTTGCTTTACTTCTCTCAGCAATGTTTTGTAGTTTTTTTGTACACAGGACTTGCACCTAAGTTATATTGTTTATCTTTAAGTGTTTCATGTCTTTTCATATAATTGGTAAGTGGTACTTTGAACTATAATTTACGTTTGTTCTTTGCTAGTTTGCGGTCCTACAATCAATCTTCAATCAACAATCTTGTGCCTGGCTGCCATGGCAATCCCACTCTTTCGTGAATTCCATAGGCCTTTCCACATTGTCATGTCGGAAGTCGACAGTCTCCTTTTTTCTTTTCTGTTTCCTTTTTGACTTATTTTGAGAGCTAGAGTCTCCTGCGCTGTGTCGAATAGAAGTGGTCTGAGCTGCCTTCTTGGCCTTGCTCCTGATCTGAGGGTCTGACCTATGTGTCATCACATAGTTAGCAGTGACTTATTTCAGATCCTTCATCAAGTTTTGCTCCTTCCTGTCTTTTCCTGATTTGCTAAGAGTTTTGTTTTCCTTAATTTTAGAAATGGATAAATGTTGATCAATGATTTTTCTTTGTGCATCTTCGCAATTGACTATATAGCTTTTTTTTTAAATTCATCAAAATGGTGTATCACACTGATTTTTAGCATTAGACCATCCATGCGTTTCTAGATGAGGTCAAACTCATTGTGATTTTATCACTTAAAAATATAATTTTGGATTGGATTTGCCAACTTGTAGGTCTTTTAAAGATTTATTTGTTTTTAAAACTCAGAGTCACATCGGGCAGGGAGAGGCAGAGAGCTTCCATACACTACTTCATTCTCCAGATACTTCAGCAGCCAGTGCTGAGTCATGCTAACACCATGAGCTAGTAGCCACATTCAGGTGTCGCACAGGAGTGGCAAGGGTCCAAACACTTTGATCATCTTCCATTGCTTTTCTGAAGTCATTAACAAGGAACTGGTTTGGATGTAGAGCAGCCAGAATACAAACTAGCTTTATCTACTTTACCACGACATGAGCCACTTTTTTTTTCCTTGAAATGTCTTTGATTTTCATATCAGAGTCTCCTGAAATGAATTGGAAATATTTTCATTTCTCTGTCTTTCTTGAAATCGGGTAAAATTGGATTTCTTGGTTTTATGTCTGAATTTGCCATCTAAAGCCACGCAAACCCAGCGTTTTCATTGTACAAAGCATTTTAACTACAAATTAAATTTTAAAAATAGAAAGATTGCTCCTCATGTTATCTGTTTCTTCTTGAGTAAGATTAGTTTGTGTTTTCTGAAGATTTTTTTCCACTTCATCTAAGCTGTTTGCCAGGGTACGATCACCCGCAATAGCCCCTTCTCATCCTATCATTATCCAGGGAGATATCTAATGATATCTAATGATATGGGGAGATATCTGTTCTCTCTATCTGATATGCGTCCTTTATATGCTTTTTCTTTTTTTCACTGATTAGGCTAGATAGAGATATCAATTTTATTGGCTTTCACAAAGAGTTAGCTTTTAGTTTCATTGATTTTCTTCAGTATTTTTCTGTTTTGTGTTTCGCTGATTTGTCTCTGATCCTTATGCCTTCAGTTCTTACGTTTATTATGAGTTTAATGTATTCTTTGTGTGTGTGTGTAGTTAGTGATGACTGGAGCCAAAACCATTGATTTGGAAACTTTATTTTTGCCTTTCAACATTAAAAAGTGTACAATGACCCATGATGATACGTGTTTTGAGGGTATAATGCAATTCTTTGACATGTGTACACTACGTAATGAATATAATTGGAGCATGCTCATCACCTCAAATATTCATTGTTTCTTTAGAATATTGCAAATTCTGTCTTGAGTTCACTTCAATACATGCATTATTGCTAATTGTAGTCCACCTACAGTAGAACACCACTAAGTGCCATACTGTACCCACTAACAGTACCCCTTTCTCACACTCCCCTCCGTTCTCCACTCTTTGGTAATAATTGCTCTACTCCTAATTTCTATGGGATAACTTTTTAAGACTGCACATATGAATGAAGTCATGTGGCATTTGTCTTTGTGTTCCTGGCTTGTGTTGTCATGAATGAAGGTTGTTGCAAATGGTAGGATTGCATCCTTTTTATGACCGAGCAGTCTTTCGTTACGCATGTATTATACGTTGCCTTTAGCTATTCGTCTCTTAATGGTCATGTAGATGGGTTCCATGTTGGCTATTGCCCGTGACTTCTCCACAAGCTGACTTCTACTGCTCTGCAGAATCCAGTACTAGAACTACTGAATTGTAGGGTAGTCCTACTTTTAATTAGCTTTTAAAGAAAAATAATTTTATGTCAACTATTTTTGCAACTTAAGTAAAATAAAAGTATTTCTTTAAAAATACATCCAGAAAACTGACACAGGAAGAAAATATTTTTAATAGTTCCTTATAATAAAGAAATTCAAATTTCTTTTAAAAATCTCCCAGAGAAAACTAAAGCATTAAGTAATTCCACTGGTGAATTCTTCTTAACATTTAATAGCATGTTTTATGACAAGATAGGGAAGGCTCAAATGCTTTCCAACTTGTTTCAGTAGGCCAGCATAACCCTAATATCAGAATTAATGAGCACAGGAAAAAAATTAGAACACTAATTTTGAAATTTTAATTAAGATGCACGTAATACAGGTGAAAACACCCTAGCTCAACATGAGCAAATGAATCAAGGAAAAAAGAAAAATATATGTATCAGTGATGAGATTTTTCTTCTCATTTGTCTATCTGGTCTACTGTTAGATTTATTCTGTTCCATTCTTTTGTGATGATGAGATGATCATGTATTAGCTTCTTTAAGAAGGTGAAAGGCAAAGTTAGTGAGGGGGAAGACAGAGAGCTCTTCCACCTGCTAGCTCACTCCAAGCATCCCTGTAACAGCCAGGGGTGGGTCGGGCCAAATCCAGGAGGCAGAAGCTCCATCTGAGGCTCCCCGGTTGGGTGGCTGGGACTGAAGCAATGGACCTGTCATCCAGTTTCCAAAGTGTATTGCAAAGACAAGATCGAACTTGATCCCAGGCGTTCTAACATGCATGGGGGTGTCCCAAGTGGCAGCTTAACCTGCCATAGCACACTGCCAACCTGTATCGGGGTGACCGTTTGTACCATTTCCCACACCACCCTTCACTGCTGATGTAGGCATGTCTCCAGCATAGCTTGTATCATTCATCTTGTGATAATGTATCCCCTCGAGTTTCGCTTGTCACAGAAATTCTTGTTTTCTGTGACAATTTTTTTTTCTCTTGTTAATAAAGGACAGCATTGACAGAGAATTCCTGACTGATATTTTTTGGTTTGTTTGTTTGTTTGTTTGTTTTGTTTTCTTCCAAGACTTGGAATGGTTCATCCTGTTTGCTCTTTGTGAAGTTTCTACTGAGAAATCTGCTGTTAAATGGCTGGACATTTTCTTGCAAGCAGCCTGATCTTTTCTTTTGCTTCTTCTAGAACGACCTCTGTCTTGTATTTTTAACAGTTTGAATGAGATAGACCTCAGGAAGAATCATCCAGGTCCACATATATTAGGAGTTCTGTGGGTTTCCTGGATGTGGTATGTCAGGATCTCTCCCAAGACTTGGAAAAATTTGAGCTCTCTTGAGTAGGCCGTTCCTCCTCTCAAAGGCTGTCTTTGTTCTTTTAAATTAGTGTTATTGTTACTGTTGTCTTAAATGTGCTTTTCAACAGTCTTGCTTTCAGGTGCAGGAGCTGTTTCTTCTGTCTGTTCAATCTTGCTGTTAAGGTTCTCAACTGTACTTTCATTGTCATTTGTTGAGGTTTAATCACCAAAAATTGTGATGAGTTCCTTGTTTTTTCTATGCCAGAATTTTCATTCATGTCACAAGTTGTCTTTCTAATGCCACTGAATTGTCAGTCTGTATCCTCTTGTTGGGTATGAAATTCCCTTAAAACATTATTTTGATTGGCTTGTTGGACAATTTGTTGATTTTCTCTTCTTCAAGGTCTTTTGTTAGTGAGTTTTTATGGGGACTATATTACCTTGCTTTTTTGTGCTTTTTGTACTCCTACAATATGTTTTGTGCATTGGATGAGTCAGCTGTTCCTGCCCATGCTACAGAGTGGGTTAGTAGTGAGAGATTTTCTGGTGATGTCTTGAGGAGTGGCTGAATCTGCTGTGTCAACTTTGTTGTGGTGAGCTCTTTAGGGCAATGCTGTTATAACTGTCTCTTCTGCAGTCATTGTTGGTGATATTGCAGTGCGAGTAGGGGTTGAGGTATTGCACCAGAAGCTGGGAGACAGCTCCCATAGGAGAGGCAGGTAGTCCGTGTGCTCACCTACAGTTACAGGCTGCTCACTCATTTCTGTAGGTTAGTGTGTGACTGTTTGGTAGTGAGTGGGTGCCTGTCAGCGTCTGGATGTCCCAGGGTGTCTGCACAGAGCACCCATCAGTTCTGAGGGCTGCATGGATGGCTTCACAAGGCCAGGGGACTGATCTCCTTGGAGACGTGTACCCAACTGTTTCCCAAGACTGAGAGTTGTTGATCAGGGCCAAGTGTTGCTTCTTAAGGTCTCTGTAGGCTGCATGAATGAGAACAGACTGATTGACTACCTCTTTTTCAGGGTCATGGGAGGGTTGGTGGAGTCACCCGGCTGCTTCCCAGGCCATGAGTTTGGATGCTTTGTGGGATTGTAGGTGACTAGATGGGGATGTCCATTTGCTTACCTGAGTTTCTGTGGGATGACCCACTCAGGGATGCCTCCTGGGTCTGGGTTTGCAGGGGAAGAGCAACCAGGATGCTTCTGGGGTGGCAGAAGGACAGGTGGGGCTGCTCATCTCTTCTGGGAGCTTCTTCAGGACAAGTGAATTCAGGGTGTGCCACCCAGGCTCTTCCAGAGCCACGGAAGGTGGCAGGTGCCTCTTGGCTGGCTCAAAGACTGGGTCTGGGGAGCTTCTTAGGACCCCAAGGGCATCCTGCCTGCTCTTCTCTGCCAAGTGAGGTCCCTCTTATTCAGTGTTGCTCTCGAGAGATGGAATGGCAAATCTGTGTGCTTAATCCCTTTCTTCACACAACATTTTCTTCCTCTGCAATGTCTGTCCTGTACTCACCTTCCTGACCTGGAATTCCCTCTGTGTCTCCCACATGAGCTGTCTTCCTCTGTTTTCCCAGGAGCATCAGCAGAGAGCTTTGTAAGAAAGTGGCGCAAACAGACATCCTGATATGGGATGCCAGTGTTGCATGCTATCACTGACAATAGCTCAACATTCTGCATCTTAATGCTGTGGCTACACATGTTTCTTTTTTTTATTATTATTAGACTGAAAGCAGGTAGCATGGGCTGTCAACTGATTTTCCTGGTTCTTGTAAAGGTATGCTGGAACTTGACTTTCTGCTTAAATTGGCGTCTCTTTGGGGTGAGTATTGGAAAGAGGCTTGCTCAGCTACTATGTAGTCTTACCTCTCTTGGCCTTCGCTATTTTCTCAACATAACATTTTAGTGCTATACATTTCCCTGTGCATACTACATTAGCTATGTCCCACCCATTCCCCCCATCTCTCTTTTAAAGATTTAATCATTTTTACTGGAAAGGTAGATTTTACAGAGAGGACATACAGAGAGAAATATCCTTTGCCCACCAGTGCACTCCCCAGGTGCTGAGTTGATCTGAAGCCAGGAGCCTTCTCTGGGTCTCCCACGTGGTTGCAAGGTCCCAAGGCTTTGGGTCATCCTCCACTGCTTTCCCAGGGCACAAGCAGGGAGCTGGATGGGATCCTGGAACTCCATCTAGGATTCCCATGTGGATGCAGGGGCCCAAGCGCTTTGACCATCTTTTGTTTTCTCAGGTGCCTTAGCAGGGAGTGGTATTGAAAGTGAAAGAGCCAGGACTAGAACCAGCACCCATATGGGATTATGGTTCTGGATATTTTCTCTATGTGGCTGAACACAATATGGTTTTATTCATGTTAAGTTCAATTAGAGTGAGTTTCCTGACAGTTTTATTCAAGCCCTCTATTTCTGCTATATTCTTACACGATCTGATCCTGGGGCAATGTATTCCTGTCTTGATCAGGGTCCTTGGGTAGACTGTTGCCTGAAGCTCTGCTCACCCCTCCTGGAATATCAGAAACTTCTTCCTTTAAACTTAACTGCTCACACAAGCAATCCAGAACTTTTATGAGACTTCCCTTTAGATAAGAATTTGTTTCCAAGTATGGTACTCTAAAGCATTAATTTTTGAGAAAAACTATTTGGAAATCTGACTGGGACTGGCAAATCAATAGAATAGGAGCCATCAGCATGATTTGGCTGCAGAAGTGATTTCCAAATAGAGCTCAGAGTTTGGACAGAGGGAGAAATGTCTGTAGAGCAGACACAGGGTCTGCCTTGGCCTGCATTTGCACTTGGTGTGTCTCAAGTTGGAGGATACTCCTGGCACCCCTCATTGTCTGATTAGCATCCACACATTCTACGTAAACGTAAGTATGGTGTCCAATGGGAAGAGAAAGTGTCCGTACTGCTGTACCTTGTCTTAGAGGAGATGGATTAGCCAGAACGTACCTGGGGAAGTGAAGGGCATGGTACAAGGCTAGAGACTGTCAGAACATCAAAGAACCACACAGAGCAGCAGAAGTGAGTCTGCTGAAAGTGCGGAGGGAGTGTAGCCTTTTTCCAGTGCTGTGAAAAGAGCTCTACAGCCAGCTATGCTTTATCCTCAGAGAAGACGTGGTAGTGCAAGGCTTGCAGATGCCACTGGGAAAGCCATATGCCCTGTCTCCAACTGGTACCACCCTGCTCCTTGTGTCTGTGGCACAGCCACTGTAACTTGAGATCAGGGTCATTTATGGGCTCTGCAGCCATAAGCCTCTTACTGCCTATGTGTGCCTTGGTCTCCTTATCTGCATTATGGTCAGAAATAGTTTCTACCTGGCACCTGCTGTGGGAAGGTGATGTGGTTAGAATTGTTACCTGGCCCGGAATAGCCTTTGCGTTTTCCCTCCTTCTCTGGTTACTCCTCGTGCATCAAGGGACAGGGTTGGCCACTGAATGACTCTAGAGGTTCTGTCTGGGTTTGCCAGAGAGTGGGCATGCTTTACCTCTCTGAGCAGAAGGGCTTGCTTAGGCTTTCGGCTTCCTCAAGGGTGTTGGGTGCTCCTAGCTGATATTCCAAGACTGCTGCCTGGATGAGGTGGCCTCTGAGCCTGGATTGTTTGTAAGGAAAGCTCTCACCGTTGACTTACCAAAAAAAGATGAAACGGGAGGAGTGGCGTCCACTTCTGGAACTGGCTTGATGGAACTGATGGAGAGGTAGCTCTGAGATTCTCACCTTGCTGACTGTGTCCAGGCCAGCTGCTGTGTTGTTTTGCTTCATCCACCTCCCTACAGCGTCCTTGGAACTGTCTCATCCCTCTTTATTCTCTGGAAGCCTGGCTCCAGGTCAAGTCACCGGTCTCCTCCCAGGGCTGAGCATGCCCTCTGTCACATACATTCATTTGCTCCTGGTGACTCCCTGCTCTTTGGAGGTGAGGGGTTCTCTCTGCAGCCTGTCCTCAAGTTCCAGCTCCATGTGAACATTGCCACTTACAATATACAAAACAAATTGGGTAATTCCAAGTTCTTCCTCTTCAGGGGTCATCACAAGCAGGATGAAGCCAAAATAACCTGGCTCCTCTCATGGTTACTAACATGATGATTTGAAATGTTACCTGTCTTATCTCCACAACCCAAACTTTCAAGATTCTCCCCAGATGCCTGCCACCACCGTGGCCATTTAGCTAAGCCAAGCATCCTGGAGCCACACCAGGTTGGCCCTCTTTCTTGGCTCAGTGTCTCTTTTCCACCAGGAACAGGGCAATGATCTTTTCCATTCCACTCTGCACACCTTTTGTAGTTAGCTGTTCTCCTAGACCCCAGCACCTGCCATGCTTCCCTGGCATCATGTATAGTATAATTTTTCATGCTGATGTTTGAGGCTCTTCACAAAAAGTCTTGCGAATATTCAGTCCTTGCCACTTCTCTATTCACACTTGATGTGCAGTCAATCCATCAACTCAAACTTCTTCACATCTTTAGCTTCCTGCCTACATGATGCTACCTGTGCAAATTCCTTTGCCTCAACTATGCTCAACTACTTTCACCTGTCTAAATTCCACACATCTTTCAGGTTTGACTCAAATGCCCCTTTCTCATGAATCCTCTTGGTAGATGTGACTTTTCAGCACAGAGAGATGTCCCTATGGCAGTGGTTGTAATGCTTTGTGAAAACGTATCCATTGGCTAGAAGTAGTTCCTGAAAGATTGTATCACATTGCTCCAAGGAGCAGGGTCTGATTTACCAGAAGAGAAAGCAAGATACTCTCTTCATGTGCCTATAGGGCTGTTAGCTAGGGGCATTAAGTGTGGCCCCAGCATAACAGAGCTCACACCCAAGGCCCTGCCTTTTGGGAGTATATTTAATGCTTGCCCAGTGGCAAGGCCCTTTGGTGAGTTTGGGCTTCCTTACACCCCTGCAGGGTGTGGATGACTTACCACTTTCTGCCATGGCTGTCCTCCTTCAGGGCTCACACAGGTGGGTGCCACAGAGCGCTCAGTCAAGGGCATGTTGGACCTTTGCTGCCATCTAGTGAAGGAAGTGTGGTTCAACCGCTCTAGGATTTCAATCTGGCCACACCACACTGTGTGAGGGTGCATGGGTGGATGTGGGGAGGAACCAGCATTTATGCGTTGAGCAGATCCTATTCAAGCCCCATGTAGTGTGGGATCGGCACCCCAAGCCTAGGAATACCCCTGCTGGAATGATCGGTTGCCTTTTCAGAAGAATTGGTAGGGGTCTATAAACACTTCGTAATCGGGGGCTTCCTTTCGGAGAGCCAGAAGCCCTTCTCAGTGTTCCAAGAGACTTTGGCGACAATTGCAAGACTGATGTTTTCACATGGCCCTCACAGTTTTGTACAGGAGCATCCCCCATCCCAATTTTTTCTTCTTTTGTTCCTGAAACCACCTGTTCCCCTTCCCCAGCAGGGCACAAAGGCTCATGCTCTATAGGGCGCATAACTGTGTGTCACCCAGCCTCTCCATTTTTTTTTTTCCTTTTTAAATGGGACATCCTTTCACCATTGGGTAGTTAAGAGGTACAAATGAGATTATTCATAATAAATGCTTTGCTGGTGCCTGAAGCCCAGTAGCTGCCAAATGAACACCAGCTATTGATGACACGAGTGGTTTTTATCAGTGTTGCAGACACAGGCTATCTACGAAACTTGGAAAGTTTAGGTCTTACTTATGAATACATCAAGTCATGCTTGGATTTTGTACACATTGGCAAGGAATGCCTTGCCCCTGTCCGCCACCCGCTCAGGTGTCATGCTGTTTTTCCTCCTGCCATATGGTGGTTGTGGGGATGGGGAGGCCTGAGCATCAAAGCCTTGACTTTGGGCTGCTACTGATTGACGCATCAGCTCTTCCTACCTGTGTGAGGCATAGAATTCCAAGGATACTTCTCTGAAGCTTTCCTCTTCACCTAGATGATCACAGTGCAGGTTCTTTGCTCCCCAGCCCAGCCATTTTGGGAATGAGTAGCCACTGGTCATCTACAGTTTCTGCAGAAGGACCAGACTACTCTTGGTATTCAACTCTTTTGATGGGCTTAGGTTTTTCTCTGGGTTGCATTGAACACCAGACTGAACAAATCGCTAAGATCACCTGGTTAATTCCCCAACCTAGTGGTCCAGGCGTGGCTAATAGTGTTGTCTCCATCCAGCGTCCTCTATGAGGATCTCTTTCCTTTTTGTCTTATTTTAAAGCTTTATTTATTTATTTGAAAAGCAGCATTATATACAAAAAAGGGACAGATTTACTTCAATCCCAAAATGGCTTCCATGACTGCAGTGGCCAGGGCTGAATCAGGCTCAAGTCAGGAGCCTTGAAGTCCATCCGGGTTTCCCATGTGGATGGCAGGTAGTCAAGTACTTGTGGTGAATTGTAAGAGCAGCTGGGAATTGAACTGGCATCCATATAGATGCCAGCACTGCAGACCTTGCCATAACACACTGTACAACAATGAGTTTCAAGTGCTGTACTGCAACTTGCCAAGGCTAGCTTTTCAGAAATCATCCTGAGCATCTCTCCCCAGTCCCTTGTCCAATAAGAGGGTGAAATCAGTTTGAAATCAGTCATGATGGAAATATTCACATCACAGAACTCAAAAGGTGCTACAAAACAAGACTGTTTTTGTCCTGAAGAACCAATTGTTAAACAGCTGACAGGTACACTGTTGGATCCAGCACTGAATTTTAAGCAAAAAATACCATTGAGTTCCTACTGAAACAACCATAGAACAAGACAGAAATATTAATAAGCTATCTGAAAGAAATTAAAATTGAAAATTTATTTTTCAAATTTATATTTTCCTTTAAAAAAAAAGATGCGTCTATTTGAATGACAAATTTATAGGGAAAGGGAAGAATAGGAGAGATTGTCTACTCACTGGTTCATTCTCTAAACGTCATCAACAACCAGGACTGGATCAGGCTGAAGCCAGGAACCTAAAACTCCATCCAGTACTTCCACATAGTAACAAGAACCCTTGGAAGTGAATCAGCTGGGACTCAAACTAGCATTCACATGGGATGCCAACATTGCAGGTGGCAGCTTATCTTACTGTACCGCAAAGTCAGCCCCCTACTTTTCAAATTTCCATATCTTTATTGTAGGTTATGAAAGAAAAGAGTGGACAAGTCAATGTAATATTTTCATATTTAAACAAACTCAAAAGAGTTAATGTTGATAAACGTATCTGCAATAAGTTATTTGTTTATTGGAATTTTTGAGCTTTCATTTTGCATGCAAAAGAGCTGTGATAAAACACGTTTTTCCATTGGTTAAAACAATCAAAGGTGCTGAATAATGTGCCTGGAAACCAATGTAAAAGGACAATCTAAAAATTTAGTGTGTTTTCCGCTATTATTTTGTTTTGATGAGTTTGAACACTACTTCAATCCTAACAATAGTGTGTCGTCTATTCTTTTTGTTGAAGTGGTAGTCAAAAGTCAGGCAGCTTTATTTTAGATCTCAGCAGAAATGACTTAAAGTGAGTGTTAAAATATCACTTAAAACAACCCAGAAAAACACGGAATGACTAGTTTTCCAAGTCTGCTGCTTGTTCACTCATTGAGCTGTAGACCCATGAAGCTCAGAGGCTAGAAGCAAGGCTGTGAGGTAGGGGACAGAGGAGAGTGGCTCAGTCATAGTGGGCCTTGCCTTTAGCTACCTCAACACTGGGCAATTCTCCATTGCACAGCATTTGGAGTGGTGGAGGAGGTCTGTCTTCCGAGGTACCTTTTGTCATCTTGGTCATGTACTTTCGAAAGGCCTTTTGAATAATGGCAGCACCTCTCTCCTCTTCCTTCCTCTTGGTGGTGGTGATTATTGGCTCATATAACTTCTTGAAAGGATTTGCTTCCATGAACTTCTCTTCCATCATGACTTTCATGCTGTCCAGATAACTGGAGTCACCGAGGACCCTCGTGGTGAAAGCAAAAAGAATATCCATGCAGTGCAAACGATCTCCACTCACCATGGGCAGGTCCATTACTAAGAACTGAAATTTGTTTGGCTTTGCCACCCGCAAAGGCTCTGGAAGGGCATCAGCAAAATCAGAAAGTGCAGAATATTCAATAAACTGTGTTGCCTCTGGGTCAAACTTTTCCCACACTTCATAGAATATTTCAAAGTCATCATCACCCAAGGGTTCCTCACTTTCTTCAGTGGCTGTGTTAAAGTTCTCCAAGATCACAGCAATATACATGTTGACAACAATGAGAAAGGAAATGATGATGTAACTGACAAAGTAGGAGATGGCTATTGCCGGAAGGTGGCGGTTCTTTGCGGAGTTTTCCCTTTTCAGCATGGGGCTGAGCAAAGAGTCCCAACCTGCTGATGTAGTTATCTGGAAAAGACACAGCATGCTTTTGACGAAAGTCTTGAAATTCAGTATGTCATCGATTCCAGACTGTGGGCTCACTTCAGAAAAGAAATTCATGCCTAATATAGCATAGATGAACATGACCAAGAAAAGGAGCAGGCCGATGTTGAAAAGAGAAGGGAGTGACATCATCAACGCGAAAAGGAGAGTCCTGATTCCACGAGCCGCCCGTACCAGTCTCAGGATGCGGCCAATCCGGACCAAGCGGATGACTCTGAAGAGCGTCGGGGGGAAAGGGATGTGTTTCTGTTTCTCCAAACCAGAAATCATGGCACCTTAGGAGAAGAAGGGTTACTGTCAGAGCACTCCTGCCAGGCCCACTGGCCTCAAGCCTGTCACCCTCCTCAGAATCCCAGCAGGACCAACCGCCCACCAATAACCAGCCAGTCATCTGTGCTCAAATGTGGCGATTTTCATTGCCAAATTCAAGGGAGACTTTATCTGTGCTTTAACTTGGAAAATAATTTCCATCCAGTTTTAGGTGGAACTTTAGATGGGATAAGATGTCTAAAATATTAAAATCCATCAGCAACAGGAATATGGTGTCTGAAAGGCTGTTGGGATAACTGTCTGATGAACTTGGAGGTAGTTATCTATGTTGGGTTTTAAAAGTCACTTATGTGAAACAAACACAAAGCTATCCATATCCACACGTAATATGACAAACAATTGAAACACTAGGTTCTGAATCTCTTAGATTAGACTAAAAAGAGAGACTTCCGGTGAATGCTGGCTCAACCTGAGCTGCCAGTGGAAATCGCGAGCCCCTGACTTTAAAGTTCCTTAAACCCTTTTAAATTTTGTGTTAGTGAAGAAGTCTGAAGACAGTCCGAGGTGGGAAAGGACAATTTATCTATCACAAGAACAACCACGTGTGTAGGGCTGGGCAGGCAGGGCAGCCACATGGGTGCTCATCTTTGGCTGAGGTCCACAAGTCTCATAATTATCAACCATATACATCCCAAGAAGTGTCAAGTGCCAAAACTGACAAAAATGGGGAGACCCTCTCTCTGTTGTTGCAGATTCCCTATAAATAGAAGCTTCAGTTGAACTTTGTGCCAACACCTGAATAGTTGCCCTAAAAATTCTCCCTGAATACAAGGACTTAATGCAACTCAGATTTGGGGACAAATATGGTAAGACAGCTGGCACATGCTTGTCTTGTGTGGACATGGCATTCTTTGTTCTTACTGCGGTGATCCTCTGTGGTCATGAAGAGTCATGGCAGTTACAATGCTCTTGCATTTTAGTCACCTAGTGACTAAAGATGATCAGTTGATGATGTCTCACTAACAGCTGAGTTGTACCACTATGCTAATGGAGCAGCCACCCCTGGCAGTTCAGCAGCATCTATCCTGTAAGACCCACATTCTTGGAGATGTGTCTGGCTAATCAAGCCCACGATGATCTATCATTTCCCTGAGCTTCATTGCTCTCTGTTTCCATGTGATTTGGCATTCAGTGAATTTCTTTTTCTGACAGTTAAAGTTGTTATACTTCGACAGTATTCTGAACTCCAAGAGAAGATTCACTGCAACTCACAGCATTTTGTACTACTCTGAAGCTTTAGAAGGAGCCTGTAGGAGTGGCAAGACTAAGCGTGGGATGGCAGTCAGACTGGCAAAGGCATCAGAATTCTGCCCACACTGGTGAGTAGGATTCTGCCTCATGTGCTCTTTGTCTCATTCATCAGAGAAAAATGCCATGCACAGCATTTGTAGCTGCCATTGCCTAGCATTTGTTCAGAGGATAGTCAGAGATGTTTCCACAAACTGTGTGATTTCTGGTATTTCCAGGAAAGAGCTGTGGAATAAATGAGCTCCTTTTGGTCTATTCAAAGGAACAGCTCTTTGGGCTGTCATAGGGGCTGTCCATTTCATCAGTATATGTGTTTGGAAATTAAGTGATATGGGTTACAGTCTACTCAACTATAAATATGTGGAAGGATCTACTGGTAAACTGTATCTACATGATCCTCATGGCCCAGGAACCAGAGATGATCCAAAGCTATAACACTTCTTTGTTCTCTGGAACATCTGCATAGTTGTAGTGGCAGAAGGAGCCAAAATATTTTGATCTAGCCTATCTTTTTGGTATACTCCTTCTGAGACCGCACAGAAACTTCAGGGTGGGAAATTGCTTTTCCTTGTCTTTGTGGCTTTTTGAACTGTGAGAAGGGCTCATGGGAGCTTTTTGCAATTATGAAAAGTCCAATTAATGTTTTGGATAAAACAAGAGTTTAAAAACCCAGAATAAATTCTTATGGCTCAGCCATAAAGAATTTAATTTCACAGATGATTTATGTGTGTGTTTTAGTAAAAGAAACCTGACAATAGCCATCCTTCTTTTCTATTTTTCCTTTCATAAACCCGTCAATCATCTTACCTATGATTGGGAAAAATATACTGATTATATATAGGGGATAATTGATGAGTGAGATCAGAGTAGTCAAGAGAAGCATAGTTCGTGACGTGGTTTAAGTTGACATGGGACACAAATAAACAGAAAGCACTGCTGGCCTATATGATATAATGTTGGACATATAGACTCAGGTGGGCCATGGGTCTTTTATAGCAGTTGAGGTAGGCACACCAGTGCTACAGGGAAACAGCAACTGGATCTGGCATCCATGAGGATTTCAAAGTGAGAGAGAAAACATCACTAAATGCAAATCCTTAAAACTTTAAAATAGACTTTAGGGGTTATAGTTGCAGAGGACGGGTAGAACTGGCTCCATAACCTTTGTAAGTCATATTAAACCACAAAAACCTACCAAGTTTATCTGAATTTTGCCTGGCTCCATTGAATAAGTTATCCACCTAATTAACTCTATTCCAAAGTTGCATATAGTCAAAGGAATGGAAATTATTCTCTAATTCCTGACAACTCCCTAGCAAAGAAAGGCATTGGTACATCTATCTATTTTTTTTTTTTTCTTTTTCTGGAACCACCTAAATCCACATTTATTGCTTTGTGAACAGTTTGGAAATACTTCCAAATTCTAATATTTCCAACTTTACTTCTGGAGGTCAGTTTAAAGTTCCCCAAGCTGTGATTTTTTTTACTTACTAACAATGGACAGAACCACGACCACACAATCAAATAAATTCCAGCCACTGGTGAAGTAGTATTGTCTCAAGGCAAAGATTTTGATGAGACATTCTACTGTGAAAATGACCACAAAGGCTACATTGAGATACTCCAGGATGGATGCCATAGAATCGGTCTGGTCAGCTGTCTCCACCATCATGCTAACCATGTTTAGCATAATGAGAATGACGATGATGATATCAAACACTTGGCTTGTGACTAAGTCGAACACAACACCTTGGCATTTGTTCTGAGGAGACATAAAAGAAATAATAGATCATTTTTAGTTGTAGGAATAACAGCTGTATTGGCCAAACTTTAACAGTGAGTTTGTGGACAAGTGGATACTCTGAGGTCAACTGATGAAACTTGGAAGGATTTCCTCAACCTTGGAGCAACATAATCAACAATGTCTCAGAACTACAAAAACCACTTAAGCAATACCATCAGAACATGCCTTACAGAGTGGACCCTGGGATGACATCTGTTGACTGGCTCCCATTTCTAGGTTCTAATATGGTTGGGCTGCTGGGAGCAGTCCTCTCCCTTTCCGTCCCACTTTCTCCAGATACAGGGGGAAAACAAAGGGAGATTGGAAAAAGTTGTCTCATCCACTTTCTTCTAATCCTCAACGCTCTTTACCCTAATCAGTGATTCAAAGGGCATCCATCCTTCTTAACTATGTAAACATGATCAAAATAATAGAATTTTATGGTAGCAATAAATAATAGATCGTGTTGAGTTGTGAAAATGATGCCATGTACATTGATGCCATGTACATCAAGAAAATAAAGTTTGGTTTCTCTCCTGATCAAAGCACACATCTTTTTTGAAGGAAAATGCACACATCCTTTCTGAAGGGCAAGAGGCTTTTATAGACCCAGAAGTTGTTGTACAGCTCCTATTTAATATGTTAACTGGCATCAAGTGCTTAGATATGCAGATTTAATCTCACTTTAAGCAAAAATGTTTTTAAAAAGTCTTAGTAACAAGTTATATATGATGTGATTGATGATGTTGTTTTGCTGGATTAAAACAGCTCATGTTGGATTCAATAATAAAAATGATGAAACTTGGTCACTGTATTTTATCTGCTTATATATCGCTGTTGCAATCATGTTAGTACAGAGAATACTTGGTCACACTCAGATGTTTGGCAAATTGGATTTAATGTCCCTCAGGGTCTGTTTGCCAGGTCAGATCGACAGAGTTTATGCTTAATCAAAATTCTTCTATTCAAGCAAATCTTTATTGCCACATTTCTAACTTTTGTTCACTTTAAATGGGATTTTATTCAATGATTATTAAAAAGGGGAACAAAAAAATCTCATTCTTTGATATTATTATTGATGGAATTGATTTCTATATAGGTAAGTATACTGCTCTCTAATTGTTGTGATATAAGTTCTAATTTGATTTTGTGAGTCTAATCTGTCATGTGTGGTGAAATGACTAGATTGTTTCATGATTTTCCTGAATATAATGGCTGTGAATCATCACTCAGTGAAATGCTGTTCCTGAACACAAACTCAGACATTTAAAGCATATGGCATTCCTTACTATAAATTAGTTGTCTGAGGCAAATAGGGATTAGAAGTATAAACGTGTATTGGGTTATTTTATATTATACTATCTTCTAATCAAAGTGTGCACACACTGTTCTATGTAGAAAATTTATGGAACCTTAAGAATTCATCTTTCAACCGTCAAGGACCTGCTTTGGTAACCCAGGCAACAGATGGTGCTGACTCACGGGGATAACAGGAGATAAAGCCGTAGAATAATGGTGGTAGAGCTAATAGGCAGGCAGAAGGAAACACAATGAGCGTGATTGTATGTGAGGGCTGTAGGAAAATTGATACTGAGGTTATCAGTCTGAGACCAGAAGATGAGAGATTTTAGAGGTAGTTCATCAGATCTGGCCTGAACAGATTCAGTTTTGGTTACCAGGAGGTTATCCAAGGGCCTAGAGCAGAAGTTGGAATGACAGGTGGATTTCAGTGGTATTAATACTAATATGAATTAAAACCATGACGGTGAATTCAGGAAGAGTTGGGGCAATGGTTGGACACAGGGCAGGGACTGTATTCAAGTCAGGGTTTTTAGATCATGTGCTGGGATCCCTGAGGCTTTTATTAAGAAATCTGGAGAAGACACTTGAAGGTCAAGTGCACCGCTTACGTGAGGAAGCATTTGGGAACTCATATAGGAGGTAGAGTAAGGGGTGATAAGTGTGGGTGGCTTTATAGTTAACGGCACCATTGAGGCAAATGGGGATTAGAAGTATAAAATTATCAAAAGTAGTGAATGATCAAAAAGCATTTTATGTGACTCTAAAATGTACAGTTACTCTTATGTTTCAGTATGATTTAAAACCCAGCAAGAAAGTTGCCCTGTGGGGACACATCAAGAGAAAGAAGAAATTATTCTAAATCCCTTATGGCTAAATCCCTTTATGGCTGGAAATGAAATGTATGAGTGCTCTGGTTAAAAAACAGCTGGGTTTTTCTCCCTTTTTGGTTGCTATTAAATTATTACAAAAGTCAAAAAAAATCATATTCAGAGTCAAGAGCTGTGTGTAATGGACTGACTTGAAGTCTTAGTTCAAACGTATGAATGTCAGGTGATAAAGTGTTGAAATGATGTCCTGTAATACTCTCTCTGGAATACAGAAGCCAAGACAAATGAGCAGCGGTTATAGGAATGATTGGTGAGCTGTAGTTACACAGAAGGGTTGTGACTTGATGTCATTTCTGGCAGACAAACAAGGCTGGGACAGTGGAGGGACCAGGCTTTGACCGTGTATTGTAACTTTTGTTCATTCACACATTGAAATAAACTGGCAAAGGTGTAGGAACATTTTGTGTCATGCCTTAGGATTTTAGATGTTCAAATTCAATCTGTGCTTTCTAATCTCAGCCTTTCAAATGGGTATACAGTCCCCCAGCCTTACAATTGGACTGCCAGTTTCTAGCCTCGTGTTGATCCTATTTTGCCCTGAATGACCTGAGATCAGCAAACCATGACCCACTGGACAAATGCAGCCAGTGACCTGCTATGGTACAGCTCATGCTCACAGGGTTAGTTCTTATTTTGAAATGCAAAAGATGAAGACAATGTTATGGCACATGAGTGACAGGAAATCACTCTCCCCCTCTCTAAACAGCCACATTCATCGGCTCTTTATTCTCTATGGTTCCTTTTGTTCCTCACCGTGATGTTGAGGCTATATCTAAGCCTATGGGAAGATTTGCTTTCTGATTCTACAAAGGAGAAATTTGTCAATACCGAATTCAGTTTATCGTAAACATTTGTAAGGATGAATTGCATATGCATAAATTCAACCTCTTACACCAAACAAAACCTGGTGAAGGATATTAGGAATACTTTTCAAACTGATTGAGATTCAACTTAAACTGTTAAGTCTGTGTTATTGTGATGAGTCTACCAACCACCTACTGCGAGCACACTACAAATGACATTTCAGTGGTTGCCTCGGCTGCTACTATTGAATCTGAACATCTGAGGATAGAAACACATTAGGGATTTTGTGCGATCTTGATGTTTGTAAACTTAAAAGTTACTGGAGAGTGGCATGGCAGAAATCTGAGTTCTTAATAATCACCCATGCAGTTTTGTTTTCAGAAACATTCAGTTGCTCTCACCAGAGGTCTCGGAATGGGTTTTTGAGGCTTTTTGGTTCCTAATTTTTTCATGGCATTATAATATTTCTTCTGCTCTTCTGTCATAAAAATGTCTTGACCACCTAAGTATATGGAGAAGATAAGAGATTACCTTGATTTTGGGGTCAGGTTCTAAAATTTTAGAGGTAATTTTAAATTTACATTACATTCTATCCATAATCCTGCAAATTACAAGGGAAGTAAAAGAAGCCGAACCCTGGAAGAAGCTAAAAGGAAATAGTTGTAAAGTTAATGAACAGGAAAAATGGAGGTGACACTAGTTATATTTCAGTTTTTATCATATAAAGATCGTAAATTCTTTGCAAACATTCACAGACTTGCTGTAAAATCTGGATATATTTAGTTGCACATATTAAGTAGCAATGCAATGAAAATAGAAATTAATAATGAATATTTAGCCAACATCCCACAATGTGGCAATTAAATTCTCTTAAAGTAATAAGCACATATCACTAATAAAGTCAATTGCATAAAATCTCTTCAGAGTCATTCTCAGAGAAGGGAACAGAGTTTTAAATATTTTGATCACCAAACAAGAAAAAAAGTAGAAAAAGGACTAAGATTCTCATTTTGGGAAAAGAATGGTGGAAAATGTTTAGAAATGCTGAATATAATACAACAAAATTCTTTTTAGCAGTTTAGTTAAGTCTGAATAAAAATTAAAATAAAAAATAATCTCTGGGATCTGGAAATTAGGAGATGAAAAAAATATAGCTGGGGCAGGTGCTTGGCTGGGAGTTGATGCGCTTCTGGACATGTTGGCATTTTTATCAGAGGGTCTGGATTCAAGTCCCAGCTCCATTCCTGCTTCTTGCTAACGTATGGCTTGGGTGGTAGACGCTGAGCTCAATTAGTTGGGTCCCTGCCAACTGGATCTGGATGAAGTTCCTTGCTTCTGGTTCAGCCTGGCCTAATCTCAGCTATTTCAGGCATTTGAGGGAGTGGATGGTGAACAGCAGATCTTTTTTCTGACTCTCTGCCTTTTAAGACAGAATTTTGAATCTTTGCAATTATGAAGGGGTCATGGAAAAAAAAAAGCAATAAGCTGTCCCAAAGTACCAGCTCTTTGATTCTTGATCATATGTAATAACAAAATATATCCCCTACTATCCCGATTAATAAGAAAAAGGAGGCAGAGATAGAGATCAATAGGATCAAAGACAAAAAAAGGAAATATAATGATAGAATCCAAGGGCATGCATAAATTAATAAGGAACAAGCAATCATACAACAACACATCAGAAGAACTAGAAAAATGGATAGCTTTTTTTTAACACACGCAATCTACCAAAGTCGAATCATGAGGCAATTAATAATCTAAATAGACCTATAACAATGAGTGGAATCAAATTAGTAATTAAATCTCTTCCCAACCAAGAGAAGCCCAGGACTAGATGGCTTAATTGCAGAATTCTACCAAATGTTTCAAGAACTTACCCCAATCTTCTACAATTATTCCAAATAGTAGGAGGGAAGGCAATCCTTTTAAACTGTTTCTATGAAGCCCAAATCACCTTAACACCAAAGCCAGATAAAACACAACAGAAAAAGAAAACTACAGACCAATATCTCCGATGAACATAAAGACAAAAATCCTCAACAAAATGCCAGCCAACAGAATCCAGCGCTACACCGGAGGGATAATTTACCTGAACATGGTAGGATTTCTCGCTGGCATGTAGGGATGGTTTTACATTTGAAAATCAATAAAGGGGATACACCACATCAAAAATTGAAAAATAAAAAAATATATGATCATCTCAATAGATGCGGGAAAGGCATTTGATAAGATCCAACACTTCATGCTAAAAAGTGCAAACAAGATAGGCACAGAAAGAACATTCTGCAACATAATCAAAGCAATACACAGAAAATCCAAGTCATACTAAACGGGATGGACTGGAAGCTTTCCACAAAAATCTAGAAGTAGACAAGGATGTCCATTCTCACTATTGCTATTCAATATAGTATTAGAAGTCCTTGTCAGAGCTATTAGGCAAGAAGAAGAAATCAAAAAACTTCAAATTGGCACTGAGGAATTAAAATTATCCCTTTTTGCAGATGACATGATTCTCTACATAAGAGAACCAAAAGGTTCAATCAGGAGAGTTGCTGGAGTCCATGCAGTAGGTATGGATGACAGGAAGGTGTGAGGAGAACAGCTCCCCTGTGTGGCAGAGCCCGGGGGAGCTTTCAGTAACCACCTTAATGCAATTCCATCTCCCTTGGCAAGGACACTCGACCACCCCGCTAAGAATTCTGTAATCTATTGAGGCATTGTTGTTTGCCCCTGTGAGATGGTTTTTATAACCATTGTGAGCTTGAAAGTTAATGTTGCTGATAACATCTTGTCCTGGTGAACGGACCTTTAACAATGTAAGCTGTCTGGGTTGCTTTTATGGCCCTTTGGCTGGAAGAGCTCAAGAATGTCTGTACTAACATTGTAATACATGTTTTCAAACTAATTTAGGGTTATTGAGTCTGTAGTTGTAATGGGAATTTATGTTTGTACTTTTTCTGTTTCTTATCTTTATCTTTTCCCCTCTGTAATATTTTCTGTCCTCTAACTGATAAGTTGTAGAATGAGAATTGTAGTAGGAGTGTAATATTGATTACTATGTGTTGCCTACTGAGCAATTCCTGGCTACAACTTCAGAATGAATAATGCCCTGACTTAATGAGAAACAACTGGCAGAATTATCCTTGGAAACACCCACTTGTCCATTGTAGAGCTAAAATCAAAATGGATTAGACATGGCTCATTGCTAACTGCATTTCTTTTCGCCTTTGTAACTCCTGCTTTACTTGCTTGGCTAACAAACAGTGTGAGCTTGCAGGCCAACTAGTGCCAATGACCCCAATATCCATAAATCAAGGCCCCAGGCTTATTAACCCATAGATAATTCAAGATTGGGGTCTAGTTGTCATAGGTGGTGCCAAGGTTGGAGTCCATGCCTGAGCAGAGCAGGCAGGGGCTGGCAAGCTGAGATAAGCAAAAAATGCTATAATCCTTCCTCACTCACCTGTTGTAAATTGTGCCCCCCTTGAAGCTATGTCAAATTGCCCCTAAAGAAAACTTTGTAATTGTAATGTTCGGGGCCCACACTCTGCAGTCGAGTGGATGCAACACCATGATGTAAAAGGTCTGTGCCAGAGCTGGTGACTGCTTCTGTATAAATAAAGCGGACAGCTTTCTCGCATTGTCCATTACGATCCTGAAATTGTAGTGGTCCGTTTCTTTTCTTTCTATGCCTGTTCCACACACCCTTCTTGAGTTCCGAACTCAGCTGAAGCTGGTCTCCAGCAGAGTATTGGAACTCCTAAGAGAATCTGGTAGGGTAGTAGGATACAAAATTAATGAGCATAAATCCACGGCCCCAGCATACACCAAAAAACTCCATGGCTGAGAAATAACTTTTAAGAAAGAACTTGTAAATGTACTTCCTTTTAAAATAGTGGAATCTTAAACACATTGGAAATAACCTAACCAAGATGTGAAAAACCTCTATGATGAAAATTACAAAACATTAAAAAAAAAAAAAAAAGAAAAGAAAGAGGGCCCGGCACGGTGGCACAAGTGGTTAAGGTCCTCGCCTTGCACGCCCAGGATCCCATATGGGCGCCAGTTCTAATCCCAGCGGTCCCACTTCCCATCCAGCTCCCTGCCTGTGGCCCCAGAAAGCAGTCGAGGACGGCCCAGAGCTTTGGGACCCTGCACCCCCGTGGGAGACGCGGAAGAGGCTCCTGGCTTCGGATCGGCGGCATAGTATTGGCCGTTGCGCTCACTTGGGGAGTGAATCATCAGATGGAAGATCTTCCTCTCTGTCTCTCCTCTCTGTATATCTGCCTTTCCAACAAAAAGTAAAATAAATCTTTACAAAAAAAGAAAAGAAAAGAAATAAAAGAAGACATTTAAAGATGGAGAAATTTACGATGTTCCTGGATGAGCAGGATCAACATCATCAAAATGTCCATGTTACTGAAGTAATATACAAAGTCATTGTGATGTCAACCAAAATCCCAACAACATTCTTTTCAAAAATAGAAAAAATGATGCAAAAGTTCATCTGGAAACACAAGAGCACAAATAGGCAAAGCTATCCTGAAGAACAGAAACCAAGCTGGAGAAATCACAATTACAGATCTCAAGACGTACTGCAAGGCAGTGGTGATCAAAACAGTCTGGTGCTGGTACAGAAACGAGATCAATGTAACAAAACAGAAACCCCATAAGGCAGCCCACATATGTGCAACCAACTCATTAACAAGATAACTTGAAAATAATCCAGGGAAAATCTGATCTTAACAAATGCTGTTGGGAGAACTGGATAGCAGCCTTCAGAAATAAGATGCAAGACCTTCATATCTCACCTTATACAAAAATCAGTCCTACATAGATCAGAAAGACCTAAATCTGCACCCAGAAACTATAAACCTATTAGAAGGAAAAAAAAATAAGAAGCACTTTCCAAGACATAGGAATTGAGAAAGACTTCTTAGAAAAGTCACCTAAAGCATAGGGTGTCAAAATAAACCAATGGAACTACATCAAACTAAGGAGCAAATGAAATGATCAACAAAGTGAAGAAGCAACCAACAGAATGTGAGAAAATCATTGCACGCTACACAACAGGGTTTATAAAGAGCTTCAGAACTACATGACAGCAAAACAAACTACTCTGTGAAGAAATGGGTGAGGGAAATGAACAGACATTTTCCAAAAGAACAAATCCAAATGACTAATAGCTCAGGCTTCCTAGATATCAGGGAAATACAAATAAAAAAATCACATTGAGGTTCCACCTAACTCAGGTGAGACTGGTCTACATTCAGAACTCTATTACCAACACCTGCTGGCATGGATGCGCGGAGAAAGGTGCCCTCCTTCACTGTTGGTGGGAGTGTAGGCTAGTGTAACCACTATGGAAATCAGTATGGAGAGTGCTAAGAGACCTTAAAATTCATTTACTATAATATCCAGATATCCCACTTCTGGAAATATATCCAAAGGAAATGAAACCTGCATATGAGAAAGTGACCTATAATTCTGTAGTTACAGCAGCACAATCCACAATAGTGAAAACATGGAAACAACCCAGATGCCTGTACAAAAAAGGGGTGGATAAATTATCTATGAAGTACTGTCTATCTTGCCATTAAATAGAGTACGATCTAGCCATTAAACAGAATGAAATTTCACCATTTGCAATGAAATTATTCCAAATAGAGTTCACTATACTCAATGAGATAAAGCAATACAAACAGGACAAATACTATATGTTCTTTCTGCTATATGGCAACCTTCATGCAAAATACAAAAATACAAAAAAATAGCAAAATGATGGACTTATAACTGTTTTTTGAGGGACTATACTATTACAATAATATAGGGGAATCAGCAGGTGAAGGGGCAATGGGATTGAGGGGAAATCCCTGAGCCTGTGTAACTCTAACATACTAACTAACTAAAGCAATTGGCTTTTTGGCTTTGCCAAAGGAGAGGCACCAGCATCCCTGAAGGAATTTGAATCTTTCTAATGGAGAGGATGGATTAGAAGCAGCATCTGCCCACTGATGATGAAAGACAATCAGATTTTATAACGAGTAGGTGTTTATTTTGCTGATTCCAAAATCCATAGGCTCTTTGTAATAAATGGGGTTGAACTAAGAAAATTTGAAATCATCCTGTACAAAAAAAAAAAAAATCACCCTGGTACTTATAATCTACTGGATTGTAAGCAGGGACCTAGGCTGACCTGGTCATTTGTTACTCCAGGTATGGGAGATCACTGTAATCTTGGAGGAGCATTTGCAATCAAAACCTTAGAGAAATGATCGGCTCCAGAGCAGGTCAGTAGGGCACAACCTACGCCAGGTGGATCTGACTGTGTCAGAATGACAGAGCTGTCTGATCAGACCAACTCATGAGGATCCTGAACCTAAATTTGAACAAATAAACATTATTAAAAATAAGTACACTTGGGGCCTGGTGTGATAGTGTAGTGGTTAAAGTCCTCCCCCTGAACATGCCGGGATTCCCATATGGGTACCTGTTCTAATCCCGGCAGCTCTACTTCCCATCCAGCTCCCTGCTTGTGGCCTGGAAAAACAGTCAAGGACGGCCCAAAGCCTTGGGACCCTGCACCTGCGTGGGAGACCTGGAAGAGGCTCCTGGCTTCGGATTGGCTCAGCTCCAGCCATTGAGGCTGCTTGGGGAATGAACCATTGGACAGAAGATCTTCCTCTCTGTCTCTCCTCTCTGTAATCTGCCTTTCCAATAAAAATAAAATAAATCTTACAAAAATAAATAAATACGCTTGGATAAAAAGTGCTAAGAAAATTTAAGGCTCAGGGAAATTGATTATGGATTTGTATATTTGATAAATTTAAAAATATAATATGTAAAAGAAAATTTATTTACTTATGTATTTATTTGCAAAACATAGTGATGGAGAAAGGAGTAGAGAGCAAAAGTTTCCATTTACTGATTCACTCCCTAGCTGCCTATATCAGCTTGTGCATGGCCAGGAAAAACCCAAATCACCAAACTCCATTTGAGTCTCCCACATGAGTTGCAGGGACCCAAATATTTGAACCATCATCTACTGTCCTCTGGGTACATTAGCAGGAAGTTGGATCAGAAGCAGAGTGGCTGGGTTTCAAATCAGGTACTCTGATATGATGCTGGCTTCACAGGTGCCTGAACCCTGAACTACAAGACACACTCTTGTTAAGAAAAAAGGAAATGTGCGGATCATTTAGAAAAGGTATGATGTGATGTTTTGATTTGTTCCATTAAAATAAATGTGAGGTTGCGGAAGCTCACAGATGACACAGGGAGTTCTTGAGTCTGTGTGTGGTACTGTGCACTGGGCTTACAGACTCAATCCCCTATGCTTTGGTAGGTGTTTAGACTTTTCCAGAACAAAACAAAACAGCAAAACAAGGATGCTGTGAGCTGATCAAAACAGGGACTTCCGATGCAAACTTAGATCTGAAGTCACAGCAGCTGACATCCAAGGGGTTGGTATCGGCCACAGAGATGATTACACTTTCTGAAAGGAAGATTGAGACAGCTGCCTAATATCGATGACTGAAGGCAGGTTGTTAATGAGATATACTTAGTATAAATTATAAGAGATTAACCCAAAAATGAAAACAATGATTATAAAAGGTGAATATCCACTTTTATGACTTCTAGTTTGAGAAGTGCTTTCAATTCATAATGTGAGAAAAAAGGTTAAAAAAGGATGAGATTTTGAATTAAGAAAATCGCTAGTATCTGGAAGTCAATACATCATTACAGAAACATAAAAATGAAGTCATGAGTTGGACAAAGTATTTAAAATGCTTAAGAAAAAGATCTCAATTCTAGTCCCCAAAACGAATAAAGTTTGTAAAGAAGCAAATCTTAAAACAGAAATACTCGTGGCCCATTAACCCTTTGAGAGATGTGTAACCTCATTGATAATCATGTAAATAATTACAAACATTTGTCTATCAATCCATAAATGACAACTGCAACTATAACAACCAGAATGATGAATTTTACAAAATGTCTTTATTGCCTCCACTTCTCTAATTCTTGGAATTTCACCTGGCTAAATAATCAACAGAAAAAAAATAACTCTAAAACTTTCATATATCTAAAAATACTTTTTTTTTCAGCAGGGCAAGGTATTTAGAAATGATCTGACTGAAGAAGGGAACCCTCAGGATAAACTGTGGCCCATGCATAATGTGAGATATAGCTCAGCCACACATTTTCTTTAAGTAGAGACGGTCTATCACAAAGGTTTGTAGATAGTGACTCAGAACTATAGAACTAAAGACATAAGGTCATCCCAACGAGGTAGAAGTTGGCTAGAAATTAACCGGAGAGGATTATACCAAAGTGACAAGAGACATTGCCTGAAATGGTTACCATTGGGTGTCGCCGTAAGGTGATTTCAAATTTTCTTAATTCTACCCTATCTACTACAAAGAGCCTGTGGATTTTGGAACCAGCAAAATAAACAGCTATTCATTACAAAGGCTTGTTCTTCTTCCCCAGTCACTGTCATTCTAAGTAGTTCAGTAGATCTGCTAAGGCCGAGTGTTGCAAACCAGGAGGCAAGTTTGCTGAATGAGGAACAGTCATTATTTTTATTGTAGATAACAAACAAACAAAAACCCATTACCCGCCCCCCCCATAACAACAACGGTGAAAACAAAAACAAAGACTTACTGTAGTGTCATAAATACTAATCCTGAGAGCTGTTCTCTTAAGGTTTAATTAGGATCAGACGTAGAATCAGACAAATACAACGTTCATTGATTCTAACTGTAAGCCAGATAATAAAAAAAATTAGCTTAATAACCACCCCTTCCCATGTTTGCAGCTTCTCCCTAGCCTTATCTTCAATGTCCTCTTCCAACAGGGGTGGCGAGTTTCTTTGTCTTGATGCAGACTGTGAAGAATGCTTTGCAAAATTGTTTAGATCAGTTTAGACTAGAACCTTTTCCACGAAAGTTCCTGGAGATCGGACATGAGACTACTAAATCAGGATAGTCAACATACTTATCTTTTTCTGCTGTTGGTTGAAGTTGTCAATAATAACACCGATAAAGAGGTTCAGGGTGAAGAACGAGCCTAAAACGATAAAAACTACGAAGTAGAAGTACACAGCTGGATTTGCTTCAAACGCTGGTTGTTGGTTTTCCTGTTGGGGGGTTTTCAACGGAAGAAAAACAGGATTACGGCAGATAATATGCACCATCCTGACTGCTTTTGTCTAGACAACAAAGCGTCTATAACCTCTTTTGCATTGCCATAGCCCTTCTTCGAGAGCTGTTCTTCCCCAGCTTAGTTTGTGTAGTATACCTGCTCATGGCAGAGCTGGACTTTTTATTGTCAGCATGGGGGAAGCATTGTAATCAACAACAGCTTAATCACCTTTGTCTTTTGAAAAAAAAATCTGTAGGATATCTACATGGATATTCAATTAGAGGGAGCCACCAGAGGAGCTATGACTTTCTTTATACAGAGCCCACCGTTCTATTCTAGCTGTGTCCTTTCACTCTTGTAGCATACCTTGCAATATGTAGACCGTCAATAGGCATAGAATGAATTTAATAGTAAATGGATGAATTGGTAATTGATCAAGCTTGCAGCATGGAAGGAATGAGTGCATTGCTACTGTTAAAACACTTGCTATAAATTGTAATTATGAAATTAGATTGTACATACAATGTATGACTGACTATGCAGTTATATTCTGTGTAAATATTACAATCCAAGTTGTAATTTTTGTAAACAGTAAAAACACATCTATTAGCTGTGCCTTTCCAGAAACTTGATTTCATTAGCAAGATTAAGCTGGTCTAGATTTGTTACTATGCATCTTCCACATATTAACTCATCCTGAGACACTAGGACAGCCATAAGGACTAACTCTCACTCGTACCAGCTCAGCTACTGCTACAGCACACACCTGTTGAGCACATACTGCATGCCAGGCATTAACTCTGCAGACTCCCAGAGTGGAGTGTACACATACATTAGGGCAGGGGGGAACAAATTAACCAATTTTCCATTGATTCCATTTTTTTGACTTGACTATTTGCTAACCTCTATGCCATCAGCCAATTTCACACCTTTCTATTCCTCAATTTACTCATCTGAGAACTAGAAAATAGGGTAAATGGCTGACTACTCTTCCAACTTTGGAAATCTGATTACTTTGTGATGAGAATTCAACAGTCGAAAATCTCCAGAAACTCCCCTTGTCTCCAGGGAACCAGCAACCATGGAGCTCCCTCTTGTTTGACTTTAGTCTTTTTAGTCTTTTTCTCTAATTCTTGGAAATTTGGCTTCTGCGTGTCTATATATTTAGGGAAGCGATGAGAACCAAATCAAGGTATCTTGTAGTTCTCTCTTGCTTCTAGGTCTACCTCCTACACTGCCTTTGGTCTCCATGGAGACAGAAGAGTGCACTTGTGAAAATGTTGGGGGTATCAGAAATACACAGGAAGATACATATAAATGCATTTAATCAGGCAGTGGTTGTTTTCAAAGTTCTGTCCTAGGGAAATGAGGTGGAGAACCCTGGTTATTAAACCTGCATGCAGGAAGTTCTGGGCTGTTCGATGCTCATGATATCCCTGCTTTAATCTTAGCATTCTAGAACATGGAATAACAGACTCACCCCTCTTGAATCAACAGCAGCATACATAATATCCATCCAGCCCTTATATGTTGCCTGCAACCAAAGCAGAAATACACAAATGTGGCTGCAGACTTGTCAACAACCGACAAATGCAAAAAGACCAGGCCTAGTGTGCCAATATAGATAAAACGAGGCCCCGTCATGCCCGAAAAGGGTGTTCACACGAAATGCTAGTAGAAGGGAATGTGAGGATAAATTTCTTGGATTTTTTTTTTTCTTTTTAAAATTTTCACAAAATAGAAAGTTTAAAAATAAAAGGCATTGCTAACAATAAGTGTTAAACAAAATATGGCCCAACTTCCATATACCACACCTAGCATCTGTTTAAAACGTTATGACCTGAGGGTGAGCAAGGTACTATGGATAGTTAAGGGATACCACTTGGGGAGTAAGATTCAACAGGCAACAGAGGGAGGCGCTCAGTAGGACAAATCCAGGAGGCCTTGGGTCCCACACAAGGAGCTAGGATTTGGGTCTGTTATCTCAACGAAGTCACTGCAGTTGTATTACCTTCAAAGTGATCTGTGTTTCTTAAGAGTTTTCTCAGTGCAGTCATACATACAGTACTTACCACCTGCAGCAGAGCCAAATAAGCTGTCCCCACGTTGTCAAAGTTGATTTCTGGGGTGACCCAGGACAAATTGCCAGTCTCACATTGGCTTCTGTTTGTAATGATGGTATGATTGATAGGTGTATTTGGATCTGTCTCATTAACGCATTTGCCAAATTTCCCCGAAAAAAAGGTTACTCCGAGTATACAAAATATGAGCCAGACAATGAGGCAGACAAGCAAGACATTCAGAATGGCAGGTATGGCGCCGATGAGAGCGTTGACCACCACCTGAGGGAAACGAAAAGGAAGAAAAACGTACCAGCTGGCTAGAGCATATGCAGCTTATGATCTCTCCAAGATGGGTCGGCTTGAGCTCCAGCTTTCCTCTCTGTATCACCTACCCCTTATGCATGACCTTCCCTGCTCATATGGCTGCAAAGTCAACTCAAGAAGCATGATTGAAGATGGTGTTTTAAGAGACACTTGCCCTGGGATTCCCAAGGGAAGGCAGAGCTCACTTGAGTTGTCATGCAGATTCTTTGGTGGTAGTGTCTCTGCCTCTCAAAGTCTATGCCTCGAGATGCAGAGGTACAAATAAAAGGGAAGTCTTGTTGTCTGAAGGACAGTTCAGCCACAGGGCAGTCACCTTCCTCTGTTGGCTGAACTCCCATCCCATTGGAGAACGTACCTTCATTCCTTCAAATTGTGACAGTGCCCGCAGAGGCCTCAGCGCTCGCAGAGTCCGGAAGGACTTCAAGCTCTTCACGTTGATTAGACTGATCACAGACACCTGGCGGAAGGAGAAGCTACAGGTGTTGTGCCCGCGGTGGGCCCCAGGGAAGCCAGTGAAGAAGGGCTCTGAGCTCCCTTGCTGGGAGACAGAAGCATTGTATCCGCAGGAACAGTGAGACCTTGCTGAAGGGCGAGGGTGGAGGGAGCCGCCATGTTTCCGACTTTCTGGCAAAGCTACCATTCACAAAAGCAAAAGTCATGCATTTCCACTATTGTTGTTTTTGATGAAAGTCAAAGAAAATCAGAGAAATTCAGAGTGTCAAGAAATCACCCTTGGCTGATGGATAGCATGGGCTCTTGAACTGCCTCCTGCGTTGCTATGGTGGTGGGAAGCAGACACACGGGGGTTCCATATTGAGTCAATGCGGAATTTCCTAGTATTGGTCATTGTACCGGGACTTTGTGAGACAGTGCCCTGGCTAGGAAAGACAAACTGAGGTGTTTCGCAGGCAAGTGGTATGATTGTTGTGACTGAATCTCAAACCATTTAGAAAAAAACAAAAAATAGAGCAGGAAAGCAATTTAGCAGCCGGATGGCACCTGAGCCACCGGGAGCAGCTTGTTCCCCCATTCCTGGAAACTTGTCTGTAAGCTTGGAATGATAGCAGAAGAAAAATCAGGAAGAAAACTAAGTTGCCTGTTCACTGATTTTTTCCCTTTACTCAAATAGATCCTTTGTGGGGGAGAGAGGAATTTAAAAAAGTATTTTTTTTCTCCCTGGGAGGACAGGACTATGGACTGAAAAACTGGAAAGTACTTGAAGTTAAAACCTCCCAGAACGATGAACTCCAGTTTGGAGATGACTCTCTGTAGCGCCTCAACCACTCTTACTATTATGGGTTATAGGAGGACAATTAATTGGATATCATTTGAATGACAATAATTGAGTGGATATCATTTGCCTGGGAATAATAGGTTAGCTATCATTTGTATGACAACAATTGATTGGATATCATTTGTATGAGAACAATTGTATAGAAAAAACAAAGAGAGGTGCTTCCCCGCTCCAGGCAGAGCAAGGAAAGGAGACTCCCTAATGCTTGTGTCTATGTGACCCCCCAGTCTTTAAAAGTCTGATGTTGTTAATAAACTTCAGCTAATGACCATCAGTCAGTAGTCCTTGTGTGTATTGTTATCGGCTCTGTGCACTGAGTCCATCGCTGCCGGACAGCGAACAGTGGGTCCTCGCAGGTTCACCTTGAAAGCTGCCTATCTGCACAGGAAGTGAGTCAGCATATTGACGACTCAGCTGATGCCAGAGTTCATTCTAACCTAGAGATACTGCCTAGTCATCCTGCCAGCCTCAATGCAGCAGTAACACATCCATCAACCAAGATACGTTAAATGAGTTACGGTGGACAGAACTGAGAGATTCCAAAAGGTACATGCAACCCAAGATGTTTTTATTCATAGTGGTTTTTAAAAACAGGATTTTTGCTTGTGATAGCTTTGCTCATCTGGAGAATTAATTGAACAATTTTTGCACATGTACGGCTACCTTGTTCCTGCCGGCAGAAAGGGGAAGAGCATGGAGAGGCTACTCTGCAATACCATCACCATCCTCACGGTGGGGAAAAGGTATTCCAAGAAGGAAGTCACCAAGCTTTCCCCCTGAAAGCTCTCCCTGGCTCACTTCCACCAACTTTGGTGGCACAGACGAGGCCCTCACACAAAAACATCTCCTTTCTTCTCCATCCTATGGCATTCATCATGTGGGAAATCTTATGCTACTTTTTTACTGTACACTGGTTTTGAAATTTATATTGCTGTAGTTTTTATGCATTTCAGCTTATATTTCTGTAGTTTGCTCCTTTAAGTGTTGGTAATATTAGAACATACGACTTGTCGTGTTTTACAGATCCATTTTCCCTTGTTGAATATCTGGGATATTTCAATGTTTTGTTACTATGAACAGCAGTTAACTGCACAAATGTGTGCTTTTCCAGGGTATACATATGAAAATTTCCCTTGGATATGTAAGAGAAAGTTATATTAATGGATTGTAAGTTGGACTTATTTGTAATTTTACACTTGATCTAGCCATAAGGCCGAGAAACGATTGGCTTATTTGTAATTTTACAATAATGCAAGACTTTCTTCATAATGGTTGTAGTAATTAAAATATTACCAGTGATTGGAAATTGCTTTCCTATCTCATTCTCAATGTTAGGCACCATCTAACTTTAAATTTTTTGACAATCTGGTAAATGAAGAGAAAAATCTCTTTTTAATGTGTTTTCTCTGCTAACCTGTGTTTTTTGATGGAATTCAAGATCTCTCTCTCCCGCTCTCTGTAACTCTGTCTTTCAAACAAAAATGGAATAAATCTGCTTAGAAAGATTGCTTTATTTTCTTGTTCTATTCATTTTGTTATCAGGATTATACTTGCTTCATTAATTGCTTTATAAGATTTTCCTCTTTTCTTGAAGTTAACTGCTCTTTTGAAGATTACTAAATCTCGCCCCTAGACCTGTCTGGGCCTGTTGCCCTTTGTTGGACAGCATGAGTTTGAATCACTGTTTCGATGTTGGGAAGGGTTATTGCTACATCTATGTTTCCTATTTTGTATTTAGTTTATCTGGCCAGTTTATAGTGCACATCCTCATTTTTACCTATGAGAAAGTTAATGCCAAAAAAGGAAAAATGCTCGTAACTCAGAAAGACAGCAGGCAAGCTAACTTCAGGACTCAGTGTCCTATGCCGATGGCTGTATCCAGTATGCACAGGATCCTTTAATGAAGATGCTCCCACGTGTTTTAGATTCTAACTGGTGTGGAATTCTTAGCACTGTGGACATTGATAAGGATGACAAGTAGTTGTTCTTGTTCACATCCTTGAGTTGGAGCTCCTTCAGCACTGAGGCCTTTCTACAATGCCGGAACCAATGACCCATCTGTTTTCCTCCAATGATGTGAATTTCAAGTGGGTTTTGCTGACCACATGGCTTGTGCTCTTGCCATTTATCTCATCCACTACCTCAAACAGCAGGGACAAAGTATTAGCTCATAGTAGAAACAGTGTATGTGTAAACTTGAGCACTCTGGAGCGAGACTTAATGGGTTTGAATCTCACATTTACCCTTTCTAAGTACAGCAATCTTAAATGTGTTTTTTTATCTACTACTGTCTCACATTTTGGGATAGGTACTATTATTCTTCCTCTGAATATAGGAAAAATCATAGTACTTACCCCAAAGAGTTACTATGATAATTATAAGAGAATACACATATGGAATTCATGATAGAACCGCTGTTGTAATCAACTGACAAATGTGCCTCACAAGAATTATTATCAATTTTGGCAATTCATGGATGGAGGTGGGAATCCCAGTTTCATCACTTAGGTTCCACGAGCAGAAATAAATTGCTGATGCTGAGTTTCTGGTTTCCTCATCTGTCACACGGCAGTTGTACAATGCACTGTAAGCTGGAACATCATTGTGCAGATTAAATGAAAGACTATATGTGAAAAATCCTTTTGTACTAGTGAAAACTCAAGATTGAGATCAGCCCAATCTGTTGGTGATGACTAGTTTTGAGAAGTCTTGAAAAGGCATGAAAAGTGAGAAGGGGATGGGGAAGTGAAAAATACTTGGAATTATTCCAAGTGTGCTTGCCATGTTTGTCATGGTTGTGGAGAGAAGTGGGTCAACATCACCATGGACGAGATTGGAATGGTTCGTGTGTGAAGCACAGTATGTGTGTGTGCTGAGCAGTGGGGAGGGCTGGAGTTGGGAAAGGCTGGCCTCCTGATGGACAAGTGACAGCCATTTGCAGGTACTGTGAAGACACGATGACAATAAAGCGATACTTTGGAGAGGTGTCTGTGTGAAGCTTACAGGCAAGAAAATGCCCAAAGTTTATATATATATTGGAAAATGGAATTTAAAACTAAGTTTATCTTTAGTGAAAAAAGTTTTGAAATCCATATAGAGTTGTTTCAAAACATTCATTTCCATGAACTTTTTTTTTTGAAGACCCCTTATTATGTATAGGTTTCGCTTGCTTTATTTAATTTCAATTTTTATTTATTTATTTTTGCACAAGGGTAAACTTTTAATTGCATTTCCTGTGAACCCTCTGTGAGGTAGCCATGCCAATCCCCTTTTCTGCTCCCCACCCCACCCCACCCCACCCCAGCTTCAGCCTGCTGGGCACACAGACATGGTGAACTTACGATTACAATGATGAAATCGAGCCAGCACCAGACACTGGTGAAATACTTTCTGAATCCAAAGGACACCCATTTTAGACCCATCTCCAGGATAAAAATAAACGTGAAGATATTGTCTGTACAATTGAGTAACTTTTGAATGTTGGGCCGTTCCTTAAGATGAACATCTTCAAATACCTGAAATGATAAAGAAAGCCATAGGCCAGACTGAATATTTGTAAAAAAAAAAAAAAAAAAAAACCAAAAAACTCCCAGTTGATGCATTTTTTTTTTCCTTATGTAACTAAAAGCTAGCATCTTTCTTGGAAATACAGTTTTACTCCAAAGACGTTATGACTGGGCTTTTTTTTTAGTGGAAATCATTCCTTGAACCAATGAAAACAGAGGAAGAAAAATACCATTCATACACCTGTGGGTCTCTAAGGCTCTCCAGCCCCTCATTACTGGCCCTCCATACATACAATCATCTTCCCACCACATTTCCTAGATGTCCTAATCCTTTTTTTATTTTTAAAAGATTTTTATTTATTTTTATTGCAAGTCAGATATACAGAGAGGAGGAGAGACAGAGAGGAAGATCCTCCATCTGATAGTTCACTCCCCAAGTGACTGCGACGGCCGATGCTGAACCAATTTGAAACCAGGAGCCAGGAACTTCTTCCAGGTCTCCCACGCAGGTGCAGGGTCCCAAGGCTTTGGGCCGTCCTTGACTGTTTTTCCAGGCTACAAGCAGGGAGCTGGATGGGATGTGGAGCTGCCGGGATTAGAACCGGCATCCATATGGGATCCTGGCACATTCAGGGCAAGAACTTTAGCCATTAGGCCACCGCGCCGGGCCCCTAGATGTCCTAATCCTTTCGACTCTTGTCAAGTGTGTCTTGGTGACGTTTCCAGAACCACTTGGTAGCACAGGCCATCTCCAGAGGCCGTTTCAGTGTTATCTGCACTTCCTGCAGCCTTGAGGTCACATACCCCAGGCCATGTCTCTCACCATAAAGAGCCATGCTCGTTTGCCACTGAGGCTTCTATGCAGAATTTGGGAAGTTTGGGACCTCATGTGAGCTGCCTCAAATATTAAATGTTCATTCAATGTGATTGTAAAAATTAGATATCCCAGTCTTCTGAGATTCTTTTGGCTGCTGTGTGCAAATGTTTACTCAGGTAGAAGATGAGCATGATTCTGGAGGCTCTTTACAACTCAGGTGTAGACTGTGTGGTGTGGCCTTTCTGTAATTATTGGGATTGGAAGAAAGGAGAGAAGAGGGGCCTGATACTAAATCTACTTGAGCTATTAAGACAAACTTGAAGACGGGAAGGAAATCAGCCCTGGTGTTGGGTGCTTGGGACAACAGAATGTCTCTAAGAAACAATCTTGGCCCTCACTGGAGACTGCATCTCCTCCCGCTTCCTTATTCCTTCTCAGCCTTACGATATCAGCTTCAGGTGCCAGTGTGATGGCTCAACTGGCGAATCATCTGCCTGCAAGTGTCAGCATTCCACATGGCCCCTGGTTGTGTCTCAGCTGCTGTACTTCCAGTGCAGCACCCTGTTTATTGAGCTGGAAAAACAGTACAAGATGGCCAAAAACTTTGTGACCCTGCACCTGCATGGAAGACTCAAAAGAAACTCCTGGCTCCCGATTTGGGATCAGCTCAGTTCCAGTTATTGCAGCCATTTGGGGAATGAACCAGGAGGTGGATGATCTTTCTCTGTCTCTCCTCTCTGTAAATCTACCTTTCCAATAAAAAGGAAAATATGTCTTAAAACAACAGCCTCAGCTTTATTGCCCCCCTTTTTTTTTTTGTCGGAGTTTGTTCTATTCCAGAAAAACAGGTAGGTGCCCATGCTACATGTTCCATGCTATATGCTCTGATCACATCACTGTGGCCCTGGTTTATAATGGCTCCTCTACCTTCTCTACTCCATGCTCCTGGAGGTCAGGGGACTCATGTGTTCTGGTCTTGAGGACAGACAGGATAGAGACAGGTGGGTCCAGAGAGTGCGGGTCAGCTCAGTGGACTGAGAAGGTTGACCATAGTCCATGAACTTCAGGGACTCCTACATGGTGACAGGTGTTTCCTGGCTTAGGACACCCCTGTGATGAACACAGCTGCTGATAACAGAGCTTCTCAAACTCCAACGAGCTCCTAATCACCAAGGGAACTTGATGTAATGTAGATTTTCGTCTGGTTGGTTTGTGGTGGGCTCACAACTCTGCATTTGTGACAAGCTGTCCAGCAATGATGACGCTGCTGGACTGTAGACCACATATGGTGGTGGTAGATCAGATGCTTCTTATTTCCTTTCTCTACAAATGTGCACAATGAAATGATCTGGGCTGCACTGTTGGCCACCTCTGCATGTGTGTTCAGTCCTGTTCTGCTTAGCTTGCACTCGCTTTTATGGAAACACATGAGACCTAAGATGATGTGCATAGTTGTATAAAAATCAGCTCCCTGAGTAAGCCATGATGCAGATTCTGCTGCTTTCTGGTCTATCTGCATTCACAGCTCCAGGAAGAGCCAAATCAGAGCATGTAGCTTCCCCAGATTCCCTAATACGCAGCATTCCCACAAGACCATGATAATTTACCAGTGCCCCACTGCTCAGCAGAATCACAAAGATAATAAAGCTCTCAAACCAGCTGTGTTTCACTATTTGATAGCAGGTTTTCCGCAGGTTCCACCAAAGGACCCAGGCAGACTTTCTCTTGTCCACCCTACAACATGGAAAGTAGGAACACAGGCCTGAAAGAAATCAGTAGTAGCACCACCATTAGTGTTCTGTAGTAAATTGCCTTAAGTCCCCACCCTTCCTGTATTCACACCCTTGCTCACGAGGCCTGCAGTTTCCCTGTTAAAGGAGTCGTGACCCTCCCAACCCTTTGAACATGGGCTAAACCAGTTGACTGGACACTCAAGTGAACTGGAAGTGACACCGTTCAGTTTCAAACCTAGGCCTTCAAAAGACATTCCACTTGATGCCTGGTACTAACTCAAGAGGGGGAAAAGGCATAGTCGGGCCAACTCATTGGTTTTGAGAGTCAGTTATAGACAGGCCAGGCAGAGCCATGCTTACCAGTTGATCCCGGATTAGATCACTGATCTCACCCAATGCCACTTGCATGAAGAAAGTGAACCAAATTCCGCAGACAGAGACAGTTGAGATCAGCTCAGTGATAAGGCACATGGCTACTAGTCTATGCCACTAATGCTCCGTGACTATTATGGAGCAACTTATGTTATTTATTTATTTGTTCATCTTACCTCAATAGTATATTCTGATGATGGATGATGAATTATGGGAAACTTCACAGCCATGCTGACCCAACGAGCTTCATAGAGCATCTCTCCTGCTTGTTGGGTTGTATGAGTGAAGCCCACATAAAAACAAAAGTTACTCAAACTTCTTTTACCTGTATACTAACTTTATAGATGCCCTCTCTTTGCTGTGGTAAAAAGATAAAGAAGACATCTACCCAAATGACAGAGCTTCAAAGAAGAACAAGAATCTCATGCAATGATTCTGTGTATTGTGTTCAGGAATACTGGTACTTACCTTTGGGCAAGCATCTCTCTGGCTGCTTTGCGGGAGTCATTTCAGTTAACCACCTAAAGGTGTCCTGGGGATCAATGGTACTACATTCAGAGAGGACACTGTTAGTGTCAGGCTTCTGCAAGTCAGAGCAGAGCAAAGAGGGAGTTGTGAGACTTTACCTCACCACGATGCAACCAGGTCTTCCTTTTCTGACTTGCAAGGGATGACTCCAACTGGTCAAAGGCTTCTAAGTGTGAAGAATGTCAGGGAAACACCTGGCAAGTGCTGTGCTTCTCTGAGTCCTCTGATGGCCCTGACTTCAAGAAAGAACTGACTGACTGATTACTGGAGCAACTGTAATGTGTATGAGGCCCAGCCCCTTAACATTTCCCTTTGTACAAAGCAAAATCTTGATAGGCCTCCTGGCTCCAGGCAGGGAAGTCAGGTACTAAGGATGACCGAGGCGCATTGTTCACTTCTCTGGACTGTGGGAATGCTAGGTTCCAGTCAGTGGTTCTGTTGATTTTCTTTTCTTTCTGGACATCATATCTGATGACCTCACCAAGGGATGCCACTGGCAACTAGTGAGTAGAGGCCAAGAATGCTATTAAGATCCTTAACCTTCTCAGGGAAGCCTCCTCCCCCCATAAATTGTCCTTACCCAAGTGTAATAGTGGAAAGGTGTGTGAGACATTGCCCTAGACTTTGCTCTAAGTTCAGCTCTGGAAGTTTTTCACAATGGCTGTGGATGGGCAACATGGTCCTTCCCACAAGGTCCTAGAAAAGTCACCTTTTGGATATTCCGTGAAATTGAGTAGTTATCTTCAGAGAATACATCGATTTCCACACTCTGAATTCCAGGGCTGGTGGGCTTCGTGGTCTCCTGAAAAAAAGAAAGCCGAGAGAAGAACTAGTATTCCTTTTGGACATTTCACTTGTGATGAACTAGGTATGAATTCTATTTGTTTTTCTATTCATCACAAAAAATAGTCTGTGAAATGACTTTTTCTTGTTTTCAAAACTGCTTCTGGAAATACTCAACATGAACCATGCTAGACAAATAGAGGAACCATAGTTAGGGTTGAAATATTGTAGAGTTACAGACTTAAAGCAATGTAGTTCTGTTGCAACACTACCATATTAGTGAAACTTATATGGTACATTTAAAATAGCTTAGGATGTGAATTTCTGATGTAATGGTTAAATAATAATAAATTTAATAATACAATTTAATAATTGGCAAGCAATACTGTAATACAGTAAAACAAAATTCATAGCTATATAATAAGTCATGTCAAAAGAAATAAGTGGAAATGTTAGAATACAAATTTAGAAAATAATTTGTTATCCTTCAATATACAGAGGCTGTTTCTTTAGTAAAAGAAGAAATGAAAAATAAGGGAAAATATGAAAATGCATTTCTACATACAAGTTTGGTCTGAGGATCTGCAGGGTATCTAAAAAGGAAGTACAAGGTCAGATCTTTGCTGAGAGTTTCATCCTGCTCTCTGTCCAAGGTGGGCGAGACACTGCGCATGGCTCCTATGTTTACCCATGAAATCATTGTGTCTGGCTCAGCAAAGGCAACTGCAAGCAGGGCTCAGAGTCTATAAATAAAGCCATGGCAGACTGATTTTTAAGCTGATCAAGCTGTGTGGCCCATGAGTGATGCTACAAATATTCAAATGGCCCCTGGAAGAAGTTCCCAGCTCAAAGTTTCAGCCCAGCTCTGTGTCTTGCAACCATCTGGGGAGTGAACCAGCAGTTGGAAGATTTATGAAATCAATATTCCCAGGCAAACAAAGCTAGCTTCCCCATTTCACAATAAATAATGAAGAAAAAATCACTCAGGCTGAACTTAGAATTTCCCTGTTGCTGCAACACCCACATATGCACTCAAGCTCTTGAATATGCCTGTCTCAAATGCAAAAATATTATATGCTGTCTCTGATATAAGGCAACCTTCATGTAAAATACAAGATCCCTGGATATATGGGTAAATATATATATATATATATATATATATATACATACACATATGTTTATCTATAGGATCTATATAATGTAGGCAAGTATATCATGAGGTAGCAATTCATTGCAGTACACATCTCTACTTCTGAATAAAAGATGGACTCCCAGTGAATCTGTTAAATATATCTTAACAATAGAATGCTGGACTTTATACCATGCTCCATATCTACAGTGTCAGGATACACTTAAATAGCAGAATGACAGATCTGTGACTGATTTTGAAGGATTGGACTAGTGTTACAATATGGATGGAACCAGTGTGGGAAAGAAGGTGGAGGAGGGTGGAAGGGGAAATCCCTGAGCCTAAGGAACTCTATTATGAAAAATAAATAATTTATTTTAAAATATTAAAAAATGAAAAAGAACATGAACAATTGACCAGTAGGTATATGAAAAATATATCTATCAAATATTACTGATAACCAGGGATATGTTGATACAAACCACAATGAAATGTCACCTCACTCTAATGAAAATGAATGTTATAAGAAGAGCAAAGATAACATGTGCGGTTGAGAATGTAGAGAAAAGACTTTCATACACTGCTGATGGAAATACAAATCAGTGCAGCTATTATGGAAAATTACATGAAGGTTTCTCAAAAAATTAAAAATAGAACTTCTATATGGTTCAGTAACACCATTGCTCGACTTATGTCTAAAGCAATTGAAACCAGTAAGTTGAAGAGACCTTTACGTGGTACCACAAGGGTACTCAAAATAGCCAAAATGTGGACCCAATCTAAGTGTCTATCAAATAATATTTGCATGAAGAATGTGTGGTGTCTGTACACAATTGAGTACTCTTTAGGCATACGAAGAATAAATTTGTCATTTGCAACAACGTGGATGAATCTGAGGATAATATATTAAATACAACTAATCAGACATGAAGAGACAAGCTCCACGTGTCTTATGCACATGTAACCATTAGCAGCTACTCCTACCAAAGTGGGAAACAGAATGGTAGTTACCAGAGGTTGGGGTGGCTGGAGTGAGAAAACAGTGGTGAAAGGATACATGAATAAACTTCAAGGGCATATGATACAACAAGCTGATTTTAGCCAGTGACAGTCTAGTGGGAACCTAAAAAAATGTAAAATGAGTGAATAATGTGTGTTCTCCCTACAACAAAACAAAATGTGGGTGCAGTCAGACTCGCGAATTAGTTTTAACCATTCCCCGATGCATATGACCTTCAAAACAACATGGTGTACATAAGAAACTTAATGTTATCTGTTTACTAAAAAGTGAAACATCTTGAAAAGAGCAAAGGAATTATGTAACTACAAAAGGTAAAATGTTTACTTCTTTTCTTTAGCTGATACCAAAAATTGACCATTAAATAATATGTACAAAATGGTATTGTTGGGCAGCAGCATACGAAAATACATTTCATAATAACAGCACAAAGGAGTGGGTAGCAACAACATTGCATTAGAGTAAAAAAATACACCTGGAATTAACTCAAACTCGCAGGAACAGAAACTAAAATGGGTAACAAAGGTCAGTGCACTCTATGACTACATCTAATTGTTAGCTTTTAGTAGACATATGCTTACATAAAAGAATTGTGATAAAATGTGGTGTTTGAGTTTCAACATGCATAGATATAATGCATAAAATGAAAATGTTTCAAAATGAGAAAAAAGAAAATAGAGCTTTGAGTCGTGTTTCGTATCTCACTGGAACTGAGTTGGGTGCAAGATGAGACAGATTCTAATATCTTAGATGTATATGGAAAGTTCTAAAGCAAGCAATAAAAATTAAGGCATGTTTTTAACAATTAAAGATGTGGAAATGTTATACTATAAAATATTCACTTAGTGCAAATAAAGCAATAAGGGAGACATGAAAAGGAAAGTACATAGTACATAAAAAGCCATATAATGTTAGAAATAAATTATAGCAATAATAGTTTTAAGTATGAATGAATTAAACCATCCAGTCAGAAACCAGAAACCATCAGACTGGGTAAGAAAACAAAGCCAGGTATAATCAGACTATACATGGAGACACAATTTAGATTTTAAAATACAAGTAAATGGAAAGCTAAAGGATGGAAAAACTACACTCACACAGCGATCATACGAAACCTGCAGTGATCATATTAATAGCAGGTAAACTAAGATTCAGAATAAAAGTGTATTGAAGATAAAGAGGGACACTTCATAAAAAGGCATTGGGGAGATGGAATATTTGAAAACATGTACAGAAGAGCCTCAACATATGTAAGGCAAAACCTGGCAATGTAATGAGAATTATAGTTGATACCTCAATATTCCATTTTCAAAATGGTGCAGCTAAACAATAGTCAGAAGGAAATTAATGGTCACAAGCATCTACAACAACTACAACAGCATTAACAAGAAATAAAAGGGTCTAAAATAAATCATCTAACATCTCCAGGCATGGAAAAAGGAAAAGAAGCTTAAAATCAAATAGTGAGGATTAATGCTTGAGCAGAAATGAAGAAAGAAAGAATACAACAATAATAGGAAAATGATGAAACTGAAAATCGGTTAACAATACTAAGGAAATTTTTTAAATGTTAGAACGATCATGATAAAAGAGGGAAGATCCACGCTACTAAAATCTAGAGTAAAAGGAGAGATGCCACTATCCCCTTTACAAAGAAAATAATGTGAGTTACTATATGTCAACAAATTAGAAAGCTTCAGTGGAGTGCATATGTCAGCAGTCCACAAACTACCAAATAAACTCAGAAATGAGTGGAAAATAGAAACAGCTCCATTGCAAGTAAAGAGAATTTATGTGTCATATGAAAACTTTTCACAGAGACTTTGGCCCCTGTTCCAGCACACATAAAGCCTGGAGGTCATCACACAATTTTAACAACAAGTAAAAACAAGAGTGAACTGAAAAAGCAACAAATTTTCCTAGGCAAATAAGAAAAATTAGGTCATAGGGCAGAATATTCCCTCTCACTTAGCGAGACAAGCAAATATGGAGAACCACAGTTTACTGCAACAAAAATCCATCAGCAGAAATTTTAGGTAGGAAAAAAGTTAGAACTGTAACAGGGGCACTTGGTCAGGAGCCAAAACTTCAGCCTACACAGGCTTACATGTGGATGGGCACAGATGCTTCATTCATGTTTGAAAAGCTTCAGATCAATCACAATGTTCTCAAGGAGGTAGACAGATAAACTGTAATACATCTAGACAACAAAATAGAACTTGTGATAGAAAGAAGCGAGCCATTCAGTCAAGACAAGACACAGAGGAAGCTTAAACACATAACACTAAGTGAAAGAAATCAACATGAAAAAGCTTCATATTATAAAGAGAGTAAAAAGAACAGAGGTTGTCAGTGGTTGGATATGGGAGAGATAAACAAGAGGTGCATAAGGGCTTTTAGGACAGTGGAACTACTCAGTGATGGACACATGTCATCACCTACTTGTCTTAACCCACACTCTGTGGGTTGCAACACCAAGAGTGGGCCCTAGCATGAGAGGAGCTTTGCGTGATCATGATGTGTCAAAGCAGCTCTTCACGGTGGGCTAATCCTGACAAATGAAGAGCTCATACCACGCCCAACTGGGTATCGCTCTGTGTTCTCAGGGTATACTTGAGCACTGGTCTGAGGGCCCCGGCCTTAACATGAACATACCTGAAGGAGCAGTCACTTCACCAGACTAAAGAGGCATAGATTAACGATAACAACCACCGCAAGAGAAAGCCAACAAATGCTTACATAGATGATTAAAAATAAATACAGAAACACAAGAAATAAAAAACAAGGAAGACATTATGACTCCGAAAAAGGGAGCATAATTACTCCAATATTAAAATGTGAAGATGAAGAGACTGAAGAAATATCTAAAAATAAGTACAAAAAATTATCACAGGATTCCTAAAAAATACAGAGAAATTACTGAGATAAAGAAATACACACAACAGAGCCTATGGAACTGCATCATAAAATAATAAAATAAATGCACACGATATGGATCAAAAATTCCTCAAAGACACTGAGCTTTTTTAAAAACAAAGATTTATTGTTTTATTGTAAAGTCAGATATACATAAAAGAGGAGAGCCAGAGAGAAAAATCTTCTGTCCGCTGATTCACTCCTCAAGTGGCTGTAATGGCCAGACCTGAGCTGATCCGAAGCCAGTAGCCCAAAGTTTCTTCCAGGTCTCCCATGTGAGTGCAGGGTCCAAGGCTTTGGGCTGTCCTTTACTGCTTTCTCAGGCCATAAGCAGGGAGCTGGTTGGGAAGCAGGGCATCCAGGATTAGAACTGGTGCCTATATGGTATCCCTCTGCATGTAAGGCGAGGACTTAAGCTGCTAGGCTACTGCACCAGGCCTGAGATTGAGCTTTTAAAGAGAAATCAAGGCGTGACACAATAGCCTGGTAGCTAAAATCCTTGCCTTGCCTACACCAGGAGCCTATGTGGGTACTGGTTCATGTCCCAGCTGCTCTATTTCCCATCCAGCTTCCTGTTCTTGCCTTGGAAAGCTGTAGAAGATAGCCTAAGGCCTTGGGATCCTGCACCCATGTGGGAGAACCAAAAGAAGCTTCTGGCTCTTGGCTTTGGATCAGCTCAGCTATGGTTGTTAAGGTCACCTGGGGAGTGAAGCAGCAAATGAAATATCTTTCCCTGTGGTTTTCCAATAAAAATATTAACCAAATCTTAAGAAAAGAGAAATCAAGTGAAAATAATTAGAAATGAAGAATTCAATATGTCAAGTAGAAAACGAAAAGCCTCAACAATAGGCTTGGGGAAGAAAAAACAAGAACATCCCAGTCTAATAAAAAGAAAGTTGAAAAAGTTAAAAACTCAAAATAGTGTTCAAGATTTATGGGACACTATAAAGCAAACAAGTATACATATCTTGGGAATTCCTGACCGTGTGAAAGGAGAGAATACATTAGAAGACTATTCAGCAAAGTAACCAGAGAACATTCCCTGATGTGGAGAAGGAAGGGGACATCCCAGTACAGCAAGCACATAGCATTTCTAATAGGCATAATCAGAAATGACCTTCACCATGACACATTACAGTCAAACTCTCAACAGGAAAAGATAAGGAAAAAATTCTAAAATGTGCATAAGAAATATGCCAGCTTACCTTTAGAGAATCCATGATTAGACTAATATGATTTCTCACCATAAGCCCTATAGGTTAGGAGACACAGGACAACATATGCCAGGACCTAGGAGAAGAAATAGGGAACCCAAGTACTGTATCCTACAAATATCCCATTTATAAGTTAAGGCAAAATAAAGACCTTTCAAAACAAACAGATTTAAAGAATTTGTCAGTATCCATTCAGCTTTATGAGTAATGCTTAGGGATGTGCTACACATGAAAATGGAGAAAGATAATCGCCATAAAGAATGAGAGGTTGAAAAAAATCAGTAAAAGTAAAAAAGAAAATCCAAAGAAAACAATGAAAATGTTTGTAGCAAAATGGTAGGACCAAGTTATTACCTTTCAATAATGATCCTGAATACAAATGGTCAAAATTCCCTCTTCAAAAGATATAGCCTGGCTGAATGGATCAAAAATCAAGACCCCATGTGTTTAATGCCTACCAGAAACACATTTAACCAACAAAGATACACACAAACTGAAAAGTGAAAGGATGAAAGTAATATATTTCATGCCAATGCAAAGAAGTACTGAGTAGCCAGAGCCTTTCTTATAACTGACAAAATAGAGACTGCTTAAAGATGTAAAGAAAGATATCACACAGTGAATAAAAGATAAATTCAACAACAAGAAATAACTATGGAAAATGTATATGCACTCAACGCTAGGGCATCTGGCTTTAAAAAAAATCATGAATGGATCTAAAGGGAGACATAGACTTCAATGCAATAATAATAAGAGATTTCACACTCCATTTTCAACAATTGATTAGATAGAAAACCAATAAGAAATAAGAGCTAGTCTATACTATGGACCAAATGGACCTAAATGATACCTACAGAACATTTCATCCCATAGATGTAGAACACAAATGCTTTTCATCAATTCTTGGAAACTATTCTAGAATAGACCATATTCTACATCATAAAGCAAGCTTCAGTAAGCGGAAAAAAATATTGAAATCATACCATGTATCTTTTCTAACCACAATGGAAGGAAATTGGAAATAGCTAATTGAACTCTAGCAATTATGTAAGCATGTACAGACTGAACAACATGCTCCTGAATGAGCATAGAAGATACCAAAAGATAAACAAAAATGTCACAGAAACAAATGAATATGCAGCGTTATATACCAAACTATGAATATAGCAAAAGCAATGTAAAGGGAGAAGTTCATAGCAATGCCTATATTTAGAAATTGAAAAATGCATCAAACAAATGACCTATCAATGCATCTCAAGGATACAGAATAACAACAAACCATACCCAAAGGAGCAGAAACAAACACAATTTATGTGAAAGAGGATACATAGTATCAGTTAATCAAAGAGTTTGTTTAAATAAAAATTTTTAAAAATTGACTCTCATTGGTCAAACTAACCAAAAAAGAGGAAGAAGATTCAAACCAATAAAATCAGAGATAAGAATGGAGATGTAACAATGAGACAACCCAGATAAGAAAAAGGATCATCAGGTATTACTACAAACAACCACGTGCCAACAAATTGGAAAACAGAAAAAAATGATGGTTTTCTGGACACATACAATCTACCTAAACTGAGGCATATCGACAAAAAACCTAAATAGACCAACAATTAAGACAATGACTAAATCAGTAGTAAAGATCTTACAACAATAATAATAAAAGCATGCCTGGCATGATGACCCAGCAGCTAAATCCCACCTTGCACATGCCATGGTTCCATATGGGCACCAATTCCTGCCCAGGCTGCTCTACTTCCCATCCAGCTGCCTGCGTATGGCATGAGAAAACAATGGAAGATGGCCCAGAGCCTTCAGGCCCTGTACCCACGAAGGAGACCTGAAAGTAGTTCCTGGCTTCTGGCTTCAGATTGGCTCAGCTCTGGCCACTGTGGCTGCTTGGGGAGTGAACCATGGATGGAATATCTCTTTTCTCTGTAAATCTGCCCTTCCAAAAAACATAAATAAATCTTTAAACAACAACAAAAGCCCAGGACCTGCTGGCTTTTCTGCTAAATTCTGCCAAACTTTTCAAGAAGGACTAATTATAATTCTTCTCAAACTTTTCAAAATAACTGAAAGGAAATCAAATTCCTATGATCATAATTCCAGTAACTTAAAAAGGAACAGTAAAGAAAGAAAACCATAGACTGATATCCTTGATGAATGTAGTTGATACAAAAATTCTGAACAGAATCCTGGTTAATCAACAACACATTAGAAAGATCACTCGCCTGGACCAAGTGGAATTGACATGTACAGAAAATTCCATCAACAGCCAAAGAAAACAAATTCTTCTCATTAGTGCATGGACCATTTAGAAAACTCCATATTCTAACCCATAAAAAAGTTTCAACAAATTTTAAAAAATTAAATCATGCCATGTATCTTTTTTGATCATGATAGACTTAAGTTCAAAATTAACAGCATAAGAAATTTCCTATCTAGATCCCTGCTTATCGCTTTGGAAAGCAAAAGGAGATGGCCCAAAGGCTTGAGACCCTGCACACACCCAGAAGCAGCTCCTGGCTCTCAGCTTTGCACAGGCTCAGCTCTGAAAATTGCAACCATTTGGGGAGTGAACAAGCAAATAGGAGAGTTTTCTTCTTTCTTTCCTTCTCTTCCTTTTATTGCCTTTAAATAAAAATAAATAAATCTTTTAAAGGCTATAGAAAAAGAACAAGTCAAGTTCAAAATTAGTAAAGAAATAATAAAATTTGAAAATGCACTTAAAAATATGAATTTTAAAAGTACAAATAATCAGGAAAATGAAGAGTTGGTTTAAAAATGAATGAATAAATAAATTAGACAAATCATTGGCCCAACTATCCTAAAATACTGAAGAGGAAGACCCTCGTTGGTTACATTTGATGCCACTGAAATAAAGCAAATCATCAGGAATTACTACAAATAGCCGTATGCCAACAAACTGAAGATTCTAGAAGAAATGGATAGATTTCTGGATACATAGACATATGTCTATAAGACATAGAAAAATCTTAATAGACCAATAGGCAACGTGGAGATTGAATCAACAATAAATCTCCTTTCAACAACAACAACAAGCCCAGGACTGGCTGGATTCAATGCTGAACTCTATCAAATTTAATTCCAGTTCTTAAACTATTCAAAACAGTTCAAAAGGAAGGAATACTCCCAAACACCTGTTCTAGGACCATCTCCACCTTAATCCCCAAACCAGAAGACACAACAAAGAAAGAGAACTACAGACCAATATCCCTGATGAACACGGATGCAAAAATGTTCAAATCCAACATTTTTAAAAGATCATCCACTCAGACCAGGTCGTGTCCCAGGCATACAGGGTGCTTTGGGATTTACTAATAAGCATAGTATATCATATTAACAAATTGCTGAATAAAAAACATGATTATCTCAATGGATGTATAAAAAAGCATTTAAGAAATGAAAACATTGTTTTATGTTTGAAAAACCTTAAACAAACTGAGCATAGACAGAACATTCCTCAACATAATCAAGGCAATATATGATAAACACAAAGTCAGTGTCGTATTGGATGGGAAAACCTGGACGCGTTCTTTCTAAGCTTAGAGCCAGTCACCTTCGCCATTATTATTCGTTGTAGCTCAGGAAGGTTTAGCCAGAGCTATTAAACAAGAACACAACACTAAAGGATACAAACTGGAAAGGAACACGTCAAATTATCCATGTCTGAAAGATAACATGGTCTTAAACAGACGGGAAGCAAAAGTCTCTACTAAATGATTATTAAAACTCATAAGACAGCTTGACAAACGTGTATGTTATGAAATCAGCACACAAAAAACAACAGTATTTGTTTTATTTGTAATCCGTAGATGATAGAGGCCTTGAAAGATCAGTATCATTAGTAGCTGCAACAAATTTTTTTAAATGTTGGGAGTAAATGTAACCCAAGATGTGAACGATCTCTACATTGAAAATTATGAGCTATCAAGAAAAGAAATAAAAGACACAAAATAAATAATCCTCCTTATTCACAGATTGGAAGAATTAACATCATCTAAATGTCCATACTACCCGAACAATTTTACAGAATCAATATGGCCCCAATCAAAATATGTATGACATTATTTTCAGAGACAGAAAAATGCTTTTAAAATACATTTTGAGTCACAAAAGACCTCAAATAGCTAAAGATGAAGAAAAACTGTGAGAGCTATCATAACAGATTTCATGACATACTGCAGGGCTGTTATAATCAAAACAGTCTGGTGCTGGCAGAAAAAATAGACATATAGACTGGTGGAACAGAATAGAAATTCCAGGGCTTAATTCATGCTTCTGCAACCAATTAAACGTCAACGAATAAGCTAAAATCACTGCCTGAAAACAAAAAGCCCCTTCAACAAATGGTCCTGAGATAATCAGATCTACATGTACAGAGGTCTGAAACAAGGGGGAGCAAAGATGCTGCCATAAGGTAAGGACAGATTAAAACACATGGAGAAGCTTTAGCCAAGGTGAAGCAGAGAGGGTGTGATCCCAGGAGACAGGAAGGACAGGCTGACAGCAGAGGGATACCTGGAGACCCATGGACATGGGCAAGCAGCAGACAGCAGAGTGATGCTTCAATGATCAGATACCCTGGTGGTGATTTGGAGCTACACCAGTGGCCAGGTGGGAAGGAGAGTTCACTGGGAATTCCAGAGATGAACCCAGACACAGAACTGTGGGTCCTGTTGACTGGTTTAGATGGGCCATAAAAAGAAGCAGAATGGCAGAGCCCAAGGAATCAGGTGCAGGAACAGGGTAGATGTCATGGCCCAGACCCTCACCAGAGCCACATCAGGCCCCATGTTGTATATTGAGAAACAATACTGTGGGGCTGGAGGGACAATAGCAGGCTGCACATGTTCTAAGCCAGCAGCGAACTCATTTCTGGCAAATGCATTGCTCTACTCCCACAGGGAAAACAGTATTGACTTGGCATCCTACAGGTTCCATCCAAAATAGGTTCCTATTACACCCAGGCCTAATGGTCAGGAGGTTAAAGCAGATGCCTGTAAAAAAAAAAGGAGTGGATGAAGAAACTGTGGTACATCTACTCCATGGAGTCTTACCCAACCATGAAAAAGAATGAAATTGTACCATTTGCAATAAAATGCTCCCAAGTAGAAGCCATTATTCTCAGCATTTGTCCAAAATGACAAATAATATATCTTCTCTCTGATATAAGACATCATTCATGCAAAATACATGACCAATAAATACACAGGTAAATATCTATGTACGTATATCATGCAGAGGAACTGTTTAGTGGAGGCAAGTATACCATGAATGAAGATACATAGCTGTATGAATCTCTACTCTTGAATATAAGATGGACTCCTAACAGAACTGTTAAATATATCTTGAAAGTGGAATATCTGACTTTATACCACTGTCTATACCTAAACGTCATGATTCACTTAATAGAAAAAAGAGGTACTTGTGACTGTTGTTGAAATAATTTACTATTTTAATAATATAGAGGAAATCGGTGGCAGGTGAGTAGAGCTAGGGGGAGAGGAAAGGAGAGCCCTGATCATATGGAATTGTATCATAAAAAATAAAGATTTTTAAAAAGAAGAAGGAATTATTAAACAAGACCTTAGAGAAAAGAAAAAGTTAAAATGAATCAAGACTCTAAGTCTAGTTAGTTCCTGATACCATGAAATTATCAGAGGAAAATATTGGGGAAACTATGCACAATATTATCAAGGGCAAAGGCCCATTGTCTTAGATTCCATAAGCACAGACAATAAAAGCAAATGTAGACAAATAGGATTACATCAAGCCCAAAGCAAAGGAAACCATCAACGAAGTGAAGAAGCAGCCAACAGCATGGGAGAAGATATTCTTAAACTATGCAATTTAGACATGATTAATATCCAGGATCTTTAAAGAGCTCAAGAAACTCAACAATGGAAAAAACAATTCAGTTAAGAGATGGGCACAGGACATGAACAGGTGCTTTTGAAAGAAAGAAATTCAGATGGTTAAAAACATGAAACAATGCTCACGGTCAGCAGCTATCATGGAAATGCAGCCAAGAGAAATCAAAGAGCTACTTAAGGGCAGTGACCATGTTGTGTATTCTTCTTGTCATCCCTACTGTCCTGGGCCAAGAAGGCAACCCCTGCCCTATGGTAACTCTAGCTTTGTATAGCCCCTAAGTCAAGAAACCTTCAGACCTGCTGTGGAATAGCCTGTGGATTATCTTCACCAAGAGACGCAGCATCTTCTTCTTCTGCGAGTGGGGCCAACCAAGTCCCATCGTGCCCAATGCTCAGGGTCCTTGGTCCAGAGAAGGGTGCACCACGTGTCTCCTGGGTCTCTGGGCCCACTTTCTTCCCTGAGACCAGGGGAATGATGTCTTTGCTCTCTGTGGCAGGGCCTCCTTCCCCTTCCTTTAGCTTTGGTAAATTTTGCCTCCTGCATCGCTTGTCACAGAAATTCTGAACAGCGTAAATGACATACGCAAAAATCTTGCTGAACCGATCCAGGGCTAACTGGACTTTGGTTTTCCTGGTCTCTCCATCGAGGCTTCCATGTCTCTCCTCACTGCTGAAGGAGTTGAGCAATAAGGCGATGAAGAGGTTGAGGACCTAGGGGAGGGGTGGGTAACAAGGAAGTTAATTGTTTAGCAACAGATACATTGGGCTTTCAGGACAAATTTTTTCCCACAAATTTCGAAACAGAGTCCAATGAGAATTGTATACCATTCAGTCCCATGAGAATGCTCTAACTATAAAATGAAAATTAAAGGATTGAGGAAGGAACTATGGCCACTAGATAAGACAAAATATAAAGTGAAGTAGCAAACATCCAAGCAGTTTATATAAATATAAGCAACATGTATGTATACACTTGGCAAGCGTTGTGTAGAATGGGATGCCTGCATGACAACATCAGTAGTGTGTATTCCTTGGTTGCATCAAGACCTTGAATATGTTCTGCAACCGCCTGCATGGGTGTGACAATGGTGCAATGCTGTCCTGTTTGCACATGATGAGAGCTGGTCTATTCAGGGCAGTCTCTTTACTGCTTTCACTTCAGCGAGGCATTGAGGCTCAGCGGAATTTAGACCAACTCTGCAACTCTTCCACAAAAGCACTTTTCACTGTATTTTTTAAATTAATTTTAATATTTATGTAACAGATTCGCTCCAATTATTTTGTAGCCATCTGATCTTGCTTCATGTAGCTAAATCACAAATCATGGTTATCCACTGCTATCTTTGATTTACAAGTGTTTTCAGAATCCAAACCGCTCAGCATAGTCTCTTTGGTTCACAAATCAGTGTATCACAGCACTCCTAAACCTGTATTGTGAAATATGTGGAGCTTGTTCACTTTATGTGAAGAAAAACAAGTGTAAGTCACGAATTCTAAAAGACAGAAAGATTCATTTATTGACATCTAATATCTCAAAAATTAGGATTTATGTTGATATTTCACTTTAAATTCAGATCATCCATATAGCTTGCTTATTACTTGGTTTGTGTGTGTGTGTGTTGTGTCGTTTGATTTTTCTTTGCTTATATTTATATATCATCTTTATCTCCTGGAATTCTTTTGTTGTTAACTTTCACCAGTTTAAAAAAAAAAAAAAAAGAAAACAGCTTTGGGGAGAAGCGGTTTGTTGGTGTAAATGGATCCGACCTGCTTTTCCGTTTCCCCATGGCCATTCCAATTCCTATGTCTCATTCAGTATCTCTTCCATTTGGCCAAGTCACTCTTGCCTGTTGGGTGTTTTCCTCAATTACAGTATCTTCACCAGATTCTTCCTCACTGCTCATTTTCCATACTCAATTGGCAGTATTCTTATTTTACTCTTATAAACTTCTGGATCATTCATGGTGTATGTCATTACTAGGTTTGTGGGAGCAAGCTACCATATGTAGATAGTTCCTTAGAATTGCACCCATAAACCCATCCTTGATTCTGAAGATTCTGTGCTCAAAGATCCTCATGTTGTCTTCTGCCTCTTCAGATGTGCACCCAATTGGCTTCTCCCTAGATAATCTAGAATAGCAGGTGCTGGGAACAGGGCCAGTCCAGCTTACACCATCAGCAAATACCATAACAAGGAGGTTGAAAATGAAACAGGGACCAATTATGACACGAAAAAGAGCTTTGTTCCACCTTTTCACTCCATTTTCCTTAGAACCGGTTTCATCTCATTATTGCATAATATTGTCAGCTCATCCTGAGATCATAGTTCTAAAAAGATCCACAGGGAGTAAAAAGGACTGTGATTAAGAACAGGTTCTTATCTTCCCACTCTATATTTCTTTGTATTGTTTTGACCAAATTAAGTCACATATACTTACCTCAGTAAATCACTGATAAAGAGAATCCAATTATCTTATAATACTTACCTAGAACAAACTAACTGTTGGAACATTAGTCAGCAAAAGCACAATTTACCAAGGGACTTTGCCTCATGTTTATCAAAATTCAATGGAGATTCATTGGCAATAACTTTTCTCTAATGATTTGAAAAAAGAAAGCTAGACTCACCACAAGATTTCCTATCACCATGATAAGCACAAAGATGAAAACACACAGCGGTGCATCTGAGTCCATTGCCTGCATGCACTCCCACATGTTCTCAATCCACTCCCCACACAGGATGCGGAACACCACCAGGAAGGAATGGTAGAAATCGCCCATGTGCCAGCGCCGTCGACACAGCTCTTCTTCGGTGTTACATAATTTTTTATTCTTTTCAGAACTGAACTTAGAGCCAAAAAGCTGCATGCCAACCACAGAGAAAATGAAGACCACGATGACCAGGACCACCGTCAAATTTCCAAGGGCTCCTATGGAGTGCCCAATTATCTTAATCAGGGTATTTAATGTTGGCCAGGACTTGGCTAACTTAAACACGCGGATCTGCAAACAAGAGACAACAAGAAAAACAAAAGAAGCCAGTTGATTACTACCCTTCAACCAGTACTTTATGATTTTCAAATTCTTCTGAAGGTTGAACCTATCCTGAACATAGTTCACCAACTTCCTGTCCCACTGTAGTACTCATCTGTGCCTCTTTTTATATGTGATTTGATTTAAAAGATACAGAATATATATGTAAATATGTAAGTATATATATGTATATTTATCTATTTGAAAAGTGGAGTTTCAAAGTGAGATTCCATTTGCTGGTTCATTCCCTAAATGATTTAGCAACAAATAGGGATAGGCCAGGCTAAACCCAGAAATCTGGCACCTCATTCAGGTCTCCCACACATGTGACAGGGCCCAAGCATTTGGACCTTCCTCTGTTGCTTTTTCAGGCACATTAACAGGGAGCTTGATCAGAAGTGGAACAGCTAGAATATGTCTGTGCCATACAGACAGCAGACTAAACCACTGTGTTACAACGCTGGTCCATACTTATTTTTTATGTTCTATTTATAATTGTCAAAATGAGAAATAGTTCATATGTTTATTAACAGAATGAGTATAAAGCAATCACAATATATAACAATACAGGCGAATTTTATAGAAAAAGTGTTGAATCAAAGAAGCCAGCCAGACACAGAAGACTACAAAATATATTATTCCATTTATTTGAAGTTCAGATACAGGCAAAACGAGTCTATGGTGTCAGGATTCTGGTACAGAATTCCAAGGGAGCATTATTATTTTAAAATAGAAATATTTTGTTATTTTTTCTAAAAAAAAAAAGGGTAGACTTTAAGATCAGGATGATAATTGAGTACACAAGTCTATTAAGTGAAACAAATGCTTTTGCAATTACACATTACAAACTGCAAGTCAGAAACTCTGCCCCAAGGACCAGATCTCATCCATCGTCTGGTATATACAGATTGTGTAGCTAGGATACTTTTCATATTTGTAAATGTCAAAAAGTAATCAGGAGATGGGTATTTCATGAGGTACAAAAGGACTTTAAAAACATTGAAGGGGCTAATCCCAGCAAAAACATGAGAGTGGCACCCCAGGAAAGGGCTTCCAAGATGATGACACGCTAGAGTGCTTGTGATGTTAAACATTCAGTAGCATGTCATTTAACATCACGTTGTTGTAAATTTTCTATTTTTCTCTCTGTTGTTGATTTTGTTTTATGGCTTCTCATTTAAGGGGATGTACAGTCACTGTGTAATGAAGACTCTCATATCCAGATATGAGGACATTATGCAATATGCATCTCTACTTCCAAATCAAAGATGGATTCCCAATGAAACTATTGGATATATCTTGACAATAGGACGCTTGACTATCTGCCATTGCCCATGCTTACAATGTCAGGATACACTTAAATAGCAGAACAATGGACTTATGATGAACTGTGAAGGACTGTACTACTATAATGACCTGGGGAGAATAGCAGACGGAGATTTGAGGAGGGGGTAAGGGAAATTTCAGAGGCTGTTTAACAACTGTATCATGGAATAATAAAATAAATTTATAAGTTTTTTAAAAAAGACACTATTCTTGAGCTTTAAGATTTAATGGTTATGCTATTAAATGGTCTTGGACTAATTGGGCTGAAGTTACCCTCTTTGTGCCTATTTTTCCCTTTTGAAACTGGAATGGTGATCCTCAGCCCACCTGCCCCACAACTGTATTGTTGAAATGAACAGTTAGCTTGGCTCTGCAGGCTCACAGCTGGAGCAAACTTACCTCATGACGAACCCTGGCTTGATTATCACCTATACCAGATCGAGAAGAGACTCTGGACCCAGGGTGTATGAGTTGATGCTGGAATGAATTAGGACTTTGAGATTACCAACATGGAGGACCACTGGTATTTAGACAAAGTCAATATAGACAGTTCATAGGGTCAATTGCTATGTGTTAATTAAAAGTAATTTGAAAAGAAGAGAAAAAGAAGGATTTTAAGTGCATTTTTGTGACAGCAACATAAATCTTAAGGGACTGAGGACTGAAGGCAGTGGTGTAAATATACCCTCCATACCCCATGTTGGAATCCAGTTACCACTGACACAGTGTTGAGAGCTGGGACCTTCAAAGGTGCTTGTTTCATGAGTTAGTTGTCAAGGGAGTGGGTTCCTCTCCACCCCCATTTTTTTCTCTTGTGCATTCCTTCTCACCACATCATGATGCAGCACAGGGTTGCTACCAGAAAAAGCCCTTAATTTCTGGACTTCCCAGGAAGTCTAGAACTGGAGCTTCTGTTGCTTGCCATTGCTCCGGTCTATAGACAGTATTCTGCCATAGCAGCAGGAAGCAAACTAAGATGACTGCCTTAGGTTTGCCAGTTTACCTCTTAGATGTAATTTCTCTGTAGTTTCCTCTCTGTACCCACCCTGAGCGCCATCACATTTTGCTCTGTGTTACAATCATATCTGATCCAATCTGATGCCACCCTTGGACTGAAAACTCCTTGAGGACTGTCACTTTCTTACTTTTGGGATTATCCTGTATCAACTTGTATTAGACACAGTTTTTTAGAATACCTCCATAGAGGTGAGTGGAAGGCAGACACTACAGGACAGGCATGTGATGCTGGCAGTGATGAGAAAGGACCTTGTGGTAAGGCCTGCACCTGCCAGCATCACTCCTGGGCTTTGTGGTCTTCAGTGAGCCCAGATGTGTGGGTGTTCATTTCAGGGCTCAAGGGGGAAAAAGAAAGTTGGAGGTATTGTGCACAAAACCTTGGACAGAGTCCTGACCCTGCAAATGCAGTTTTGAGTTTGGTTTCTGAAAGTTTCTGTCAGATCACGGATGGGAAAGGGGTCATTTGTAAAAGGATCTTCTAGTCTATTAAAGACCTGGACTGGAGCGGGAGCAGAGTTCTGCTTTTGGGATTAAAGCAGAATAACTTGAAGCTAAGTGCAACGTTACAATTGAGCTCACTCAAGGCTTTTCAGCTGGTTGGCTGGGTTATAGAATAAAGGAAATGCCTTACCACTCTGAAGGAACGCATGAATGGCAAGCTTTGCTGTACATACAGCACATCTACAAGGCTCAGAAGAGCAACCACGCAGTCGAAGATATTCCAGCATTGGCGGAAGTAGTAGTAGGGATCAAGTGCAATGATTTTTAGGCACATTTCCACTATAAAAACGACGGTGAAAACCTAGTAAAACAAAGAAGAGTGAGAAAACGAAGTTGTTGCTCTCTTGGAGACATGGCTGTAAGCATGGTGTGAGGAAATGACAAAGGTTAAAGAGGAATAAAGCATCAGTAGGGCTCATGTGATATACTCAAAAGACTGGGCAATAGGGATATTTATTGCAGGAGGTGACTCTCATGGTGCTTTGGTTCTTCCTTTCCACCCCCATGGTACCTGCCCATCAGCACCAGGAGAATGAATGGCGTCATTTCCCATTTGGTGGAAGGTTGGTTATGGTGGAAAGAAGGATTTAGTGAATCAGAACAATCAGTTAAGGACTCAGCACTATAGAACCAAAGGAAGGGATAAGAGCCACAACAATCTCCAACTTGGGTGTTTTTCACAGACAAAATTAAATTGTTTTTTTCTTTGGTTATTAGAAAAATACAGGCTTACAGTTATGCAGAATATTGAGTAAGAAGCAGACAAATTAAAATTAAATCTATTGGACCCAGCGGCATGGGTCCTAGGCTAAAGTCCTTGCCCATATGGGTGCCAGTTCTAATCCAGGCAGCTCTACTTCCCATCCAGCTCCCTGCTTGTGGCCTGGGAAAGCAGTTGAGGATGACCCAAAGCTTTGGGATCTTGCATCCGTGTGGGAGACCTGGAGGAAGTTCCCGGCTCCTGGCTTCGGATCGGCACAGCACCGGCCGTTGTGCTCACTTGGGGAGTGAATCATCAGATGGAAGATCTTCCTCTCTATCTCTCCTCTTTTCTATATATCTGACTTTGTAATAAAAATTAAATAAATCGGGCCCGGCGCGGTGGCGCAAGTGGTTAAGGTCCTCGCCTTGCACGCCCGGGATCCCATATGGGCGCCGGTTCTAATCCTGGCAGCCCCGCTTCCCTTCCAGCTCCCTGCCTGTGGCCTGGGAAAGCAGTTGAGGACAGCCCAAAGCTTTGGGACCCTGCACCCACGTGGGAGACCCGGACGAGGCTCCTGGCTTCGGATCGGCATAGTATCGGCCCGTTGCGCTCACTTGGGGAGTGAATCATTGGACGGAAGATCTTCCTCTCTGTCTCTCCTCTCTGTATATCCACCTTTCCAATAAAAAAATAATAAAAATAAATCTTTAAAAAAAATTAAATAAATCTTTTTAAAAATCCACTCATATATACTTAATGCCAGAAAAAAACCCTATGGTGTTAAAAAAAAAGTGTCAGCTTTGCTGGGAAATTAATTGAGTCTCTTCTTTTTAAACTTACATTTTTCTTATTTTTTGGAAGTTAAAGAGTATGTATTGTTTTTCAAGACAGGAAAATAAAATAAATTATTAAGATGAAAAATCTGAACCAATCATTCATATTCCTTATTCTTTAATCTAATGAGAGTAGAATATGTAATTGCAATTATTTGTTGTTTCTTATAGTTTAGGAACTAATTTTCCATTGAGAAGAATATCTTTCACAGGAATCAAAAAACTTGAAAAGTCTTCTACAGTAGTTTTCTCAGTTTAACTGAAACTTAGAGCTGTTGAAAGAAAAAAATAAATAAAACATTGAAGCAAACTCAAATCCAATCACTCTTTCTCTCACACTGCCTGACTGCTTTTCACACCTTCTCCCGTGAAGGCAAGCATTTCATGGCTACCAGAACCTGCCTCATCTTTTCAAGAAGAATGATACTAGCAATGGGAGCTGCATCTCTTTATGACAAACAGTGTCATTGTTACAGATAGGGTTGGGGACAGCAGTGGGATCATGGCAGTCACTAACACAAGCCTCTCCATTTGGCAAACATTTCCTTGAAAATACCAGAGTTGACATTCTCAGATGTCTATTTGCTTCTAGGCTGCCCCTGGAAAGCTAAAGTGAAAACCTCAGTATACCACAACACAATGACAGGGCCTTGGAAATAACTGGAAGGCACTGTGGGAAAATAAAGTCATGGCAGTCATTTCATGCCTCTATTCCATGCAAGGGGACCAAACACTTAGGTTATTGTAGACCACTGACCGTATTTAGACCTCGAAAGGCTTACAATGCAAAAGTTTTAAAGTTAGAAATTACCAAATTCCCTATATTCAAAATGGTTTTAAAATTCGTGTCCATCTCATGATGTTCAAGGGCCAAGAAGATGGTGTTGATGATGATACAGATGGTGATGGTCAGCTCAGTGAAGGGGTCGGTCATCACGGCCTTCAGGACGGTCTTGATGCGTTGCCACTGGGGACAACAATTCCACACCAGGTATTTGGATGCGAGGTTTTCTCCACACGGGAGGCAAGGCTCCTGGGATTTTTCCTGTTCTGAAAAACAGTGAAAGAACAATTGAGGAGCTGAGTTAGCTCTAGACCAGTCTACCTGCTGTTTTCCTGCCCACAATTTCCCAAGGTCAAGTTGGTCAAATTGACTAAATTGGGCACTGACTTGTGTAGCCAGAAAGATTCATATATCAATCACACTAGAGAAGAGATCACTTCCGGCATGTAACCAGAATGTTCAACAGGAATGTCTATCAAATTTTGACTTTTTGAGTCTGGACTCAGAAGCTGGGCCATGTAGTCAGAGATACCCGTCTGTGAACCTGTGAGAAACAGATACACGCCTACACTAAAGCCTCTGAAGGCAAGTCTTGGTGATGCCTGTAACAGGCACAGGCAGTACACACATGTGGGGGAATCTTTTTGCTGCCAAGGGCCACTTAGGTAGTTATAGTACCATTCACAGACCATATAAAATTATCAACTAAAGATTAGGATGTTACAGCTTATCTGAATTTTGAGTCCCAGATGTGGTTGCCTTGGCAGGGCCAAACTCAACAATTTTGCGGGCTTTACAGTGCCTTGTAGGTTGGATATTCCCCACTGCTAGTTTAGGGGAAGTAGAGAGAACCACATAGAGGCATCCATTAAGTACAGAAACAAGACAAAGCACTCCATCAGCTAGTTGAGTTCAGGCCATAAAGGCCATTTGATTTTCCTGGCAACCTTGTAGGGCTCATGCCTCATGCTGACCAAATGAGGTGATAAAATGGGCACAAAGGTAACCAGAAACCCATCTGATCCTTCTCCTGAGCAGCAGCCTTCCTACAGGGCCCTACCTGCCATTAGCCAGGTGCATCAGGTCACCCTAACCTGTCTACACGGATCTTTCATTGCCCATGCTGGATTCCTGACTCCAGCTTCAGCAACAAGTGCCATTTCATGCAGACTTCCTTAGCTGATGTTCATTGTCACTCAGATCACCTTTCTTATGGCCTGGCCTGCTTGCGAGGCCCTCTCTGAGCCACGGATCTGGAGTTCCATCATAATTCCCACCACCATCTAAGTGCCCATTCAGAGGGGTCCACTTTATTCAAAGTGTTTTGTTTGCAGATTCCAGAGGGACAGTGGTCATCACTATTTAAGGGTGGTTCCAAAATAGTCTCCTTGGTAGAATGCTTCTTGGGGATGGAGGAAAGGAGGACTGGGCGTGCCAGTGGCCAGGGGGGTAGAACTTACCCTGCATGGTGATAGTGATGATGCTGACAGCACTCAGGGCTCTCTGCCTTTGGAGTGGGTCTCCATGTTCATCAAAATAGTCCTTCGACAGATTCTGAGACAGGCGCTTGGTTTGCTCTAAGAGATGTGGCTGTAAGAGAAGGCATGGCAGGCCTGCTAAAGGTGGTAGCGGCCTTTCATTGACACTGTATGAACTAAGAAAGCATTCAACACGGATGTGGAATTCATGAGTTCACCGAGAATTGACAACATTCTGTCACTAGAAAGTGACTTGTTCTGTATGATGGTGACTTCAATATTTAACTGTGATTCTGTAGAGTAGGAACCATGTAGCCCTAGTATATAATAGACAGCTAATGACACTTGCAAACCTTGGTTAACAAATAGTGCACAGCTGAAAAAACCACAAGGATACATGAAATTATGTGAAAATCAGTGGGTGGATAATGGATGAATGAGTGCGCTGTAGTATCACTGGACCCTGGGACAAACTTTACCTTTGGAGTAGGGTCTTCGTCAGACTCTGATCCTGGAGCCTGATGCTTGCTTGACTTTTTCGATTCTCTTGCGAAGGACTTCTTTTTCCTAGTACCAAAGATCTTTCTCTTCTTTGGGGAGAAAGATGAGACCTCAAGGGAATTAAGTGAGCTTCTGTCCATTCCCATGGCAACCAAAGCCTTCGTGAACAAAGTAATTAATGAAAAATTATATTTGTCCATGAAACACTGTATGCTTCTACTGACCCTGGCCTTCATGCGTGCTTTCTCTCCTCTTCTCCATTTACACTGATCACCTACTAGAAATACAAAGCTTCACCAGTAGTTGTCTGGGGAGGGCGAGAACATGAGATGAAGCCATCAGAGGTGGGGTTGGCCGCTCCATCTCTGTACCACAAACCTTCACTCACAGACTGTTAGTATGTACTAGGCACTCAATAAATGCATATGCCTTATGATGTGGGTTTATTACTACGGATTTATGATGAGCTTCCCACTGACCAATCTCTTCAGAGGATGGGAAGGGGTATAAAACCTTGTCTCGCCCTGAAAATTCTAAGCTTCATTTGGAAAATTTGAATATACCAAAGAGACCCTCAGCATGGGCTCGAAAAACCACAGGTATTTCTGGAGCAGAGAGATTGTCATTCTTGTGGCTCTACAGCCAGCCCTCCCTCCCAGCCTTAGGCCCTGGATACAATCAGATTTATACATGGACACTGAGCAGAGCCTGGACTCACAATGGAGTAATTTCTCCAACCAATAATTTGAGCGTTATCCTCAAAGACCAGGCTTTAGAAGGTCAAAGAGTATCAAGACTATTCTCTCAAGATCCTTCTGTCTGGGAAACTCTGGGCAAGAGACTGGTATAGTCAATTTGCAGGAAGAACATCAGGAAAGAATGTACTGAGGTCAGATCCTGAGATGTAGACTCAGTCCTCAGGCATGCCACCTGCGGGGTCTTCCAGGGTGCCCCCAGCCCAGCACATCTCACCATCTACCTCTTTTTCCTCCCTTAGCAGCTTCTGGGCTTCCTGAAACATCTTCTCCTTGGCCTCAGTCTCTGCAGCCACGTTCCTGTTCTGTTCCTCATAGGCCATGGTGACAACGGCCAGGGTTAGATTAATCAGGTAGAAGGAGCCCAGGAAGATGGTTATCACAAAGAAGAAGACTGAATAGGGTCCAGTGGTGCGCAAAACCTGCAAGGACAGAGCACACAATGGCATTGCAACTCCATCACAGAACCGTGCCTGTCACCTCAAGCACAGGCCCCATGGTGCATGCAGCTTCCCCCTGTGTCCCTGCTGAGTTCAGCCATTGTAGCATCTTCTACAGCTTCCTCTGGGCACCCAGAGGCCCTGGTGCTCCATATCTCACTGAGGACCTTTACATGGGAGGCTTGATGACTTCATCATCGACAGCTTTCTCAAAGAACTTTCAATTTACAGTAAACAAAGGCAAGAGAGTGCTGATGACAAAATGCTAGGCAGTAGCAAGACTGGAGAGGAGGTAGTGCTTGTAGGAAAAGGAATGCACGGTGGGTTTTTTCCCATCTTTCTTCAAAATATTATATTTATAATTTTCGTGACACGTATAGCAAAGTTTCTAAAGCAAAATTTGATAGCACATCTGTTAAAGATGAGCAATCTATGACTAAAGTGAGGTTTTAACTACATATAGATGGTAGGTTTTAGCTCCATAATAAATGGATAAGTGATAGGTGGAGGAGGGAGCGAGTGGGAGGAAGAAGAAAGTGACTCTAAATAGCTCACCTGCTGATAGAGCCTCTCCCAGGAATCCTGAGTCATAAGCCGGAACATGGCAAGAAAAGACCAGCCGAAGTTGTCAAAATTTGTGTAATTATAGTCAGGATTAAATTTGGTGAAGTTGCATGTATATTGTTTGGAACAGGCACTAGATGTTAGAAGGAAGAAAACAGAAAAAGGTTGCATTCTTTGCAGCCAAGCTTTCTGCACACAGCAACCCCATGACCCCATCTCCTGGCTCACACCAGAAGGTCCTCTGCAGAAAAACGGTAGTCTTGATCTTAATGTACCAACTATGGACTCTTCCTCCAATGATTGATGGGCACATTTACATTTAACAATGAAGTGTGGTGAAATGGTGGGCATGGAACAGAAAACAAGGCACATGGTGAATGCCACGCCTTTCTCTCCTCAGGTTGCCCTTTGTGCCACTTTCTTGATGAAAAAGTTAACAGCATTTTCACCAATTCTCCAGATGTTTCAATGCATTCAGGGGCACACAGATGTCCACACACAACTTTTATCACACATAAATGGGAGTATGACTCCAACACACCCTTGCATCTTGCTTGTGTCCTGGAACAATAGAGCCAAGAGGCATTTCACACACAAGCATTCAGGAATATGTTTCTTCTCATGTTTTAGAGACCTACAGCTTATTTAACTGCTCTGCTAAACTGTGAATGTTTGAGTTTCCAGAGGTAGCAGTCTTTTGTTTCTATAAGCATTTGGACAATAGATAACTGTGCACATGGGTCATTGTCCACTTAATCAGTGAGTGTATCCATTGGACACTTACTTAATTTTTAATAAAAAAAATAATTTACACACATACAGCTTACAAATCACAAGCATGTAAAAGCTTTTAATCAAACCCATTGTAATATCCTATAATCGTGATTTACACACTCCAAATACAACCAGGGTAGTTCTATTACTTTCTTTTTTTTATTATTATTTTTTTAATTAATTTTATTGTTGTTTACATTGTATTATGTGGTGCAGTTTTATAGGTGCTGGGGATTCCCCCCACCCCTCCCATACCCCTCCCCCCATGGTGGATTCCTCCACCTTGTTGCATAACCATAGTTCAAGTTCAGTTGAGATTCATTCCTTGCAAACACATGCCTAGCATAAAGTTCAGCGTCTTATTGTTCAGATAAGTTCAGTGGCCTCTTGGGGAGACCTTCTCTGGTCTGAAGGTAGGGCTAACAGAGTAAAGATCCGGTCAGTTAAAAGCCCCAACAAGACCTCAGTATCAATATACAACATCATGGAATTAATTGATTGACATAGTACTGGGTAAACAATATGTTAAAAATAATGCAAGTTCCATTCTTCGAAACATCTGGGTTGAGACAGTATCAATGACAGGTTCAAAAAATAACAAACAACCAAACAAAACAAAACAAAAAAAAATTACAGGTTAAATCAAGGCAAACATGTGATATCTAATCTTTTGGGATTCGCTCATTTCCCTTAGCATTATAGTTTCCAGTTGGGCCCATTTAGCCACAAAGAACTGCATCTACTCCATGGAATACTACTCAGCTATTAAAAAAAAACAAAATGCAGTTCTATTACTTTCATAGCCCCAGGCATAGTGCTCACATTGTCGTCTGATTTCTTTATCATCACAATCAATGGATAAATGTGGTCAGAAGTAGAATTCTGGGGTGAAAATAATTTTCTATTAGAAATATGAAGGCATGACTAAATCCTGTCTCACTCTTGAGAATTCTAAAGCCATTTTAAGTTTTGTTCCTTCGTAGGTGACATTTTCCCTTTTGATTTTAAGGTTTTTGCCCTCCAATATCACAATCATACTGTTGCCATGGTTCTTTTCTGTTTGCTGTATTGGGCGCTGCGAGACTCACACTCTCTTTTTATTCCTTGAGATTTATTTGTTTGTTTGTTTATTTGAGAGGCAAAGTGACGTAGAGAAAGAGATTCCTGTTTGCCTATTTACTTCTCAAATGCCCACACCGGTTGTGGCTAGGCTCTGTTGATGCCAGGGATGATACCTGGTCTCCTGTGAGGGTGGCAGGGATCTAAGCATTGGAGGCAACATCTGCTGCCCCCAAGGGGCACTAGTAAGAACTTGGATCCGGGAGCACAGCAGCTGGAAGTAGAACAAACTGCTTTGATATGGAATGCAGGTTTTGTAAGCAGACTGAGCCCACTACATAACAATTCCTGCCCTGACAACCCATGATTTGCATTTTATAAAAAGATTTATTTGTTTGAAAGAGTTAACAGAAAGAGAGAGAGAGATCCTCTAGTTTACTTCCCATATGGCCACAGTTGCCTGGATTGGACCAGGCTGAATCCCAGAAGCCTGGCAATTCTCCTGGGTTTTCCACTCGGGTGACAGGGGCCTAAACACTTGAAGTATCTTCCATTGTTCTTCTCAGGTCGTTTATAGGGAGTTGGATCAGCATGGAACAATTGCTGGAGTCAGCGCACACATGGGCCTGTGTTCTTAATCCCAGGGAAGTTCTTTGAGAATTTCTTCACCAATTTCCTTTCTTTTGTGTTTTCTGTGCTTTCTTTATGGAATTTCTACTTAGTCACAAGTTGGAACTTTTAGGCCTACATTTGTTCTCATAATTTCTGTTTATGTTCTTTATTTCTAATTTCTTGGCTATTTCCTCAACTTTATTTTAGTGTTGCTTATTTTGGCATTCACGCCTAATTTCTAAATCACCTGTTTTATGACTTCTTTTTTTTTTTTTCCATAAGTAACCATTGCTTTTGATTTCACCAAGGACCCTATTCAAGGTTTTTAAAACCCTTTTGGCATCTCTGAACTTTTACTTTGCCCATGACCACTTTCTCTGTTCCTTTGCTTCAGCTTTCTTCATAGCAAAGGTTGTCTCTCAATGTCAGATGATCCTGGGCAGCTCAGTTGCTCTAATCAGAGATGCTGATCCGCAGACTTAGAGTTGTGGATAGGCAGAGTGGAATTCAGCAGTGGTAGGCTCTGCTTCAGAGCGACAACGCTATTTGTGATCTAGTTGGTACTCAACTGAGTGGCAAAAGGAAGCAGATCACATGCGCTTGCAATGATGCGATGCCCTTGAATAGGGAACAATGGCTTCATGGGACTGAGTGATTACACCCTGTGCTGCCTTTGAAAGTCTTGAGCATCCAACTCTATAAAGTTGAAAGAACCCAAGTCTGTAGCAGGTTTTTAATAAGCCATCAGTTCAACAAAACTGAGGGACATCCCATCTAGAGTAATCATTCTTGGAAGAAAACAAAACCTCTTACCCTTCCTGCATCCAGAAGCCACACATTCTGAATTCTGTAGAATTTTCTTGTCTTTCAAAGCAATCCTCTAATAGAGGGGGAAAAAAAGCCACAAATTCAAATTTTAAAAACACTGAAAGGAGAAAGACTAGCAAATACATCAGAGTATACTTGAAAACAGATGATTTGAATCTTTTAACATGATTATAAAGTTGCTGTCCAAGGAGAAATGGAGGTGTAATCCTTCAGGAAGTGATGAGAGGAAAAGAAGGAAAGGAATCTGGGAGCGGGTAGCAGTGGCATCGCTCTGCACACTTTGCCTCCCGGTGTGTCACGCGCGCAGTGCTGCTACCCGGACAGGCTGCAACAACCTCAGTACATGACAGACAGTGCAAGGAAAAGGCGTAAGCTTGAGCTCATTGTGGAGACTGTGGGTGTAGAAAGAAAATACTCAAAGAGTGGAGCTTGGAAGATGTTGCTTCCCCATGGCCAAATCGAGGCACTCTATGCACTTGTGTAAAATATGACAAAGAAACAGGCCAGATTCGAAATGGGAAAACACGGGAACGGGCATTGTTTTTATGGACATGGCTTTGGGCTTTTGCCTCTCCATGAAACCCCAAGTAAAGTAATGAAACAATTCTCTGAGAAATACATCTGCTCGCGTAAACACCATGGTGAAGCCTTCGCTGACTCCTAGGGGATGTTTTGAGTAGCCAGGGTTTCTGAGTGGGAATCAGGATAAATCAACCATTCACAAACCAAGGCATAGAAAGCAGCATAATTATTCTTACCATCAAATGCATCACGATTCTGGCACTCAGCACTGACACATTTCAGGCTCAGGCTTCGCATAAAGAGCTGCTGACCTACCAGGGCAAAGATGCTGAGAAAAAATATGATGAGGAGCATCACGTTTAAAAGCTTCTTAAAAGAGCGCAGCAAGGCCCCCACAATGACCTTCAGACCTGTGGAGAAGGACAGGCATAAGCAGGAGAACGTCCCACCCCCAACCAGAGGTGACAGTCAAGGAGAACTGCAGGCTGGGATTGGCAGTGGGGCTGATCAGCATTCTGGTACCTTGTGCTCTTATTTGATCTGTGTGTCACAGAAGCTATGTATCATCAATGCAGTCACTCCCACTGAGCCTGGACCACTTTATCCCCGCCCTATCCTATCCAGGCTAAGGAGGAAGTGAGGATACCACCTTGACACAGGCAGAACTTGATGACAGCAAAGGAAACTTCCCGCTGGAGGTCACAGACAGCATGAAAGGGAGCCTAGATCTAGATCTGTTGGCGAGCATATCATGAAGTGGAGATACATTATAGTATGCATCTCTGCTTCTGAATAAAATACGGACTCCCAATGAATCTGTCAAATATATATTGACCATAGCATGCTGGACTTTATACCATTCTCTATTCCTACAATGTCAGGACACATGTAAATAGCAGAATGATGGACTTGTGACTGTTATTGGGGACTAAACTATTGTAATAGTATAGGGGGAAACAGTGAAAGAAAGAGGGTGGAGAAGGGTAGAAGGGGAACTCTGAGCCTAAAGAACTGTATCATGAAAAATAAAGAATGTATATTAAAAAAATAATATGGCTGAAGAAAATATGGGATGCATTCTATGAGCAGTTACAAATGATTTTACAAAAATCAGGATTTTCTCTCAGTGTAACTGTTGCTTAAGATTTTTGTTTTGTTTTGCTTTGACTGTCACTGAGGATCAGCTACCTTTTTTAAGGGACACCATCATTTTGAACCGAGATGAAGTTGGTTAAAATCATAAAAGGCTTCTTGATTGTTTCCACGCGTTGATTCAGTTTGTGTGTCGGCTACTTGTAACATACAGAATTTGTCCAGAGTTGTAGCCTGTATTTACTTGTTTTGACTTGCGCCCCCCCCCCGCCAAGATAAAACTATAATCAGTGAAAAAATAACCAACATGTGCATAGCTTTTCTTGTTAATGTGCATTTCCTCCATATTATGAAAAACATTTTGCTCCAAAATAAACTAGCATTGTTAGTTCTATTTTCCTGTAACTTTCTGAAGACCCACGTGTCCTCAAAAGCCTACCTTATGTTTTCTTGCTGTCATGTCAAACACAAGCCCAAGTAGCCGTCCCTAATCTGTCAAGCTTGCTTGTTTCACAACGTTCTCTGCCTCCATAGCCATTTCCTCCTCCCCATTCACCCCAGCCAAAAACCTTGGCATTACCCTGGACTCCTCTCTTCTGCTCACATCATGAACACTGTCCGATCCATCTATAACAGACTCTTCTTGTTTCCATAGCCCATTCACACAATCTGAACAACTCTAGGACAATCCCATGATCTGAAAGTACTGCTATTCCTGATTGGGTTATGGCCTGTTGGGTCAGTTCAGTTTAAGAGAGGCGAATACTTTAGGATGTGAGATGCCAGAGAGTTTTGGCTGGGGTCGGGGAAGGGGTACCTGTGTAAGATGAGGAGCAAGGAACAGAAATCATCAGGGAGGGGCTTCTGACATCAAGAAAGGGAAGGGGAAAGATGGCAGGATTGGAGAGGAAGAAGACTGAAGAAGATTGACTGTAGTGCAGCTGTGGGATATGTCTTTCCAGGAACTTGGAGCACTGAAGCAGTTAAGAGGAACCCAAGGATTCAGAGATGGGTCCACATTAGTACGACTGCTATGCACTAACGGCATGAATGCAACGGTGAATCCAAAGAGGTGACTGCTGGGACTATTAATTGACTGTGATGTGTTTCTATGGCAACCACTAGGCCTCCTACTTGGCCTTCTTGCTTCTACTGCTGCTTCTTGACTTTGGTTTCTCCATACAGCTCTAGAGACTGCCCTGTGAGCCCTCTCTCAGCAGTGCATCTCCCCTTCACTTCTTTGGTCCTACCAACACCCTCGCCATCTCCTGCCCAGCCCTTCCCACATCCTTGTTACTCCTGTCTCCCAGACTCAGATGCTTTTTTTTTTACCCATGGGCACGCTACTGCTTCTCCAACTTCAGTCCCTTGTTCATCTCTCACTTGCTTTGTGACACCTTCAGGATGCTTTGCAACCTGTTTCCCCTAATCTCTGTGGTCTCCCATGGCCCTCATGCTATCTATTTTTTCAATTGTTGTTCTTTTCTGTGTTACATGGCACTTCTTTTTTAAAAAAAATTGTTATATTTTTCATGATACAGTTCCATAGGTTCAGGGATTTACTCTCCCACCCTCCCCACTTACCCTCCTACCTCCACTGTTTTCCCCTCTATTATTACAACAGTATTGTCCACAGTATGTAATTTACAAATTCAAATTTGTGATTGTTGCATTTCAGTGTCTCCAGCCCTCATCTTTAAACACCAATTCTGTAGGGGCATGTGGCCCTTGGTCTTACAAGCAGACTTGAAGTGGCTAGCACAGGCCTGGACATACTAGGTGCTAAATAATTACTGGCTGAACCATCAAGTAACTGCATAAAGCACGGTTGACTTGTTTGTTTGGGGGTTCCACAATGACATTTTGAGAAATTTAATGGTAGAACATTCTCTCCAGCTAAGAAGCAGTATTTAGAGTTAGAATGACTTACCTGAAACCACAGAAATTGCTTTTAAAGCTCTGAATACTCGGAAGGTACGCAGGGGCAACAGCTTGAGGGAGATGTTTGGAAAAAAGGATATGATCCTGCAAGATAAAGCAGAGGGAGAGCCCAGGCCCGCTCTGTCCTGGGGCTGTACCACACTCCTTCAAACTGCCTGGACTCTTTGCCCACCATGGTAAACTCTGTAGCTCTCCTTCCCATCCCCACCTTCATCTCAGCTTCTGAGAGTCTCAATGTCCGTTAGTGTGGACCATGGACTGCACAGGAGGCTGTCTTTAGCCACTCTTCAGAGTAGGCAAAGGTAAAGATACATTGAAACAATCAGTTGTAGCCACATCCAGTGGGAATAGAAATCTGTCCACACTGCTTTGACTGATTGCTAAGTTCTGAGTCCAACACGTTTGGTTAAAGTTTCCCAGTCACTACATGGCTATGGCTGGATGTGAACCCAGGACTTAATTATCTAGAATTCACACTCTTAACCAATGCTCTATTCCACCTGTTGGTAACAAAGAGAACACAGCCATTGGGCAAATGTAAAACTCTGAATTTGTAGCACTTATCTCCAACAACTTGTGTGAATACTAAATAGAAAAGTATATTTGAGGTGCTTAACACAATGCCTGGCCCAAACAAGTAATTAGGCTGTTGTTATATAGGCAATGGCATGCTGCTTCTCTCGATTTTAATTTGCTCTGCCCCATTATGCAGTTGTCAAAGCAGCACAACCCTCAGGAAGAACATTACTCCTCAGCTCATCCTATTTATTTATTTGCAGTAATCCATTCTCAATGGACCATAGGCCTATACATATAAAAATATCTCAAATAGAACTATTGGGTATAAATATGAGTGAAGCCCTTTGTACTACTGTGGTAAGCTAGGACTTTTAGACTCATTGACTTTTCCTATATGACCACAGCCTGATCCACTGGCACATACCATATCACATTGTGATTGGTTGCTTCTTTTCCCCTCTGGTCTGTGAGTTTCATGAGAACCATGTCCCTTTGCATGCACAGAATTTGGCTTACTAATGGGCAGTGTTTGTGAAGGACTAAGGAAATATGAATATGATTATTGGCCTAGCTATGGATTTGTGCTTAGAGTTACAGCCCCTTGGCTCCAAGGCACTGCTCAGGGCCATCCAACACTAGTCTCAAAGCTGTGGATGTAAGCAGGCCTTACTCAATGATTCATGTGGACCCACTCAGAAGCCTAATAGAAGCAGAAGGACTTCTTTCCCACCCCAAGTCTCTTCAGTAAAAATCTTTAATATCCTTACGCTGCTCCAATGACAAAGGAATCCAACCAGTTCCATAAATCTCGAAGGAAAGAAAATTCATCCAGAATAAACCCGCTTGCTACTATTTTTATCGAAGCTTCAAAAATATAAATTCCAGTGAAGACATATCTACAAAGCAAATAATCCAGAACAAGAGGGAAATGGTCAGTAAGGTCAAAAGCAAAAAGCCCCTGTCTTACCTTGCCTTGATATTGTACTCTATTTCAAGGTGACATTTAATATGCTGGCCTTCTACAAACTAGAGTTCAGACAGGCAAACACTTTAAAGCATGTCCTGGCATTGAGCAAGTCTGAGGAACAGGGTAATTTCTGAATCAAGTTATCTGTCTGCCCTTCAGTGCCTCACTTTGCGGCCTTCCTCTTGAGAGTGGTTTTAGTCCCTCTGGGGTGCTGGGACCTCAGCTTGTAATTTGTCGCCAGCAGTCGGGAACTGTCACTCCGGTGCGGTCTACAGAAGGAGATGGTGGTGAGGGTTCTGTGAGCACAACAAGTGACCAAACCACTGAGTCTTGGTATATTCCGTGTGCATGAAATAGAAGGGTGAGTATTACTAAGAAGTTCGACAGATACAAGGCAAGCCGCATCAAAATGTCGGTAACATTTTGGGGACTGAAAGATAAACCAATTATAAAATTTAAATGGGATTTCAAAAAAAATTCCAAATAATCCAGGCATCTTAAAAAGGAACAAAATTTAATGTCTTACAGTCTCTGGTATTAAAACCTGTCACACAAAGCTACAGAAGTTAGAATAGTTTGCTACTAAAATAAACACATATAAATGTAGACAATTGATTAGAATAAGCCTCATTTACTGGGTAAAATGATTTTCACTGAGTGCCAAGATAACTCAGAGGGAAAGGACAGTCCGTTCAGAATGTGGTTGAAAATCTGGGGAGCCACATAGAAATGTCAGATACTTCATTGATGCACAAAGTTGAAATACTTGTGGATTAGACACGCAAATGTTAAGATCTGAAAAAACGAAACTCATACAGCAAAATACTTCCAAGAGTACATTTGACATTAGGTTAACATCTGCAATATATTGCAAGTTTCTATAAGAACAAAAAAAAAAATCAAAGAATCCAAGTTTAAAATGGACAAAGTCAGAACAGTAGTTTCCCTAAAGATGACATATAACTGTCTTTGGCCAAAAAGTGTTATCAAGCATCAGAGAAACGCAAATAAAAACCAGAGTAGGGCCCGGAGCAATAGCATAGTGGTTAAAGTCCTCGCCTTGCACACGCTGGGATCCCATATGGGCACTGGTTCTGATTCATTCAGCCCCGCTTCCCATCCAGCTCCCTGCTTGTGGCCTGGGAAAGCAGTCGAGGATGGCCCAAAGCCTTGGGACCCTGCACCCGCATGGGAGACCCGGAAGAGCTCCTGGCTCCTGGCTTTGGATTGGCTCAGCTCCAGCCGTTGCAGCCGCTTGGGGAGTGAACCATTGGACGGAAGATCTTCCTCTCTGTCTCTCCTCCTCTCTGTATATCTGCCTTTCCAATAAAAATAAATAAATCTTAAAAAAAAAACAGAGTAAAATATTATTTTGTGTCCACTAGGATTGCTGCTATTAAAATCACAAGACAAATAATGAATGCTGATAAGGAGATAAAAAATAATTGCAAACGTTATGTAATACTGATTGGGTGGAAACATCATGTTACTTCCATGGCAAATAAAACAAGATTTTTCTCCAAAATATAAAACAGACCTGGCCTATGTCCCATAAATTACACCTCAAGGTAAATGTACAAAAGAATTGACAACAGAATCTTGCGTCTCAGAGAGGGCTCTGTGCACCCATGTACAGAGCAGCACTGCTCTGTACTCAGGAGGTGAAAGAAACCTCAAAGAATCAGTAAACAAGATCTGGTTTCCTTGGGACGGGCGATGAATCACATTTTACGAGGCAGGAAATCACCACTCATTCCAACATGAGTGAACCTTCCAGTCAGTAAAGTAAGCCAGTCACACAAAGACACAAATCACTATAGGAGAGCACGTACACGCTACTCGTGCAGGAAACGTAAAACGGGAGGTTAGTTTTCCTGAGTATTAGAGCCCTCATATTATAAAAATATCTTTAAAACTGCTAGGCAGTTAATTTCACTTAAAGATGGAGAAGATGTGATTTTTGTATTACATGGGTTTTTTTTTAACCAACATTTTAAAAAGCCCTCAGTCGTAATATGTTGTTCTCTAAATTTTACATAATTGCCTAATTTGTCCTAACCTCTATCTTATTTCCCTTTTCTTTTATTTCTTCCAAAAATGTAGTCTATCCTTTTTTTTCTTATAATCCCCAATAATCAACAAGTCTGGGTTTGTATGCATGCACACACAAGTTTTACTATGAAGATCAAAATAATCAGTTTGATCAAATAACCTGTCAGTTCAAAGTAAAAGATATGTTTCCTGGTAGAATCTTTACCCAGGATTAGCTTCCCAAAGCTAAAGAAACAAATATGTTGGGAACTTGAGAACGCCCCAGTGCTGCCAAGTGTAAAATCAGAAACCATCAAGAGGTTGCCATGGGCCAAAGCACCGCTCCACTTCACTCATCGTCTGAGCAGCTCATCTTCCAGAAGACAAATGAAAATATCAGATTAAATACAATATGCCTTGAAATCTCATCTGTAAACTCAGGTGTACAATGCTCTAGGTACTTTTTAAAAGGGTTATGATCACAGATGTGTGGGATGTTTTCTCATTTCAAGCCAATGAGACAGCAGCCACAGGCTGTCATTTTCAGCCTGGCCACCTCTTGTGCTCCATCAGTCTCTTTTTCCTGTAAAGCCTGGCCAATGGGGGCCCCATGGTATGGCCTGGGGTTCCTCCTGGCAGGTCAATGCTGTGGACCTCCTTATATGAGTGCTGCCTTAGCAGTTTCCTCCCAGGTATTGCTAAGTGCTGCCAGAGAGAACAGGCACCTTCCCCCATTCCCTCCTCCCAGACGAGGGCTCTTCAAACAAATATCCCTTATGGATTTTTCAGCAATTAAAATAGCCTTTTAGGTTCCCTTATCTAGCCCAGCTGTCTTGGACAGAAATGAACACCAGGAAAGTTAGGAATTATACAAACACAGAGAAACATAGCCGAATGGAATCAGGAAGGAAATGAAATTCCTCAAAACTAATGAAAAATGAAACAGCGTATTAAAATTTACAGGATCCATCAAAATAATACTACGAGGATAATTCATAGTATTAAGTCTTCTGTTTATAATAAATCAATGGAAAGATGTCATATATACAAGCTAATTAAGTACATCCAGGAACTGAAAGAAACAAGAGCAATCGAACCCCGAATTAGTGAAAGGGAATTAATGACAAAGATCAGAGTAGAAATAAACAAGGCAGGAACTGAGAAACTAATTCAAAGAATCAGTGAGACAACGAGCTGACCTTCCAAAGCCTAAACAAGGGTCAAACCCCAAAACAATAAAAGTTAGAAATAAAAACTCCACAACCAACATCAAACTGAATGCCAAAAATCTGAAAACATTTCCTGTAATGTATGGAACTAGTCACTACACAGTAGAAAGATCATTCACTCATATCAGAGGGAATTTAATCCTGGTCTGCAGGGAAGTAGAACATATGCAAATCAATAAATGTGATGCACCATATAACAAGATGAGAAAAAAAAAACATGTGATTATTTTGATAGACCAAGAGAAAGCATTCCGGGTCCGGCATGGTAGCCTAGTGGCTAAAGCACTCACCTTGCCTGTGCTTGGATTTGCTTCTCTTAGACAGGGAGTGCTATTTGGTTTTGAATTTAACATATCAGCATTCTCTGGTTTCAGACACAGTTTGTCCACCTGAGGTTTTTACAGCAACGATGTTACTGTGTGTAGATTATAAACAGACATTTAAAGGGCTCTTTCTCACTTTTCTTGATTCAAAGTGCCTGGAAAGCTCCTGCCACAGGTGGAAGCAAATCCTTAGGGAACGGGCTTGATTTGGTGATGGCAGATTATAGGGAAACTTACTGTTTTCCAGCTCAAGGTTGAGTGATTCATAATTAGTTTTCAAAGAAAAAAAGATTGCATGAGCTGCCAACATGTGTGGTCACACCTGTGTCCATTTTGACACTTCATACCCCTTTCCCAGCTTCTCTTTAAATAACAGCTGGGGCAATCTGAAGCAACAACAACATCAATGCCAGACTTCGGGATGTACTATAAAGCAGTTGTAATCAAAAGGAGCTGACATAAAAACAGACATGCAGATCAATGGAACAGAAATGAAGCATACCATCTATCGCCAACCGATTTTTCACAAGTGAACTGAAATGAAACTGACACACTGAAATACAAAGGATAAAAGATTATGACAAAGAACCAAATGACAATGAAGCCAACGGTCTTTTCAAACTATTCAAAAATACTGAAAAGGATAAAACTCTGCAAAATCTTTTTATGATAGCAGCATTACTCTAATGCCAAAATTAAAAAAAAAATACAGTGTGAAAACTATGAACCAATATCCCTGATGACTGTAAATTCAAAAGTTCTCAGCAAATTGTTAGCAAGCCAAACCAAATACTACATCAAATAGATCGTACTCACAGTCAAGCAGGATTAATCCCAGTGATACAAGTCTAGTTCAACACTCATGAACTGATAAACATCACAAACCACATTGCCAGCGTGAAGCACAAACGCCCTGCCGTCTCAACGGATGCAAAAAGGAAAACACGATGAGATTCAGTATCTCTTCTGTATAAAAACGCTCAACAAATTAGATACAGAGAAATATACCTCACAACTTAAAGGGTTTGGGTAATAAATGTACAACAGATATCATGTTGAGTGGGAAAAAGTTGAGAGCATTTCCTCTTTATCTGAAATAATACACAGATGTCCACTTTCTCCCCTCTTACTCAGCGAACTACTGGGAGAATCAGAGGGTACCACTAGGAAAGAGAAAGAACACAAGTGTCACAAAACTGGAAAGAAGAAAGTCGAAGTAGCCATGTTTGCAGGTGACATGTTGCATCCATAGAAAAACCTAAAACATCCCACCAAAAGCCTGTCAAATTGGTAAATCAATTCAGTAAAGCGAAAAAAAAAAATTAAAATCACCATACAAAGAAAAGTCAGTACTTTTTCTAACCGTCATGATTCTGTGGAAAGAGCAATCAACAGAAAGAATTCTTACAGTAATTACCACAATAGCAATACTAGGGAATAAAATGAACAAAAGAAGTGAAAATTTTCTGAAAGGAAAGTTATAAAGCATCAATGAAAGAAACAAACTAACAGAAATGGAAAGCTATTCTTCATTTGTGTAATTGTAAAATTAGTCTTGTTAAAATTTGCAGCCTAATTTGTGTAATTGTAAAATTAGTCTTGTTAAAATTTGGGGCCTATCTGGCAGGGCTAGATTATCAATACTAGCCAGTGAAAGTCAAACAGGGAATGGCTAATGTGAGGCTGGGTCATGACACTGAGCAGCACATGAGAGAATCAGGTCTAGGGGCAGAATCTGTGGGTTAATATGTGGGCTCACCTCTGTTGGTATGTGCAAGATGTGTGGCTGGAAACAGGAAACAGGCCTGGTTGGAGAGCTAAGGGGACATCCCAGCTGGGTTGGGGTTCCCACTGGTGAGCACAAGAGCCAGATTGAGAACATCAGGCTGGGCTGCACATGGTTACTGGTCTGAGGAACAATAGACTGGGCTACTGTCCAGCACCCACTGGTACTTGTGTGAGTCAGCATGGGTGTAGAATGAGCTGGGCTAGTCTTGACTCCTCCTGAACCACATGAGAGCTGTGTATGGGTGTGGACCAAGTGTGGCTGGGCTGTAACATTCAACAGTAAGGACAGGAATGAGTGTGGGTTGGTTGGGCAAGGACACTGTTCTTCCCAGGACACGAGGTAGACAAAGTCAACCTGGGTCAAGGACCCACCAGTATGTGTGACATGTGCCACTAGGAGGAGGCCTGATACAGAAGCTTGGGGAACTCCTCTGTCAAGATGCATTCCCTACAGATAAGCACAAGATGACCAATGCAAGGAACAGCCCAAACTAAGCCAAACTACAGTACCTGCCAGCATACATGTGGGTCAAATCTGGACTTGACAATAGCTCCAAATGACCTCCAAGGGGAACGTTTGATTTCCAGATGCTCACGGATTTGTTTCATTTCTGTCTCCAAGGAAAGAAATGGTCCAAAATCCCAGTGGGTCCCTGTCCTCACCTCAGCACCGCCTAATCTTTTCAACCCCTCTACCTCCACATTCTCCTACTCTCCAGAGCCACTCAGCATCCCTCCTGCTTGAGGCTTTCCCCCTCCATATCCTTCAGCCCGCTCCTGCACCAATGCTGTTCTCTCAGACTCCTTCCCCCTCACTTCCTGCATCAATGCCATTTTCTCAAGCCCTTTGTTCTCAACCCTCCGCCTCCTGCTTCTCTTCCCCAATCAGCTCTCACCATACTCACACAACCCTACCAACTCTGCTGCTCATTTGTGCCCACTCCAGGATGTGGCCAGAGGTGAGGGGATTTTGCGGGTCCATGTCCGCTTCTGTACCTAGTATCTCAGATTGAAAAATGTTTAAGTTCATATTCTGCTGACATTCTTTTTCAACTGGGTTCCAGCCCCCACAGCCCCCAGATTCTACCTACTCAACCATTTATCCGCATGTCTAGTTTCCCCTTGGTTACCTCCTTAGGTGAACAAGATTCCCCCACATCAGTATGGCCCCTCCCACCTGAAAAAGTTCATCCCTGGGTATGGGATCTCTCAATGCTGGCCATAGCCACTCACCATGAGCCCATCCAAATTACTTTAAAGCCAGGAGTCTCTTATCCTTCATGCCCCCAGTTCCCTGTCTCCCTTCAGCATAAAAAAGGGCTCAAGCCTGTCATTGATCACCTCCTGGGTCAAGGCCTACTTGTCCTATCAGTTTCTCACGTAACACCTTGATTCTACCTGTGGCCTTCTTGTCTAAACAGATAGACCTTACTGCTAGGGGGAGGTCAGCTTGTTTGAGGGCTCTCATGGCGGCAACACTGCTCTCGAAAGAGGCCCTTAAACTCACCCTACAACAGCCCATCACTGTTTTCTTCTCTCACCACTTGAGAGATTTGCTGGGACAAGAAACCCTTCTCCTGTTAAGCCCTTTGTGTCCAAGGACTATACCTACTCTTAATTGAGAATCCAAATATATCTCTTTCCCAGTCCCCTCCCCTCAACCCTGCTTCGCTCCTCCTACTCCCCTCAGTCACCCCGGCTTCACACTCCTGCCCACAGATCCTTAACTCCTGTCTTTTACCTAGGGAGGGCTTGGAGGACCAGTTCCTACAGTCACCTGATCTCACCCTCTTTGTGGATGGTAGCTTGGGAAAGGGCCCTGATGATAGCCGCCACACAGCCTATGTAGTGGTCACCTCTGATTCTGTACTAGAGGCCAACCATCTTCCCCAGAGTAGAACCTTCCAAAAGCTGGACCTCTATGCCCTAATCAGGGTTCTAACACTGGCCAGGGCAAGTGTGCCAACATTTATGTGGACTCAAAGTATACCTTCTTAATAGCTCACTCCCATTCTAGCATTTGGCAGGAGAGGAGGTTCCTTACCACCAAAAGCATGCCCATCACCAATACCTCACTAATTAATAAACTCCTCCGAGCCCTTTCCCTCCCTGCTCAGGTGGCTGTCATCCACTTCAGGGAATATCGGTCTTCCTCCGGCTTGGTGGCAAGGAAGCTCTCAACTCAAACACCTCCAGTCATCTTACGTTTTATCTCTACCCCCTTAAACCTACCTATACTCCACAGGAACGCAAAAACCTCCTAAACACAGGAGGACAGGAATGACCTGAGGGCTGGATCTTCATGGAAAACGAAACAGCTCTCTCCTCTCAGGATGCCCTCCCTCTCTTGACTGATGTCTACAACTCTCTCCATGTGGGCCCCAACACCCTATTTCGGTTTCTGGATCCCCTGTTCTTTTGCTCAAATATGCAGACCCTTCTCAAGCAGATCCACTCATCCTGCCCTACTTGTTCTGCTTCTCCTCAAGGGGCCCTTCAACCTAAATTACTTACACACCAATGGAGGGGCATCAACCAGGCAAAGGCTGTCAGATTGACTTTACCCACATGCCCATTCACAAAAGTTGCATTACCTTCTCAACTTAGTAGCTACCTTTCTGGGTTGGGTTGAGGCATTCCCAACAGCCCGGGAAACATTGACGACAGTCACGGAAGTCTTCCTCAAACACATAATCCCCACATTCAGCCTACCGCTGTCTATTCAATCTGATAACGGAGCAGCTTTTATATCAGAAACCACTCACTAGGTCTCACGAATCTTACACATCACCTGGAGACTTCAGACACCTTATCGCCCCCAATCCTCAGACAAAGGGGATCCAATGGAATAATCAAGGATCATCTCACCAAATCGTCCCTGAAGCTCAGGTCTTCTTGGGTTGTTGTACTCCCCTTGGTTCTCATGCACATCAGGGCTACTCCATGCAAGTCCTTAGGCCTGAGTCCCTTTGAACTCCTGTATGGACACCCACTCCTCATCAACCACCATCTCCGTATTAATCTACCCCCTTTGGCTAACTATCTCCCTTATCTTACTCTCGTCCACAAGCTTCTACAAGAATAGGTGGACCATTATCTTCCAGACCCAACCATCACCACCACACTGGACCCCGACACCTCTCCTCTCCAACCCAGCAACTTGGTCCATTTCAAGACCCTCCACCCCCATTCACTCACACCTCAATAGACTGGCCCTTACATGGTGATCTTGAACACTCCCAAAGCCACCAAACTCCTTGAACACACAACCAGCTGAGTTTTGAAAATGATAGTATAAACACTCATTGGAGAAAAGAGAGCGGTTTTTTGTAAATGTTGCCAGCAAAACTAGCCACATACATGTAGAAAGATGAAATTACACCCTAACTCTCACTTTAACCAAGAATGAAATCAGGGTGGATAAAAAGACCTGAACTGTAAGACTTTCTAAAGAAAGTTTAAAGATGGCAGGATACTGTGAGGACATGTTTAAAGAGAAGGACTAGTTGAGGTAAAATAGAGAGGGCACACACCCAGGAATTATGAGAGGGCAGGCCAATGGCAGAGGGACACCTACAACCAGTAGATATGGGGAAACAGCAGACAACAGAGTAGTGCTGTAGTGAGCAGAGACTCCCAGCAGCGATTAGAGCTCCACTGGCAGCCAGGTGGGAAAAGTAGTTCACTAGGAACTCAGGACGTGAACCCAGCCACGAAACTGTAGATTCTGTTAATTTGTTTAATCTGACCATGAGCAGAAAGAGTAGCAGAACCCAAGGAGTCGAGTGTGGGCAAAGGATGGATTTTATGACAGGAACTAGACTACCACCAGTGCCAAATCAGACACCATTTTGTGTGCTGAGTAGAAGATTCTAGGGGAGGGACAACAATGAACCCTGTGTGCACTAACCCAGGAAAAAAAACTCACCTCCAGATCAGTGCAATGCTCTGGTGCCCCTAGGTAAACAATAAAACCTCACAAGCCACAGGTTCCATTAAAAATTGGTGCAGGATGCTGCCAGACCTAATTGCCAGCAGGTTAAGGCAAGAAGAGAAGAGGGGGAAAAATCTATGCAATGGACACTACAGACAATCCTGTGATCTAAGTTAAAGTCACAGCTGGTGTCTCCCTAATCCTGGGTAGTGCTGGAACCAGGAATGGGGGTAAGGCTGAGCAGCAATGACATAGCCACAGCATGGGATGACAGGGAGTGGAGGGTGTTGAGACAGGAACTGGCTTTACAGAGACCGTGGTAGAAGCATGGCACAGGAGCCTGGGATTGAAACTCGCTGGAGGAAGTAGCACAGCCAATGGCAAATGAATCAAGCATTGAGCAGGATCAGGAATGTTGACGTGTAGTCTTGTGGACAATACAATTTAAAACCATCACTGAGGAGAAAAATCTACTAATCAGATTTGCAATGATCAAGGGCAGAAGAAGAGACATAGGCAGAATGAGTAAGTTGTTGAAACCTTCCCTGCACAGGAGCAAAAGTCAGTGACAATATCAGAGTTAACTGAGGAAAAAAATAAGGAGCTTGAGATTAAAAAAAAACTTTTAAATTGCTATAAAACTCCTTAAAGCCAATGAGTAGCACATACAAGATTTCAAGGAATTTAAGGAATATGTTACACAGGAAATAGCAACATTGAAACAAAATCAAGACAGATTATTGAAAATAAACACAGTATAGCAAATTAAAACTTCAGTGGAAGGTTCAATAATAAAATGAGTGACACAGAAGAATCTCAGAATTGGAAGGAGCCTTCCATAATAACTCTGAATCAATCATATAGCTGGAAGAGGAACTGAGTCAAGTTAGAAAAGCATTTAGAAATGAAGGGATAGCATTAAAAGGCTGAATATTAGAGTTATAAGAGTTCCAGAAGGTACAGAAAGAGAAACCAGATTCAAAGATGTGTTTAATAAAATAAAAAATTGAGAAATCCACTAATTTGGAGAAATAATTGGGAAACAAAATACAGGAGGTCACAGAACTTGAATAGAGCTGACCAAAAGCGATCTTCACACGACACAACATCATCAAGCTCTCTATAGTTAAGCATTAAGGAAAAGATGGGTACAGCACAGTAGCCTAGCAGCTAAGGTTCTCATCTTGCACATGCCAGGAGCCCAAATGGGCACAAGTTCTAATCCTGGCAGCCCTGCTTCCCATCCAGCTCCCTGCCTGTGGCCTAGGAAAGGAGTCAAGGATGGCCCAAAGCCTTGGGACTCTGAACCTGCATGGGAAACCTAGGAGAGGCTCCGGGCACCTGGCTTTGGATCAGTACAGCTCTGTCTTTTGCGGCCACTTGGAGAGTGAATCAATGGATTGGAGATCTTCCTCTCTGCCTCTCCTCCTCTCTGTTTATCTGCCTTTTTAATAAAAATAAATAAATCTTAAAATAAAAGGAAAAGATACTTGAATATGTACATGAAATAATCAAATAACTTATACAGGAACCCCAATCATACACACAGCTGATCTGTCAGAGGAAACTCTATGGACCAGAAGAGAATAGAATGACATATTCTGGATCCTAAAAGGAAAGAATTGTCAGCTCACAGTAATTTCCTAGAAAAGATTTCCTTTGTCTTTCATAATCAAAGAAAACAAAGCAGATAAAACCTCAAAGACTTTTCCTCTACTAGACTTGCCCTGTAAATGACCCTTAAAGATATTCTCCAGAGAAAAGAAATAGCACCTACCAAAACCAAAAGCAAACGTGGAAAGCATCCAAGTAAAATGCCAAAAGAAAAAAAAAAAAGACTAATCAAGCAAAGAACAATCCATTGCTAAAAAAAGATAGGACCAAGTCACTACCTATCAATATTAACCCTGGTTTGAATGGCTTAAACTCATCAATTGAATATCAGGTTAGCAGACTGGATCAAAAACAAACTCATATATTTGTTGCCACAGGAGACACATCTCACCAACAAAGATATGTAGAAACTGAAAGTGAAAGGATGGAAAAGGATATTTCAGGCTAATCCAACGGAAAAATGAGCTGGCTTAACCATTCTATAAATATGAAAGTGAAAACCTTTGAAGATATAAAGACGGACACCACATAATGATCAAAGGATCCACTCAGTGAAAAGAGATCACCATAATAAATGTATATGCAGCAAATATCAGGGTACCTAGGTATATGAAACAAATATTAATGGATTTAAGGGAGAAATAGACTCCAATACCATGATAGTGGAGGACGTTAATACTCCATTTACCTCAGCGACAGATCGATGACACAGAAACTCAGCCAGGAAACAACAGAACTAATGGACTTAATTGATATCCACAGAACCTTTCATCCTGCAGACACAGAACACACTTTTTTTTTCATCAATACATAGAACCTCTTCCTGGATTGATCATGTTATAGACCACAAGACAAGGCTCAGCAAATGAAAAAAAAAATCAAAATCATACCATGTATCTTCTCAGGCCACCATGTACTGAAACTGGAGACCAACAAGTCAAAATACCCCAAAAGATATGCAATAATTGAAGACTGAATAATATGCTGCTAAATTACGTGGTTTATAGAAGAAACATGGAAGGAAGTAAGCACATTGCTTGAAGCAAATGAACATATCAACATAACATATCAAAACTTATTGGACTCAGTCAAGTCAGTATTAACCAATGCTTACCTTAAGAAATCAAAACAGTGGGCCTGGTATGATGGCCAAGTTGCTACATCCTTGCATTGCACTTGCTGGGATCCCATATGGGTGCCAGTTCATGTCCTGGCTGCTCCATGTCCCATCTAACTCCCTGCTTGTGGCTGGGGAAAGCAATGGAGGATGGATCAAAGCCTTGGGACCCTCTATGCATGTGGGAGACCCAAAATAAGTTCCTGGCTTCTGGCTTCCGACTAGCTCAGCTCCAACTGATGTAGCAACTTGAGGATGGAATCAGAGGATGGAAGATCTTTTTTTCTGTCTCTACTTATCTCTGCTAATTAGCCTTTAAACAAAAATGAATGTTTTTTTAAAAAAATTATGAAATAAGAATTAAACAGGCTATGCAGACATCTGAAGGCACACACAAGAAAGTAAGGCAACCAAAATATCAGCAGGAAAAAAGAAATAGTACAAATAAGTGAAATTAAACAGCAGCCAAAAGAACAATACACAAGATCAATGAATCCAAGAGCTGATACTTTGAGAAAATCAACATTGTAGATTCGACATTATCCAATATCAAAAAAGCAGGGAGGCTATACGAATCAACAGAATTAGAGACATAACAGGAAATATAACAATGGAAAATCTGGACATACATAGAGTGATCAGGAACTATTACAAGCAATCATACACCAACATATCAGAAGAACTAAAAGAGATGGATAAATTTTTTGGACACATATAACCAAAATTGAATAATGAAGCAATTAATAATCTAAATAGACCTATAACCAGGATAGAGATGGAATCAGTAATTAAATCCCCTCCCAAACATGAAAAGCCCAAACCAGATGGCTTTATTGCAGAATTCCACCAAACATATCAATCCCAATCTCCACAAGCTGTTCAAAAAGATGGAAAGGGAGGTAATCGTTCCAAACATTTTCTATGAAGCCCAAACCACCTGTATATATAAGCCAGATAAAACAAATCAGGAAAAGAGACTACAGACCATTATCCCTAATGAACATAGACACAAAAATGCTCAACAACATACTAGCCAACAAAATTCAACAATACATCAGATGGATCACTCACCTGGACCAGGTAGGATTTATACCTGGCATGCAGGAATGGTTTAACATTTGAAAAACCTATAAATGTGATAGACAACATCAACAAATTGAAAAATTAACATTGTATCATTTTAATTGATGCAGAAAAACCATTCGATAAAATCCAACACCACTTAACGCTAAAAAGATGGAACAAGATAGACACAGAAGGAACATTCTAAAATGAAATCAAAATAATATATGCAAAGCCCAATGCCAGCATCATACTAAATAGAAAAAGACTGGACGCTGTTCTGCTAAGATTTGAGACAGAACAAGAATGTCCACTTTCACCACTGCTATTCAATACAGTATTGGAAATATTTGCTAGAGGTATTAGGCAAAAAAAAAAAAATTAAATGGATTCAAATTGGAAATGAGAATTTAAAATTTTTCCTGATTGTAGATGACATGAATCTCTACATAAGAGAACCGAAAGATTCAATCAGGAGAGTATTGTACTCATAAGACAATTTGGCAGAGTAGCAGAATATAAAATTAATGGATACAGATCGATGGCTCTATTATACACAAATAACTCCATGGCTGAGAAAGAATTGGTCATTATACTCCCATTTAAAATAGCAGAGAAAACTCTTAAATACTTTGGAATAAACCTAATCAAAGATGTAGATGACCTCTATGGTAAAAATTACAAAACATTAAAAAAAGAAAAAGAAATAGACAAAATTGAAGATGGAGAACCCTACCATGTTTCTCGATTGACAGGATCATCATAAAAATGTACATACTACTGAAAATCTTAAACAGATTCAATGTGACCCAAACAAAAGACCACAATATTCTTCTCAGAAATAGAAAATATAATACCAAAGTTCATCTGGAAACACAAGAAACCACAAATAACCAGACAAAGCTATCCTCAAGAACAAAATAGGATTTTTAGCCTGGAGGAATCATAATTCCAGACCTCAAAATAGACTTCAGGGCTAGCAAAACAGTCTGGAACTGGTACAGAAAGATCAATGGAAACTCCAGAAAGGGGCCCACACATGTATGTTCAACTAATCTTCAACAAAATTGAAATAATCCAGGGAAAGTGTTTGGTTTCTTCAACAAATGCTGTTGGGACAATTGGACAGCTGCTTGCAGAGGTAAAAAGCAAGACCTCCACCTGTAACCTTATACAAAAATCATCTCTACACGAATCAATAACCTAAATATGCACCCAGAAACCATCAAACCATTAGAAGAAAAAAATAGGAAGCATTCTCCAAGATACAGTAATTGGGAAAGACTTCTTGCAAAAATCACCGAAAGCACAGGCAATCAAAGCCAAAACAAACAAATGGGACTACATCAAACTAAAAAGCTTCTGTATAGCAAAGAAAATTATAAACAAAGTGAAGATGCAACCGACAGAATGGAAGCAAGCTTTGCACACTAAACAACAGGTAGAGGAGCAATATCCAGGAGTTTCAGAAACTTCAATGATTATGAATAAATGGGCAAATGAAATGAGCAGACATTTTTCAAAATAACAAGGTGTAAATGACTAATAGACATAGGATTAGTCACAACAGTTAAGAAATAGAATCAATCAAGGTGTCCACCCTCACATGAATGGATTGTAAAGATGTGCTATGCTTATACATCTATTTTTACAAACAGAGAGAGATGGAGTTCTGTCGTTTGCAGTGGCATTGACGGGACTGGAGAACATCATGGTAAGTGAAATAGTGCAATCATTCAGACACAAAAGCATATCCCACATGTTCCCCCTCATAGATGTGTGCCTTGTCAACCTCAGAGTTAACTGAGGAAGACACCGAGAAAATGGGGGATAAAGAATTTTTAAACCCATTATAAAGCTTCTTGTCAACAATGAGAAGCACATATAGGAATTCAAGGAAGTTAAGGAATATGCTATACAGGAAATAGCAAGGATTTTTAAAAAGTGAATATGTTAGACACTAAGAACACAAGCGAGCAAGTTAAAAATGCCTTGGAAACTCTCAGTAATGGAATGAGTGAGGCAGAAGAAAGGATCTCAGAATTGGAAGATATTGCCACACTGGAGAAACAATTTGACTCCAGCCCCCCTCAAAGAAAAGGTATTCAAGAATTAAAAGACACTATTAAAATGCCAAACATAAGGGTTATGGGAGTTCCAGAAGGCACACAGAGAGAAACTGTATCTAACGATGTATTCCTTGAAATAAAAAAACAAAACTCCCCTCATACAAAGAAGAAATTGGGAAACAGAATACAGGTAGGACACAGAACTCCCAATTGGGTTGACCAAAAACAATCTTTGCCATGATATATGGTATCAAGCTCTCTACAGTTGAATATAAGAAAAAGATCCTTAAATATGCACATGGAAAAAATCAATTAACATATGGGAGAATCCCAATGAGACTCATAGCTGATCATTCAGAGGAAACTCAACAGACCAGAAGAGAATGCAGTAGCATGTTCCAGATTTTAAAGTTGAAAAATTGTCAGCCCAGGATAGCTTACCCAGAGAAGCTTTCCTTTGTCTTTGAACATGAAAGAAAAATTTTAACAGTAAAAATAAGCTCAAGGAATATGCCTTTTCCAGAACTGCCCTACAAATGATACTCAAAGATGTTCTCTTAACAGAGACCTTCTAACACCAAAGACAAACATGGAGAATATTCCAGTAAAATGACAAAAAAGAAAAAGACTAAATCTATCAATGAACCACCCATTACTATAATAACAGGACCAAATTGCTACCTAATGATATTAAACCTGAGTGTAAATGTACTTAACTCATCAATCAAACATTAGAAATTAGCAGACTGGACCCAAAAACAAAACCCATCTATTTGTTGCCTAGAAGACACATCTAACCAACCAAGATATACAGAAACTGAAAGTGAAAGATGGAAAAAGATATTTCAGACTAATGGGGAAAAAATGGGCTGGCTTAGCCATTCTATATCAGATAATATAGACATTGAGGTGAAAAATATGAAAAGAGATGAAGAAGGACACCACATAATGATCAAAGGCTCCATTTAATGAGAAGAGATCACAATAATAAATATATGTACCAAATGCTAGGGTACCTAGCTATGTGAAACAAACATTAACGGATCTAAGGGAGAAACAGACTCCAAAATAGTAGTGGAGGATCTTAATAATATCCCATTCACATCAACTGACATATCAATGAGACAAAAACTCAGCAAGGAAACAACAGAGCTGACAAGACACTACAGCAAACAGCAAATGGACTTAACTGATATCAATAGAACCTTTTTTCCTGAAGACACAGAACACACTGGTTTTTTCATCAGTACGTGGAACTGTTATAGGCCACAGAATAAGCGTGAGCAAATTAAAATAAATCAAAATAATACTATGCACGTTTTCCTGTCATCATGGAATAAAATTGGAGACCAAAAAGTCAAAATACACCCCAGAAGACATGCAAAGATCTGGAGACTGAATAATATGCTAGAAAATGAGCAATGCGTTATAGAGGAAATCAAAGAGAAAATAAAAAATTTCTTGAAACAAATTAAGGCATCAATGCAGAATATGAAGAATTACAGGACACAATCAAGGCAGTATTAAGAGGAAAGTTCATTTCAGTCAAATTACGTGGAGAAATTAGAAGCAAACAAGTAAACAAGTAAATAAGCTAAGTATACATTTGAAGGAGTTAGAAAAGTACCAGCAAAGCAATCCCAAGATTAGCAGGAAAAAAAAAGAAATAACCAAAATAAGGAAGGGAATAAACTAAACAGAGACAAAAAGGGCAATGGATACAATCAATGAATCAAAGAGCTGGTTCTTTGAGAAAATCAACAAAGTACACACCTCACTAAACGAACTAATCAAAACAGGAGAGAGAATATATGCATCCATAAGATTAAAGGCAAAAAGGAAATATAATGTCAGACACTATATGCAGAAATATTAGGAACTATTATAAGCAACTATATGCAAACAAAACAGAAGAACTAAAAGAAATGGGTAGATTTTAGATACCAACACTGAATTATATGTTTTCTCTGATACTTACAACGCAACCTTCTTGCGAAATACAAGATTGATGGTCCTTTGAATATTGTTTGTGCAACATCTCAGGGGTTTGATATTTTTATTTTCATTCATTCAAAAAAAAAAAGTTTTTGTCTTTCTTATTAATTTCCTCCCTGACTCATAGATCACACAATAGTATCATTTGCTTCAGGAAGGTCTTTGATTTTTTTCATTTCTTCAGTGATACATTGATCATTCAGTAGCATGTTACTTAATTTCATGTTGTAAATTTTCTATTTTTTTCTCTGCTGTTGATTTTGCTTTATGACTTTTTATTTAATGGTGTGTATAGTAGCTGTGTAGTAGAGACTCTCACATACAGATGTGAAGATATAATGCAGCATGCATCCCTGCTTCCAAATCAAAGATGGATTTCCAATGAAACTGTTGGATATATCTTGACAACAGGATGCTGGACTCTGCCATTATCCATGTCTACAGTGTCAGGATATATAAACAGTAGAATGGTGGACTTACGAGTGTTTGTGAAGAACTATACTGTTGTAATGACATGGGGGAAATTGGTAGGAGTACGGAAGGGAGAAAGGAAATCCTGGAGCCTATGGAATTATAACATGGAATAATAAATTAATTGTTTTTTTAAAAAAGCAACAAGTAAATTGAGTATGAATACAATGATGATTATCGGAGGCTGAGAGAGTGAGGGGGATAGAATTTGGATGAAGGTAATAGAGAAACCTAGGCATGTTCGTGGTGACAGATATGTCATACATATATATATAAATAATAAGAGAATAAGAAGAGAAGCTGAATGTGGGTATGTGGAAATCGTACTACTTCATAATTTGTGTTTAATAAGTTTAAAATTATCCTAACATCACAAGTTTAGCTTTGAAACGAAGATATGTATGTAAAAATTTTATATGGTAAAATTAACTTGTACAACTAAAAAGTCAATTAAATGGGCAAAGCTAATATTTTAATTATATAAATAACTCATAGGGGAAACAATTAAAATGATGGAAACACACAATTCACGGGTTAGAAATGAAAGAAATGCTAAGATTTTTGACTGTGAAAGTTACGGAAGAAAAACATCAAAACTGGTAAGAAGTGATACGGTGTTACTGATGCCAAAATGAACTGACACAAACATTTTAGAAAGTCTATTGATATACTTTGTATATGTGTGTGCACACGTGTGTGTTTAAACATAAATGCACATGGATTTATGAAACGCACATCTAAGGATCCATTCCTAAGAGGGTTATTACATAGAAATAATTTTAAAAATGTCCATGGCAACGCTATGTATAATAGTAAAATACAAGAGAATTAGGTCAATTATGATCTAGTCACCTTGTAACTAATTACATAGTCATCAAAATGATTTCAAGTACAAATAAGATGACTTAAAAGCTAGACATAAAATGGCATGTGTGTTGTTTACGACAAATGCAACTTTAAGGATGATTTAAAGCCACTAAGAAATACGCGCAGGTCAGGTGCAGTAGCCTAGTGTCTAGTACCTAAATTCCTTGCCTTACACGCACCAGCACCCCATGTGGGTGCTTCTTCGAGTCCTGGCTGCTCTATTTTCTATCCAGCTCCCTGCGTGTTGTCTGGGAAAGCAGCAAAAGTCAGCCCAAAACCTTGGGATCCTGTACCCACATGGGAGACCCGGAAGAAGCTCCTGGCTCTTAGCTTCAGATTAGCTCAACTCCAGCCACTGTGGTCACGTGGGGGGGGGGGGTGAAGCAGTGGTTGGAAGATTTTTCTCTCTGTCCTCCTTCTTTCTGTAAATCTGACTTTCCAATAAAAATAATAAGTAAATCTTAAGGAAAAAAAAGAAAATGCACAGAAATATAACTGACTCTGCCAGCACTTGCATTAGGAAATTGGAATGATGAGCGCCATGACTTTCTCAGCCTTAGCACAATCACAATTTCTTCTCTGGGTTTGCTTGTTTAGAAACACTTACTCAGGAATGTTGGAGGCTGTGCTGTTGCTCTCCGTAGTGATCACCATGAACACACAGTTGATGACCACAGTGCTGATGATGAACATGGTGAACAGCGTGGCCCACGGCTGTTAAGGCAGAAACGTGGCAGGCAGACACACCATCTCTGTTCCTGTTATGCAAGCTGTAGCAATCCCTTCTGACTTTCTTTTCTGCAGGCACATGGGTCCTTCGACTGTGACAACTCGAAACCATCCCTTCAACTGGAGAACTCTTCCCTATCAAATGGGCAGGCTTTTCCACCTGCAGGGCTAAATGCCCGCTTCCACATGTCTAGCTGACTCAGGCATTTGAAACTCTGGCCTCCTGCTGGAGGGTTACGATGATTCTGCAGGCAGTTCATGGTTTGCAGCTTGCCATGGGCTCAGGCTGAACCAGAGTCAGCTGGGGCCCCAACCTCAGTTGGCTCTTGTTTTCGTCCCCTTCTGCTTCCCTCCTTAAATAGCAATCCTGGCTCAGTTTTGTGTCTGCAAAACCTGGCAGAAATGACTGCTGTTGTCCTCAATATTTTATTTTGCCTACTATTTATATAGCCCATTGCCTTCCCCATCCGCTGCACAAATCAGACAGGCTTAATTACTACCACCAACATCTGCATTTTAAATCTTCAGTCCTATAAATGTGTGAATTGGGCTGATGCTGGGCCACAGGGAAGCTTTTGAGTTAGGTAGGCAAAGCCTAGAGGTCTCTCTAAAATGGGTAGCCGTTTCTCATTTTACCAGTCTATGCCAGGTGGGAGTGAGGCCCAGCCTTGTCAAATGCCCTGCTTCCTGAGAACATGGGGAACTAGACTCTCTGTTAGAAATTGTCACCGAAATTTTAAGCACTGAACAAATCCAGAACAATACAGTGCACAGGCTGCCAGTTTATAGTTGCTTAAGTGGCACCTTAGATGCCTACATGAAGCCATGTTGGAGTCTCCCAAGCACAGCAATAATCTCTCTATGCTATCACTTTCATAGTAGCGGTCTCACTGTAGAAATTGCCCACCTTTTGCTCTGACCAAGAAGGCCAAAGTAGCAGGCAGACCTTGTTTAAAGCCTGCGCCCTTCCTGCTACAAAGCCTGGTACTCTGCCAGTATTTGTCAAAGGAATAAATGTGTGTTGCAACTCAGTATGCACAAACTCAACAACCACCCTATAGAGCTTGTGAACTTTTGACATGATCTGGACTCAGAAAAAGGATATGAATGGACTGAAATCCTAATGGCTAGACTTCTGATGGAATTGAAAGGCCCAAAAATGAACAAGGCACGCTTGGCACTAAAGCGGTAGATGGTTCTCTTTTTGTTCAACACCATAAATGTCTGAAAAACAACAACAACAGAAATTAAACTCAATGACAAAACATCACTTATCCTGAGCTCATTTAGAGAAAACCGAGTGGAAGCAAGGGTGGAGACCTGGCTTGGCATGCTACTTGAAGTACCGCTAATGATTGTAGAGCCGTTATTCTGATGCCTGAGATATTTTCTGATCTTCTGACCATTTCTTGGGACTCTGGGAGCCAACAAATACCTCCCCACACTGCCACATGACTTGGGTTTCATTTACTCTTTGGAGTACCCTGGAGATCCAGAACATGAGCTTTGAAAATATAGAAAATAGAGTTACAGAGTAATAACTAGGGCAAATAAACTTTGTAATGTTGACTTCATGGGATATATCTCTGTGGGGACAAGAGCTAGCAGAAAGGTAGAAGGCATGGAAATTGAGTTTTAAATCCACTTTCAGTAATTATTTTAAGCCATGTTACTCATTGATGGAAACTTAGAAACATTTGGTTTTGTGGCTGGCTGGAAGAGTTCTACATTAAATAGTCAATCAATTCTAACCTTGAAAACCTTCAAGAACATTACCAAGATTCCAGTACTTACTGTTCCATTCTTCCCATGCAAATAGGGTCAAACGTATCTGCGGTTCTTAACCAGTTGGAGAGGTAAATGCTCTCCCTACTGAAGACTCATGGAAGCATGTGTGTTTTGGGTTGCTGTCACAAAGATCCGCAGTGTGATTTAGTGGACAGTATCAGGGATGCCGAATACAGGACATATCTGCATTACACATCCAAGGTGTCCACGTGGACCACATTGAAGAACATCAAACCCATTTCCTCCCAACAGCTCACCAGGGGCTCTGTGAATGAAGCAGCCCTCCGATGATAACTTAACACCTACAGCCATCTAACATCAGATCCTTTTCTTTCCATTTTACTGTCGTCTGGCTATCCCTTAACCTGTCCCCAAGGCAGTCAGTCACAGAGGCCTTCACAGAGTAGGGTCTTCGTTTCTGTCATCCCCATATCACTGCTCCTAGTAGATTTGTGGAAAGTCTCATTTGACCATGGAGCCCAGCATGTTCTCAGATGGTAAACAATCCTAAAGAAAGTTGGGCAGCTGTTGACTTAACTCAGGTACCCCAACTTCAGCCACTGCTGACCCCCAAGCCTTCATCAATGAATTGCTGCAGTTCACCAGCCCAGTGCCATCTGACCAGGGCAAAGGTGGGAATTTGGATATTTTCCTTTACCTTCACAGTACAATGACTCTGGAAACAGGGTTCTTCTAGGTGGCAGCTCACGTGCCCAAGACCTCCAGAGCACCAGTGTGCTTTCTGTGACCAATGAATTTTGGAGGGAGACTCCCCCATACCCTAGAGTCATGGTGGAATTGTAAGGCGCTGCTTTTGGTATTTGATTCATGTCTTTTCTATCACTTTAAATATTTTAGCTAATGATGTCTTTAATTATATTTGTCAGGGTTCTCAAGACTGTAGTCTTGCTTGCTGAAGTGCCTTCGAGCACACCTCGATACTTTTCTCTCTGTAACTCTTGAACATGGGGGCTTCAAAAGAGAGGAAATGGCCTGTGACTACAGAAAGAGCCCTTGGGCTTGAATCTCAGCTCTACCACTAATGGGCTGTTGGACCTGGTATAAGCACTTACCCTTCTTTGCTTTGGTTTCCTCCTCTGTAAGAGGCATCCATGGTAACAACCCTATACACCTCGCATGGCTGTTGAGAGTACCAACCACAGGGGTTATGGTCATGCAGAACTCAAAACAAGAGTCATGTTGTATGAATTAAAGGGAGGACCAGGCAGGAAGATTTTCCTGGGATCTCCATCCAGGCTGGAAAGGAGCCCAACGCACACCAAGATGCTGCCTGGCTCGTGGGTCTCCTGTCAGTATTGGGCAGAAGGAGGACTCACTCAGGTAACTTCTCCCTAGCAACTGAAAACAAGAGAAATATTGCAGTGTCCCTCCTTTCTCTATCTCCCCCTTCTTGTCCTTTCCACTGACACTAGATCTCTCTATAAATACAGTCCCAGTTGGTGGGACAGTCCTAAGATTTTTCCAAGCTAAATGTCATGCCAGCCAGGTGAATTTTCTTTGGGAGGTCAGAGCCTCATGGTGCCAAACAAGGAGGCTTTCAGTGTCTTGTAATTCCTAATACTTCCTGCAAGCTCCCATCCTCCTGCCTCTCCAACCTGTGTCTGGGTAAGGTGGATTTTCCATTCTCTGCTGAGTCATACAGTGAAATGATGGTGATGGCTGGGTCTTGAGAACCTTTCCTAAAGGAGCAGTCTTCAGGGGGTGCTCTCACAGTCTCTAACAAGCCAGCCAGGTAACCAAGCACTCCCATTTTCTCACTCAGAAGCTCTTTTCAAGAGCTTCCTACAAGGACCACATTGGGATGGATGGAATGCCAACATTTTCACATTTTTGCATGGGTCTTTCTCACGAGCTGTGTGTGCCCGCGTGGTTATCATTTCATTCATGATAAACATTCATGGTGCTCTACTTAGTGTCAGGTGTTGAAATGGCCTTAATAAATCTCATTTAATACACTAGAAAGCTTTCTATCCAAGAATTTTTTTTCACAGTAAAATTTAGTTACTGAGATAGGCATTCCTGGACAGTGATATGAATTATTTATGTTAATATAATGCTTTACAACCTAGTATATCCTTGCTGCAGGGTAGGAGCTCCAGGCATCATACACATTGCACAGATTAGAAAAGCAAGGATCAGTGGAATGGCCTCCACCTCACTTCTCTGACAGCTAGTCCAGTCCCTCTTTACAGCTGTCATCTTCTATGTTTTCCTTGCTTTAACCTTCTGCTCCTCATTCTCATCTTCTCCCCCAACATGTGTGTTACAGAGAAAACGAGGACTGACAGGGGTTCTCAGGACATTGAGAGGGTAATAAAAAAAAGAAGTGCAACCCTAAGGTCGGTGTTTGGAGAAACTGTGACCACAATTTTAAATCAACTGGCAACATGCCCCTGCCCCCACCCCAGAATGCTCATGGAAGTACCTTATGATTCCTGTAGAATGGATCCAAGTCTTCCAGTGGCTTCCCTATCAGGTCATGGGGAATGTCACCATAAAGCTTAGGCAACTCCCTGGAAACCTTTAGATCCAGCTGAGGTCGAGGTGGACATTCAGGCCCGGTCTTGTCTCCGGATTTCCTTTTCTCCTTTTGGATGCTGAGCCGTTTCTCAATTGCAGCCAGAGAATCAGAAGTGAAGGGGCGGAAGTTGTGTGAGTTTGGGAAGATCACAGGGTAGCACCTGTCATCCATCTTCATCATCTTCGGGGCAGAGATAAACTGCAGATCCTCACACAGTAGCTGGAGGTAGGGACGATGCAGCCTGCCCTGGTCTGCAAGGGTTGAGGCTGAGCTGAGGATCTAGGGAACTTGTTGGCTGCAAAGCAGATCAGAAGACGTGATTACCACTGTGGGCACACCTGGCATTTTGACGTAGACAAGCCCCAAGCAGGACAACATTCTTGGAGAATCTTGGGGTAGGTGGGGAGCTGAGGTGTGATCAAAAGAAGCCCAGTGTCTAATACCAAGCCACAAGCATCGAGTCATTGAGCAAGACAAACTAAACTGGTGGAGCTGTCAATATGGGGCTTGAGGAGGGTAGGTATGAGGCCACCACTGTGTGAACATGAACAAAAGGAAAGGAGAATTGAATACTACGGGTTGCAAAAGCAAAACTGCAAGTTCTTGGGGCATCTCTCACATTGGATCAGTACAATTCTGGAAATGGGATAAGAAAGACCAAGAGCCATCAACACAGGCACCAGCACCTCTGACCCCTGACCCTATACCAACTTTGCCAGCTCTGGGATCCAGATCTGGTAAAGCGATATACCACGAAAACAGAAAGTACATCTCAAAACTAACAGGATCATGCTTCCATTGGACCAAATTTCTGTAAGGCCTTTTGGCAATGACTCCAGATGAAAAAAGACCACAAGATAAAGCTTTAACATTTGGTAAAGCAGAAAGATTTGTCTATCTTTCATGCTGTGTCCACCCCTTGCTTATATACTGAGGGCTAACCTGGCACAGTCTGTCATATCACTCCAGGAGGATATAAGGAGTTCTAATGGCAGCTTATCAGGCGATTTCAGGGCATTCTATCCTAACGTCCATTCAAGGTCAGATTGATTAATAATGGGTTTGGAAGCTGGAACTGTGGAACTGCTTGTAGTATTTAAACCTCTCTCATACACACACACACACACACACACCCCTCACTGTTGTAAACACACATAATTAAATTTGGGAAGCAAAGTGGGCATGTGATGGGACTCTACCACATTTGGTTCTTGGGCTCCAGAAAGACACCAAAGACAGGATTTGGGTCATTGACAGTCAATAGTACACGGGTGCTGCTCAACTCTGTAAAATGGATGTGCTCTGAAGGACCCTAGATTGCAAAACCTGGAGCCTGAGCAAGTTACAGCAAAGACCGCAGTAGAGGGCTGCCACCACAGCGCTGAGACTGTTCGGAAGACAGCGAGCATTCTGACTTTGCCGTTTGGACCCTAAGGGGTGTGCTCCCTGTGCTCTCATGGAAAAGCAATGTGGCAAAAAATACAGACAACAAAACAAAGCTGACAGTCGCTGAAACTGCACACACACACACACACACACACACACACGCATAAAATGTTCTTATTCATTAAAAAAGCTGGGTTGGAAGAAGTAGAAGCCAAATAATTGAGCCATGGGAACAAAGGCTGCACTCAGAAAGCTAATAGTATTTATAAATTAGTAGAAATTCAATTGATATATACATTAATTGGTCAAATTTGGAATGATCCAAATTCCTAAAATACTTAATTCTGAAAAGTTTCTGCACAGAAACTAGATTTCGTCGTTAAAATTTATCCCAAGAATTAAATGGCTAAGTGCAATTATTTTCTCAATCCTGCTAACAAATATAAAAGCACAATTTTTGAACATTAAATGGCTCTTCACCAAAAAAAAAATGTTTAAGGTTGTGCTTCCAAGTAACAAATGAGGAACTAAAAAAACAGGTCTAATGAAATTTATTATATAATGCACTTAGCCAAAAATATATATATTAAAAATATTCCAGGTGAACACTGGTTGACAGACATGGGGGAAAAGGTCCAATTTGAATCACAAGGCAGAGAATCCTGAGAAAGTGTCTCAAAGTATGAAGAACACTCTTTGTAGCAAAGAATATGATTCAGATGCTGGATTTTGTATATGTAAAAATACCTAGAAACACCATCAAAAATGATTTTTAGAAGTCAGTTTACACATGAAGCCAACTAAATGGTTCAAGCAGCTAACAGACAATCAGAACAGGGGAGAGTCCCTTGAACTTGATGTTTCAACTTTCTCCTCAGCGACATTAGACTCCCTCCCCTTTGTTAGAAACCCTTGGTTTTGGAGAATAGCACTTGCACATTTTTATGCTATAAATATCACCTATCAATTTTTGAGGTTGGTAGTTATCCTATGAAGATGGAATTTATTTATAAAATTGAATGTAAATGTTGTAAACATTTTTGGATTGCCATCTGAATTTGAAGAGAAAAGGCAGAAATGAGTTCATGGCATCAATTGTTTCCTCTTAAGCACTGAGTTGGGATTTGCTATGGAAAGTCCACAGATCAAACAATAAACTGTATCTATCCCTTAAAATTATACAGGTAGTCAAGTACTGGAGTGTGCTTCAGCTGAAGCAGAAATGACAAAAACCAGAAGTCGTGGGGAGGGTGGTGGAATTGTGGTTAGAAAACTAAAGATCTGTCACATGCAAATGACTCAGTAACTTCTACCTAGACTTGAGAATATTAGGAGATAATACGAGTGCATTGAGTTAAACAGCGCCCAGAGCAGTTCAGAGCTGAGACCATCAGGAGTGACTTTGTGCATAAAGACAGAAGTGCAGACATGTCATTTCTCACGCTTTGTCCTTCCCAGCATTCCCCTGTCTGGCTATCTGAATCATATGCATGTGTTACTTTTATAAGACCAGAAAATGACAGTAAGAACCCTTGAAGGTGTCAGAGCATCTGAGTCAAAGCGTTGATACAGCAAGTCCAGCCATCCTTAGTCACAAAGGAGCTAAGTGGAATCTCGGCCGGTCATTCTGCAAGAGGAGGCCAGCAACTTGATTTGATGTGAGACATTCCAGAGGAGGCTCTGCAAACTCCCTGGGAGGTACTGCCTCAGCTGGCCCTGCAAGGGAGGGCAGAGAGGGTTCTGTCCTGTCCCTCCCGATCACAGCCCACTCTCTGCAGAAGAGTAAGAAAGCAAACACTTCCCCAGGGACTGTCTTCCTGAGAAAGCCCCTGGCAGTGATGATCGGGCCCCACGGGGCCTTCCTGCAAATCTGCAAGCTTCACAGAAGCAAGGCAGACCTGAACTGCTAGAGCCTGCTTGGTCATCTGGGGGGCCTGGGAATGAAGGGGGACATGGGCACTGGCCCAGCACCCATGGACCTCACAACTGTGTGAAGAACCTGGACACCAGGGCTTCCTACTGGAGGCTCTGCAAACCTATAGGAGGGTGTGGTTGTGTGGGGCCAGACATGCTGCGGATAAAAGGAAGGCATCCCGGACACAGGTCGCTTTGGGGAAAGTATCGAAGCCAAGCACAAGCATCTTGGGCCCTGATTTCTGACCTTACCCCTAAATGTAAAAGTCACTCCCTCTTCCCAGCTGGCTCACTGTCTTTCTCCACTCTGCTCCCTGCCCTTGAGGCTCACCCACCTGGAGCCTGCTTCTGGATCTCTCACTGTCTGGCTACTGATTGGACGGGGTCAGTTGGAGGTGACAGTGGAGACCAGAAGAAGGTGGGAGACTGAGGACCAGCAGTTCTCCGCACCCTTCTCTCTAGGAGTTGGTCATGTCCCCTTTTCTCCTGTCCCTTCTAATGTGACATAGGGCTACCTGCTGTCTCCAGACCCGGGAACTGCTCTATCGCCTGTTCTCTTACTGACCTTGCTCACACCTCAGTAAAACGTCCTGAGAACACCCAGTTCAAATGTGCCACAGGATTCCTGCCTGGGCTTTCAGCTGATACGGCCATGCTCACGCACCAGCCACCGTCACCTCCTGGGTGAGAGTGTGTAGCTGCGTTTCTTTTCAGCACTCTTGTGAATATTTTATGTTGCTGTCATTGTCATTGTTATGCAATTCTACGTGTTGGTTCCCTCTCCTTTTTTCATTGAACCCTGAGGCTCAATTTTTCTCAACAACACCTACTATTTGACAGTGTCTGTCTCCAGGTAAAAATCTGGGTTTGGACACACATATTTCCCATTGAATCCTCAAAACAACACACAAGACACATCTTTGGGGACCTCTGAAGGAAGTGCTTATGTGGATATAAGGCTAGTTATTTCTGGCCTTTTTTGAAGGGACATAGCCTTCTACTTTCTTTGAATATTGTTTTACTTCCATTTCCCTCCAGTAAGGAGGTACACTGGGCACTCTGTGCCTCATTCTGCACCTTAACTGCAAGGGGAATTGCTGGGGAGGTCACAACAAGGCTTGCAACTGCTTCTGCAAGATGCTACAGCTTGGATTCAGTGCACATGGCCTGGAGCTAGTAATGGACCCCTTCACCTGGGCTGGGTGGCCACCCTGTAGTTAGCAAGAGCTATGAGCGATGGGCCAAACGCTGTAGGATGCTTTCAGCGACTCATCTATCATAATTTCCCAAGAAATCTCTTAGACGGGCATTATTATATCACCCTTATTTTACAAAAGAAGATATTAGGGCTTAGAGAAATTGAGGAACTTTCCTATGGTCACAAAAGTAAATGCCCAAGGATCTTGTGCTCATGTAATCACTTCCCAGGACTATTTTCTCAGTCGTCTTTTTGTGCTACACACTCAAGGCTAAAGCATCCCCAAGGACATGGGAGAAGGGCGTTGGGGGAGAACGCTGCATAGAGTTCATCTGGGCTGGGCTGAGGCTGTGGTATTTCATTGTATGTGACACGTCCCCCAGGATAACAGCCTAACCACCACCTCTCCATCACACATGCCCTTGATCCCACAGTGACATTCTTGCCCACCCACCCACCCATGTGAGATGGCCTGATGGCCATCTGTGTGCCCTGCAGACTGCCTCCTGTGGGTTGTGGCCCATGGCTTCCTACCCTTGGGGATGTATTAATATTCATTAATTTGGGCTACCAAGTAACCTGCTCCTCCTTTCATAGATACCACCATCAAATCAGAAAATAGATGAGCACAGACAGGCTTTACCACAGTGATCTCAATACAAAGCCAATCCCAAGAAGTGTTTCCTGGCTCCTCAACATGGAAATTGTGTTTGTTATTTTTTTTATTAACTAGCCATGAGGAGTTCAGAAAATATTTGGTACAAGATTACCCTAGCCTCATATCAAGACTGAGGACTCTTTTCTAGAAAACTCCGGTTATTGACAAGTTTATCCTCCAAGATTGCAGGCATCAATCAGGCTAGCCCCTCTCCCCGCCCCACCTCCCCATATGCCTATGCTTTCTCAGAGCATGTGGAAGTAGGAAGAACCACCCCAAAGACCCCCTTCTCCTGAGCCATGTGACTTCTTCCTGGTCTTCACATCAAATCAGAGCAGGATTTGAAAGGTCTGTACTCCACCCCCAACACAAAAAGAAATCAAAAGCCCACAGTCCTTCTTTTGTGGCAGGTCCCAGATTTCCAAGAGCAGAAGCACAGTGCTGCCCCAGGGAAGGAGTTACCTGTCCTCTTGGTAAGGTGGCTCCAGAAGGCGCATGGCAGTGACCCTCGCGGCTTTGCGCTGAGCTAGGCTCTCACCAGCATCTGAGCTCCTGCCGCTGCCGGTGGCCTGGAGTCCTTCTGGGAGAGCAGCTCAGCAGCTGGGTGGAGAACAAGGAGGATGGCGAATGGGAAGACAGCCAAAGTGATTTTAGAGACTCGCCTAGGAAACCCTGTAACTGGAGAAGTGACTGAGAGGGTAGTTACATTTATACTTTAGAAGCTTTTGCCTTTAATCAGCGCTTAATCTAACTGCAGGAAGCTTCATTAATAAAGAAACAGGTTGTTTTTTCCTTTGGCTTCATCTGAGTCGCTGGGGGAGCACAGAAAAGCCCAGCTATGCTCCTGCATTTGGCTGAACCTGCAGGCTGCTAACTGGGGTGGAGGGTGAGGGTCCTGGGATGTTGCCCTCCAGGACTGTGGAGGCCCATACAGTGTCCAGTTGCCTAAAGGCACCCTGTCAGCATTGCCTTTCTTCTTCCCTCTTGTACCATCAACATTTGGGGTTTGGGTGTTGGATAATAGCATGCGCACATACTGTGGCAACCACATGGGATGGCAAGAAGACTCCTTGGCCCCCAGGGGAGCTCCTGCTCCCCTGCTGTGACCAAACCCAGAACTCCGGGGTGCGGGGGGCAGAATTCAATGTCAACATCAGGTGCTTGCAGCCACTGTCACCCATAGAGGTACAAGGTAGGAGCAGGTGTTAGGAAGCGGGTTCTTCCAGGAGTGAGGGGTGGGACTCACAGGCAAATCTGGATCCTGGCATGTGGCAAACTGGTGTCAGCTGTGCCACTGAGGAGCTGTGCAATGCTGAGTAGACTCTTTCTTTTCTCTGAGCCTTAGTCTTCTCCCTGTGAGATGGGATCATATCCTCACAACTTCCTCCTGATAAGGAGCAAGTGTGATAATATTATTGAAATACTTGGTAAACCCAGCTGCAAGTATATTCTGCAAGTAAATCACCACATCGACTATTTTGATCCAGTTTCAGTGGGAGTGGAAGGGGCACCCTGGGTATTAGCCCTTGGGTCTGACATGTTGTAATTGGCTTGGCTTTTGGAAGTAGAAATCAGAACTTCTGAGCCCTGCCTCCTCATGGCAAATCTCCAAATAAACGAAGACAAAGAACGTGAGAGGGGCTCGGAGCGACTGAACATCCTCTACATGACTAAAAACACATGTGTACTTGAAGAGGTAGGAGCTTCTAGATCCATTATCTTAAAAGGCCCCCGTCTTTTACAGTATCATTTCCTTGCAAATGTTGTTTTTCTGGCTGTGAAGTCATAGTCAGACTTCCTGCAATTTCAGAGAATCTTTCCAGCTCCTTCTTCAAGGTAAATGCAAGTACTTCCCAATATAAGGACTCCAGTGACTAAAACACCACGCAGGCCACTGGAGCAGAGCGGGGTCTGCAACAGGCTTTCCTTCCCAGATTTGCCTTTCCTGCAGGAAACACAAACATGCACTTGCCAGATGGAGCAGAGCTCCTGGCCTGGAATATCTAAGGAGTTTGAGCTTGAATTTGGCTCATCACTCAAACACACCTCCTGGCACCTTCTGAAGGGTTGGACTTGATGAGTGCCCACCAGGTCTTCCGTTATAACACGCATCTCTGTTGCCCTCGAGAAGACAATGACCTGTCCGTGTGAGGGAGGTGAACAATGCCAAGCTATGATGTAAGGAGAAGGCACCAACATAAACACAGCATGGTGTGGAAAACTCTCAATGAGCAAACCCAAGAAGGGGTAATGACACACTTGGGATACAGCTCTCCAGAAGTGCATTGCCATCAGGGGTCTGGCACTGACCAATCAGTGGACTCTCGGGCAACACGTGTCTATGGAGGACTCGGGGTTCCAGGCTGAGATCAGTGCACACTGCTGCTGATGACTGGAGCAGGGGAGGAACAGCTGCCTCCCCTTAGACCTGGCTTCTCGGTCCTTGCTGTGGGGAACCAGGAAGGAGGACCCGCCAGCCCCTCTCTCACAGGTCTTGCTACTCACTCCTGCCTCTGTGTCCTGCATCTTGCCTAGGACAAGGCCTCCTTGCTGCTCTCCTGGGCTGCCCCAGCCTGGTAGCTGCTCCACAGACCGACGGCCCCTGCCCCAGCCACATCTTCGGAGCTCTCCTCTGTTCCCTATGCCCAACAGCAACTCTGAGTCTTGCCAAAGCTATGTGTCTACACTGCTCTTGCTTGGCCTCTTGTCTTGCTGCCTTTCCCAGTTTCTCAGTCTTTAAACTCCTGCTGATTCACAAGAATTTCTTTGGGTGGTGGTAACAGGAAATGAGTAAAGTGAAGAGGAGAAGCCAACAAATGGTGTACCGTACAGAACAGCTTCCAGACATGCTGGAGGTGCTGCTGTGGAGCCCCCAAACCTTGGGTCTGCCTGTCCCATCACAAGAGAGCCGATGTCTGACACTGAGCTGGTGGAAGAAAGCAGGCAGCAGGGCAGTCATCACTTAATTCCTGGCTGAGGGGTTCGGGTAAACGTCCTTATAAATGGAAACTGGGGCTGAGAGGTGCGTGCTCCGCTCACGTCCAAGTTCCTGGTTGCTCAGTGGGGCTTGCGCCCTTCCTGTGACTCATTAGCGATGTCACGCTCTTCAAGAAACATTTATGGCTGCCCAAGGGGGCTTCAGTAAGTCCGGGTGGGGGGTGAGCTACCTGCAGGTGACAGCTACCTTCTGCCCCTAGACCTGTCATTTTCCTGTTCAGCCCTGGAATCCCTTTGAACAGACCCCTCTGGACAACTTTGATCAATTGGGTTATATCTCACAGAGAAGCAAATGGCCCCTCAAGTTTGGTGATTAGAATTATGGAGGGTCAGTGGTACCACCTCCTTAATTCAGTGAATTTCTCTTGACAAGGGATTCACCTAAAGCATAGGCAAGAATGCCTTGGCTAAGGGACACAGATGAGAGGCAAGGTCCTACCTTTACATTATGGGGTTCATTCTCAATGTGGTGACTAACTGACTCAGTCTCTCTGGGGACTCTCTGTGGAGCCAGGTAGGGTGCATTCATGGACGTGTGGGCTGGGACATCTGTCTTCTGGGTGAATGCCCTGTCGGCATTGATGCCCAGTTGCTAGAAGTTTTTGTGTGGTCCATCTTTAACTGACCAGAGCCAGCATGTATAGCCGATGGAACACTGCAGAAGTGTCAACAGGGCCTTCTGAGGCTGGGTGCTAAAAGGCACTGCAGCACCTGCCTTGCTGTCTTGGGTGGCCCCATGTGGAGGAAACTGGCTGCCATGCTGTGAGAACTCTTAGCCCTTGGAGACACAATCGCTGAAGAAGGACCTCTGGTCTCAGGAAGGGCCTGGATTCCCTCCCATCTCCAAGTGCCTGGGCTGTGCTTGCTCCTGGGCTGTGAGAGCTCTCACTGCTTTGGAGAAAGCATGGGAACAGAGAAGCAAGGCAGGCCCTTGAGATAGGGTACTGCTGGTGTTGCAAAAGAATTGTCCAGGAGCCAAAGTGATAGCCTAGCAGCTAAAGTCCTCGCTTTGCTTGTGCTGGGATCCCAAAGGAGAGCTAGTTCTAATCCTGGCAGCCCTGCTTCCCATCCAGCTTCCTGCTTCTGGCCTGGGAAAGCAGTAGAGGATGGCCCAAAGCCTTGGGACCCTGCACTGGCATGGAAGACTGCCTTTGCCTCATTTGTCCTTCATGGAGTAACAGTCCTGGTGGGTGTTGTCTCACCGGGGTGGCAGGGAATGGGGAGGAGGTGGCTAGAGGGAGGGCGGAGGGAAAGGAGCAAAGCAGGCAGACAGGCATGCCGCCAGCCCCAGGCAGGGAGAGTTGGCCAAGTCTACATGGAAGCCTGGCGAAGGGACTGGCTGGAAGTCAAGACAGATGTAATTAACTTAAGCAACAATAAACTTGTTGCCACATTTAATGGGCTTTAAATATTCTCCTCATTTACCCTGGCCTCATTCTTCTCAGCCTGCCCTGCCTCACCCGAGAGATTGGAAGAGGGGAAGAAATCATTTCAAAGGGGCTGCCCCACAACATGTTTGGAAAAAAAAGGAGTATGGGTGTCTACTCTGAACTAGACCTCAGCGGCCCAGTCCTAGCATGGCGCCTCCTAGGGGACGCTCAGAGCAATTGCATTGAGAATGGAGACAGGAAGAAGCACGCTAGGGCTGCCCATGAAGTCCACGTCCCACCTGCTGTCCAGGCAGGAGGCAGGTCAGCGGGCCTTGCCAGGATGGAAGGAGAAGGAACCTATGCGTCTGCTGCCTGCTTTGGGTGCTCCTCTCAGCTTCCTTCCTGCGCTTCCTGCCTGCTGAGGGTTATTTGTAAAGCATTGAAAGGCATCTGGAAATGAATTGGACGCATTCATGTGCATGGAAAAGAGAGAGACAAGGTCTGCTGAGAATCAAGTTCAGGATGACTGAAGGCCCCGGATGTCCCAGGAGGAATCAGAAGAACTTTCTCTCCGTTCCTCTCTCAGCTTCGTCTTTGTGGCTAAACGCAGAAACCCCTCAGTTCTGAGATGGCAAGCCCTTTGCCAGCTGCCTCCCAGGTTCCAGCCCACAATTCCAGGCTGGACCCTGGGCCATTCGACACCCTTGACAAGACGGTTTCCTTCAAGGCAGGGCACAAGTCCTGAGCTGCCTGACCAGCACTGCTGCCTGCAGCCACGACGGATGCCCTTCACTTCTGCTGAAAGGGCTCTTAGTAATGCCTGGGTGGGCAACGTGCATCTCGCTCATGTTGCTGACCCGGAGAGCACAGAGATTGCTGGACTCCTTCTGGATCCCTCACCCCAACTCCCATCCCCCGTCTCACTCTTACGGAACAAAACAAACAGAACCCTTGTGCAGAGACACCCCCTTTTGTACTTCCTCAGGAGCTCCTTGAACCCCGGGTTCCACCTCAAAAACTCACCCGTCTGTCTTTAAATAAGCCATATGCTTCAATAAAATCAACGCCAGTCAAGAAATGAATCTCCAGCTCACTGGATTGCCACAATTTGTAATCGAAGGCTGTCTGTGCTGTTCAGTTTGCTGTCAGCCTTAAGCTTAATTTTTAGAAACTAAATGTGGGCACTGGATATGAAGGTGAATATTTGCCTGGCGCTCCTACCCTCATACTCAGGTGAGTACCCTCATACTGAGGTGAGTGCATGGGCCACATCAGATCTCCCTGCACACTCACTGTTCTCAGCTCACTCCCAAGGGTTCTGTGTCCTGGGAAGTCCTGTGCTGATGTCTTGGCTCCTTAGAAGACCGTGGAGGTTCATCACTCACAACTCATGGCCTGGCGCTGCCTCCTGACAAAGTAGGACGTGGGTGCATCTTCACCGTGTAACCGCTAGGAGGAGGCCACTTCATCTTTCAGTGTAACCTGTCCAGGTGTTCTCCTGGAAGCCCAAGATTCCTAACCTTCCTCCACCCTGGACTTGTCCTCCACCACCAGGGTGCCTAGCAGGCCTTGAGGTAGGAGCAGACGTGTGTTCTGGCATGCTGGCAACAATACTAGCCCTCGCGCCAATGCTCAGCCACAAGCCCAGACACCGGAGCCTGATGAGGATAGAGAGGGGGTGTATTCATACTGAGGAGGGAGAAGTGGGGCTGGGAGGGGAGAGGCAGGGAGTGAGTGAGAGCTGTAGAGACATGAGCAAGCAGCCAAGAACTCCTGGCTCACTCTTGGGGTATAACTTCTGTAGGGCTTGCCAGGCTGTGGAGTCCCTTACCCAGGATCCATGGCAATCCTGATACAGACAGAGAACAGCCAGCAGCAGGTAGCTGAGGAGCTTCCCTCACTGGGCACTGGACACCAGCACATGCTTAAGCCCTCATGCCAGAGACTCCTTCCCCAGGCCACACCTGTGCTCCTGCACGGCCTGCCCTTTCCTGTCTCTGCCTCCTGCAGTCCATGCCAACACCAGAACTGACTCAAATCTTCCTTCGCCCACAGTAAGGTGTGGCCTCTGCTGGCTCTCGCAGCCTGCACTAGCGTCCATCCGCAGCTGAGTAGCATCCCTTCTTTTCTACACTGCCTCTAATGTTGCATGAGCCTCATCTTCCAGGAGGCTGAGAACTGGTCCAGGGCAGAGGCCATGTCCTGTTCCCATTGTGTCCCAACATCCAGCTTGCAGCTCATGCTCAGGAGCTAGCCTGCAACTCTAGGGGGAGAAAGGCAGGAGGGGTTGGTTGCTTCCAGGACACAGAGCTTTCAAAGCTGGAGGAAGGCAGGGGGAGGGATCCAGAGAGAGAAGCAGGGAGCTGAGGAGAGGCAGTGCTCACCGAAAGGTTAAGGAGTACACCGAAGAGCTGAAGCTCATTTGAAAGAGCCAGGGAAACACGAGATGGCTGTTAATGGGAACTGAATATGATAAATTATTACTTAAACCACTTGGTTTCTCTCATTGTTGTTATGCACAGTTAATTGGAAGGAAGGAGAGGCTGTGGAGAACTGCCACAGAGCTGGGCTTGCCTGGAGCAGGTGGGAGCCTCAGGGGCAAGCTCTGAGGCAAGAAGCTGCCCTGGGACCTCAGAGCCAGTGTGCAGGCAGCTGACACGAGGAGCCTCACTCTCTAGTCTCTCTTATGGGCCAGGACCTCTTTGCCCACACTTGGCTTCCCCAATGAAGAGAGCATATCAGAGAAGCCTGCTGGGAACTGGAGGTACTTACATCAACCAGGCACCAGTCAGGCCCACTCAGTTGTCTCCTAGTCTAAAGAAACCCAGATGGGGGCCAGCATGGTGGCCCAGTGACCCATCGGGCTGAGTGGCGCCCTGCCCAGTTGCCAGCATCCCATATGAGTGTCGGTTCCAGTCCAGGTTGCTCCACTTCTGCCCCAGCTCCCTGCTAATGCTCCTGGGAAGGCAGCAGATGATGGCACAAGTGCTTGACCCTGATACCCGCGTGGGAGAGCCAGGTGGAGTGCCTAGCTCCTGGCATTGGTGGCCCTGGTCACCTGGAGAGGGAACCAGCAGGGAGAAGATCTCTTTCCATCTCCCCCTCTTTATAACTCCACCTTTCAAATAAATAAGTCTTAAAAAACAGAGGTCATCCAGGCGGCTGCCCCAGCAGATTTTGATATGTTTGGTTCCTGCCAATTGTGGAGCACTCTGTGGGGGAGGGGTCAGAGGGGATGGAAGGGCTAAGGTGCAGCTTCTGCCTCCATTCACTTGGGAAGACAGAGGAAGCGCATTGAACTCACGGGGGGCTGCCTAGGGAAAGGCTCTTCACCCCATTCAGCTTACAGCAGTCTGTTAGATCTGTCTCAATTGAGAATCCCGGAGAAACAGAGAGGAGAGGAAGGCACCGTGAGCCTGATATTATCATCCGCAAAGAAAGGAATTTAGGAACATAAAGAGCTGTGTTCCATACTAGGCCTTCACGCCTCACATTGACATGAGAATTCGTTAAGAAGGCTGGCCATGCATTAGCTCTCCTAAGGAGGAGACGCAGTCAAATGCCAAGATCCACACGACTGCAGGGTAGTTTGAACAAAATCTCTCAAGGAACGTTTTCACAGTTACAGAGTAGAGAAAGAGTGTTACAAACTAGAACACACGTGTGACTTTGAAGACTGTAGCTTAAAAAACTACATGCTAATTTGTATTTGATCTTCCAAATAGAGACATTCAACTTTCAGCTTTATCAAAGGAAAAAGTTTATAACCAGCAAACTCCTTTGATTGAAGCTTTTGAGTACATACATACTATTATAAGAGAAAACACTTTTTTTTTTTTTACAAACTTGCTGTTTAAAGGCACACAGCCTCTGCTTGCTCAGAAGTCAGTGCCAGCACTGTAGCTGCATAGAAGAAGTGTGGAACAAGGAATTGATGGGTAAGTGCTGGCTGGGGATTTGGCCTGGTGGATAAGAAGCAGGTTGAGATGTGCAGTGCCCACACTGGAGTACCTGGGTTTGTTTCCTGCTTCCAGCTCTTGATCAAATCTTCCTGCTTTTGCAGACACTGGGACACATTAAGTGACTAACTGATTGACTGAGTCATTGCCAACCATGAGGGAGGTCAGATTGAGTTCCCAGCTCCTGGCTTTAGCTCAAGCAGTGTTTTCTTTTCTTTTTTTTTTTTAAGATTTATTTTTATTTTTATTGGAAAGGCAGATATACAGAGAGGAGAGACAGAGAGGAAGATCTTCCATCTGATGATTCACTCCCCAGGCGGCCGCAACTGAGCCAATCCAGAGCCAGGAGCCTCTTCCAGGTCTCCCGCGCGGGTGCAGGGTCCCAAAGCTTTGGGCAGTCCTCGACTGCCTTCCCAGGTCACAGGCAGGGAGCTGGATGGGAAGCGGGGCTGCCGAGACTAGAACCAGCATCCATATGGGATCCTGGGCATGCAAGGCGAGGACCTTAACCACTGCGCCATCACGCCAGGCCCTCAAGTAGTGTTTTCAAAGTGATTGTTTTGGTCAAAAACATTTTTTTGAAGTATATGAAAATAATTGCAAAATTTTTCAACCAAATATTAATAAATGAATTCAGCAAAACATAGAAGTGGTTATTCACCCCGGCCAAGTGAAACTCAACTTAGGGAATGCAAAAATGACTCAAAATGTGCAATTCAACAAGGGTAATCCATTACACCAGCAAACTGCAAGATAAAATTAGAGATAAAAATAATGTACAAATCTCAATATAAGCAGAAAAAGCATTTGATGAAATTTAGTTCATAATCCAAACATCTTGAACAAATTAAATATAGAAGGTTCATACCTCAATACAATGAAGGTTATATATGGTGAAATCCATAGTCAACATCATACTAAATGGGAAAAAGCTGAAAGCATTTTCTCTAAGACGTGGAACCAGACAAGTATGTCTCCTCATGTGACTTGTATTCAAAACAGTACAAGAAGTTTTACTCAGAGCAATTAGACCTGAAAGTAAACTCCAGGCATACACATAGGAAGGGGAGAAGTCAAAACATGTCTGCTTAGAGAGGGTGCAGCTGTAGCTGTGGCAGAACTAAAGGACTGCAAGAGACAATTGCAACCGTCAAATTCAGGAAAGCTGAGGGATACAACGACACTGAAAAGCCAGCAACTTTCATATACACCAACAGCAACTTCACTGAAAAAGAAATGATAAGAGCAATCTCAGACACCATAGCTAAGGTTTATCTATTTGTATTTGAAAGGCAGTTACAGACATGCAAGGAGAGACAGAGACAGGGGGAGATATGTATGAGATATATCTATCTATATACCTATATCTATATCGATATGGGAAATCAGTGGGGAAAATGAAGGGCATGGGCAACTCCAGAGACCATGGAACTATATCACAAAGCAAAATAAAATATTTTTAAATGTGAAAAAATAAAAAGAAATACAAGTTCATATAGTTGCTATGGGGAGTGGTTTGGAGCATCCTCACGAAACCAAAAGTCTGACCTACCTACCACGTGATACGGCTGTCCTACTCCTGAGAATACATTCAAAGGAAATGAAATCAGCATTTGAAGGTGCTACTGGCATTCCCCTATTCATTTCAACACATGTGCAGCGACCAAGATATGGAGTTGACCTGGGTGTCCACCAACAGATGAATGGTTAAAGAAACTGTGGTTCATGTCCATAATGGAGTGTTGTTCTGCCATACCATAGAATGAAATCCTGATCCTTGCAGCGAAGTGAATGCAGCTGGAAGTCAATACTAAAATAATCAAGACACGCAAAGAAAAATACCCTGTTTTCTCTTTCATAAGTGGAAGCTGAAAGCAAGTGTGTATGTGTGTGTGTGTGTGTGTGTGTGTGTGTGTGTGTGTGTGTGTGTAATTCTGATTTAAGAGCGATTATTAGATGGAGGAGAGAGAAACAGAGATGGTAGGTACTGAACCACAGCAGAGAAAATGTGTGGATTCTGGTATCTTGTAACTAGGACAGCTACTGCTCACAAGATGTGATATTCTACATAAAGAATGGAAAGAGAGGGGAGGGCACTGCAGTACAGCTGGTTTCACTGCCACACTTGAGACAGACATTCTAAGTAGCAGTCATGTCCCTGGTCTCCTACTTCTGGTTGAGTTTCCTGCTTATGTACCTGGGAAGGCAGCAGCTGACAGTCCCTGCCACCCACATGGGAAATCCAGATTTCCCAACTTCTGTGTTGGGCTGTTGGGCTTGGCCAGAGGTGTGGGGACACGTGGGGATTGAGCAAGTCAATGCAAGATCTCTTTCTCTTTCTGTTTCTCTCCCTTTTCCTCTCTCTGGATCAGGCTGAAGCCAGAGGCCTGGAATTCCATTTGGATCTCCATGTCGGGGCAGAAGCTCAAGCAGTTAAGCCACAACCTGCTATCTCCCAGAATGCATTAACAGCAAAGGGATTGGAAGTTGGACAGCCAGGATCCAATCCCACACTCTGATTTAGGATGCGGGAGTCACAAGTTTCTGCTTAACCTACCGTTTGATTGATTTTAGACTCATGTATACACATTTTTTAAAAGGTTTATTTGAAAGGCAAAATAGCACAGAGAGGGAAAGATCCTGCAGCTATTGGCTCACTCTTCAGATGGGTACAAAGACCAATGGGGTCAGTCTGAAACCAGCAGCCCGGTTGGTTTTTCTGGGTCTCCGACCTGAATGCAGGAGCCCAAGCACTTGGTTCATCATCTGCCACTTCCCCAGGCACATAAACGGGGAGCTGGATTGGTTATGAAGCCACGGAAGCTCAAACCAGAGCCGATATGAGATGCTGGAGTCACAGGCGACGGCTTTACCCACTGTGCCACAGAGTTGTCTCTGTAGTGTATGCATGTTAACAATAACAACAACAACAAAAAAAAAAACTTCCTGAAGAAATACACACAATTTGTATAGCTGTTTTCAAGCAAATTGGTGGAAATTATAACAGGAAGAAGAACCTAATTGTAGGAAATTATGAAATGAAAGATGCCAGCCACAAAAAGATCAATACAGAATAATCTTACTAGTCAAAAGCTCTAAAGACTGAAAATAGAGTGCTGGCTACCAGGGACCTGGAGGGGAAAGGGGAAGTGTTGTTGAACTGGTCCTGAACCCCAGTTTTGCAGATCAGGAGGTTGGTCATACAACCATGACTACATAGATGTACTTCATACGCTTGAACTATAAACTTTTTTTAAAAAGATTTATTTTATTTTTATTGGAAAGGCAGACATACAGAGAGGAGAGACAGAGAGGAAGATCTTCCATCCGATGATTCACTCCCCAAGCGAGCGCAATGGCTGATGCTATGCCGATCCGAAGCCAGGAGCCTCTTCCGGGTCTCCCACGCGGGTGCAGGGTCCTGGGCCGTCCTCGATTGCTTTCCCGGGCCACAGGCAGGGAGCTGGATGGGAAGTGGAGCTGCCGGGATTAAAACCGATGCCCATATGGGATCCTGGGCATGCAAGGCGAGGACCTTAACCACTGCGCCATCGCGCCGGGCGCTTGAACTATAAACTTAAAAACACTCGTGACTCTAAGTTTCATGTTAGATAGCTTTTACTAGAACTTTTTAAAAAAGAGGTTATGTAAAATATGAAAAAATAGGAAATATGGAAAAACATAAGATAGGAATAATCATGTAACTTAATATAGCAGTAATCACTACAGAAAGACACCGAACTCTTTAGTTTCAAACAATGCACTTACGTTGGGTTTGATGTTTACATATTATTTGAAAGAGTAGCAGAGAAAGATACACACACGCACACACACACACACACACACACACACGCCCACAGAGAAAAAAAAATCTGTCTTCTGATTCTCTTCTCAAATGTGCTCATAACAGCCAGGGCTGGGCCATGCCCACAGTCCAGATGCCATCTGAGTCTCCCACATGGGTGGCAGGACTTAAACACTTGAGCCCCCTTCTTCTGCCTTCTGGGCTATGCATTAGCAGGGAGTTGGATCTGAACCACATGTGAACTATTTCATCTGCTCTGGTTTCTCTACCCAAACCTAGCCCAGGTGCAATCTCATTTAAATGCTCAAAACTGTCAACAGGCCTTTTTCCTAGCAACAGCCTTCCCCCTTGAAGGATGGGGTTGTGTGATTAGTTGCGTAATTAGGAGCAGCTGAAAAAAATGTCATGCTCCTAACAACATCCAAACTGGCTTCTGACCTGCAGTGTCAAGCAGCCCAAGTCCCACTGCCACCACTCTGAATCAGATTTCCTAGCCTGCATTTGCAACCCCACGATTTCTGCTAAACACAAGAGAACTGAGTAGCTTGTGATTCCAAAGAAAGAAAATCCCATAATTATACAGATCCATGGAGCACAGTATGGTGTTTAAATCAACACACTCATACATTGTATAATAATCAAATTGGTGATAATTACCATATCTGTCACCTCATTTATTAGTTTTATTTTGTATAAACACTAAAAGTTCTCTCTTCCAGGTATTGTGGCACATGCAATGCATATTTGCTGTCTGCAGTCGCCCTGCTATGCAGTAGCTCACCAGAACCACTCTTCTCACCTAGCTGTAACATTGCACCTTTGAATACATTCTTCCTAATCTCCCTCAACCACCCACATACACACTCAGAAAAACACTGTTTTACTCACTATGTCTATGAGATCAGCTCTTTTATCTTAGATACAGCGAGGTCCTGTGGCATTTGTCTTCCGTGCCTGACTTAGTGTAGCTAACACAATGTTTTTCAGGTTTATCCATGTTATCACAAATTATAGGGATTTGGGCCATCCTTTTTATAGCTGAATAGTACTCCATTACATCTATGTATGCTTTCTTTGTTCATTCATCACTATTGGGCATGAGGGCTGACTCCACATCTTGGCTGTTGTAGAGAGTGTCAAAATAAACATGTACACGCAGTGCCTCTGCTGGCTGGAATCAGTAGGGAACTGCTGCATCATAGGGACGCTCTCTTTAAAAAAAACATAAACAAACAAACAAAAAAAAAACATTTACCTGGAAGTCAGAGTTACAAAGAGTAGGAGAAAGAGAGAGACCGAGATCTGTCTGTTGGTTGACTCCTCAAATGACTGCAATGACCAGGGCTGTGCCAGATTGAAGCCAGGAGCCTGAAACTCCATATGGGTCTCTCATGTGAGTGGCAGAATACCAAATACTTAAACCACTCTTTGGTGCATTCCCTGGCACATAAGCAAGGAGCTATTGGAACTGGAGCAGCTGGGACTCAAACCCATGCTCATATGGAACACTGTTGTCAGAGGCATTGGCTTAATCATGTGTATATAGAGCTGCTCCCTATTATAATTGATTTTAAGGATGTTAAACAATTGTGGGAGGCCACTATTATGGCACAGCAGGTTCAACTGCCCCCTGAGACACTGCCATTCCATATCACTGTGCTGGCTCATAACCTGGCTGCTTTACTTCATACCCAGCTTCCTGCTCACATGCCGGAGAAGACAGAAGATGAACCAAGTCTCGTGATACCTGCCACTCATATTGGAGAGACCAGGAGAGTTCAGGGTGCCTGCCTTGCTATGGCCATTTGGGGAAAGAACCAGGAAATGTAACTTTGTTCCTCCTTGTCTTTCCCTTTCTATTTTTACCACTCTGCCTTCCAACAGGTAAATAATGACAATTTTATGTCAACCATTTTGGCAGCTTACATGAGATGCAATTTTATTATCTCAGAAACAAGAATTGAGAAAATTCACATGGAAAGAATTTTTTCAGTAGTCTTGTATGTATTTAAGTAAAAAGGCCTAAATAATTTCAATGGTGAATTCTGACCACTTCAAAAATGTGTAATAGCATAACACGGGGCAAATGTTCCCACTCATTGAAGAGACCAACATGACCCTGGTATCACACCCAATGAAGACAAGAGGGAAAGGTTATGAACTAGACACCTAATTAATGCAGCTGAACAAAATCCGTAATCAAATATGTAGCAGATCAAATCCATAGGTGTGGTTGTTGGGTTTTTCTCCTCTTTCGTTCATGTGTGTCTGCTGTGCTGTTGAGGTCTGACTCTCATGATAACAGGTGTCATCCTTTCGCTTCGGACGCTGCCTTTGTGTTTCTTTCAGTGCTACTCTATTTTCCCTCATCACAGGAAGTCTTCCTTTCTCCTTTGCTCTCGAAAGATAGCTTTGCTGGGTATAATATTCTTCAGCTGCTACTGTTCTTCTTCCGGGACTTTTCAATGTTTATTTTTAGTTTGTGGTCTGTTTTACGGATATTGTGATGTATTTGTAAAGGGCAACTCTGATGTGAATTTTTAAGAGAAATGTATGTTTTAGATTAAAAACTGTCACAACGTAAATAAATAAAACTAGTAAGTTGATAGTTACGTGTGTGAGACAAAACTGGCACAAATCACGCACGCAGTGCAGAGGTGATGATAGGAGAAGCATTGCAGCCTGGAGGAAGCAGGTCTGGCTTGGAGTCTTGTTCCCTCTGCCATCTTGGCACTGAGAATCAGTGTCCGTGTCGATAATGGGGATGTTTGAGGGGGTGGTTGTGGTGAAGTAGCTCAGAAGGTTCTGACAATATTTGGCACCCACGTAGATAGACAGCAAATGTCTGCTCTTCCAAAGAGAATAGAACTTTCTGGAAGCATTTAGGATAGGGCTACTACTCAGAAGAAGCTGAGGGTGTTTTGACTACTCAAATACTCCTGGTAAGAAGTGGTAGCAAGAGAAAGAACATCCGCAGAAGATATACACAGGTTTTCCTTTCAAGGATGACCCATCCACCCATTAATCAGCAGGTAGAGCGAAAAGCACGTTGTTCAAGTGGAAATTACAGATAGCACAAAACACGGACACAGGAACTTACATATATTTGCTGTGGCAATGGGGTTGATCCTGTTTGGGTCACAGTGGGCTGTGCAGGTGATAGGTCCACACTGTGCCGCTTCACCTGCAGGTTAGAGGATTACAATCTGAGCATAACACAGGAAGACCATCGACATATGTGGCTGGCATTTGTTGGGTATGTTTGATGTTTCAAGCAAAGCCATGCCAGCCTCCAAACACTGACTCTTCATCTTGTATCAACCTTGTGACCCTGTACAAAGTAATATCTGAAATTTACAGGGACAGGCACGGAGGCCTGAAGTGGTTAGGCAATTATTCAGGTCTTGTTCCCGTTTTCAGCACTAGCAGGGAGCACTTCAGGTCCCCAAAATGGCACATATAGGAGGCAGAGCAAGGTGGAACAGAGAGAGGTCCGTCACTAACCTTTTCCCTACAGAAACACCAATTGACATAGCTGGCTGTGGGCTAGTCTGCTTTGACAGGAGCCATGAGAACCAGTGGAGAGATGGCCAGGTCTGGTTTTAGTACAATATGAGAAGAGATACAGAAGAAGACAGCAAGGAGAGAGCTGCCACATCCCTTTATTCCCAGCCCCACACAGCACAATGGCTTCTTGATTTAGATGAGAGGAACCTGAGCATGGGCCCTAGTACCAGGCACGGCACAATGAAACCCAGTGTTAGGTAGAGCCCCATGGTACCTAAGCCCAGACCAGTTCCCCACAGACTCAGCTTGAACCCCACCTGCTAGGTGTCACCAGATGTGCAGCTCACAGGTGCTGAGTCACAGCATCCCAAATAGGTTGAGTCTTCCAGATGCTGCCACTTCCTTGGTTCTTTCTCTGCAGACTGTCACATGTCACTCACATGAGCTGTGACAGGCATGAACTTACACACAGAGAAGCATGCACACATTTTGTGACTTTCACAGATCATCCAAGCTGCTGCCTTCAAAAAACAACAGGCATCCAGCTGTGGCCCTGCCAAGTGTGCGTTGTGTTTCCACACCCACACATACACGTATGTGCTCTGTCACCTCGATTGTTTTAAAAGACTTCTTCTCTATTCTAATGGATTCTCTGTGAAGTAAATATATACAGGTGGGTTGATTCCTAGCTCGGAAAAACCAGGAAGCCTCCTACAAGAATTACACAAGAACTTCCCCCAGTCCATCTCTGCTAGACCTAGCAGAAAGTTCACCGCTCATAATGCCAGGCAGGCCTGTATTACACCTATCCCAAGCCCAGGCCCCTGCAGGATGGAGTAGGGGGCTCAGCACCTATCCCCACGCCTGAGAAGCACTTGGAGAAGCCACCAGCCCTTTTTGCTGGGCAGTCACCAACAGCAGCCCTGGCTTTAGGTCTCAGTTCTATTGGTGAGAACTAAAACCTCTCCTCCTGCTGTCCTTGATAAAAAGATTACCAACTTGCTTTGAAAGAGTAGGATTCACTTACACAGATCCTAGAAAAGCCATGGAGAACTAGGCTCATGGAGAAGAGTGGGAACAAGTAAGAGTGGCTACTTCCCAGGGCCACGTGGTTTATAAAACATCCATCCAAGAGGCAATTTGAGAGGTGAGCAGCCCAGTGAGACATCCAGACCTCTGCAGACGAGTGTGACTGTCCCCTCAGCCATTGCACCACCACTGCAAGAGCTTGGGCAGGCCAGATAGTCTTTCGGAGTCTGTGAACCAAAGGCCTGGGAGAGACTGGCAGATAGGAGGCGTGCAGTGAAGAGCGGTGAGCAACTTCCAGCGTGTCCCAGCAGGGACATGGGTTTCCCAAGTCTCCCTGAGGGCATCCCTTCCTGGTAGGCGGGGACCCACAGATAGGCTAGGTCAGATCTGGAATCATGTTCTCAGCTTTGAGGGGCCCAGAAATATCTCATTTATTTAATGCAGTGGCATCCTTGACTGACGTAAGGGGGGTTTCCCCATGTCAGGATCCAAGGACACCAGAGCAATAACCAGGGGGTAATTCAATAACAGGGATGCTGGCAGTCATAGAAACATCACAGTTTTAACCCCAACTTACACAGAGCCTCAATTTCTAATGTCCTGGGGGGAAATGGTCCATTCAAAGCCAGAGCCCGGGATGCGGCATTCGCACCCTGCCCCTCCACAGATGAACAAACCGCAGCCCACCCATGTCCACCCTCGGCAGCGGCTGCCACTGTCATGGGCAGATCCCTGTTTCCAGGGCTACCATCTAGTTCCCTTCCACACTTGTCTTCCCAATTCAGAAAAACTCTAATTCAATCAACTGCCTGTTTACAAGCCTTTCTTAAGCTGGACTTCCTATCTATTATGGAAATTCTTATGATCCGTGACTGTCATTTCCTGACCTGATAGACAAATTCCAACAACGTAACTGTTTCTGTACCTTAATTGTATTTCCAGGAAGCAGTTCAGAAAGCCGGGAAGTGGACTAAAGCTGGCTCTGGCATGGACAGAACTCCGGCAGCTGATGGGAGCTAGAATGGTAGCTGAAAGTCACAGCGGGCCTGTATCTCTGGGCCCCACTCTCTGAATACATCTTTAAGTTTAGTCTCTCATCCAGTTTTCTGCATACATGTGTATTCTTCTTACTTTTGACATTGAACACCACAGCAGCCAAGCTAGCCTGGAAAAACTTCCAGTTCAGGCAACATAAGGGATACTAGGGCCCCACCCGCTTCAGCCTGTCCAGGAAGAGCAGAGGATCTGTAGGGACTGGACCACAGGGACCCACTACAACTGAGGCCATCAGTGGGCCTGGCATGGGGTGGGGAGGAAGCAGTTGCACCTTTGTGTGTTCTGTTGGATGGGAACAGGGCAGTGAATTCCTGGAACATTTTAATGGGTATCCAGGGTGTTTGTTTCTGCCCAGCAAGAGGAAATTAACTTCCCTCCCTACAAAATGCATCACGCAGCTTCCTGACCTGCCAAGGCATCATTTTCACTTAATGGGTTAATGGGCCCTGAGTAAACAGTAGGTGATCCCCCGGACTTAAATGGACAATTCCACATAGTGGTGAGGTGGTGACGGTGGTGACAGGCAAGGAATGAGGTACAAGCAGGAATGGAAAGCCAGGAACGGAGAACCCTGTCTCCTCTCAGCCAGGCCCTGGGCTGCTGCATAGCATCTGCCACCAACTGCAAGCTTACAGTTGCCCAGTGTGGAATGTGCTTTCTGCAGGAATCCCAACTACCAGAACTGACCAAGGACTTCTCCCACGTGGCCTCATGGGCTATCACATCAGACCGTGGCACCATCGCATGAGACACGGAAGAAAATTTGACTTCTCTGGAGGTTTCAGAAAATTTAGTCGTGTTGAACTGCCACCAAGTGGCCTACACCAGGGTGGCAGAGAGCAGGCGAGACCGTCAGCCACAGGCCTTACCACCCTCTCTGCGCTGTTTATTTGAAGATGATGCGGTGGGTTTGTGGTCTCTGACTGGATGCTCTCAACGGCTCCCTCATGGCCTGAGAACCGGCACCCCTCTAGTGGTCAGGCCATTTCTCTTTGCTTGGACCTTGGGCAGTGTATGCAGGGGACTAATGCTCCCACTCAGCTCTCCTAAGATTTAATCTCCTTGGATGCAAGGGGCAACGGGAGGTTTCATTACAGACAAAGCCCTCAGCAGTCTACCCTTCCCTGCGGTAAGAACATGAGTCTCTCGCGGGAGAGGAATTGTGCTGCTGCTGGAATGAGTCTAAAATCCCTATTTTCGGCTTTTATCTCTTACTTAGGGAAGCATCCCTAGCACCAGCACAAATACAATGCACAGTGTGATGAAATTTATTTTAAATATAAGGAACCAATGCACACAAGGAAATAATTATCACAATCTCTTTCTCTCTCTCTTTCTCACACACACACACACACACACACACACACACACACACACACACACACACACACAAGCCATATTCAGGAACAGAACAGGACCACGAAGGGAAAGATGTAAAAGATTGTTTTGTTTCTACCTTGCCTCCTCTGTGTCCATGAGGGTGTCGGGGGAAGAGAGCGGGAGAGAATGAGAGTAAGCGAGCAGGGCGCCACTGTTGGGTTTCTCATAAGTTTATGATATTGCTCCCAGGTTCCAGGTGCGGGGTATACCTCCTAGGAAAGGGCCTTTTGACTGACAGGTGAGCAAACAGGATTACCTAGAGCAGGGGTTAGGGTAAGAGATGTAACTCTGAACTGATGACCCTAATCTAGCTACCCGCCTATCCCATATCAGGGGAATAAATGCAGAAATTCTGACAGCTTTAAGGACAAGTAAGGACTCTGTCACCCTAGAAGTAAGACAAGGGATGACCTTAAGGTAAGGGGCTTGATGACTCAGTGCCTCAGTTTCCTCATCTGTAAGCTAACAATTGTCTCTAATCCCAGGGAGAAGATGAGAAGTAGAAATAAAGATCTCGTCATGCTGTTTATAAATCTGAAATGGTTGGTCCATGACCATCATTGACACTCGCATGGTTTTATGAAAGAATTCTGTCTGTATTAAAAATAAATAAGATAAGCCTTTGTTTATTTCAAAATATGTTTATACTTAAACTAGTGTGTTTCACCCACCAGGAAGTTAGAAACAGTAATTACTTATAGATAAGCTTATCCTTTACAACTCCTGAATCCTGCAAGCTTTCTCAAATGTTCTATTTCTAAATGGGCCCGTGGTGAGGATAATGATGAATCCATTGATTTTGTACTTGAAAACAGGGTCAGGAGAAGCCCCGCTGAGCCACAACTCCAGGCCAGTTGCTTTGGGATGGTGTCAGCACCAGCTAGCCACCTCCATTCACAACCACAGAAAGCAAGGGAACCCCACAACAGTCTGCAAAGCCCACTGCCCCTTTTCTCCATGAGCTCTCTTGCCCTACATGCCCACACTGGGCAAACTCACTTGCTGCCAACTGGGAGTCCTCCCCCAGGGTAAATGTGTTGTCCTACTGGAGACCAAGGTCTTCAGGGATGCCAAGCTTGGGTCCTCAGCCAAAGACAACGGCCAATGCAAATATTTGGGAAGGTGCTCACAGAACAGCAAGGAGGACCTAGCAGCCAACATGAAGTGAGTGAGCAAGAGAGTAGAAGCAAGGGCAGAGGCTGAGGCAGGTGCCAAGTCTAAGCTTTCAGGAGCAACTGGGCTTGTAATGTGGCGTGAGCCACTAGAGGGCTTGGGCAAAGGAGTGGTATGTTCTGATCTTTAGAAAGTGACTTTCTGGCTGACTGCTGGAAGAATCGTGTGTTACAGATGAGTAGGAATACAAAGATCTTGTGAGGGCTCGGTTGCATCAGCCCAGCATCAGGCAACTGTGGCTTGGTGTGGGGCGTGGATGTGAGGGTGAAGAAGAGCAGGTGATGTATAATTAAGGAGTAGTTGCCCTCAAAGCTCCACTGGAGTAGGGTGGGAGGGGAAGAGAACAGCCAAGGCTGATCCCGGGTTTGGGACTGACTGACAAAACGAGACACTGCGTAGATGAGCCGTTTGCTGGGAAGCTGGAGACTGAGGGAGAGAGACCCATCATTGAACAGTCTGTGGTGAGTCATTTGCTGATGCGTAAGACATGATTGCAATGCTCAGTGGCTTAAAATAGCAAGGAACATCTCTTCTCTCCCAGTGCCCTGGGGTCAGGACTTGCCAGGATGATTGGCTCGGTGCTTCTGGCTCACATCCTGCCAAGTTTGAGTTGAGATGTCAGTTTGGCTATGGCTCACTTATGTGGCCAGGTTGGGCTGCCTGTTGGTGAAAACCACAGACTCTTACTACCTGAAGCTCTTCACAGTCTCCTATAGCATCTTCTGTCCATTCACACACACACACACACACACACACCCCTAATGTGAGGCTACCCAAAATTCTCCCCTCTCCTCCTGCGTTGTCTTAGTAGGAGTCGCTGCTGCCCTGCATGGCTAGCTAGAAGCACAGGCATCCCCAAGACCCCTTGTCCCAGGCAAAAGCTTTTTTTTTTCCGTGTCAGGGTTCTCCCAGTGGCTCACTCTCTCAGCGCCACTGTAAGGAGTATGTGTGGAATTGTGAGGGAAGTGGTGGGATGCTCGGAGGCCCAAGAGTTGCTCCCAGGAGCATGCCCCACACAAAGCAGGTGGCCATCCATGCATGTGATCTAAGCAATTCTAACTTCATAGCTGAGCCATTCTGTCTGAGATGAGCGTCACACGTGCCCTGGGTGGTGGCCTTGCTGTGAAAGACTGCTTCACAGATCTATGGGTTGTTACCTGAGAACGCAAGGGCCAGGCTCCATGCAGCCGCAGAGCCCAGGCTCTGTCTCCTGGGCAGCCCAGGGGTGCTCTTGGCATTAGCCTGGCCTGAGAAGGCCTTCTTCACAAAGTGACCATGCCTGACCAGCTCCATCCACACTGGCCCTGCCTCCGGCCACATTTGCATAACTTGTGATTTACTCAGCTCTGCCGTCATGCAGGACTTGGTCGCAAAATGCGTAGTGCTCAGTGCACATGGGAATTCGAGACCCCTCTTTCATTAATAAATAATTTCAGAAGTGTGCCAGCAGAGCATTAACACAGGTGCCAGGGTTAAGTGCTACCCTCTAAGTGCAGGGTGCTGAGTGAATTGCATAGGTCACACACACAAACATGGGACCTCCCTGCCTGCTATTTCCACTGAGCCCATAGCCTTGACACCTGTCAATAACCTTCTTCTAGCCCAGGGCTCTGAAGAAGTGCTCCTCCTTCCTCTACACACTGTGTCTTAGTCTCTGCACCTAGATAAGTCCATCCACCTATTGCTCTGGCCAGGGATGTAGCCTGCGGTCTCCTCAAAGCTGCCTCACTCTCCTGCTGAGAGCTCTCTTCCTTGGCTGCAGCTCCCAGGGCAGCCCACTGCTCACACCTCCCCTCCTGGATCACCTCTCCTCATCTTAGGTTCTCAGGCCTTTCAGACCTCTGACCCCTACCATTGTTTAGGCAGCCCACATCCCTTGACTCCCAGCTCCCACCAGGCTCCTGCCCTGCCAGAATCCTGCTTGCTACTTTGGAGGGTTCCACGACCCAGGAACATTCCTGAAGTTTTATAAGAACTACACCAGATGTATCTTATAGGTGACGAGATAATCGAAAACATACTCTTGTTGCAACTCTAATTCCATAAATGAGGGAAAGGCAGCCCGTGTGTAAGAACCCCAAACACCTGATACTGCTGTGTTGGAGAAGCCACTTGGGGGAGCTCCACTTGAGAGAGGAGTTAGACTGGGCAGTAGGCAGTTAGGGTATTCTGGGTCCCTGAGTCATCTTTTTTTTTCTCAAATATAAAAGGGTATTTTCCCCACCATATCTTGGATTCGCCAGAGCACATCTCTCCCGAGACACGTGCATATTTTAACATATCAAGACCATGCATCCCCATTAACATACCAATTCCCCACCTGAAGTGTCAACCCAGTTCTGTCTCTGGCCATTGCCAAGGGGGAGGGCCTCAGACTGGTCTCTTTATCATTAGAAAGTTGGCTAGTGACACCTTTCTGGCCTTTTATCATAAGACCAGGAACCATGGAAACCAGGGATTCTGCTTTGTGTATGGAGAAGCATCTTTGAGGCGAACCTTTAAAAGACGCTTTCCCCACCATTAATACAGGTCTTTCTTTTCCACCTCCTGCCACTGTGGCCGGGAGTAAGGGTCTTTTCTATCTAGCTCAAATCTCCCTCCCGTCAGTAGGATGGAAGCCTCCTTTCTCAGCTTGTCTAATAAATCCTGCTTTAAAACTAAACTGTGTCCTCATGAAAATTCTTTCCTGCGAGACAAGAGTTGAGGTTGCTGCCGTATTCTGGGTCGAAAACCCTACAATGCACTCAGCTGTGTCCACTAAGATCCTGTAGACAGATGACATCACTGCTGACTTGTGGGGTCCAGCCACTACCTGTCATTTTCCGTGTCTGGAGCCCCCAACATGACTGGGGGCAAGAGAGAGAGAGGACAGCCTTTCCTACCGCTGCCACACCCCAGTTCCTAATCCACAGAATCTCGGAGTATTTTCTCCAAGAGAGTCCACTTGGGAAGATGACCTGTTACAATCTAGGCTGTAGTAACAGTAGTTGGAACAGATAAATCTGTGTTTCTGCTCCCTAATGTTCAGCCATAAAAATGCACAGGGCCTGGTCTGGCTGCTTCTCAGGCAAGGGTGGGGTGTGCTGCTTTAGGAGAATGTGCGTAGAGACGCCAGGGCCTCCCCTTTGTCACCTACCCTCCTCACTGCACCCGGGTCTGCTTCCTGAAAAAAAACAAAAAAACAAAAAAACAGGCCAGGATCCACTGTTAACATCTCTGAACATCAATTCCTCCTCCTGCGAAATCAGAGCTGGGAGTGATTTCCAGCCTGTGGGACTGTTGACCATCCCAGAAAAGGAGTGAGCAGGCTCTGGGGATGTCACATCACCTGCTCTGAGCTCTCACAAAGCTCAGCCACAGCCTGTCCCCTGCCTCCAGGTCAGCGTCAAAAGCTTCGCCAGCCCCAGCCATTAACTCTGCAGAGCCCCACTCAGCCACTCTGCTTCTCTCCAGTTTGCACCTTTCCAATAAAAGCATTGCCTCCTCTGTTTACAGGAGACTTCTCCCCCTCTAATTGACTTCCAGCCATTAAAGTTTCACTGAGATGATCTCAGAGGTTCCCTGGGGAGCAGAGGAAGTGCGAGGAATGCTGCCTTCAGGGCCCTGCTGCTTAGAGATTTTCTCAGACTGTTGGCTCTGATCTTTTGGCACAGCATCTTCTGGGGAACACGGAGAGCAGCTCAAGGCAAGCCAGCGTTCAATCTTTCTGAACAACCCCCCCAAACTAGCTGGAGGTGACGGTTCAAAACACTCCGACCAGGATGCTCATCTAATGCAAAGAAAGGCACGCACACACTGATGTTAGGGTGGTAGGGGAAAGTTGGTGTTTATTGCACTCAGAGCCGGAAGATGGGCAGTTACAGCTTGATTGCTGGGCTCCCTGGGGAGTTAGAGGTAGAAGTGCTTAGAGACCGGAGTTGCGGCTGAGAGTGTATGCTCAGCTTGTGTCCAGGTTTCTCATTGGCCAGAGGTCTCCGGCAGAAAATCCTTCAGACAATACGGATCAACAGGCTTTATCTATTGAAGAAGCGAATGACTCCACAAGCCCAGTGTTTACAGGGCCAGCTATTCAACCTCCCTGCCCTTGGAAGCTCTTTGATGAGTGGTTAATCCTAAAGAAAGAGCAAGAACATGTTGGGCTGAGGGAGAGATGAGACACCGGGTTCGGTTGATATCTTACTCTACGGAAGGGACATTTGATGTGGATGACTAAGACAAATGAACCAGTAGATAAAAGCAACCTACAGGAAACACTGAAAGAAGAAAACCAGGAAGAATAGAATCTATCTGCAGCAGAGTGCTAAGGGAGCATGTTGTACAGATAGAACAAAACAAGGAAACTGCTTTATTAAAAAAAAAAAAGATCCCAAGGATTAGAATGCCATTAGAAGAAAGTGTGTTTAAAATTCAATAGAAGAAATATGATGTAAAATTAAGAATATTGTAAATAACAACAACAAAAAAAGAACAAACTAAGAGGATCAGATGGAGAATTTCTAACCAAGGTGAAGCAGAGAGAGCAGATTGCAGGAAATAGGAAGGACAGCCTGATGGCAGAGGGGCACCTGGGGACTGATGGACATGGGGAAGCAACGGAGACAACGGAGAGGTGTTTGAATGACCAGACAGACCAGCAACAGTTAGCGAGTGGTGATCGAATTCCACTGGAGGCCACAGCTCCACTGGAAGCCAAGGGGGGAGGGGAGTTCGCTGGGAGCACAGAAGGTGAACCCAGGCAAAGAACTGCCCATCCTGCTGATTTGTTTGAGTTGACCAGGAGCAGAGACAGAGCAGCAGACCCCAACCAAGCAGGTGGAATAGGAACAGGGTGGATTTCACAGCCCAAATGCCAACCAATACCACAAGGGGCGCCATTTTTTGCTAGTGAGTTGTGCATGTGTCAAATTGGGAATGAATTCACTTCCAGTTTGGTGTATTACACTGGTCCCACAGGGAAAACAGTACCAACGTGACAACCCACAGGTTTCACTCAAAATAGGTCTGGGTAGCCCCAAGACCTAATGGCCAGCAGATCTATAACTACACCAGTGCCATGACAGGAACCTTTTTATACAATGTAGCAAAGATGTGGGACTGAAGGTACAGTGGAAAGTCTCAACCATAGAATGAATGAGGCAGAACAAATAATCTCAGAATTGGAAGATATTTCTTGCCACAATGAGGAAGCAATCAAAATCTGGAAGTGAGATTGGGTTAACCTAAACGAAATAAATAAAATTTAAAAATAAAAGTATTCAGGGGGCCCGGCGCGGTGGCGCAAGTGGTTAAAGGTCCTCGCCTTGCACGCCTGGGATCCCATGTGGGCGCCGGCTCTAATCCCGGCAGCCCTGCTTCCCTTCCAGCTCCCTGCCTGTGGCCCGGGAAGGCAGTAGAGGACGGCCCAAAGCTTTGGGACCCTGCACCCACGTGGGAGACCCGGAAGAGGCTCCTGGCTTCGGATCAGCATAGTATCGGCCGTTGCGCTCACTTAGGGAGTGAATCATTGGACGGAAGATCTTCCTCTCTGTCTCTCCTCTCTGTATATCCACCTTTCCAATAAAAAAATAAAATAAAATAAGTCTTTAAAAAAAAAGTATTCAGGAATTAAGAGACATTGCTAAAAGGCCAAACATTAGAGTTATGGGAGAAGGCACAGAAAGAGAAGCTGGGCTGAAAAAATATTCCATTAAATAATAAAGGAAAATTCCCCCAATATGGAGAAAGAATTGGAAAACAACATCTAGGAAGGGCACAGAACTCCCAATAGGGTTGGCCAAAAGTGATCATTGGCATGACACGATAATCAAATTCTCTTCAGCTGAATGTAAGAAAAAGATCCTTAAGTATGAACATGAGAAAAAAAATCAATTGACATATACAGGAACCCCAATCTGACTCTCAGCTGACCTTTCAGAGGAAACTCAATAGGCCAGAAGAAAATGGAGTGATATATTCCAGATTCTAAAATAAATAAATAAATAAATAAGTAAGTAAATACAAAAAATTGTAGGCCCAGAATAACCTATGCAGCAAAACTTTGTCTTTCAAAATGAAAAAAACAAGATTCTTCCATAGTAAGAATAAAAAGGAAAAAAATGCTCAAAGAATATGCCTCTTTCAGGCCTGTCCTACAAGTGATACTTAAAGATATTCTCTTGACAGAGAATAGAAATAGCACCTAACAAAACCAAAGGCAAATGTGGAGAACATCCCAGCAGAAGACTAAATCAAACAATGAATCACCCATTGCTAAAATGAAAGGAACAAATTACAACCCGTTCATATTAACTCTGAATATAAATAAGTTAAACTCATCAATCAAATGTTAGAGATTAGTAGACTATCAAAAAACAAAACCCATCTATCTGTGGCCTACAGGAGACACACCTCACCATCAAAGATCAGTGGAAACTATATCTCATGGAATTCGATGTTTTTGTTTTTATTTTCATTTCTTAAAAATGGTCTATTCTCATATTTAATTCTTCACTAACCCATAGGTCATACAGCAGCTTCATTTTCTTCCAGAAAGTTCTTGATTTTCTTTTTCATGTCCTCTGCAACACATTAGTCATTCAGTAGCATGTTATTTAACTTCATGGCATTGTGAATTTCTTATTTTCTTCCTGTTGTTGATTTTGTACGGTGGCTTTTCATTTAAGGGGATGCATAGTAACTGTGTAATAGAGACTATCATATCCAGATATGAAGATACAATGCAGTGTGCATCTCTACTTTCAGAACAAGGATGGACTGCTAATGAAACTGTCTAATATATTGACAATAGGATGCTGGAATCCATCATTGTTCATGCTCGCAATGGCAGGATACCCTTAAATAGCAGAATGATGGATTTATGACTGTTAATGAAGAACTAAACTATTGTAACAACATAGGGGGAAAAGGATTTTGGGAGGGAGCAATGGAAATCCCAGAGCCTATGTAACTATATCATAAAATTAAAAAAAAAAAGGAAAAAATAAGCCTGACAGTCCACCCCAAGGGAAAAAAATTTTTTTCAGGAGAAGAGGCAAATGATAAGACAGAGTATCATTCAATGAAAAATTTAATAAATTATTCCAGGATGGAATAAATACAGGGTTTAGACAGAAAAGATTTAGAAAAGCTCCAGCATTGTGTATTTACAGCATTATTTATCCCTGAGAAATTTTAGGCTCTGACAGCCGAGAGACAGTGTTTGTAACACTGTAATACAATGAGAAGTATGCACTTTGTTCCTGGTACCTTGGATACTTGTAACTGTTACCCTTGGAACCATCATACGATAATGCCAGCTTATCCATTAATGATATGAGCAAGGGCCACTGGATGACTTTTGGATGGGGTATTCTCACCAGAATGAGCATGTCAATGGAGAAGGCAGGTGCCGGAGACTGAGTCATTGCCACTGGCAGTTACTGAATCAGTCACAGACACAGTCTGGAACCCCCACAGAACACCTACAGTACCGTGTTCCAGAGAACCCCTAGTGTAGTGTACACAGCCATGTGCCAGGATGAGGGTCGTACTTGATCTTCAGGGGAAGAGTATTTGGAAGCCTAGTGGGAGATTCTTGGGTCATTTGGAGCCTTGACTGCCCACCCCAGTTCTCACTTGACAGTTGTTATAAAAGGGATCAACACAATAGACCCCCCTCTTGGCTTGCTAGCACTGTATGTAACTGCTTGCTCCATCCAACACATGCTCTTCCACTGTCATACCTCCCATCTATCAAGGGGCCTGATAAAATACAGCTGATATAAACATCATGTCCTTGAACTCCAAATCAATCCCCCTTTTCTCTGAAAAAAGCTTGCTAATGACAATGACAAACTGGTAAATGCAAAAAAAAAGTACTTCAGGGCCCGGCGCGGTGGCGCAAGTGGTTAAAGGTCCTCGCCTTGCACGCCCGGGATCCCATATGGGTGCTGGTTCTAATCCCGGCAGCCCTGCTTCCCTTCCAGCTCCCTGCTTGTGGCCTGGGAAAGCAGTCGAGGACGGCCCAAAGCTTTGGGAACCTGCACCCACGTGGGAGACCCGGAAGAGGCTCCTGGCTTCGGATCGGCGTAGTATCGACCCGTTGCGCTCACTTGGGGAGTGAATCATTGGACGGAAGATCTTCCTCTCTGTCTCTCCTCTCTGTACATCCGTCTTTCCAATAACAAAATAATAAAAATAAATCTTAAAAAAAAAAGTACTTCACTAAGTTTTTTTTTCTAATTTTTGTTTTTCATGATACAGTTCCATAGGCTCTGGGATTTCTCTTTCAATCCTCCTCATGGCTCTGCTCTCCCAACTGTTTTCCATCATATTATTGTAAGAGTATATTCCTTCAAAAGCAGTCACAAGGTCATCAATCTGCTATTTAAGTATGTCATGACGTTGTAGATGTAGGTAATGCTACAGAGTCCAGTATCCTATTGCAAAGATTATTTTAACAGCTGAGTTGGGACTTCATTTTTGGGTGGGCTGGGGGATTTATTTATTTTCATTGGAAAGTCAGATAGAGAGAGAGGAGGAGAGACCGTGAGAAAAATCTTCCATTTACTGATTCACTCCCCAAGAGGCTGCAATGGCAGGGGCTGAGCTGGTCTGAAGTCAGGATCCCAGAGCTTCCTCCGGTTCTCCTACACAGGTGCAAGGACCCAAGGCTTTGGACAATCATCGATTGTTTTCCCAGGCCACACGTAGGGAGCTAGATGGGAAGCAGGGCTGCCAGGAATAGAACTGGTGCCCATGTGGCATCCCCGCACGTGCAAATTGAGGACATTGGCCACTAGGCTACCATGCCAGGTCCAGGACTCCATTTTTACTCAGGAGTAGTGATGTAGTGTGTGTGTACCTGAATGTTTATTGATATTGTATTTTGCGTGAATGTTGCTTTACATCAGAAAGAAAATATAATATTTGGGGAGTGGGACTGGCTTATTTCACTGAGCAAAATGGTCTCTAGAGGGGAACATTTTGTTGCAAATGATAGAGTTTCATGATTTTTAATGGCTGAGTAGTATTTCCTGACATATATGTACCACAGATTAAAGAAAAGATCTATTTTATTTTATTGAAGAAGCAGACCAGATTTACAAAGAGAACAAGAGACAGAAAAAAAAGCTCTTGCACCTGCTGGTTTGCTCCCCAAGTGGCCACTATGACCAAAGTTGAAGCAATCAACTGAATCAGGTGCTGATTCTTGGCTTTCCATGTGGGTGCAGGGTTTCAAAGCTTTAAGTCATCCTCTACTGCTTTCCTAGGCCAGAAGCAGGGAGCTTGGCGGGATATAGAGCAGCTGCGACGTGAATTGGCACCATATGGAATTCTGGTACTTGCAAGGCAAGGATCTATCCATTGAATAATCTTACTGGGCCCACCATAGTTTCTGTATCCATGCCTCTTTTAACGAGCAACTGGGTTGTTTCCATGTCTTTGCTATTGTAGATCGTGTGGCTATAAATGTAGAATTACAGATCCCTTTCTTATATTCAGATCTCATTTCCTTGGATATATTCCTGTATGTGGGATAAATGGGCATGATGGTGAGCCACTTTCAGTTGTCTAAGCATCTCCACACTGAATTCTGTAGTGACTATACAAGCCTACCCTCCCACCAACAGTGAAGGGGAGGGTACCTTTCTTCCCATATGCACACCCGTAGGTGTTGTTAGTAGAGTTATGAGTGTAGGCCAATCTCACTGGAGTTAGGTGGAATAATAATGTGTTTTTTATTTCTATTTCCGTGATGGATACAGCCCTGAGCATTTTACCATGACTATTAGCCATCTGCACTTCTCTTTTGAAAAATGTCTGCTCATTTCCTTCACCCATCTTTTTCACAGAGTTGTTGTTTGGCTGTCACTGAGTTTCTGAAGCTCTTCGTAAGTCCTGGATATTAGTTCGCTATCTGTTGTGTAGTGTGCAAAGATTTTCTCCCATTCTGTTGACTGCTTCTTCATTTTACTGATCATTTTCTTTGCTGTGCAGAAGCTTCTTAGTTTGATGCAGTCCCATTTGTTTATTTTGGTTTTGACTGCTTATCTCTGGCGACTTTTCTAAGAACTCTTTAACGATGTCTGTGTTTTGCAGAACACTTTTTATGTTTACCTCTAGTCGTTGGATGGATTCTGGGCACAGATTTAGTTACTTCATTCATTCAGAGCTGATTTTTGTATAATGTGAAGGTGGGGGTTTTGCTTCTTACTTTTGTTCGCTGATATCCAATTGTCCCAACAGCAGTTACTATAGAGACCAACCCTTCCCCCTATTTTTAGTTCCCTTGTATAAGATTAGTTAGATATACATGTATGTACTCACTTGCAGTGTTTCTATTCTGTTCCATTGACCTTCTCTATTTCTGCACCAGTACCAGGCTATTTTGATATCATTGCCCTGTAGTCTATCTTAAGGTCCAGAACTGTGATTCCTCCAGCTTTATCTTTGTTCTTCAGGATAGCTCTGATGGCCCGTGGTCTCGTGTGTCCAGAAGAACTTTTGTATCATCTTTTCTATTTCTAAGAAGAATGTTGCTAGCATTTTGTTTGGGATCACATTGAATCTGTGTATGACTTCCAGTAACATGGACATTTTGATGCTGTCGATCCTGCAGACTCAAGGACATAGTTAAGTTTCTCCGCATTGTAATGTCTTCTTCTATTTCTTTTTTTAATGTTTTATAATTTTCATCTCATATACTCCACATCTTTTGTTAGGTTTATTCCAAGGTATTTAAGATTCTTCTCCACTATTTTTAATGGGATTATATTTACAAATTCTCAGCCATGGAATTATTTGTGTATACTAGGACCATCGATTTATGTTCATTAATTTTGCATCCTGCTACACTGCCAAATTCTCTTATGCGTTTCAATACTGTCTTAATTGAGTCTTTGGTTCTCCTATGGATAGAATCATGTCATCTACAAGCAGGGATAATTTTAAATCCTCATTTTCATTTTGAATTTCTTTAATTTCTTTTTCTTGTCTAAGCTATAGTAAGGAATTCCAACAATATGCTGAACAGCAGTGGTGAATATGGACATTTTAGTGCAAAAGTTTCCAGGCTTTCCACCTTTAGTATTAGCTGGTATTGGGCTTTTCACAAATTATTTTGATTGTATTGTGGAATGGTCCTTCTATGCCTATCTTGTTTAGGCTTTTTAGTATGAAGCGGTGTTGGAATTTACCAAACGCCTTTTCTGCATACAGTTTTTCTCTTCAATTTGTTGATGTGGTGTATCACATTTATTGAATCGCATAAGTTACACCATATCTGCACACCTGGAATAAATCTTACTGGTCCAGGTGAGTAGTCAGTCTGATTTATACTGTTGGCTTCTGTTGGCTAATATTTTGTTGAGGACTTTTACAAATCATTCATCAAGGATATTGGTCTGTAATTCTCTGTCTCTGTTGTATCTCCATCTGGCTTTGGTATTAAGGTGATGTTGGCTTCATTGAAAGAGTTTGGAAGAATTGCTTCCTTCTTATTGTTTTGAACAGTTTGTGGAGGATTGGAGTAAGTTCTTTAAAATGTTTCATAGTATTCAGCAGTGAAGCCATCTGGTTCAGAGCTCTTTTTTTGGTTGGAAGGGGTTTAATTCAGTCTCCATTTCTGATTTGTTGCCATAGAATAAATAGCTTGTCACAGTTCTGATTATTATGTGCTAGTCTGAGGTCTCCATTGTTGTATTTCCTTTTTTTTTTTTTTTTTTTTGGTCTCTGAGCCTTTTGATTTATATCTTATGCCTCTTTTTTTTTTAAATTTGGGACGGTGGGGAATCTATTTTACTGATTTTCTGAAAGAAGCAGTTCTTTGCTTCATTCATCTTAAGTGTTTTTCTTTTGGTCTCTATTTGGCTTATTTTCATTTTTATAATTTCTTTTCTCCTGCTAATCTTGAGAAGCTTTGCTTTTTTTTTCTTTTTTAGCTCTTTCAGACATATAAGTAGCCTTTTTACGTGGTATTTTATTGATTTCTTAACATAAGGATTGATGGAAATCAACTTTCCTCTTTGCTTTCAAAACTGCCTTGATTGTATCCCATAATTTTTGATACGTTGTATTGACACTTTCATTTGTTTCAAGCAACTTCTTAAAACTTTCCAATGTTCTTATTTTATTTTGTGTTATTTACTTTATCAAATTTTATTTTTTTTGGTGATTTTTATATAGTTAATTAGGGTCCAAAGGGACAAGGGCTGCAAGAAAGTGGGTGAGACCATTGTTGCCACATTCTCTTTTTTTTTTTCTTCCTGTATCTGGAGGAAGAGAGGAGATAAAGGGAGAAGTGGTTTTGATAGTTCAAGAGTTCTGAACTGTTGCTGATTTTGCCACTCCAAGCATGATGAATTCTCTCCAGAATCCACTGGCTGACACAGTCCACGTTGGAATCTCCATTTCCCATATTTTCACTGCCAACGCTGGGCGGGAGTAGTTGATCAATTTGTTCTGTCCTCTGTCTTCTGTTTATTACACAAGGTATCCTCTGCAGGTTCTAATGTACTGCTATCTCTTCCATGTGCAGCTGGATATGCTGTCCACTGCTCTGTCTAAACCACTGAGGAGGTCCAGCTCTGACACATGAAATCCACCATCAGACCATGGAACCTGAAATTCTCTCCATGGTTGGAGTTCTGAGTCCAACAGTTCGGTTTGGGGGAATCCCTAAAGAAACCTCATCTGAGGTGATTCCACCTGATTCTTATGTGTGCTTACCAATACAGAGTCCAGCACAGTCCATTGCGCATCTCAGACCACACACACACTGGTGGTTGCAATTGCTGGGTCAGTTCTGCCTCCAGCCCTGTCTTCTACACAAGCCAAAGAATGTTGCAGCCTAGAACAATCCTGCCCACCACACACTCAGCTTTCACATGCCTGGTCCGCCCCATTCCAAAAACAACCCACACTTACGAAAGAATGGAGCTACCTTGCCCATCCTACCCAACACCCAGGCCTAGGAGGTATGACCCACTAGGGGAGTTGCCCAGGTTCCCCCTCTTGGCTCATACCCAGACCCAGATATCACACATGCCAACAGGTGCCAGACCCCCACATGGCACAGCCTACCCTCTCCATCCTGGCCTATGTATGAGCTGGTGAATGTTTCAGCCTGGCCTACCACGCCCTGTTTTAGGGTGTCCATGTGGGTGTTGCAGCCTGGACCTCCCCAACCTGTTCCCAACCCCAGTACACATGAGTGTTGTTGGTTTCCATGGTCACAACTAACTCAGCATATCTCCACCCCAACACTTAAACTAACCAGTGGAACTTGCATTTCCACTGGGTTAGACCCTATATCCCCCACAGAATCTACAACCAGACCTGGTTCTCTAGTGTGCTGGTTAGTGTCATGGCCCTGCTAAATGTGATCTGGCTCTTGTTTCAACACTATCAGGTATTGGGTTCTAGCCCTGCTAGACAGATTTCCAGCCCTAGCTTTCATGTTGGCTGGCATGTGGTGGTCAGCAATGTTCCAGGCTAGCAAACCCATCCCAGAACTCCCATGTGGGCTGATGCAGTGTCTTCTGGTCTCTTCCCTCCAAACCACCAGGTCTCAGTCCTCTGGTTTACTTTCAAGTACAGTGGCCTTGTCATTGGGAGGCTCTCTAGTGTCATTCCTCAGCCACCCACCCCCCAAAATCATATTTTCTACCCGCCCCCTAAATATCATATTTTATCTCTGATATAAGGCAACATTCATGTAAAATACAAAATCAATAAATGTGTAGGCACACACACATCCAAGCATGTCCCTCAGTAGTAATTCCTCACCTGGGCATGAATCCACAGGTCATCACTCACCCTCACCTGTGCAATCCCCCAGTCTCCCTGAAAATACACAGCTTCAAGTCCCCCAGAGCACACCGCTGGGCAGCCCAAGGTTTTCACTCAGTGCCATTGGCACTCGGGCCACCCAAGCAGCCACCAGACCTGGGTGGGGGAAGATTCCTCCTCCCCTTCCCTCCTTGGTGGCTGGGGTCCACCCAAGCGGCTGCAGGACCCAGGTGGGGCTCAAGCCATTTTTTAATTTTCTTCTTTATTTCTTCTATAACTCATTGTCCATTTAGAAGCATGTTGTTCCAAATATCACATATCTTCTGGGGTGTTTTGACATGTTGGTGTCAAGTTTCATTCCATGATGGTCTGAGAAGATGTAAGTTATGATTTCAGGTTTTTTTAAGACTTACTCATTTTTATTACAAAGTCAGATATACAGAGAAAAGGAGAGACAGAGAGGAAGATCTTCCATCTGATGATTCACTCCCCAAGTGACCACAATGGCAGGTACTGTGCCAATCCAGAGCCAGGAGCCAGGAACTTCCTCCAGGTCTCCCACATGGGTGCAGGGTACCAAGGCTTTTGGGCCGTCCTAGACTGCTTGTCCAGGCCACAAGCAGGGAGCTGGATGGGAAGCAGAGCTACCAGGATTGGAATCGCTGCCCATATGATATCCCGGCATGTTCAAGGTGAGGACTCTAGCAGCTAGGCCACCACGCCAGGCCATGATTTCAGTTTTTAAAAAAATTTTGGAGGCCCATTTTGTGGCCTATAATATGATCAATTTTGGAGAATTTTCCTTGTGTTCATTACACCTTTGTCTCCTCTTTTGCACTTGGTCATTGCAACACTGATTAGTGGGTTCTTCATCTTGGGGTTGGTTTTTAAGTTGTGTTGTCCACAGTTCTACAAGTCAACCTTAATGATCCTATTTAGTGCCTGGATCTCCATTGGCCATCACTCATGCCATTCCGTCCAATAAGTTTCAGTTCTGTGTTTCTGCGCCATGCTGATACCACTCTCTGTAGTCCTGGTTCCAGGCTTACCACTCCCCACTGTGATCCCATGCTGTGGCTGCACCTTTTCCTGTTCAGCCTTTCTCCCATTCCTGATTCCAATAGTACCTGGGACTAGGAAGACAACTTTGACTTTAGCTTATATCACAGGGTTTCAATGGTGTTCAATACACAGAATTTTTTCCCTCTTCTTTCTGGAACCTGCTGGCAATTAGGTCTGGGGCAACCCGGACCTATGCTAAATGGAATCTATGGTATGCTAAGACAGCATCGTTTTCCTGGTGGAACCAGTGCAATGCATTGAGATGGAAGTGAGTCCTCACCTGACTTAACATGTGCAGTTCGCTGTTGTTGCTCCCCATGCCCTACTCCCTTGAAAATTTACCATAGTTCACAAAACGGTGCCTGATGTGTGTAGAAGTTTGGGCTATAAAATATACCCTGTTCCACCAACTGCTTGGGCTCTGCCATGCTGCTTCTACTCATAGTTGGATTAAGCAAATCAGCAAGACTCACAGTTCTATGGCTGGGCTCCTCTTGGTTGCAGTTCCTATCACCAATGGGCATCTGCTCACTGCAGCAGTGCTCTATTGTATCTGATGCTTCCAAATGTGCGTGGTGTCCCTCTGCCATCTACCTGTGCTCTCCTAATCCTTGGGATCGCATCCTCTCACCTTCACCCCAGCTAATTCTTCACCTGCCGCAAATCTACCCTCACCCTATTCCGCCATCTTGAAAACCTTCACTGAGTTCTGTACAGAGAATTTGTAGATATTTAGACAAATTGAATAGAAATGTGGGTATTCTGGGAACTTTATAAATAACTTGCATCAAAACCAGAGGGCGGTCATGTGTGACTCAACACTTAATCTGCGCAGTCTGCATGGATTCCAGGAAGTTAATAGCAGAATTGAATCATGTTGTCAGACATCCAGTTGGTGTCCACAGAGAACCAAAGAACTTATTGGCATGGGATACTCACATTTGGCATGCAAAGTGTTTTGAGCAGAGGAACAAATCTTTCCTGTAACACTTGTGGTCAGCATTGTAGAGCAATGGGCTGAGCTACCACTTGCAACACAGGTATCTCAGAACATCAGCTTGTGTCCCAGATGCTCTTCTTATGATCCAACTCCCAGCTAATGTGCCTGGGAAGATGGTGGGAGACAATCAAATACTTGGGCCCCTACATCCCTGTGGGAGATCCAGATGGAGTTCGTAAGTTGTCCCAGTTCTGGTTATTTCATCCATTTGGCGAGCAAACTGCTAGATAGAAGGACTCTCTGTTGCTCTCTCTCTCTTTCTATCTCTTATTCCTTAGCTCTCTTGATCTTACTCTGTGTTTCATAGAATAAATAAATCTGAAAAACTGAAGTTTTTTGAGGGAAAAATCACAAGATCAGGAATCACAATGGCTTTTGATTTCTTAGTAGCAATATAGGAAGCTAAAAATGATTGGAGCAATTCAAGGAAAATAAAAATCATTCATGATTCATTATTTAAATTCCAGCCAAACTTTTGATCAAGTGTGATAGTGGATTAAATCCAGATATGCAAGACCCAGAAAAATGTACCTCTATACATAATTCACAGAAAAGCCTCTTCAGGTTACACACCACCAAAACAAAAGGTAGGCGGACTTGGACTACAATATGCAAAGCACATCACACAGTAGAGAAATGATGAGAATTCCATGAAGATTGGCAAAAGGCAAAGGAAAAACCTGGGCTAACTTCTGTACACCAGGTACAGAATGGATCAGTCAGAAGGCTACAGGCATAATCTCTTTTTAAGTAGTAAGTTGCTACCACTCACACTACAATTAAATCTATTTTGATAACTTTTTCTTTGTGGCCCCCCTCACAGAATTTCAAGCATTAAAATCATTTGCATAGTCCTACTGGAGATGATTTTATTTACAGTGGAGTTTTGTAGAGATTAACTGACAAGTGATAGTACAATACACTGACTGCAGAAGCAGATATGAGAAGCAGCTGTTTAATTAAGTTGAATATTGAAGAGTTGAAAATATGTAAACATTACTATTCTTACTACTGCATTTTTTTAACTTTTAAAAAAAGATTTCTTTTCATTGAAAAGACACATTTACAGAGAAAGGGAGAGACAAAGAGAGAGAATTCTGCTGGTTGACTCTCCATATGACCATGATGACCAGAGCTGAATGATGTGAAGCCAAGAGATTCTTCTGGGTCCCCATGTGGATGCAGGAGTCTCAAGTTCTGGAACATTCTCTACTGCTTTCCCAGGTCTTAAGGAGGGAGTTGGATCAGAGGTGGAGCAGCCAGAACTAGAACCAGCATCCATATGACATAGTGGCACTTGCAGGTGGAGGATTAGCCATTTGGGCCATTGACACAGCCCCAATATTTTGCTTTTTAAAATGTGGTGGCTCACCAAAATGTTAGCAAGGTATTGTTTAGCATTTTTAAGACATCAATAATTCTTTTATAATTTTTTAGTTTTAATTTCCAATGTGACCAACACAGTAACTATGGCCTCCAAAATACAAAGTTTCTTGTGATGTCTCATCACAGTAAAAGTAGAAATCGTTTCTGGATGTGTCAGTGGGTTGTAGTCTTCACTAACTCTCTGGCATGTTGGCAGATTGGGACCTTCATTATGCAAGTTTCAGATTCCAGATGGAGACAAGCAGGGCATGAACAAGAAGGAAACAGAAAGATGTGAGTAATCACGCCTGTGGCTCACCATGGAATATACAGGTCCGCACTGCTTGTGGACAGACAGCCCAGCCATGCATGACCACTGAGCATGTGGATGAAGAGTGAGCATCAGCTATAAGCAGTTCCCAGGACATAATTTAAAAATGTACGTTAGTAGCAATTTTTGTTCCAAAAACATATTGGAATGATTTTTCAGATATGCTAGAATGAAGGTATTGAAACATATATTCAGTCAATTAAAAATTTTTTTAAAGATAGAAAGCAAACTTGAGACCAAAGTTTGAGAATTACTGATTTAGTCCACTGATGGAGACTTTGGCTTCAGTTACTATTAAGTAGACCCTAGCAAAACAAACACCACCATTATAAACTCCAGAACAATCAGAAAATTGAGTAGAAAAAGAAGACTAATCATAACTTTCTACATGACTCAGTTGAGCAGAGCATTTACAGATAGTAATTTAAACTAATATTATCTAATCAAAACTATGAACTAACTCTATTAAAGACTAGACAGGACCAGGGGTTCAGGGAAGGTCAACAAAACAGAGTAACTCTTGGATCACACGCAATGCCAGCATCTGAAATCAGAATGCTATCCTCAGGCCTGTCAGCTCGGCTTCCCATCCAGTCCTGGATGATGAGCCTGGGAAAGCAGCAGGTGCTGACCCAATCACTTGCACCCCTACCAGGGTGGACTACCATGTTGGAGTTCCTGACTCTTGGTTCCAGCCTGGACCAGCCCTGGCAGTTGCAGTATTTGGGAATGAAGCAGCAGATGGAAGATCTGTGTGTGTGTGTGTGCCTTTCAAACAAAGTAAACAAAAAAACTTTAAGGGAAAGAGAGAACATGCACAATTCTTTGATGGTGGAACTGACCTGGGAAAAGGCAGATGACAGATTAGGGCCAGGAAATGGAAGCCACATACATCCACACCTTATAAGATCCTACCTCCCTACATGAGAGTTCCATGATCTTTCTCAGGAGGTGCCTCCTCTCTTCCCGGGGCCTCTTCTTCCTGTGTACCATGTAACCACGGTTCTTTCCAACCTCGTAAGAAGCCTGCAGTGGTGAGGGGAGCTCTCTGCTCTCAGAGGAAGCAGGGTACTTCCTTCGGCACTTTTCTCTCCCTCCCTCACTTCTCATCTCTTCCGCTTCTCTACCTCTCTTTCTTTTCCTCTTCCTGGTCCAGTCTATTCCTGAACAAGTGTGTGTGTGTGTGTGTGTGTGTGTGTGTGTGTGTGTGTGTGAAACTGTGTTACACTTCTCATCTTTTAAACATTATCACTTTGTGTGTCACGTCTGCACCTGTTCCTTGAATGCTTCTATAGACAAGAGCCAAGAGGCTGGCCCCTACCAAGCCTCCAACAAGAGGTCAGTGGGTAACAGATAATTCTGTACAAGAAGACACTGCAGATATAAAATGAAATCACCAGAAGACAGCCAAACAAGGTAGAAATGGTGGCTCTACAATGGAAGTGAGGAATATAAACTTTGGGAGAGCCTAAACTTAGTTCTGAGACTGAGAAAGGAAGAAAGCAACAAAAACACACTTGCTCCACACTCTGATTGGAGTCAGCATCTGCAGGAAGAGGAGCAGCACCGCACTGCACACTGCTCCCAGCGTCACACAGCCAGGAGGCAGCCAAGGCATCTCCCAGGCTCCTCCTACTCAGCTAGGAGCGCTGCCTATGGCATGTTGTCCTCTCTTGTCTGCAGCTGGTGCAGCTTCAGAGTGTGTAGTTGGTGTTCCCTCTCTTCTACATTTTCCCATATACAACAGCCTCCTTCTTAGAATCTGTGTCCCCACCTTTCTGTTACAAGCTGGGGGAACGTCTCCCAAGATGGATCCTGTGCTAACACCTGCAGTGGCTCAGTATATTCCTTTCAGTTCGTCATTCTCTTGTCTCTAGAAAAATAAAGAAGAGTTTTTCTTGAATAGGGAAAATGGGGGAGAGGGATCTGGTATTTCCTTAATGATTTCTGCAGAACAATTAGATTCCAATTATGCACAAGCTTGTTTGCGAGCTGAAAACACACACACACAAAGAAGTCTTCATTTTTTTCTCTTAGAGTCCTAGAAGATCAGCACATTGCAAATACATTCTCAAGAGTGAAGGCCAGTGTCAGCTGTATCACAGTGGCCAGGGCATGATAAGAAAGCCACACACAAATGAACGGATGAGAGAGAGAGATGCAACAAAGACAGATTTTCTTGAACACAAGTCTTTCAAGTTATCCTTACTGCTACTGGATTCTTTAAAGCGGAGTGACAGGGAGGAAGGGGGAACATAGAGGGAGGCAAAGGGGGACACCTCCTAGCATTGGTTCACACCCCCCAACAGCCAAGACCAGGCTAAGGCAGGGATCTGGAGCTTTCTCTGGGTGACAGGGGCCCCTACACACAGACCATCTTTGGCTACCTTTCCAGACAGGGAGCTGGATTGCAAGAACAGCAGCCCAGGTTGGAATTGAGCTATGGAATGGAACGTGAACTGAAATACGCGGTGCATTAAGTTAGGACCTACTAATAGTATGTCCTACCTAGTATTAGCATGTTGATGGCCAATGTATTTCCATATCTTACACATCTCTCTTTTCCCCTTCACTGTAGAAAAAGAATAGACTACAGAAAATAGAATAAAATAATGTATGCATGATTTGATTAAGATTCCACCACTATAACAAAGTTGGAAATCTAACTATTCATGTGAGGAAGGTCAGACACTTTTCAATTTGGGGTGGGAACATAAAAAGCCATACCAAGGACAGGGGTGTGTGATTTGATGCAAAACAATTGTTCATTTGAGAACCACTAGCATTTAGAGGAAATGCTGAAAGTAGAGTTGAGAGAGTGATTTGTGGCTCTAGCCCTGCTACCTACCCCCTAATGTAGTCCCAATTTTGCAAAACGAGAGGGCTACACATTGTCATCACTGAGGTAATAATTAAGTTAAAAGATTATTGTATATTCTACCAACAATATTCTGAATGATGGAAACAGGCCAGGCTGAGTTAAACCAAAAAAAAAAAAAAACCCTACCTAGTCTTTAAAATAGAAAGGAAAATAATATTTCATTTGTGATTTATGGATTAAGTCATACAGAATTCTGTACCAGGTTTGTTCTCTGACATACCGATGCCAGGCATTTTTATTTGAGCTCTTTGCTGGTTGTCTTTCTTCCTGATTCTAAATTCAAAAGTGGTTTCTTGTCCTGATTCTATGTGGACAAAAAAAAAATGTAGCAATACTTAAGTAACATGTGATGAGGCTTGTCTCATTTCTACAGCTTGTACTGCAATTATTTTTTTTTAACTGAGGGTTGTTAAAAATGTACCTGCAGCCAGAGCTTACAAATGCAAGAGAAGTGCTTGATTAGCTGTAATTAGGGGTTCCTGAAAATAAATACTAAATCACAATTTGCGCATTCAAAGAGCATTAGTGGGCATGAAAGGGGAAATACATTAAAAAAGAAAAAAACAGCCAAAGAAAAGTCATCAATAAAGCTACCACTTAGAGATGGCCACCTTGGCAGATTGCACCTTTGCTGGCATCTTTCCATCCCTTCCTTGGCAGATGGAATAGATGAAGTGGTTCAGAGGCACATTACGAAGGCTTAGTGTACCAAATGTCACACAAATGAAATTTACCTGTGTCGTAACTGCAGCTGTGAGGCGACCTGGTCTCTGCTAAAGAAAAAAATAAAGGATGCTGGGGCAGCCGGGAGAAGGGAGACATTCCTGGTTTCTTTCTCTCCTTCTTTTCTAGCCTCCCTTTGGTGAAACCCAGCCAGGGCCAACTGCTGTCAGAGAGCTTGGATCCCACTCTCACTTGTGAAATGTTTCATGCCCCAGCTTTGAATTCTCTCTGAGAGAGCAAGACCCTGGAGTAAAGTTTCAGATATAAATGCCCATAACACTTCCACTACCCATCTCATGTCACCTTTGCCTCCAAATAGAAACTTGACTAGCTGGGTCTCTTCGTTTTTATTGGCTTTCAGTCCTTAGTCACCTACTTCGAGGCTGCCATTATCGCCCCCACACACGGACCTGTTCTGCTGAATGTTTGAGTATTAAGAGGCACCCAGTGGAGTGGGTGTTCAGGACACACCAGCTGGTGTGTCTGCATCCCATTTTGGGTTGAGCACTCTGAATCCACTTTCCCTCTAATGCATACCCTAGGAGGGAACAGATGATACCTCAAGCACTTGGATCCATGTCACCTCTCTGGGAAACCTAGACTATGTTTGAGACCCCTGGCTGTTGTGGGTGTTTGGGGAGTGAGTCAGCACATGGAAGACTTCCTTAGAAAGGAAATGAAAATAGACAAAAGTTCTTTGTGGAAGAACCACTCCCCACACCCCCAGTCAGTCTCAGCTTCCATCCTGTGGGATGGATATTCCCCCCGTTTGATGGAGAGACTGCTGCTGTAGCTCTCAACAACAGCCTTGCCTTCACTCCTCTGAGTGTAGCACACCAGGTCCTGTTGATCATAGATATCAGGCAATTAACATGTGTGTCCGTGTTCTTTTCCTCCACATTGAGGCAAACCTTAGTAAATGTTCTTCTACTTTTTTTGCTTTGTTTTGCATGACTTGCACTTGCTTCTTGGGTGGCAGACATGGGGAAATCTCTTTTGTTAGGTGTGATATTTTCAGTAGTTATCTTCTTTTATTTCTTCTCCAGGATTATCATTGGATTCCTTAGATAGTTTGTGTCCCTCTTGGGTCCTTGCTTAGGATGCATTGGGTGCTAATTCCAGTACGTTTCCCATGATGGAGGCAGGCTTCTTGAATCTTGAGGTTCCTCGGTGGGGCAGGTGGAACAAGCACTGTTACTTATGGTGTTTAGGAAGCTCCTGGCCCTGGTTTCAGGCTGTTGCTTCACACACGTCAGCCTGTATTCATCAATGCTTCACCAGGCACTCGGTGAGAGTTCTCTGTGGATCTTATACTTCTCAGTGGCCTCTCCTGTTTGATAGTCTGTCCTGAGAACACCAGATATTTTATCCTCCTTGACTCTCAGATCCTTCTCCCCACCTCCTGAGGTCTACCGGGTTCCCCTCCCCATCCCAAGTCCTGGAAATCCATGCAAGGCAGGCTCACCTTCTTTGTTTCCTAGGTGATGTTGAGGGTCTACCAACTTGCATCTGATTTTTACTTATTTTAGGTGGAAGCATCAACCCAGTTGTCCATGAAAGTCCCCCAGAAGTCATTTCTCACCTGGACATGAACCCTCAGGTCACTGTTCTTTCCCTCCTTTGCCATTCCACAGTAGCCCCTGTAAGCCCACATCCCCAAGTCCCCAGTGCGGGCCGCCAGGTGGCCCCAGGGGTTAACCCACCTGTCCCTGCCTCAGAGACTGTCCAAGGCCTCCAGAGCACGTGCCTGCTGCTGCCACGCGAGTACTTCAGAAGTGCTTGGGCCTCCTCCCATGCCAAGGTGGAGGTAGCCCAAAGCCTCCCGGGATTCTGTCTACTGCCACCTCGGAGACGGTCCAAGGCCTTCCCTGTTCCCAACATTCCTGTGGCCCTGCCACCAAAGCAGTTAGTCATTCCATCTCTCATGCCTTAGATTTTGAAACTCAGTCCAACATTGGGGTCATTTAACAAGCTGTGAAGATAATCTCACAGAAGCTCTACTTCATTGTTTTGGGTACGAGTGAACCCATTCCTTTGGAGGGAAGAGATGAAGTTCACAACACAGATTTTTTTTTTTTTTCGAAGAAGTCTTTTCATCTCTCTTGCATGCGCTGACATTGCTAGTATTCTGGAACTTTCTAGGTAACCAGGAATCAGGCCTCAAGTATCCTTTCTGAATACAGATGTGGGATCTGTGTTACACTTCTGTGAGGTTCCATAGTCATCAGTATTTCCAGCCCAGGTCAACCACAGCCAGGCTCCCTTCCACATCATTCCTCCAGCTGCCTGTGCTCGGCCGTGGCAAATACCCCTAGGGGTGTATCAGCACCCCTGTTATTCTGTCCCAGGCATTTGCTCCAACAGTGCCTCACTGAAATAAGCTTCTAGCCATCTCTTTATGCCAACGGTAAGTACACCTATAGGATGAGTTTCTAGAACAAGAAACTGTCAAGTCGCTCCAGAGGGATTACAGCAATTACCTCCCCCACTCCGAGTGCATAAAGTGATGGTTCTTCCACCTTCTCCGAACACAGCACCTCACCCAAACCCGGATCTTTTCCAATCTGTGGTAAAATAAATAAATAAATAAATAAAATCATTCTCTTAAATATCTGTTTTCTACCTTATGAATGAGATGAGGCATATCTTACACTGCTTAATTCATATGTTTTCTTGTTGTGTAACATGCGTGCCACTGTGAGAAGCATCTGAATGGGCTCTGGTTCCTGTCTAAGGGGCTCCACTCTGATCCTGCTGATGGCCTGGGCAAAGCAACAAAGAACAGCCCAAGTGTTTGGGCCCCTGCCACCCCTGTGGGAGACCCTAAAGCAGCTCCAGGCTGCTGACCTTGGCCCTGCATTGTTTCCAACCATTGTAAATAAACATCATGCAAGTGAATTCGTGGATGGAGGATCTGTCTCTCCTTTTGTCTCCAACTCTGAAGTCAATAAATAAATCTTTATAACAATGTTTCTGGTGTGTGTTTGCTATTTTCCAAATTGACCTGTTGGCACTCTTTTTTTTAAGGAGCGGGGAGCCGTGTCATATGCATGGTCAACACACTTTTCCATGGTGAGCAACGGCTCAAGACACAGCTAATACAACTGGGGGCTCTGAGCTGCGCCCCTCATGTCTCCTCCAGCCACCCAGATGTGACCCAGCTGCCTTCTCACTCCCAGCAGCCCAGCAGTGGAGAGTCAAGGGTGCCCTGGCCAGTCACCATGGGAACTACCCCACCCACAGCTTCTATAATTCAAAGGTTTCTGCAGGCATTCACATACAGCAAATTAGCACATCAGCAGGGAAAGATTTCCAGACTCACACCTCTGATGGTGACTGCCATTTGAAGGCAGCTTCACGTGGTGGGGTAATTGGTTACAGCGTGAGTGTGCATGCTGTCTTGGCTGTGATGTTACTTCTTTCTCCTATTTGTGCAGCCGGCCCCCAGTCCTGGGCACTGGCCAGTGTGGTAAGCGGAGTGTCATCCAAAGCTGCTTCAGAACCATCTCTGAACAGTCTATCAGGGACAGCCCATGCTCACTGCGTGCACGAAGCGCGGACAAGTTGGTTCTCTGGAGTCCAGAGGGAGGACCAGCAGGAAGAGGGAGCAGAGCTGTTCTGAAGGAAGGAGGTTTAGCTGTTGACAGCATTTAGCTGGGGTCCCATTCTGGAGGCTGAGGGCCGTGCACTTGGAGGTGTGTGGCGCCCCAAACCCTGGGATTCCAAGCCAAGACGAAAAAAAAAAAAAAAAAAAAAGTCCTCAGTCCCGCTGAAGATAATGACCAAGTGGCCTGGCTAACTCCAGGGAACCACATTTGTGAGACAGTTGTCACCCAGCCTGAGGGTTGGCCCTACTTCTGTTCTACAATCCCCGGGAATGGTGAATGACCATAGGATGCTGTAAGGACTGGTCTGTCTGTCACCTCTGCGTCATTTACAAAATGGGATCGCCCGAATGGCTCTCTGCTGCCCCCTAGTGGGGACGCTAGAGGAGGTCTGAGCATTTGGGGAATTGGAAATGTACCGACTTCACTTTCTTTTTTTTTTTTTATTATTATTATTGTTGCTTACATTGTATTATGTAGTACAGCTCCATAGGTGCTGGGGATTCCCCCCACCCCTCCCACACCCCTCCCCCCATAGTGGATTCCTCCACCTTGTTGCATAACCATAGATCAAGTTCAGTTGAGATTCATTGCTTGCAAACACATGCCTAGCATAAAGTTCCGTGTCCTATTGTCCAGATAAGTTCAGTGGCCTCTTGGGGAGACCTTCTATGGTCTGAAGATAGGTCTAACAGAGTAAAGATCCGGTCAGTTAAAAGCCCCAACAAGGCACCGACTTCACTTTCAACATCAGTGAATCCCAGAGCCTGTGAAACTGTGTCACATAATGCAATGTAATTAATAAATATATATATATTAAAAAAGAAAAAAGAAAACACAGACGGAAAAGATAAAGTTTCTAAAGACGATTTTCTCCCGAGGGTGTTTAGAACTAAGTGAATTGTTCGAGTGAATCACTCAGGCTCCATGAACTCTTATGCTTTGCTAAGAACATTTTAAAGTTGATACTTTGCGATCTTCCTATCAAGACAAAAAAAAAAGTACACTTGGGCTTTCTGGGTCTCGGTGTTTACTTACATGATTTTAATTTGCTCGGCTTAATTTCTCACCATCTTGTCTGTAAAGCCCTTATTCCTAAACTAAAGCTTACTGAAGGGGTGTAAAGAAATTACGCAGATTCTCAAATTCTCCACAAACCCTACTGATAGGATACATGCTAGGTCTGAATTAAAGATTTATTCAGCACTTTTGCATTACCCAAATGAGTCTGAAAGTATTATTCTTTCTGAAAGTCAGTCCTGGAACATCCAAAAATCATGCAGTAATCACTAGTAGGATGGAAGAGTTGTGAGCCAAGTCCCTATGTGACTTTGTGTTTTAAAACAACTTTCCAGTAGATGTTAATTCCTCAGATAAAATACAAGCGAGCAAGAACATAAACACACTGAGGTCTCCTCTCCTGGAAACCAGATGGACAATCTAGGTTACGGCACCCGGATACATTACTTTGTAACAGTAATGGATTGAATATGCAGCCAAAATTATGTATGAAAACATCAGAAAAATGTGTAACATGCCCTTGTTGTATCAGAAGCCACTTTCTAGGCTGTGGAGGCACAACAGGAAGTAAGAACCAGGAGATGACATTTGAAATTGATAGAAACTATTGCATAAAATCTGGGACAATGCAACCTAAAAAAATCACAACTTTGGCAAATGTTTCCTGTGAAAATATTAGTTAAAATGACAACTACAATATGTTAAGCATTTTCTACACACCAGGGACTATGCCAAGATTATCTCATGCAGTGTCCTTTTTTAAAAGATTTATTTATTTTTATTGGAAAGGCAGATATACAGAGAGGAGGAGAGATGGAGAGGAAAATCTTTCATCCAATGGTTCACTCTCCAAGTGACTGCAATGGCCGGAGCTGGGCCAACCAGAAGCCAGGAGCCAGGAGCTTCTTCCAGGTCTCCCATGCAGGTGCAGGGTTCCAAAGCCTTGGGCCATCCTCTATAGCTTTTCTAGGCTACAAGCAGGGAGCTAGATGGGAAGCAGAGCTGTCGGGATTAGAACCAGTGCTCATATGGGATCCTGGTGCGTTCAAGGCGAGGACCTTAACCGCTACACTATCATGCCAGGCCCTGCAGTGTCTTATTTTTATTCTCATTTCACAGGTGCAGAAACCAAAGCCAAGAGAAATTGATTAACTTACTCGAATCACTGGCAAAAGGAAAGATGAACCTCAAGACAAGATTAATAAGAACACACTTGTTGTGATTGAAAAATAAGGCTCCTAGAATTTAATTTTCACATATACTTTAGGGTATTGCACAGACACATCTACAAGAAGTTTGAAGCCTCAAAGGACAGAGGTCAGCGACGTGCCTGAGAAGACCGTCTCAGAAGAGACCAGTGGACAACAGTCTGACATGGGATTTTGACCCACGGCCTGTGGATAATAATACCAGGTGTGTAAGCCTGACCCGAGGATAGTTGAACTCTTCAAAAAGTTAGTGGAAATGTGTACCATGACAAACTATGCATGCATTTCACGTTTTCCTGCACCAAAATAAATGTGTCTTTCTTGAAAGTAGGCATTTATTTATGAGAAATTGATTTTATTTCTGATGATGGTCCAGAAGGATGTATTTCCCCGTGGACCACCAATTAGGGTGGGAAGAGTTGAGGAATAGGGGAAAGTGGATGAGACAGACAATTGCTTCCAGTTTTTTTTCCCTCTGTCTTGGAGAAGTGGGGAGAGACGGGGAGAGAGTTGTTCCCAGCAGCCCAACCGCATCAGTCCCCAAGGATGTGGGACAGCAATTCAGTGTCATCCTAGGGTCCCTGATATGGAGCATGTCCTAAGGACACTGCTTAAGTGGTTTGTTACCTCTGAGAGGTTGTTGATTTCATTGCTCCAAGGTTGAGGAAATTCTTCCAAGGTCCATTGGCTGGTATAGTCACTTTGGAGTCCCCACTCACCCAGACACTTGCTGTCCACACTTGGCCAGGACAGTTGTCCAATTTGTTCTGCCTTCCATAGTACTATATGTCCTCTGCAGGCATCAACGAACCAGCTTTTATGTCCCCCATGAGCATCTGGGGATGCTGTCCACTGCACAGGCTTCAGCAACTGAGGAGGCCCATTTCTGACACATGTACTCTACAGCCAGACCACAGATCCTGTGATTTTCCCAATGCTTGAAGTTTTGAGTCCAGTGGCCCAGTTGGGGGTGGCAGGGTCTCCAAAGAAACCTCATCTTAGATGACTCCAGACACTGCTCTTGTGTGTGCCAGCCAGTGTGGTGCCTGGCTGAGGCCATCATCTACATCAACCTACATATGCATTGGTGTTTACAGTAACCAGTTCTGTCACCAGCCCAATCTCAAATGCAAACCAGTGGGTGCTGCAGCCGAGCCTAATCCTGCACACCCCACATTTGGCCCTCACATGCACCAGCAGGAACTGCAGCCTACTTGGAGAGACCCACTGCTCATCAGTGGGAGCTGCAAGCCCGTCAGAAGGGTGCCCAAAGATTCCCTACTAGGCCCACTCCCAACCCTGGATCATGTACTTCACAGGTGCTACGGCAGTCTAGCCTGACAGGGCTTGCCACCTGTCCTGGCACTTGCCAGCTGATGTTGCATCAAAGCCTGACCAGTTTGTACCTACTCTAGCTCACGCATGCACCCGTGGATATGGTCACTTAGGCCAGCCTGGCTCTACACCTAACCCACCTCATATGCAAGCCAACCCATTTCATAGCCCTGCCCGGTCTAGTCTGTCCCTGACTTTTATCATCAGATATTACACAAAACATACATGCATCAAAGCACTACACGGCAACCCAGAAACTGATACATTTTTATGAATTCACTAAAAAGGATTAGAAATAACTTTTTTTTTTTTTTTTTACTTTGCCCAGGAACTTCAGCAGAGCTCTTAAAAGCTGAGAACAATGTAACAGTTGTCAAGGCTTTTTCGGTTTCTAGACAGGAAGTGCTAAGAAGTCCTTGAAGGAATTCTGCAAGCATGAGCCTCTTTGCAGTTAGAATGGGGCGGGGGGGTGGGGAGGGGAGCATAAGAGGCTGTGGGAAAAATGTCTTTGTGAGAAGGTGAAGATATTGGGATATTTCTCCTCCCCCTGAGGAAGTGAACTGCTGCTGAATGACGTGATTCAACTGCAAAGACACTTAAGACAATAACAAGAGAGCCAATCTGGCAGACTACGATAAGGACACATCTAAACAGATGGAGAATCATAAGCCAGGGTGAAGAAGGGAAGCCATAGTCTTGGGAAACAGGACAGGACAGGCTGATGGCAGAGGGACACCTGGAGACCCATGGACAAGGGGAAGTAGCAGAGGCAAAATGGTGTTGCAGTGACCAGATGTTCCGGCGGTGGTCAGCAATCAGCAGAGCTCCACCAGTGGCGTGTGGGCAGGGGAGTTCACTCCGAGCTCAGGAGGAGGTGGACCCAGGGGTAGAACTGGCCATCTTCCTGATTTCCTTGATTCAACCATGAACAGAAACAGAGTGGCAGAGAACCCAAGCAGGTACGTGCAGGAACAAGATGGCTTTCACGGCCCAGAAACCCACAAGTACCACATTGAGTGCATTTTGTGTACTGAGGAAAGGGTTCTAATGGGGCCGGAAGAACAACAGTGAACTCCACATTGCTAAGCTGGGAGTTTCTGCTTTTCACCCTTTCACTCACAAATATTTTTAAAACATTGAAATGAAAAGAAAGCGTCATTTGCCCTTAATTAAAAAAATGCAAAGAGATAATAACCACACAAATGTATACGCATGTGAGATTCTCACTAAACAATTACATACATCACCAACCCCAGGGGGAGTGCACATACTATCCTAGGGCCCAGCGCTGTGACATCGCGACTGCTTGTGACACGACATCACAGCCAGTGTCAATTTGTGCCCTAGCTCATTGCTGCTGAAACAGTTCCCTGATAACAAACCTGCCAAGGCAACGGAAGATGGCTGTCACCTAGGCAGGAGACCATCACTGAGGTTTTGGTTTCCAACTGTTGCGGCTAGCTGGGAAATGAACCAGAAGATCTTGCTGCTTCTTTCACTCTGAATTCCAAAACATAAACCTTAAAAAGAAATCCCAAAGAATGCCCTAACAAAAACAGACAGCAAACAGAAACTAGCCCTAAATTCCTAAACTGATCGAGACAACCATGGATACACAATCATGCCTTCAGATACCCACATCTCTAAAAAGTCACGCCCATTAAGAGAGCATCCATTGACCCTCAATTATCATGGACATGACACTGATTTCAGTTAGAAATAAACACACACACCAGTGTGTAGCAGGTGGTACTAATATAAAAAGCAATGACCGGGTAAGTTACATACAAACACGTGAACAAAATCACTTATCCTAAATTTCGTGCATCAACAGATTCTCACAGAGCCTTTGCTAACTCTTGCCTAAATCTTGCATCCAATGACAACCTATGATGGCAAGACAATCAACAGACATCAGGCTAAAAATTAAACCTTTCAATTAGGTTGAGACAATCACAATCATTTGTTTGTTTGTTTATTTATTCATTTATTTATTTATTTCTTGGAAAGGATAAGCAAGACAGGGAGAAAAAGAGAGACTCTTCCATCAGCTGGGTCACTATCGAGATGCCGACAAGGCCCAGGGCTGCGTCCGACCAAAGCCACAACAAAGGAATTTGGTGTGAGTAGCCCACATGCTGGTGGGTGATGGTGTCCAAGCACTTGGGGCATCCTCTGCTGCTTTCACAGGCCATTAGCAAGGAGCTGCATAGACAGTGGAGCAACGGGGACTAGAAGAGATGTCCCTATAGGACAGGAGCACTACACGTGGCATCCTCAATGCCTACACCACAGCATAGGCCTAGATGTCTCATTCCTGGATGTCACTGCATGCACACACGTCATGCCTTATGCAACGGAGGCTCAGCTGGCCTAAGGAAAAATGACGGACACAGTGGGCTCTGAGTGGGTGGTGGTGATACCACTGAAGTCTGTGATTGGAGCCTCAGATCTTGCACTGGCAGCAGATGGGTTCACAGCAGCCACACTGTGAGCAGCAGGGCTTGCAGCAAGATGACTGACAACAACAGGGCTTGCAACAAGACGACTGACAACAGGGCTTGCAGCAAGACGACTGACAACAACAGGGCTTGCAGCAGGATGACTGACAACAACAGGGCTTGCAGCAGGATGACTGACAACAACAGGGCTTGCAGCAAGACGACTGACTACAACAGGGCTTGCAGCAGGATGACTGGCAGCAGCCACACGAGCCACAGCCGCCCTTGCAGGACCCACACGAGCCACAGCCGCCCTTGCAGGACCCACACGAGCCACAGCCGCCCTTGCAGGACCCACACGAGCCACAGCCGCCCTTGCAGGACCCACACGAGCCACAGCCGCCCTTGCAGGACCCACACGACCCACAGCTGCCCTTGCAGGACCCACACGACCCACACGACCCACAGCCGCCCTTGCTACCCCCACAGCTGGAGCTAGAACAGGAGCACACAGGCACACAGCAGCACACGGGCTTACAGCAGCACACGGGCACACAGCAGCTGGAGCCACAGCCCCCACAGCCGGAGCCACAGCCCCCACAGCTGGAGCCACAGCCCCCACAGCTGGAGCCACAGCCCCCACAGCTGGAGCCACAGCCCCCACAGCATCCAGAGCAACCCATGGTTCTTAAGCTGGAGGTGGAAGTAGAAGTCGAGGTCAGAAGAGCAGGTGAGGAGGGAGGTGTAGGTGTGGAGACTCCAAGGCCAGGGCCCTTTATATACCTGCCCGGGTCAATGGTGTGCTGGGCACGTGCCACTTCCCTTTTGGCCATTTCCTCAAGCTCATGTTTTTCTTAGCTGTCCTCTGTCCACTCACACTTCTTCCCTTACTCAATCTGACCTCTTCCTTGTCCTCGTTGGACTGCACACTGTGTCCTAGGAGTTCCTGCTTTCCCCAGCAGTCACCTGCTTCCTGTGCTGAACACACTAGAGTTAGGACGAGGGCTGTGGGTGCTCTACCCCGCACCTGTCCCATCATGGGGACGTTCTCTTCTGGGTGCACTTTGGTGCTCTTTGTGCTTTAGCTTTCATTGGCATGTGGCTCCTGGCTCTGAAAGGGATCTCACACACACCTTGCACTCCAGAGGAGCTGTGTTGTTAGGAAGAGGATTCTGGTCCACCTGCTCGCACTTGGCAATCAGCATGTGGGCCTGGCATGTGCTCTCAGGGAATCAGAGGGGACAGACACACAGGACTACTTCTGCGGCACGATTGCACAGAGTCAGATTGCTCTAGGGGGATAGAGACAAGGGTATCAGGGCCCACCCCGCCAATCACCAGACTACAGCAGAGGGGTCACCTCAGGGCTCCTGTGACAGCTGACTCTTTTCTGCACCTGGGATGGATATGGGTGTCTTAGCACCATAGGATTGGCTGCGTTCTAGGACAGTCCCTGGAACCCACAAAGGATAGGCTGTGCCCTCTTCCCTGGCAAAGTCTGCTTTCCATAGGTGAGCACTGACACTGAATGCCATCTGCAGGACCACAATGTGAGAGGAAGGCTAGCTGCATTGACCGGGAGAACAGGAATTGCCACAAGTCTTGCTCACCTGAGCAGGGATGGATAGAAGGTGGGAAGGAGAAATGAGGGGCCCTCCCCCTTGATCCTGGCTACTTACTCTACCCAGGGCTTGGGCCTCGGCACCTGAGGGGATATTGTGTGTGCTGCTGGCTTCAGATCTTTGGATACCAATTGCAGGTGGCATAAAAAGCCAGACTGGGGGATGTCAGAGAGCTGGTACTGAAAATAATCTTCTGTTGGCATTCAAGCAGACAATGAAAGAAAAACAAAAGAAGGACAGAAGGAAGGAAGGAGGCAAGGAGGGAAGGAGGAAAACAGGGAAAGAAGGAAGGAAGGAAGGAAGGAAGGAAGGAAGGAAGGAAGGAAGGAAGCGAGGGATGGAGGAAGGAAGTTGAAGGAAGGGAGGAAAAGAGACAAAGATGACAAGAAACATACCAATGAATTGTTGCAGTATCTGAAGCTGAGCAGAAAGCACATATGGACAGCCAACAAGTCCCCACTGAAAAATCATCCTTTATGTCCAATCCCACATTACATCAACTTCTCAAGATTCACCCAACCTCTATAAATCTTCTTATGCATTAGAACAACCAAAGGAAACTCCCCTCGCAAGATTGAGCTATGTATGAAACCAATAGAATGTAAAAGCATGGCTGAGTCCCATGCCCTTCACCCGAGCCCCAGGTCTTCTCGTCTGTGTCACTTAGCACAAGCTGTCCTGGACTGCCTTCATCCAAAGGAATCCCCTGAATGAAGACAGTGATGCCCAGGAGTCAGTCGCTTTTCCCCTTGACAAGAACCTGAATGGCCAGTGTTGTCTAGAAGGAAATTCACCATCTACATTCAAGTAAGCCTTCCCCTAGTATGGACTGGACTTTCCCAGACCGTTCTAAATGCCCTCAATATCCTGGACTCCATGAACAATCATGCATCCACGCCCCTCTCAGCCCTAACTGTGTGTCTCTAAGAACCTTCAGCCCTAACTCCTTGGGGAGCCCAGCAATTAGGCAATTAGGAAACAGTTGCCTGGCTGCTTGCTCTGCCATTTGCAATACAAGCTGACTTTGTCCTGGCAGCCCGATGTCAGGGATGTGCTTTCTGTGTGCCAGGTAAGCTGACCCAGGTTGGTGAGTCTACAACAATGCCTCCAACACACCTGGGCTGTGGATTGCCACAGTTGCTGACCACTAAGGAACGACCGTCCTGAAATGACTTCTCCACTTCTCCTCCATGTGTCACATAGGCCCTTGGGGACTGTCCAGCTGCTACCTGAGTGCCTGTCTCACACACAGTCTTAACAGGCTCACTGTCCGCCAGCCATCACTGGCCTCAATTTTGTATCTTCTTCTTCTTCTTTTCTTAGCAGATTTCCTTCTTTGGACTTGAAAGGCAGAGTTACAGAGAGAAGCAGATGCAAAGGAAAGATGCCCCATCTACTGACTGATCCCAAGTGGTCCCAATGGCCTCAGCTCGAGCCAGGACCTTCCTCCCGCTCTCCCACACGGGCTCTGGGGCCCAAGGCTTTGGGCTATCCTCCACTGATTTCCCAGGCTGCAAACAGCCAGATGGACAATTGCAATGTGACAATGCCTGGCTTCGCAGGAAGTGAAGGGGTTTCTGTTTAGCATCGAAAGTGTTGTGGGTCCTAGGCATGAAAACACCACTGCTTCTGTACCCACATGTATTCTCAGCTCAGGAAAAAAAAATACTCCTGTAATTTCTTTAGTTTTCCGAATTTGGACTACTTCTATGCATGAATGCAAGTGATTGCCATCCTTTAAACATAGGATTTGATGACAGTGTCAAACAGCCTCCCTCAGCATGCTTACATTCTCTTTGTCAATGTGAGTGTTCACGTGAGTTCAACCAGAGCACGCGTGTGTCATAGCAGCGCAGAGTAGGGGACATGAGCATATTGGAAATCATGCCCGGAATGCCCAGCCTCGGGTTTCCTGGGCTTCCAGGAGTGAATGGAGCACCCAGAGGACCACAGGAGCAGGGAGCTGTTCCCAGAGCCCATCCCAGCTGCTTCCAGCTGGCAATGAGCAGAGAACTGTCTTCAGGAGGGAAGCAGGCACAGTCCTAGGTGGAACATCCGAGTGCCAACCTTGTTTGCCAGAGTGGGTTGTGTTGTCTCAGCTGCCATGCCGGGGGACGTCATGCGCTGAGTGATCAGGGTCTAAGCCTGTGCCCACCCACACCACAATGTTTGAAGGAAGCACACAACTATACATATTTCATTTGGAATCCTTATTCATTTATTTATTTATTTCTTGGAAAGGATAAGCAAGACAGGGAGAAAAAGAGAGACTCTTCCATCAGCTGGGTCACTATCGAGATGCCGACAAGGCCCAGGGCTGCGTCCGACCAAAGCCACAACAAAGGAATTTGGTGTGAGTAGCCCACATGCTGGTGGGTGATGGTGTCCAAGCACTTGTGGCATCCTCTGCTGCTTTCACAGGCCATTAGCAAGGAGCTGCATAGACAGTGGAGCAACGGGGACTAGAAGAGATGTCCCTATAGGACAGGAGCACTACACGTGGCATCCTCAATGCCTACACCACAGCATAGGCCTAGATGTCTCATTCCTGGATGTCACTGCATGCACACACGTCATGCCTTATGCAACGGAGGCTCAGCTGGCCTAAGGAAAAATGACGGACACAGTGGGCTCTGAGTGGGTGGTGGTGATACCACTGAAGTCTGTGATTGGAGCCTCAGATCTTGCACTGGCAGCAGATGGGTTCACAGCAGCCACACTGTGAGCAGCAGGGCTTGCAGCAAGATGACTGACAACAACAGGGCTTGCAACAAGACGACTGACAACAGGGCTTGCAGCAAGACGACTGACAACAACAGGGCTTGCAGCAGGATGACTGACAACAACAGGGCTTGCAGCAGGATGACTGACAACAACAGGGCTTGCAGCAAGACGACTGACTACAACAGGGCTTGCAGCAGGATGACTGGCAGCAGCCACACGAGCCACAGCCGCCCTTGCAGGACCCACACGAGCCACAGCCGCCCTTGCAGGACCCACACGAGCCACAGCCGCCCTTGCAGGACCCACACGAGCCACAGCCGCCCTTGCAGGACCCACACGAGCCACAGCCGCCCTTGCAGGACCCACACGAGCCACAGCCGCCCTTGCAGGACCCACACGACCCACACGACCCACAGCCGCCCTTGCTACCCCCACAGCTGGAGCTAGAACAGGAGCACACAGGCACACAGCAGCACACGGGCTTACAGCAGCACACGGGCACACAGCAGCTGGAGCCACAGCCCCCACAGCCGGAGCCACAGCCCCCACAGCTGGAGCCACAGCCCCCACAGCTGGAGCCACAGCCCCCACAGCTGGAGCCGCAGCCCCCACAGCATCCAGAGCAACCCATGGTTCTTAAGCTGGAGGTGGAAGTAGAAGTCGAGGTCAGAAGAGCAGGTGAGGAGGGAGGTGTAGGTGTGGAGACTCCAAGGCCAGGGCCCTTTATATACCTGCCCGGGTCAATGGTGTGCTGGGCACGTGCCACTTCCCTTTTGGCCATTTCCTCAAGCTCATGTTTTTCTTAGCTGTCCTCTGTCCACTCACACTTCTTCCCTTACTCAATCTGACCTCTTCCTTGTCCTCGTTGGACTGCACACTGTGTCCTAGGAGTTCCTGCTTTCCCCAGCAGTCACCTGCTTCCTGTGCTGAACACACTAGAGTTAGGACGAGGGCTGTGGGTGCTCTACCCCGCACCTGTCCCATCATGGGGACGTTCTCTTCTGGGTGCACTTTGGTGCTCTTTGTGCTTTAGCTTTCATTGGCATGTGGCTCCTGGCTCTGAAAGGGATCTCACACACACCTTGCACTCCAGAGGAGCTGTGTTGTTAGGAAGAGGATTCTGGTCCACCTGCTCGCACTTGGCAATCAGCATGTGGGCCTGGCATGTGCTCTCAGGGAATCAGAGGGGACAGACACACAGGACTACTTCTGCGGCACGATTGCACAGAGTCAGATTGCTCTAGGGGGATAGAGACAAGGGTATCAGGGCCCACCCCGCCAATCACCAGACTACAGCAGAGGGGTCACCTCAGGGCTCCTGTGACAGCTGACTCTTTTCTGCACCTGGGATGGATATGGGTGTCTTAGCACCATAGGATTGGCTGCGTTCTAGGACAGTCCCTGGAACCCACAAAGGATAGGCTGTGCCCTCTTCCCTGGCAAAGTCTGCTTTCCATAGGTGAGCACTGACACTGAATGCCATCTGCAGGACCACAATGTGAGAGGAAGGCTAGCTGCATTGACCGGGAGAACAGGAATTGCCACAAGTCTTGCTCACCTGAGCAGGGATGGATAGAAGGTGGGAAGGAGAAATGAGGGGCCCTCCCCCTTGATCCTGGCTACTTACTCTACCCAGGGCTTGGGCCTCGGCACCTGAGGGGATATTGTGTGTGCTGCTGGCTTCAGATCTTTGGATACCAATTGCAGGTGGCATAAAAAGCCAGACTGGGGGATGTCAGAGAGCTGGTACTGAAAATAATCTTCTGTTGGCATTCAAGCAGACAATGAAAGAAAAACAAAAGAAGGACAGAAGGAAGGAAGGAGGCAAGGAGGGAAGGAGGAAAACAGGGAAAGAAGAAAGGAAGGAAGGAAGGGAGGGATGGAGGAAGGAAGGAAGGAAGCGAGGGATGGAGGAAGGAAGTTGAAGGAAGGGAGGAAAAGAGACAAAGATGACAAGAAACATACCAATGAATTGTTGCAGTATCTGAAGCTGAGCAGAAAGCACATATGGACAGCCAACAAGTCCCCACTGAAAAATCATCCTTTATGTCCAATCCCACATTACATCAACTTCTCAAGATTCACCCAACCTCTATAAATCTTCTTATGCATTAGAACAACCAAAGGAAACTCCCCTCGCAAGATTGAGCTATGTATGAAACCAATAGAATGTAAAAGCATGGCTGAGTCCCATGCCCTTCACCCGAGCCCCAGGTCTTCTCGTCTGTGTCACTTAGCACAAGCTGTCCTGGACTGCCTTCATCCAAAGGAATCCCCTGAATGAAGACAGTGATGCCCAGGAGTCAGTCGCTTTTCCCCTTGACAAGAACCTGAATGGCCAGTGTTGTCTAGAAGGAAATTCACCATCTACATTCAAGTAAGCCTTCCCCTAGTATGGACTGGACTTTCCCAGACCGTTCTAAATGCCCTCAATATCCTGGACTCCATGAACAATCATGCATCCACGCCCCTCTCAGCCCTAACTGTGTGTCTCTAAGAACCTTCAGCCCTAACTCCTTGGGGAGCCCAGCAATTAGGCAATTAGGAAACAGTTGCCTGGCTGCTTGCTCTGCCATTTGCAATACAAGCTGACTTTGTCCTGGCAGCCCGATGTCAGGGATGTGCTTTCTGTGTGCCAGGTAAGCTGACCCAGGTTGGTGAGTCTACAACAATGCCTCCAACACACCTGGGCTGTGGATTGCCACAGTTGCTGACCACTAAGGAACGACCGTCCTGAAATGACTTCTCCACTTCTCCTCCATGTGTCACATAGGCCCTTGGGGACTGTCCAGCTGCTACCTGAGTGCCTGTCTCACACACAGTCTTAACAGGCTCACTGTCCGCCAGCCATCACTGGCCTCAATTTTGTATCTTCTTCTTCTTCTTTTCTTAGCAGATTTCCTTCTTTGGACTTGAAAGGCAGAGTTACAGAGAGAAGCAGATGCAAAGGAAAGATGCCCCATCTACTGACTGATCCCAAGTGGTCCCAATGGCCTCAGCTCGAGCCAGGACCTTCCTCCCGCTCTCCCACACGGGCTCTGGGGCCCAAGGCTTTGGGCTATCCTCCACTGATTTCCCAGGCTGCAAACAGCCAGATGGACAATTGCAATGTGACAATGCCTGGCTTCGCAGGAAGTGAAGGGGTTTCTGTTTAGCATCGAAAGTGTTGTGGGTCCTAGGCATGAAAACACCACTGCTTCTGTACCCACATGTATTCTCAGCTCAGGAAAAAAAAATACTCCTGTAATTTCTTTAGTTTTCCGAATTTGGACTACTTCTATGCATGAATGCAAGTGATTGCCATCCTTTAAACATAGGATTTGATGACAGTGTCAAACAGCCTCCCTCAGCATGCTTACATTCTCTTTGTCAATGTGAGTGTTCACGTGAGTTCAACCAGAGCACGCGTGTGTCATAGCAGCGCAGAGTAGGGGACATGAGCATATTGGAAATCATGCCCGAATGCCCAGCCTCGGGTTTCCTGGGCTTCCAGGAGTGAATGGAGCACCCAGAGGACCACAGGAGCAGGGAGCTGTTCCCAGAGCCCATCCCAGCTGCTTCCAGCTGGCAGTGAGCAGAGAACTGTCTTCAGGAGGGAAGCAGGCACAGTCCTAGGTGGAACATCCGAGTGCCAACCTTGTTTGCCAGAGTGGGTTGTGTTGTCTCAGCTGCCATGCCGGGGGACGTCATGCGCTGAGTGATCAGGGTCTAAGCCTGTGCCCACCCACACCACAATGTTTGAAGGAAGCACACAACTATACATATTTCATTTGGAATCCTTATTCATTTATTTATTTATTTCTTGGAAAGGATAAGCAAGACAGGGAGAAAAAGAGAGACTCTTCCATCAGCTGGGTCACTATCGAGATGCCGACAAGGCCCAGGGCTGCGTCCGACCAAAGCCACAACAAAGGAATTTGGTGTGAGTAGCCCACATGCTGGTGGGTGATGGTGTCCAAGCACTTGTGGCATCCTCTGCTGCTTTCACAGGCCATTAGCAAGGAGCTGCATAGACAGTGGAGCAACGGGGACTAGAAGAGATGTCCCTATAGGACAGGAGCACTACACGTGGCATCCTCAATGCCTACACCACAGCATAGGCCTAGATGTCTCATTCCTGGATGTCACTGCATGCCCACACGTCATGCCTTATGCAACGGAGGCTCAGCTGGCCTAAGGAAAAATGACGGACACAGTGGGCTCTGAGTGGGTGGTGGTGATACCACTGAAGTCTGTGATTGGAGCCTCAGATCTTGCACTGGCAGCAGATGGGTTCACAGCAGCCACACTGTGAGCAGCAGGGCTTGCAGCAAGATGACTGACAACAACAGGGCTTGCAACAAGACGACTGACAACAGGGCTTGCAGCAAGACGACTGACAACAACAGGGCTTGCAGCAGGATGACTGACAACAACAGGGCTTGCAGCAGGATGACTGACAACAACAGGGCTTGCAGCAAGACGACTGACTACAACAGGGCTTGCAGCAGGATGACTGGCAGCAGCCACACGAGCCACAGCCGCCCTTGCAGGACCCACACGAGCCACAGCCGCCCTTGCAGGACCCACACGAGCCCACAGCCGCCCTTGCAGGACCCACACGAGCCACAGCCTGCCCTTGCAGGACCCACACGACCCACACGACCCACAGCCGCCCTTGCTACCCCCACAGCTGGAGCTAGAACAGGAGCACACAGGCACACAGCAGCACACGGGCTTACAGCAGCACACGGGCACACAGCAGCTGGAGCCACAGCCCCCACAGCCGGAGCCACAGCCCCCACAGCTGGAGCTACAGCCCCACAGCTGGAGCCACAGCCCCCACAGCTGGAGCCGCAGCCCCCACAGCATCCAGAGCAACCCATGGTTCTTAAGCTGGAGGTGGAAGTAGAAGTCGAGGTCAGAAGAGCAGGTGAGGAGGGAGGTGTAGGTGTGGAGACTCCAAGGCCAGGGCCCTTTATATACCTGCCCGGGTCAATGGTGTGCTGGGCACGTGCCACTTCCCTTTTGGCCATTTCCTCAAGCTCATGTTTTTCTTAGCTGTCCTCTGTCCACTCACACTTCTTCCCTTACTCAATCTGACCTCTTCCTTGTCCTCGTTGGACTGCACACTGTGTCCTAGGAGTTCCTGCTTTCCCCAGCAGTCACCTGCTTCCTGTGCTGAACACACTAGAGTTAGGACGAGGGCTGTGGGTGCTCTACCCCGCACCTGTCCCATCATGGGGACGTTCTCTTCTGGGTGCACTTTGGTGCTCTTTGTGATTTAGCTTTCATTGGCATGTGGCTCCTGGCTCTGAAAGGGATCTCACACACACCTTGCACTCCAGAGGAGCTGTGTTGTTAGGAAGAGGATTCTGGTCCACCTGCTCGCACTTGGCAATCAGCATGTGGGCCTGGCATGTGCTCTCAGGGAATCAGAGGGGACAGACACACAGGACTACTTCTGCGGCACGATTGCACAGAGTCAGATTGCTCTAGGGGGATAGAGACAAGGGTATCAGGGCCCACCCCGCCAATCACCAGACTACAGCAGAGGGGTCACCTCAGGGCTCCTGTGACAGCTGACTCTTTTCTGCACCTGGGATGGATATGGGTGTCTTAGCACCATAGGATTGGCTGCGTTCTAGGACAGTCCCTGGAACCCACAAAGGATAGGCTGTGCCCTCTTCCCTGGCAAAGTCTGCTTTCCATAGGTGAGCACTGACACTGAATGCCATCTGCAGGACCACAATGTGAGAGGAAGGCTAGCTGCATTGACCGGGAGAACAGGAATTGCCACAAGTCTTGCTCACCTGAGCAGGGATGGATAGAAGGTGGGAAGGAGAAATGAGGGGCCCTCCCCCTTGATCCTGGCTACTTACTCTACCCAGGGCTTGGGCCTCGGCACCTGAGGGGATATTGTGTGTGCTGCTGGCTTCAGATCTTTGGATACCAATTGCAGGTGGCATAAAAAGCCAGACTGGGGGATGTCAGAGAGCTGGTACTGAAAATAATCTTCTGTTGGCATTCAAGCAGACAATGAAAGAAAAACAAAAGAAGGACAGAAGGAAGGAAGGAGGCAAGGAGGGAAGGAGGAAAACAGGGAAAGAAGAAGGAAGGAAGGAAGGAAGGGAGGGATGGAGGAAGGAAGGAAGGAAGCGAGGGATGGAGGAAGGAAGTTGAAGGAAGGGAGGAAAAGAGACAAAGATGACAAGAAACATACCAATGAATTGTTGCAGTATCTGAAGCTGAGCAGAAAGCACATATGGACAGCCAACAAGTCCCCACTGAAAAATCATCCTTTATGTCCAATCCCACATTACATCAACTTCTCAAGATTCACCCAACCTCTATAAATCTTCTTATGCATTAGAACAACCAAAGGAAACTCCCCTCGCAACATTGAGCTATGTATGAAACCAATAGAATGTAAAAGCATGGCTGAGTCCCATGCCCTTCACCCGAGCCCCAGGTCTTCTCGTCTGTGTCACTTAGCACAAGCTGTCCTGGACTGCCTTCATCCAAAGGAATCCCCTGAATGAAGACAGTGATGCCCAGGAGTCAGTCGCTTTTCCCCTTGACAAGAACCTGAATGGCCAGTGTTGTCTAGAAGGAAATTCACCATCTACATTCAAGTAAGCCTTCCCCTAGTATGGACTGGACTTTCCCAGACCGTTCTAAATGCCCTCAATATCCTGGACTCCATGAACAATCATGCATCCACGCCCCTCTCAGCCCTAACTGTGTGTCTCTAAGAACCTTCAGCCCTAACTCCTTGGGGAGCCCAGCAATTAGGCAATTAGGAAACAGTTGCCTGGCTGCTTGCTCTGCCATTTGCAATACAAGCTGACTTTGTCCTGGCAGCCCGATGTCAGGGATGTGCTTTCTGTGTGCCAGGTAAGCTGACCCAGGTTGGTGAGTCTACAACAATGCCTCCAACACACCTGGGCTGTGGATTGCCACAGTTGCTGACCACTAAGGAACGACCGTCCTGAAATGACTTCTCCACTTCTCCTCCATGTGTCACATAGGCCCTTGGGGACTGTCCAGCTGCTACCTGAGTGCCTGTCTCACACACAGTCTTAACAGGCTCACTGTCCGCCAGCCATCACTGGCCTCAATTTTGTATCTTCTTCTTCTTCTTTTCTTAGCAGATTTCCTTCTTTGGACTTGAAAGGCAGAGTTACAGAGAGAAGCAGATGCAAAGGAAAGATGCCCCATCTACTGACTGATCCCAAGTGGTCCCAATGGCCTCAGCTCGAGCCAGGACCTTCCTCCCGCTCTCCCACACGGGCTCTGGGGCCCAAGGCTTTGGGCTATCCTCCACTGATTTCCCAGGCTGCAAACAGCCAGATGGACAATTGCAATGTGACAATGCCTGGCTTCGCAGGAAGTGAAGGGGTTTCTGTTTAGCATCGAAAGTGTTGTGGGTCCTAGGCATGAAAACACCACTGCTTCTGTACCCACATGTATTCTCAGCTCAGGAAAAAAAAATACTCCTGTAATTTCTTTAGTTTTCCGAATTTGGACTACTTCTATGCATGAATGCAAGTGATTGCCATCCTTTAAACATAGGATTTGATGACAGTGTCAAACAGCCTCCCTCAGCATGCTTACATTCTCTTTGTCAATGTGAGTGTTCACGTGAGTTCAACCAGAGCACGCGTGTGTCATAGCAGCGCAGAGTAGGGGACATGAGCATATTGGAAATCATGCCCGGAATGCCCAGCCTCGGGTTTCCTGGGCTTCCAGGAGTGAATGGAGCACCCAGAGGACCACAGGAGCAGGGAGCTGTTCCCAGAGCCCATCCCAGCTGCTTCCAGCTGGCAATGAGCAGAGAACTGTCTTCAGGAGGGAAGCAGGCACAGTCCTAGGTGGAACATCCGAGTGCCAACCTTGTTTGCCAGAGTGGGTTGTGTTGTCTCAGCTGCCATGCCGGGGGACGTCATGCGCTGAGTGATCAGGGTCTAAGCCTGTGCCCACCCACACCACAATGTTTGAAGGAAGCACACAACTATACATATTTCATTTGGAATCCTTATTCATTTATTTATTTATTTCTTGGAAAGGATAAGCAAGACAGGGAGAAAAAGAGAGACTCTTCCATCAGCTGGGTCACTATCGAGATGCCGACAAGGCCCAGGGCTGCGTCCGACCAAAGCCACAACAAAGGAATTTGGTGTGAGTAGCCCACATGCTGGTGGGTGATGGTGTCCAAGCACTTGTGGCATCCTCTGCTGCTTTCACAGGCCATTAGCAAGGAGCTGCATAGACAGTGGAGCAACGGGGACTAGAAGAGATGTCCCTATAGGACAGGAGCACTACACGTGGCATCCTCAATGCCTACACCACAGCATAGGCCTAGATGTCTCATTCCTGGATGTCACTGCATGCACACACGTCATGCCTTATGCAACGGAGGCTCAGCTGGCCTAAGGAAAAATGACGGACACAGTGGGCTCTGAGTGGGTGGTGGTGATACCACTGAAGTCTGTGATTGGAGCCTCAGATCTTGCACTGGCAGCAGATGGGTTCACAGCAGCCACACTGTGAGCAGCAGGGCTTGCAGCAAGATGACTGACAACAACAGGGCTTGCAACAAGACGACTGACAACAGGGCTTGCAGCAAGACGACTGACAACAACAGGGCTTGCAGCAGGATGACTGACAACAACAGGGCTTGCAGCAGGATGACTGACAACAACAGGGCTTGCAGCAAGACGACTGACTACAACAGGGCTTGCAGCAGGATGACTGGCAGCAGCCACACGAGCCACAGCCGCCCTTGCAGGACCCACACGAGCCACAGCCGCCCTTGCAGGACCCACACGAGCCACAGCCGCCCTTGCAGGACCCACACGAGCCACAGCCGCCCTTGCAGGACCCACACGAGCCACAGCCGCCCTTGCAGGACCCACACGAGCCACAGCCGCCCTTGCAGGACCCACACGACCCACACGACCCACAGCCGCCCTTGCTACCCCCACAGCTGGAGCTAGAACAGGAGCACACAGGCACACAGCAGCACACGGGCTTACAGCAGCACACGGGCACACAGCAGCTGGAGCCACAGCCCCCACAGCCGGAGCCACAGCCCCCACAGCTGGAGCCACAGCCCCCACAGCTGGAGCCACAGCCCCCACAGCTGGAGCCGCAGCCCCCACAGCATCCAGAGCAACCCATGGTTCTTAAGCTGGAGGTGGAAGTAGAAGTCGAGGTCAGAAGAGCAGGTGAGGAGGGAGGTGTAGGTGTGGAGACTCCAAGGCCAGGGCCCTTTATATACCTGCCCGGGTCAATGGTGTGCTGGGCACGTGCCACTTCCCTTTTGGCCATTTCCTCAAGCTCATGTTTTTCTTAGCTGTCCTCTGTCCACTCACACTTCTTCCCTTACTCAATCTGACCTCTTCCTTGTCCTCGTTGGACTGCACACTGTGTCCTAGGAGTTCCTGCTTTCCCCAGCAGTCACCTGCTTCCTGTGCTGAACACACTAGAGTTAGGACGAGGGCTGTGGGTGCTCTACCCCGCACCTGTCCCATCATGGGGACGTTCTCTTCTGGGTGCACTTTGGTGCTCTTTGTGCTTTAGCTTTCATTGGCATGTGGCTCCTGGCTCTGAAAGGGATCTCACACACACCTTGCACTCCAGAGGAGCTGTGTTGTTAGGAAGAGGATTCTGGTCCACCTGCTCGCACTTGGCAATCAGCATGTGGGCCTGGCATGTGCTCTCAGGGAATCAGAGGGGACAGACACACAGGACTACTTCTGCGGCACGATTGCACAGAGTCAGATTGCTCTAGGGGGATAGAGACAAGGGTATCAGGGCCCACCCCGCCAATCACCAGACTACAGCAGAGGGGTCACCTCAGGGCTCCTGTGACAGCTGACTCTTTTCTGCACCTGGGATGGATATGGGTGTCTTAGCACCATAGGATTGGCTGCGTTCTAGGACAGTCCCTGGAACCCACAAAGGATAGGCTGTGCCCTCTTCCCTGGCAAAGTCTGCTTTCCATAGGTGAGCACTGACACTGAATGCCATCTGCAGGACCACAATGTGAGAGGAAGGCTAGCTGCATTGACCGGGAGAACAGGAATTGCCACAAGTCTTGCTCACCTGAGCAGGGATGGATAGAAGGTGGGAAGGAGAAATGAGGGGCCCTCCCCCTTGATCCTGGCTACTTACTCTACCCAGGGCTTGGGCCTCGGCACCTGAGGGGATATTGTGTGTGCTGCTGGCTTCAGATCTTTGGATACCAATTGCAGGTGGCATAAAAAGCCAGACTGGGGGATGTCAGAGAGCTGGTACTGAAAATAATCTTCTGTTGGCATTCAAGCAGACAATGAAAGAAAAACAAAAGAAGGACAGAAGGAAGGAAGGAGGCAAGGAGGGAAGGAGGAAAACAGGGAAAGAAGAAAGGAAGGAAGGAAGGGAGGGATGGAGGAAGGAAGGAAGGAAGCGAGGGATGGAGGAAGGAAGTTGAAGGAAGGGAGGAAAAGAGACAAAGATGACAAGAAACATACCAATGAATTGTTGCAGTATCTGAAGCTGAGCAGAAAGCACATATGGACAGCCAACAAGTCCCCACTGAAAAATCATCCTTTATGTCCAATCCCACATTACATCAACTTCTCAAGATTCACCCAACCTCTATAAATCTTCTTATGCATTAGAACAACCAAAGGAAACTCCCCTGCAACATTGAGCTATGTATGAAACCAATAGAATGTAAAAGCATGGCTGAGTCCCATGCCCTTCACCCGAGCCCCAGGTCTTCTCGTCTGTGTCACTTAGCACAAGCTGTCCTGGACTGCCTTCATCCAAAGGAATCCCCTGAATGAAGACAGTGATGCCCAGGAGTCAGTCGCTTTTCCCCTTGACAAGAACCTGAATGGCCAGTGTTGTCTAGAAGGAAATTCACCATCTACATTCAAGTAAGCCTTCCCCTAGTATGGACTGGACTTTCCCAGACCGTTCTAAATGCCCTCAATATCCTGGACTCCATGAACAATCATGCATCCACGCCCCTCTCAGCCCTAACTGTGTGTCTCTAAGAACCTTCAGCCCTAACTCCTTGGGGAGCCCAGCAATTAGGCAATTAGGAAACAGTTGCCTGGCTGCTTGCTCTGCCATTTGCAATACAAGCTGACTTTGTCCTGGCAGCCCGATGTCAGGGATGTGCTTTCTGTGTGCCAGGTAAGCTGACCCAGGTTGGTGAGTCTACAACAATGCCTCCAACACACCTGGGCTGTGGATTGCCACAGTTGCTGACCACTAAGGAACGACCGTCCTGAAATGACTTCTCCACTTCTCCTCCATGTGTCACATAGGCCCTTGGGGACTGTCCAGCTGCTACCTGAGTGCCTGTCTCACACACAGTCTTAACAGGCTCACTGTCCGCCAGCCATCACTGGCCTCAATTTTGTATCTTCTTCTTCTTCTTTTCTTAGCAGATTTCCTTCTTTGGACTTGAAAGGCAGAGTTACAGAGAGAAGCAGATGCAAAGGAAAGATGCCCCATCTACTGACTGATCCCAAGTGGTCCCAATGGCCTCAGCTCGAGCCAGGACCTTCCTCCCGCTCTCCCACACGGGCTCTGGGGCCCAAGGCTTTGGGCTATCCTCCACTGATTTCCCAGGCTGCAAACAGCCAGATGGACAATTGCAATGTGACAATGCCTGGCTTCGCAGGAAGTGAAGGGGTTTCTGTTTAGCATCGAAAGTGTTGTGGGTCCTAGGCATGAAAACACCACTGCTTCTGTACCCACATGTATTCTCAGCTCAGGAAAAAAAAATACTCCTGTAATTTCTTTAGTTTTCCGAATTTGGACTACTTCTATGCATGAATGCAAGTGATTGCCATCCTTTAAACATAGGATTTGATGACAGTGTCAAACAGCCTCCCTCAGCATGCTTACATTCTCTTTGTCAATGTGAGTGTTCACGTGAGTTCAACCAGAGCACGCGTGTGTCATAGCAGCGCAGAGTAGGGGACATGAGCATATTGGAAATCATGCCCGAATGCCCAGCCTCGGGTTTCCTGGGCTTCCAGGAGTGAATGGAGCACCCAGAGGACCACAGGAGCAGGGAGCTGTTCCCAGAGCCCATCCCAGCTGCTTCCAGCTGGCAATGAGCAGAGAACTGTCTTCAGGAGGGAAGCAGGCACAGTCCTAGGTGGAACATCCGAGTGCCAACCTTGTTTGCCAGAGTGGGTTGTGTTGTCTCAGCTGCCATGCCGGGGGACGTCATGCGCTGAGTGATCAGGGTCTAAGCCTGTGCCCACCCACACCACAATGTTTGAAGGAAGCACACAACTATACATATTTCATTTGGAATCCTTATTCATTTATTTATTTATTTCTTGGAAAGGATAAGCAAGACAGGGAGAAAAAGAGAGACTCTTCCATCAGCTGGGTCACTATCGAGATGCCGACAAGGCCCAGGGCTGCGTCCGACCAAAGCCACAACAAAGGAATTTGGTGTGAGTAGCCCACATGCTGGTGGGTGATGGTGTCCAAACACTTGTGGCATCCTCTGCTGCTTTCACAGGCCATTAGCAAGGAGCTGCATAGACAGTGGAGCAACGGGGACTAGAAGAGATGTCCCTATAGGACAGGAGCACTACACGTGGCATCCTCAATGCCTACACCACAGCATAGGCCTAGATGTCTCATTCCTGGATGTCACTGCATGCACACACGTCATGCCTTATGCAACGGAGGCTCAGCTGGCCTAAGGAAAAATGACGGACACAGTGGGCTCTGAGTGGGTGGTGGTGATACCACTGAAGTCTGTGATTGGAGCCTCAGATCTTGCACTGGCAGCAGATGGGTTCACAGCAGCCACACTGTGAGCAGCAGGGCTTGCAGCAAGATGACTGACAACAACAGGGCTTGCAACAAGACGACTGACAACAGGGCTTGCAGCAAGACGACTGACAACAACAGGGCTTGCAGCAGGATGACTGACAACAACAGGGCTTGCAGCAGGATGACTGACAACAACAGGGCTTGCAGCAAGACGACTGACTACAACAGGGCTTGCAGCAGGATGACTGGCAGCAGCCACACGAGCCACAGCCGCCCTTGCAGGACCCACACGAGCCACAGCCGCCCTTGCAGGACCCACACGACCCACAGCCGCCCTTGCAGGACCCACACGAGCCACAGCCGCCCTTGCAGGACCCACACGACCCACACGACCCACAGCCGCCCTTGCTACCCCCACAGCTGGAGCTAGAACAGGAGCACACAGGCACACAGCAGCACACGGGCTTACAGCAGCACACGGGCACACAGCAGCTGGAGCCACAGCCCCCACAGCCGGAGCCACAGCCCCCACAGCCGGAGCCACAGTCCCCACAGCTGGAGCCACAGCCCCCACAGCTGGAGCCGCAGCCCCCACAGCATCCAGAGCAACCCATGGTTCTTAAGCTGGAGGTGGAAGTAGAAGTCGAGGTCAGAAGAGCAGGTGAGGAGGGAGGTGTAGGTGTGGAGACTCCAAGGCCAGGGCCCTTTATATACCTGCCCGGGTCAATGGTGTGCTGGGCACGTGCCACTTCCCTTTTGGCCATTTCCTCAAGCTCATGTTTTTCTTAGCTGTCCTCTGTCCACTCACACTTCTTCCCTTACTCAATCCTTACTCTTCCTTGTCCTCGTTGGACTGCACACTGTGTCCTAGGAGTTCCTGCTTTCCCCAGCAGTCACCTGCTTCCTGTGCTGAACACACTAGAGTTAGGACGAGGGCTGTGGGTGCTCTACCCCGCACCTGTCCCATCATGGGGACGTTCTCTTCTGGGTGCACTTTGGTGCTCTTTGTGCTTTAGCTTTCATTGGCATGTGGCTCCTGGCTCTGAAAGGGATCTCACACACACCTTGCACTCCAGAGGAGCTGTGTTGTTAGGAAGAGGATTCTGGTCCACCTGCTCGCACTTGGCAATCAGCATGTGGGCCTGGCATGTGCTCTCAGGGAATCAGAGGGGACAGACACACAGGACTACTTCTGCGGCACGATTGCACAGAGTCAGATTGCTCTAGGGGGATAGAGACAAGGGTATCAGGGCCCACCCCGCCAATCACCAGACTACAGCAGAGGGGTCACCTCAGGGCTCCTGTGACAGCTGACTCTTTTCTGCACCTGGGATGGATATGGGTGTCTTAGCACCATAGGATTGGCTGCGTTCTAGGACAGTCCCTGGAACCCACAAAGGATAGGCTGTGCCCTCTTCCCTGGCAAAGTCTGCTTTCCATAGGTGAGCACTGACACTGAATGCCATCTGCAGGACCACAATGTGAGAGGAAGGCTAGCTGCATTGACCGGGAGAACAGGAATTGCCACAAGTCTTGCTCACCTGAGCAGGGATGGATAGAAGGTGGGAAGGAGAAATGAGGGGCCCTCCCCCTTGATCCTGGCTACTTACTCTACCCAGGGCTTGGGCCTCGGCACCTGAGGGGATATTGTGTGTGCTGCTGGCTTCAGATCTTTGGATACCAATTGCAGGTGGCATAAAAAGCCAGACTGGGGGATGTCAGAGAGCTGGTACTGAAAATAATCTTCTGTTGGCATTCAAGCAGACAATGAAAGAAAAACAAAAGAAGGACAGAAGGAAGGAAGGAGGCAAGGAGGGAAGGAGGAAAACAGGGAAAGAAGAAAGGAAGGAAGGAAGGGAGGGATGGAGGAAGGAAGGAAGGAAGCGAGGGATGGAGGAAGGAAGTTGAAGGAAGGGAGGAAAAGAGACAAAGATGACAAGAAACATACCAATGAATTGTTGCAGTATCTGAAGCTGAGCAGAAAGCACATATGGACAGCCAACAAGTCCCCACTGAAAAATCATCCTTTATGTCCAATCCCACATTACATCAACTTCTCAAGATTCACCCAACCTCTATAAATCTTCTTATGCATTAGAACAACCAAAGGAAACTCCCCTGGCAACATTGAGCTATGTATGAAACCAATAGAATGTAAAAGCATGGCTGAGTCCCATGCCCTTCACCCGAGCCCCAGGTCTTCTCGTCTGTGTCACTTAGCACAAGCTGTCCTGGACTGCCTTCATCCAAAGGAATCCCCTGAATGAAGACAGTGATGCCCAGGAGTCAGTCGCTTTTCCCCTTGACAAGAACCTGAATGGCCAGTGTTGTCTAGAAGGAAATTCACCATCTACATTCAAGTAAGCCTTCCCCTAGTATGGACTGGACTTTCCCAGACCGTTCTAAATGCCCTCAATATCCTGGACTCCATGAACAATCATGCATCCACGCCCCTCTCAGCCCTAACTGTGTGTCTCTAAGAACCTTCAGCCCTAACTCCTTGGGGAGCCCAGCAATTAGGCAATTAGGAAACAGTTGCCTGGCTGCTTGCTCTGCCATTTGCAATACAAGCTGACTTTGTCCTGGCAGCCCGATGTCAGGGATGTGCTTTCTGTGTGCCAGGTAAGCTGACCCAGGTTGGTGAGTCTACAACAATGCCTCCAACACACCTGGGCTGTGGATTGCCACAGTTGCTGACCACTAAGGAACGACCGTCCTGAAATGACTTCTCCACTTCTCCTCCATGTGTCACATAGGCCCTTGGGGACTGTCCAGCTGCTACCTGAGTGCCTGTCTCACACACAGTCTTAACAGGCTCACTGTCCGCCAGCCATCACTGGCCTCAATTTTGTATCTTCTTCTTCTTCTTTTCTTAGCAGATTTCCTTCTTTGGACTTGAAAGGCAGAGTTACAGAGAGAAGCAGATGCAAAGGAAAGATGCCCCATCTACTGACTGATCCCAAGTGGTCCCAATGGCCTCAGCTCGAGCCAGGACCTTCCTCCCGCTCTCCCACACGGGCTCTGGGGCCCAAGGCTTTGGGCTATCCTCCACTGATTTCCCAGGCTGCAAACAGCCAGATGGACAATTGCAATGTGACAATGCCTGGCTTCGCAGGAAGTGAAGGGGTTTCTGTTTAGCATCGAAAGTGTTGTGGGTCCTAGGCATGAAAACACCACTGCTTCTGTACCCACATGTATTCTCAGCTCAGGAAAAAAAAAATGCTCCTGTAATTTCTTTAGTTTTCCGAATTTGGACTACTTCTATGCATGAATGCAAGTGATTGCCATCCTTTAAACATAGGATTTGATGACAGTGTCAAACAGCCTCCCTCAGCATGCTTACATTCTCTTTGTCAATGTGAGTGTTCACGTGAGTTCAACCAGAGCACGCGTGTGTCATAGCAGCGCAGAGTAGGGGACATGAGCATATTGGAAATCATGCCCGGAATGCCCAGCCTCGGGTTTCCTGGGCTTCCAGGAGTGAATGGAGCACCCAGAGGACCACAGGAGCAGGGAGCTGTTCCCAGAGCCCATCCCAGCTGCTTCCAGCTGGCAATGAGCAGAGAACTGTCTTCAGGAGGGAAGCAGGCACAGTCCTAGGTGGAACATCCGAGTGCCAACCTTGTTTGCCAGAGTGGGTTGTGTTGTCTCAGCTGCCATGCCGGGGGACGTCATGCGCTGAGTGATCAGGGTCTAAGCCTGTGCCCACCCACACCACAATGTTTGAAGGAAGCACACAACTATACATATTTCATTTGGAATCCTTATTCATTTATTTATTTATTTCTTGGAAAGGATAAGCAAGACAGGGAGAAAAAGAGAGACTCTTCCATCAGCTGGGTCACTATCGAGATGCCGACAAGGCCCAGGGCTGCGTCCGACCAAAGCCACAACAAAGGAATTTGGTGTGAGTAGCCCACATGCTGGTGGGTGATGGTGTCCAAGCACTTGTGGCATCCTCTGCTGCTTTCACAGGCCATTAGCAAGGAGCTGCATAGACAGTGGAGCAACGGGGACTAGAAGAGATGTCCCTATAGGACAGGAGCACTACACGTGGCATCCTCAATGCCTACACCACAGCATAGGCCTAGATGTCTCATTCCTGGATGTCACTGCATGCACACACGTCATGCCTTATGCAACGGAGGCTCAGCTGGCCTAAGGAAAAATGACGGACACAGTGGGCTCTGAGTGGGTGGTGGTGATACCACTGAAGTCTGTGATTGGAGCCTCAGATCTTGCACTGGCAGCAGATGGGTTCACAGCAGCCACACTGTGAGCAGCAGGGCTTGCAGCAAGATGACTGACAACAACAGGGCTTGCAACAAGACGACTGACAACAGGGCTTGCAGCAAGACGACTGACAACAACAGGGCTTGCAGCAGGATGACTGACAACAACAGGGCTTGCAGCAGGATGACTGACAACAACAGGGCTTGCAGCAAGACGACTGACTACAACAGGGCTTGCAGCAGGATGACTGGCAGCAGCCACACGAGCCACAGCCGCCCTTGCAGGACCCACACGAGCCACAGCCGCCCTTGCAGGACCCACACGAGCCACAGCCGCCCTTGCAGGACCCACACGAGCCACAGCCGCCCTTGCAGGACCCACACGAGCCACAGCCGCCCTTGCAGGACCCACACGAGCCACAGCCGCCCTTGCAGGACCCACACGAGCCACAGCTGCCCTTGCAGGACCCACACGACCCACACGACCCACAGCCGCCCTTGCTACCCCCACAGCTGGAGCTAGAACAGGAGCACACAGGCACACAGCAGCACACGGGCTTACAGCAGCACACGGGCACACAGCAGCTGGAGCCACAGCCCCCACAGCAGCTGGAGCCACAGCCTCCACAGCTGGAGCCACAGCCCCCACAGCTGGAGCCGCAGCCCCCACAGCTGGAGCCACAGCCCCCACAGCATCCAGAGCAACCCATGGTTCTTAAGCTGGAGGTGGAAGTAGAAGTCGAGGTCAGAAGAGCAGGTGAGGAGGGAGGTGTAGGTGTGGAGACTCCAAGGCCAGGGCCCTTTATATACCTGCCCGGGTCAATGGTGTGCTGGGCACGTGCCACTTCCCTTTTGGCCATTTCCTCAAGCTCATGTTTTTCTTAGCTGTCCTCTGTCCACTCACACTTCTTCCCTTACTCAATCCTTACTCTTCCTTGTCCTCGTTGGACTGCACACTGTGTCCTAGGAGTTCCTGCTTTCCCCAGCAGTCACCTGCTTCCTGTGCTGAACACACTAGAGTTAGGACGAGGGCTGTGGGTGCTCTACCCCGCACCTGTCCCATCATGGGGACGTTCTCTTCTGGGTGCACTTTGGTGCTCTTTGTGCTTTAGCTTTCATTGGCATGTGGCTCCTGGCTCTGAAAGGGATCTCACACACACCTTGCACTCCAGAGGAGCTGTGTTGTTAGGAAGAGGATTCTGGTCCACCTGCTCGCACTTGGCAATCAGCATGTGGGCCTGGCATGTGCTCTCAGGGAATCAGAGGGGACAGACACACAGGACTACTTCTGCGGCACGATTGCACAGAGTCAGATTGCTCTAGGGGGATAGAGACAAGGGTATCAGGGCCCACCCCGCCAATCACCAGACTACAGCAGAGGGGTCACCTCAGGGCTCCTGTGACAGCTGACTCTTTTCTGCACCTGGGATGGATATGGGTGTCTTAGCACCATAGGATTGGCTGCGTTCTAGGACAGTCCCTGGAACCCACAAAGGATAGGCTGTGCCCTCTTCCCTGGCAAAGTCTGCTTTCCATAGGTGAGCACTGACACTGAATGCCATCTGCAGGACCACAATGTGAGAGGAAGGCTAGCTGCATTGACCGGGAGAACAGGAATTGCCACAAGTCTTGCTCACCTGAGCAGGGATGGATAGAAGGTGGGAAGGAGAAATGAGGGGCCCTCCCCCTTGATCCTGGCTACTTACTCTACCCAGGGCTTGGGCCTCGGCACCTGAGGGGATATTGTGTGTGCTGCTGGCTTCAGATCTTTGGATACCAATTGCAGGTGGCATAAAAAGCCAGACTGGGGGATGTCAGAGAGCTGGTACTGAAAATAATCTTCTGTTGGCATTCAAGCAGACAATGAAAGAAAAACAAAAGAAGGACAGAAGGAAGGAAGGAGGCAAGGAGGGAAGGAGGAAAACAGGGAAAGAAGAAAGGAAGGAAGGAAGGAAGGGAGGGATGGAGGAAGGAAGGAAGGAAGCGAGGGATGGAGGAAGGAAGTTGAAGGAAGGGAGGAAAAGAGACAAAGATGACAAGAAACATACCAATGAATTGTTGCAGTATCTGAAGCTGAGCAGAAAGCACATATGGACAGCCAACAAGTCCCCACTGAAAAATCATCCTTTATGTCCAATCCCACATTACATCAACTTCTCAAGATTCACCCAACCTCTATAAATCTTCTTATGCATTAGAACAACCAAAGGAAACTCCCCTCGCAACATTGAGCTATGTATGAAACCAATAGAATGTAAAAGCATGGCTGAGTCCCATGCCCTTCACCCGAGCCCCAGGTCTTCTCGTCTGTGTCACTTAGCACAAGCTGTCCTGGACTGCCTTCATCCAAAGGAATCCCCTGAATGAAGACAGTGATGCCCAGGAGTCAGTCGCTTTTCCCCTTGACAAGAACCTGAATGGCCAGTGTTGTCTAGAAGGAAATTCACCATCTACATTCAAGTAAGCCTTCCCCTAGTATGGACTGGACTTTCCCAGACCGTTCTAAATGCCCTCAATATCCTGGACTCCATGAACAATCATGCATCCACGCCCCTCTCAGCCCTAACTGTGTGTCTCTAAGAACCTTCAGCCCTAACTCCTTGGGGAGCCCAGCAATTAGGCAATTAGGAAACAGTTGCCTGGCTGCTTGCTCTGCCATTTGCAATACAAGCTGACTTTGTCCTGGCAGCCCGATGTCAGGGATGTGCTTTCTGTGTGCCAGGTAAGCTGACCCAGGTTGGTGAGTCTACAACAATGCCTCCAACACACCTGGGCTGTGGATTGCCACAGTTGCTGACCACTAAGGAACGACCGTCCTGAAATGACTTCTCCACTTCTCCTCCATGTGTCACATAGGCCCTTGGGGACTGTCCAGCTGCTACCTGAGTGCCTGTCTCACACACAGTCTTAACAGGCTCACTGTCCGCCAGCCATCACTGGCCTCAATTTTGTATCTTCTTCTTCTTCTTTTCTTAGCAGATTTCCTTCTTTGGACTTGAAAGGCAGAGTTACAGAGAGAAGCAGATGCAAAGGAAAGATGCCCCATCTACTGACTGATCCCAAGTGGTCCCAATGGCCTCAGCTCGAGCCAGGACCTTCCTCCCGCTCTCCCACACGGGCTCTGGGGCCCAAGGCTTTGGGCTATCCTCCACTGATTTCCCAGGCTGCAAACAGCCAGATGGACAATTGCAATGTGACAATGCCTGGCTTCGCAGGAAGTGAAGGGGTTTCTGTTTAGCATCGAAAGTGTTGTGGGTCCTAGGCATGAAAACACCACTGCTTCTGTACCCACATGTATTCTCAGCTCAGGAAAAAAAAATACTCCTGTAATTTCTTTAGTTTTCCGAATTTGGACTACTTCTATGCATGAATGCAAGTGATTGCCATCCTTTAAACATAGGATTTGATGACAGTGTCAAACAGCCTCCCTCAGCATGCTTACATTCTCTTTGTCAATGTGAGTGTTCACGTGAGTTCAACCAGAGCACGCGTGTGTCATAGCAGCGCAGAGTAGGGGACATGAGCATATTGGAAATCATGCCCGAATGCCCAGCCTCGGGTTTCCTGGGCTTCCAGGAGTGAATGGAGCACCCAGAGGACCACAGGAGCAGGGAGCTGTTCCCAGAGCCCATCCCAGCTGCTTCCAGCTGGCAATGAGCAGAGAACTGTCTTCAGGAGGGAAGCAGGCACAGTCCTAGGTGGAACATCCGAGTGCCAACCTTGTTTGCCAGAGTGGGTTGTGTTGTCTCAGCTGCCATGCCGGGGGACGTCATGCGCTGAGTGATCAGGGTCTAAGCCTGTGCCCACCCACACCACAATGTTTGAAGGAAGCACACAACTATACATATTTCATTTGGAATCCTTATTCATTTATTTATTTATTTCTTGGAAAGGATAAGCAAGACAGGGAGAAAAAGAGAGACTCTTCCATCAGCTGGGTCACTATCGAGATGCCGACAAGGCCCAGGGCTGCGTCCGACCAAAGCCACAACAAAGGAATTTGGTGTGAGTAGCCCACATGCTGGTGGGTGATGGTGTCCAAACACTTGTGGCATCCTCTGCTGCTTTCACAGGCCATTAGCAAGGAGCTGCATAGACAGTGGAGCAACGGGGACTAGAAGAGATGTCCCTATAGGACAGGAGCACTACACGTGGCATCCTCAATGCCTACACCACAGCATAGGCCTAGATGTCTCATTCCTGGATGTCACTGCATGCCCACACGTCATGCCTTATGCAACGGAGGCTCAGCTGGCCTAAGGAAAAATGACGGACACAGTGGGCTCTGAGTGGGTGGTGGTGATACCACTGAAGTCTGTGATTGGAGCCTCAGATCTTGCACTGGCAGCAGATGGGTTCACAGCAGCCACACTGTGAGCAGCAGGGCTTGCAGCAAGATGACTGACAACAACAGGGCTTGCAACAAGACGACTGACAACAGGGCTTGCAGCAAGACGACTGACAACAACAGGGCTTGCAGCAGGATGACTGACAACAACAGGGCTTGCAGCAGGATGACTGACAACAACAGGGCTTGCAGCAAGACGACTGACTACAACAGGGCTTGCAGCAGGATGACTGGCAGCAGCCACACGAGCCACAGCCGCCCTTGCAGGACCCACACGAGCCACAGCCGCCCTTGCAGGACCCACACGAGCCACAGCCGCCCTTGCAGGACCCACACGAGCCACAGCCGCCCTTGCAGGACCCACACGAGCCACAGCCGCCCTTGCAGGACCCACACGAGCCACAGCCGCCCTTGCAGGACCCACACGACCCACAGCTGCCCTTGCAGGACCCACACGACCCACACGACCCACAGCCGCCCTTGCTACCCCCACAGCTGGAGCTAGAACAGGAGCACACAGGCACACAGCAGCACACGGGCTTACAGCAGCACACGGGCACACAGCAGCTGGAGCCACAGCCCCCACAGCCGGAGCCACAGCCCCCACAGCTGGAGCCACAGCCCCCACAGCTGGAGCCGCAGCCCCCACAGCTGGAGCCGCAGCCCCCACAGCATCCAGAGCAACCCATGGTTCTTAAGCTGGAGGTGGAAGTAGAAGTCGAGGTCAGAAGAGCAGGTGAGGAGGGAGGTGTAGGTGTGGAGACTCCAAGGCCAGGGCCCTTTATATACCTGCCCGGGTCAATGGTGTGCTGGGCACGTGCCACTTCCCTTTTGGCCATTTCCTCAAGCTCATGTTTTTCTTAGCTGTCCTCTGTCCACTCACACTTCTTCCCTTACTCAATCTGACCTCTTCCTTGTCCTCGTTGGACTGCACACTGTGTCCTAGGAGTTCCTGCTTTCCCCAGCAGTCACCTGCTTCCTGTGCTGAACACACTAGAGTTAGGACGAGGGCTGTGGGTGCTCTACCCCGCACCTGTCCCATCATGGGGACGTTCTCTTCTGGGTGCACTTTGGTGCTCTTTGTGATTTAGCTTTCATTGGCATGTGGCTCCTGGCTCTGAAAGGGATCTCACACACACCTTGCACTCCAGAGGAGCTGTGTTGTTAGGAAGAGGATTCTGGTCCACCTGCTCGCACTTGGCAATCAGCATGTGGGCCTGGCATGTGCTCTCAGGGAATCAGAGGGGACAGACACACAGGACTACTTCTGCGGCACGATTGCACAGAGTCAGATTGCTCTAGGGGGATAGAGACAAGGGTATCAGGGCCCACCCCGCCAATCACCAGACTACAGCAGAGGGGTCACCTCAGGGCTCCTGTGACAGCTGACTCTTTTCTGCACCTGGGATGGATATGGGTGTCTTAGCACCATAGGATTGGCTGCGTTCTAGGACAGTCCCTGGAACCCACAAAGGATAGGCTGTGCCCTCTTCCCTGGCAAAGTCTGCTTTCCATAGGTGAGCACTGACACTGAATGCCATCTGCAGGACCACAATGTGAGAGGAAGGCTAGCTGCATTGACCGGGAGAACAGGAATTGCCACAAGTCTTGCTCACCTGAGCAGGGATGGATAGAAGGTGGGAAGGAGAAATGAGGGGCCCTCCCCCTTGATCCTGGCTACTTACTCTACCCAGGGCTTGGGCCTCGGCACCTGAGGGGATATTGTGTGTGCTGCTGGCTTCAGATCTTTGGATACCAATTGCAGGTGGCATAAAAAGCCAGACTGGGGGATGTCAGAGAGCTGGTACTGAAAATAATCTTCTGTTGGCATTCAAGCAGACAATGAAAGAAAAACAAAAGAAGGACAGAAGGAAGGAAGGAGGCAAGGAGGGAAGGAGGAAAACAGGGAAAGAAGGAAGGAAGGAAGGAAGGAAGGAAGGAAGGAAGGAAGGAAGGAAGGAAGGGAGGGATGGAGGAAGGAAGGAAGGAAGCGAGGGATGGAGGAAGGAAGTTGAAGGAAGGGAGGAAAAGAGACAAAGATGACAAGAAACATACCAATGAATTGTTGCAGTATCTGAAGCTGAGCAGAAAGCACATATGGACAGCCAACAAGTCCCCACTGAAAAATCATCCTTTATGTCCAATCCCACATTACATCAACTTCTCAAGATTCACCCAACCTCTATAAATCTTCTTATGCATTAGAACAACCAAAGGAAACTCCCCTAGCAACATTGAGCTATGTATGAAACCAATAGAATGTAAAAGCATGGCTGAGTCCCATGCCCTTCACCCGAGCCCCAGGTCTTCTCGTCTGTGTCACTTAGCACAAGCTGTCCTGGACTGCCTTCATCCAAAGGAATCCCCTGAATGAAGACAGTGATGCCCAGGAGTCAGTCGCTTTTCCCCTTGACAAGAACCTGAATGGCCAGTGTTGTCTAGAAGGAAATTCACCATCTACATTCAAGTAAGCCTTCCCCTAGTATGGACTGGACTTTCCCAGACCGTTCTAAATGCCCTCAATATCCTGGACTCCATGAACAATCATGCATCCACGCCCCTCTCAGCCCTAACTGTGTGTCTCTAAGAACCTTCAGCCCTAACTCCTTGGGGAGCCCAGCAATTAGGCAATTAGGAAACAGTTGCCTGGCTGCTTGCTCTGCCATTTGCAATACAAGCTGACTTTGTCCTGGCAGCCCGATGTCAGGGATGTGCTTTCTGTGTGCCAGGTAAGCTGACCCAGGTTGGTGAGTCTACAACAATGCCTCCAACACACCTGGGCTGTGGATTGCCACAGTTGCTGACCACTAAGGAACGACCGTCCTGAAATGACTTCTCCACTTCTCCTCCATGTGTCACATAGGCCCTTGGGGACTGTCCAGCTGCTACCTGAGTGCCTGTCTCACACACAGTCTTAACAGGCTCACTGTCCGCCAGCCATCACTGGCCTCAATTTTGTATCTTCTTCTTCTTCTTTTCTTAGCAGATTTCCTTCTTTGGACTTGAAAGGCAGAGTTACAGAGAGAAGCAGATGCAAAGGAAAGATGCCCCATCTACTGACTGATCCCAAGTGGTCCCAATGGCCTCAGCTCGAGCCAGGACCTTCCTCCCGCTCTCCCACACGGGCTCTGGGGCCCAAGGCTTTGGGCTATCCTCCACTGATTTCCCAGGCTGCAAACAGCCAGATGGACAATTGCAATGTGACAATGCCTGGCTTCGCAGGAAGTGAAGGGGTTTCTGTTTAGCATCGAAAGTGTTGTGGGTCCTAGGCATGAAAACACCACTGCTTCTGTACCCACATGTATTCTCAGCTCAGGAAAAAAAAATACTCCTGTAATTTCTTTAGTTTTCCGAATTTGGACTACTTCTATGCATGAATGCAAGTGATTGCCATCCTTTAAACATAGGATTTGATGACAGTGTCAAACAGCCTCCCTCAGCATGCTTACATTCTCTTTGTCAATGTGAGTGTTCACGTGAGTTCAACCAGAGCACGCGTGTGTCATAGCAGCGCAGAGTAGGGGACATGAGCATATTGGAAATCATGCCCGGAATGCCCAGCCTCGGGTTTCCTGGGCTTCCAGGAGTGAATGGAGCACCCAGAGGACCACAGGAGCAGGGAGCTGTTCCCAGAGCCCATCCCAGCTGCTTCCAGCTGGCAATGAGCAGAGAACTGTCTTCAGGAGGGAAGCAGGCACAGTCCTAGGTGGAACATCCGAGTGCCAACCTTGTTTGCCAGAGTGGGTTGTGTTGTCTCAGCTGCCATGCCGGGGGACGTCATGCGCTGAGTGATCAGGGTCTAAGCCTGTGCCCACCCACACCACAATGTTTGAAGGAAGCACACAACTATACATATTTCATTTGGAATCCTTATTCATTTATTTATTTATTTCTTGGAAAGGATAAGCAAGACAGGGAGAAAAAGAGAGACTCTTCCATCAGCTGGGTCACTATCGAGATGCCGACAAGGCCCAGGGCTGCGTCCGACCAAAGCCACAACAAAGGAATTTGGTGTGAGTAGCCCACATGCTGGTGGGTGATGGTGTCCAAACACTTGTGGCATCCTCTGCTGCTTTCACAGGCCATTAGCAAGGAGCTGCATAGACAGTGGAGCAACGGGGACTAGAAGAGATGTCCCTATAGGACAGGAGCACTACACGTGGCATCCTCAATGCCTACACCACAGCATAGGCCTAGATATCTCATTCCTGGATGTCACTGCATGCCCACACGTCATGCCTTATGCAACGGAGGCTCAGCTGGCCTAAGGAAAAATGACGGACACAGTGGGCTCTGAGTGGGTGGTGGTGATACCACTGAAGTCTGTGATTGGAGCCTCAGATCTTGCACTGGCAGCAGATGGGTTCACAGCAGCCACACTGTGAGCAGCAGGGCTTGCAGCAAGACGACTGACAACAACAGGGCTTGCAACAAGACGACTGACAACAACAGGGCTTGCAGCAAGACGACTGACAACAACAGGGCTTGCAGCAGGATGACTGACAACAACAGGGCTTGCAGCAGGATGACTGACAACAACAGGGCTTGCAGCAAGACGACTGACTACAACAGGGCTTGCAGCAGGATGACTGGCAGCAGCCACACGAGCCACAGCCGCCCTTGCAGGACCCACACGAGCCACAGCCGCCCTTGCAGGACCCACACGAGCCACAGCCGCCCTTGCAGGACCCACACGAGCCACAGCCGCCCTTGCAGGACCCACACGAGCCACAGCCGCCCTTGCAGGACCCACACGAGCCACAGCCGCCCTTGCAGGACCCACACGACCCACAGCTGCCCTTGCAGGACCCACACGACCCACACGACCCACAGCCGCCCTTGCTACCCCCACAGCTGGAGCTAGAACAGGAGCACACAGGCACACAGCAGCACACGGGCTTACAGCAGCACACGGGCACACAGCAGCTGGAGCCACAGCCCCCACAGCTGGAGCCACAGCCCCCACAGCTGGAGCCACAGCCCCCACAGCTGGAGCCGCAGCCCCCACAGCTGGAGCCGCAGCCCCCACAGCATCCAGAGCAACCCATGGTTCTTAAGCTGGAGGTGGAAGTAGAAGTCGAGGTCAGAAGAGCAGGTGAGGAGGGAGGTGTAGGTGTGGAGACTCCAAGGCCAGGGCCCTTTATATACCTGCCCGGGTCAATGGTGTGCTGGGCACGTGCCACTTCCCTTTTGGCCATTTCCTCAAGCTCATGTTTTTCTTAGCTGTCCTCTGTCCACTCACACTTCTTCCCTTACTCAATCCTTACTCTTCCTTGTCCTCGTTGGACTGCACACTGTGTCCTAGGAGTTCCTGCTTTCCCCAGCAGTCACCTGCTTCCTGTGCTGAACACACTAGAGTTAGGACGAGGGCTGTGGGTGCTCTACCCCGCACCTGTCCCATCATGGGGACGTTCTCTTCTGGGTGCACTTTGGTGCTCTTTGTGATTTAGCTTTCATTGGCATGTGGCTCCTGGCTCTGAAAGGGATCTCACACACACCTTGCACTCCAGAGGAGCTGTGTTGTTAGGAAGAGGATTCTGGTCCACCTGCTCGCACTTGGCAATCAGCATGTGGGCCTGGCATGTGCTCTCAGGGAATCAGAGGGGACAGACACACAGGACTACTTCTGCGGCACGATTGCACAGAGTCAGATTGCTCTAGGGGGATAGAGACAAGGGTATCAGGGCCCACCCCGCCAATCACCAGACTACAGCAGAGGGGTCACCTCAGGGCTCCTGTGACAGCTGACTCTTTTCTGCACCTGGGATGGATATGGGTGTCTTAGCACCATAGGATTGGCTGCGTTCTAGGACAGTCCCTGGAACCCACAAAGGATAGGCTGTGCCCTCTTCCCTGGCAAAGTCTGCTTTCCATAGGTGAGCACTGACACTGAATGCCATCTGCAGGACCACAATGTGAGAGGAAGGCTAGCTGCATTGACCGGGAGAACAGGAATTGCCACAAGTCTTGCTCACCTGAGCAGGGATGGATAGAAGGTGGGAAGGAGAAATGAGGGGCCCTCCCCCTTGATCCTGGCTACTTACTCTAGCCAGGGCTTGGGCCTCGGCACCTGAGGGGATATTGTGTGTGCTGCTGGCTTCAGATCTTTGGATACCAATTGCAGGTGGCATAAAAAGCCAGACTGGGGGATGTCAGAGAGCTGGTACTGAAAATAATCTTCTGTTGGCATTCAAGCAGACAATGAAAGAAAAACAAAAGAAGGACAGAAGGAAGGAAGGAGACAAGGAGGGAAGGAGGAAAACAGGGAAAGAAGGAAGGAAGGAAGGAAGGAAGGAAGGAAGGAAGGAAGGAAGGAAGGAAGGAAGGAAGGAAGGAAGGGAGGGATGGAGGAAGGAAGGAAGGAAGCGAGGGATGGAGGAAGGAAGTTGAAGGAAGGGAGGAAAAGAGACAAAGATGACAAGAAACATACCAATGAATTGTTGCAGTATCTGAAGCTGAGCAGAAAGCACATATGGACAGCCAACAAGACCCCACTGAAAAATCATCCTTTATGTCCAATCCCACATTACATCAACTTCTCAAGATTCACCCAACCTCTATAAATCTTCTTATGCATTAGAACAACCAAAGGAAACTCCCCTCGCAAGATTGAGCTATGTATGAAACCAATAGAATGTAAAAGCATGGCTGAGTCCCATGCCCTTCACCCGAGCCCCAGGTCTTCTCGTCTGTGTCACTTAGCACAAGCTGTCCTGGACTGCCTTCATCCAAAGGAATCCCCTGAATGAAGACAGTGATGCCCAGGAGTCAGTCGCTTTTCCCCTTGACAAGAACCTGAATGGCCAGTGTTGTCTAGAAGGAAATTCACCATCTACATTCAAGTAAGCCTTCCCCTAGTATGGACTGGACTTTCCCAGACCGTTCTAAATGCCCTCAATATCCTGGACTCCATGAACAATCATGCATCCACGCCCCTCTCAGCCCTAACTGTGTGTCTCTAAGAACCTTCAGCCCTAACTCCTTGGGGAGCCCAGCAATTAGGCAATTAGGAAACAGTTGCCTGGCTGCTTGCTCTGCCATTTGCAATACAAGCTGACTTTGTCCTGGCAGCCCGATGTCAGGGATGTGCTTTCTGTGTGCCAGGTAAGCTGACCCAGGTTGGTGAGTCTACAACAATGCCTCCAACACACCTGGGCTGTGGATTGCCACAGTTGCTGACCACTAAGGAACGACCGTCCTGAAATGACTTCTCCACTTCTCCTCCATGTGTCACATAGGCCCTTGGGGACTGTCCAGCTGCTACCTGAGTGCCTGTCTCACACACAGTCTTAACAGGCTCACTGTCCGCCAGCCATCACTGGCCTCAATTTTGTATCTTCTTCTTCTTCTTTTCTTAGCAGATTTCCTTCTTTGGACTTGAAAGGCAGAGTTACAGAGAGAAGCAGATGCAAAGGAAAGATGCCCCATCTACTGACTGATCCCAAGTGGTCCCAATGGCCTCAGCTCGAGCCAGGACCTTCCTCCCGCTCTCCCACACGGGCTCTGGGGCCCAAGGCTTTGGGCTATCCTCCACTGATTTCCCAGGCTGCAAACAGCCAGATGGACAATTGCAATGTGACAATGCCTGGCTTCGCAGGAAGTGAAGGGGTTTCTGTTTAGCATCGAAAGTGTTGTGGGTCCTAGGCATGAAAACACCGCTGCTTCTGTACTCACATGTATTCTCAGCTCAGGAAAAAAAAAATGCTCCTGTAATTTCTTTAGTTTTCCGAATTTGGACTACTTCTATGCATGAATGCAAGTGATTGCCATCCTTTAAACATAGGATTTGATGACAGTGTCAAACAGCCTCCCTCAGCATGCTTACATTCTCTTTGTCAATGTGAGTGTTCACGTGAGTTCAACCAGAGCACGCGTGTGTCATAGCAGCGCAGAGTAGGGGACATGAGCATATTGGAAATCATGCCCGGAATGCCCAGCCTCGGGTTTCCTGGGCTTCCAGGAGTGAATGGAGCACCCAGAGGACCACAGGAGCAGGGAGCTGTTCCCAGAGCCCATCCCAGCTGCTTCCAGCTGGCAATGAGCAGAGAACTGTCTTCAGGAGGGAAGCAGGCACAGTCCTAGGTGGAACATCCGAGTGCCAACCTTGTTTGCCAGAGTGGGTTGTGTTGTCTCAGCTGCCATGCCGGGGGACGTCATGCGCTGAGTGATCAGGGTCTAAGCCTGTGCCCACCCACACCACAATGTTTGAAGGAAGCACACAACTATACATATTTCATTTGGAATCCTTATTCATTTATTTATTTATTTCTTGGAAAGGATAAGCAAGACAGGGAGAAAAAGAGAGACTCTTCCATCAGCTGGGTCACTATCGAGATGCCGACAAGGCCCAGGGCTGCGTCCGACCAAAGCCACAACAAAGGAATTTGGTGTGAGTAGCCCACATGCTGGTGGGTGATGGTGTCCAAGCACTTGTGGCATCCTCTGCTGCTTTCACAGGCCATTAGCAAGGAGCTGCATAGACAGTGGAGCAACGGGGACTAGAAGAGATGTCCCTATAGGACAGGAGCACTACACGTGGCATCCTCAATGCCTACACCACAGCATAGGCCTAGATGTCTCATTCCTGGATGTCACTGCATGCACACACGTCATGCCTTATGCAACGGAGGCTCAGCTGGCCTAAGGAAAAATGACGGACACAGTGGGCTCTGAGTGGGTGGTGGTGATACCACTGAAGTCTGTGATTGGAGCCTCAGATCTTGCACTGGCAGCAGATGGGTTCACAGCAGCCACACTGTGAGCAGCAGGGCTTGCAGCAAGACGACTGACAACAACAGGGCTTGCAACAAGACGACTGACAACAGGGCTTGCAGCAGGATGACTGACAACAACAGGGCTTGCAGCAGGATGACTGACAACAACAGGGCTTGCAGCAGGATGACTGACAACAACAGGGCTTGCAGCAAGACGACTGACTACAACAGGGCTTGCAGCAGGATGACTGGCAGCAGCCACACGAGCCACAGCCGCCCTTGCAGGACCCACACGAGCCACAGCCGCCCTTGCAGGACCCACACGAGCCACAGCCGCCCTTGCAGGACCCACACGACCCACAGCCGCCCTTGCAGGACCCACACGAGCCACAGCCGCCCTTGCAGGACCCACACGAGCCACAGCCGCCCTTGCAGGACCCACACGAGCCACAGCCGCCCTTGCAGGACCCACACGAGCCACAGCGCCCTTGCAGGACCCACACGACCCACACGACCCACAGCCGCCCTTGCTACCCCCACAGCTGGAGCTAGAACAGGAGCACACAGGCACACAGCAGCACACGGGCTTACAGCAGCACACGGGCACACAGCAGCTGGAGCCACAGCCCCCACAGCCGGAGCCACAGCCCCCACAGCTGGAGCCACAGCCCCCACAGCTGGAGCCACAGCCCCCACAGCTGGAGCCACAGCCCCCACAGCATCCAGAGCAACCCATGGTTCTTAAGCTGGAGGTGGAAGTAGAAGTCGAGGTCAGAAGAGCAGGTGAGGAGGGAGGTGTAGGTGTGGAGACTCCAAGGCCAGGGCCCTTTATATACCTGCCCGGGTCAATGGTGTGCTGGGCACGTGCCACTTCCCTTTTGGCCATTTCCTCAAGCTCATGTTTTTCTTAGCTGTCCTCTGTCCACTCACACTTCTTCCCTTACTCAATCCTTACTCTTCCTTGTCCTCGTTGGACTGCACACTGTGTCCTAGGAGTTCCTGCTTTCCCCAGCAGTCACCTGCTTCCTGTGCTGAACACACTAGAGTTAGGACGAGGGCTGTGGGTGCTCTACCCCGCACCTGTCCCATCATGGGGACGTTCTCTTCTGGGTGCACTTTGGTGCTCTTTGTGATTTAGCTTTCATTGGCATGTGGCTCCTGGCTCTGAAAGGGATCTCACACACACCTTGCACTCCAGAGGAGCTGTTTTGTTAGGGAAAGGATTCTGGTCCACCTCTGTCTTCAGTTCAATCTGCTGCTTGGTCTTGGCAGTTGCTCAGTTGAATTCTTTGCAACTGAATCATACTTTATCCCACACAGCTGACTAATTATAATTCACAGCTGCACAAGAACCAGAATGCTGTAGAGGGGACTGATCAATGGTATCAGTGCCCACCCCACTAATTCCCCGAACTACAGAATAGGGGTCACTTCAAGGCTGCTCTTGACCACTTACAGCATTCTACACCTCGGATGGGTACAGGTCTCTGGGGGCCAGAGGATGTGCTGCGTTCAAGAATGCTCCCCAGAACCCACAAAGGATATGCCTGTGCCGTCTTACCTGGCAAAATGTGCTTTCCATAGGTGAGCCTTCTGGATGGGTCACCCATTTACACTGAATGCCATCTGAAGGATGATAATGTGGGATGAAGCTTAAATACATTGCTATTTGAATGGGGCTTGTCATAGGTCCTAGTCACTTTAACTGAGTTGGATACAAGGCAGGAATGAGAAATGAGATTCCCTCCCCATTGATTTCAGTTAGTTCCTCTGCCCTGGGCTTATGCCTCACAATCTGAGGGAGCAGCGTGTTGTAAATCTTGAACTAGACGTTGGTAATGTAAGGAACCCATGTGCACATCTCTGATAGGCTGCCATTCCTAGTGGTGAGCATGGCAACCAGGACTGGGAGCGGGCTGGCTAGACAAGTGGTTCTACCCACCAGCATGATTGCAGGCTGTATAGTTGGGCTGGTTGATTTGATGATTTGATCTAGGCTTCTACAACCACTGATGTTTACAAGACTGAATGGGATGTGGTACGGACTGGACCTGTCGGCTGCACATACTGGCAAGCTAGTGAAGCAGGGTTAGGTCATGCCTGATGGGTGTTATTACATGTGTCTCCAATTACGCTGCGGTTCCCACTGGTGTATGTGAGGGCCATGTGTGTGGTAGGCTGGGAGAAAGGTCGTGTCCACCACTCCTCCGCTGTATATGGGGACTTACTCTTCTTTGTATGTTTTGTTGCTATTTGTGATTTTTGTACTTCTGCTTGTGACTTGTGGCTCTGAATTTGATCACACTCAAACCTTGCAGCCTATATGACCACATCCATAACTGGCACAATTAACCACAAATGGATAGTTTTTTTTTTTAAGAGGAAAGTATTTTGGTAGAATTTCAGTGTCTATATCCAGAATTAACACCGAGTTGCAATTTGCTAAATAAATAGTGTTGGTTTCATATGACAGATTTGATTGATCGTTTGCACATTAATGTTAATGCAAGGTACCTAAATTTGTACTGACATACCAGTTTCTTTCTTGCACTGTTCTTTATTTTTTGACAGCCCCCATTTATGTTCTAGATCTCCAAGAGTAAGTTATAGCTTCTTGAAATGCACATTGCAGGTCACTGTGCTCCAGCTGTGGTTCAGGTTTTCTCCAGGGAAGCCCGCCATCAGATGGTGGACATCTGGCTTAGCAGGGAAGCTGCTGGATAGGATACCCGCGTCCCAGGTTGGAGAGCCTGGGCGGGCCCTGCTTCCAGCTCCTCACTCCGGCTTCCTTCCAGTGTCGTCCTGGGAGGTAGGGGTGAAGCTCCAGCAGCCTGGTGCCTGCCCTTCGTGTAGGAGACCCGGACAGAGTTCTCAGCTCCCAGCTTTGGCCAGCCTGGTCCTGGCCATTGCAGCCACTGGGGGATAAATCAACCAGTGGAATCAGTCAATTTCAACTTAAAAAAAAAAAAGGGAATTACTTCGCTTTGGGGATAAGCTGGATAATTAGCTTGAGGGTTAGACTTTGTCAGGGATCTTATGTGCATTAGTAGAAAGAATAGCGTTTTGAAGAATGAGACTTCCCTACTGCCTGAGAACTCAGTCCCATAGTGTCTGCATGTGAAGCTCAGGTTGCGACATTTTCACCTGTGGTTGTGGTTTACAGTGAGAGAGATTCATGCCAGGCACAAATGTAGAGGGGTAAGGAGGAGTGTAACATCTAAGCATGGCGACAGCAGATGCTGCTACACTCTAGGAGACACTACGCCTCGAGGTCTAAAGTCAGAGGTGTTTACGCTTTCATCCTCCAATCAGGTTGAGAGCCATAAGGACAAACAAGGTTTCCATGCATTGAATTAACTAAGTGGCAGAAGGCAGGAAGGGAGCTGCCAGAGCCCAAAGTTTACAGGTAGTTAATTAGTATAAAGTAGCACAGAAGGAGGCACCAGGAGCCAGGTATGTGGAGCCTCTAAAGCTGGGTTTGCTAAGAGGTGCTAACTATCAACTGGCTGCACCCCTATCACATTTCCCACTTATGTTCTACTTGAGTCAAATTATTAATTCAATCTCACATTGAAGAACACTCCATATGGTTGGTACAATTCACTGCTTATCCAGATTTTTTAAGATTTATTTATTTATATAGCAAAATCAGATATACAGAGAGGAGGAGAGACAGAGAAAGATCTTCCATCCAATGATTCACTTCCCAGGTGACCACGCGTGCAGGGTCCCAAGGCTTTGGGCCATCCTCCACTGCTTTCCAAGGCTGAAAGCAGGGAGCTGGATGGGAAGTGGAGCTGAGGGGAATAGAACCGGCACCCATATGGGATCCCGGCAGGTTCAATGTAAGAAATTCAACTGCTAGGCCACTGCACCGAGCCCCAAATATCCTTTTAAGCCACGTTTAGCAACAAAGCCATTTTAGAAGGAACGGTCCTGATGCCAACCTCACCTGATGCTGACTGTCATCTATTCTGCGGGCATGGATTACCAGCTGAAAGTGCTAGGCCACCATCACCTTGCTAGGAACTACACTTCTGCATAACTCTGACGGGCAACACACAGAGCTCCAACAAAATATATACACTGAAGCCAACAAAAACACAGTGAGACAAGTTTGCATCTTTTAAAAAAATGAACTGGCTTACAGTCTAATAAGAGACATATAATTAATTGACTATTCATGCAGGTATAGCACAGATGACTGGCTACACATACAATAATCAGAACCGGAAAACTGTCAAGGTTAGCAACGCTAAAAGCAATGCACAGATTTATAACCTAAAAACAGGTGCAGTGCACTTTGTAAATCTGAGAATAACAGTTGAGCAACAGACTTTCAGAGCTAAAATGACCATCGAAGGCAAACACAGATTTTCGAATTGTAGTGTTACAGAAAATTTACAAAAGTTACCTTGGTTCTTGTCTCACACAAATTTAGACAATGTCAGTAAACAAAGTAAGGTTTCTGTTAAGACAAAGACATAGGATCTAGCTGAATCCACATGAGTAATCACATTGCTGAAAAGTAATCAAAAGATACCCAGAAATGCTGTTTTGTGTTTCAGAGGAAGCACATGAGGGGAAGATGAACACTTTTATCCATACACACAAGTTTCCCAACTACTGAAAAATCACAGGGAAATTTTTCCTGAGCATTTGAATACGAAAACAATGATATTTTCACGTATTCAGCCAACAACAATTTAACCATCCTTTAAAGAATTGTCAGAAACTTGTATTCACTTTTCTCCACAAATCTGACTGTAAATATTTTTGGAGACTGCAAGCTGCAGATAACCAAAGACTTTAAATAACTTCAACTCATTAATTGACCAGGAAAACCACTTTGACTCAGTCTAAATAGTATTTTGAAAACAACTGAAGAGTTTTCTAAAACTTCCTGGCAATACTTTGCATATAATCCAGATGGCCAAATTAATTATTACCTTTACCTAAAGAAAGATACAGCTTTCTTTTCCTTCTTTCTCACTTTAAAACCCCTAGGGGCCCATCTGGAAATCCCAAAGTCAGAGGAACCAAACCTATCAACTATGCCAACAGACCTTAACAGTATCTGATCGAAGTAACATCTAAGTAACATCTACCCATTTAGTCAGGTTGGAGATCACAGTCACAATTTACAAGTTACAGATCAGAATTTCACACTTTGTATTTCAAAGTATATACCCAAAAACAACCCTTACTCTTTTAAAATAGCTCTTCTCGATCAGAACTTGACAGCCTCATCTAATTGCTTTTAAATTTTACAAATTTAAAAATCGGGACAAAAATACAGCTTATAGGAGCTGGCCAGGAAATCACCAGCCACCAATGACACAGAAACTGTCAAAAGAAGATGATATTTTCAGGTTTTTTCTGCTACATATCTACTATTTTCAAATATTTACTAGCACACCTATAGATATACATTTCAGAAAGCTTTTAGCAGATTTCAAAATTAGATATCAACGATTCAAATATTTCATCAGAATACCAATTCAGACTCATTCCTCTCAAATTGTCTGTGTCTTTCCCATCCTTTCTGTTCCAGGTTTATGTAGACATCATCCTGCAGGAAAAGTATTTTACAAGAATTCCAAAGTTTTCTTTCTTTCCTAAGTCTTTTATCGCTGAGGACACATTTTGGCTTGTAATCATATACCAACTGCCAACTCAGCTTACCAGCCTAACACTTTGACTCTGGACCAGGTGCTAGATTGTTGCTCTTATAAACGAATTATTTCTTTTCATTCCTTTTGTCCTTTGGGTGACTTCCCTGGGGTGAAGCATAAAAGACACCATTTCCACCACTAATTGGTTTTTTTCCCCCTTCCTCCTGCCGCTTTGGCAGGAGGTCTGGGTTTTTTTTAAATCGGGACACATGGAGCCCCCTCCTGTCACCATGTAAAGAGCCCTTTTTCTTTTTTCCTAAATAAATCCTGCTTTGCAAACTAGAATTGTCGGCATGAAAAGTCTTCTTTCATGTGAGACAAGAAACGAGGTTGCTGCCTCCATGTTTTGTGTTGAACCATCCTACAACAGAATAATATGTGAAGAGTCAGACGGGATAGTAGGCAGTTAGGGTTTTCTGGGTCCCCAAGTCATTTTTCTCAAATATAAAAATGGCATTTTCTCCTCCATGTCTCAAATTCACCAGAATACCAAGAGACAAGGGCAAAATTAACATATCAGCTCCCCACCTAAAGCATTCTGGGTTCCCGAGCCATTTTTTTTTTTTTCTCAAAGATAGAGTAGCACTTTCCCCACCGTGTCTTGGATTCATTGGAGCACATTTCTTCCAAGAGACAAGGGCAACATTAACATGCCAAGTCCCCATCTGAAGCATCAGCCATTGTCTCTGGCCATTGCAGGGGAGGGCCTTATCATTGAAAAGGGACCAAGGAAAAGTAGCCTGTCTGACATCTTTCTGGCCTTTTGTCTCAAAGCCAGGTACCAAGGGAACCAGGAATTTCCTTTTGTCTTTGGAGAAACCCCTTTGATGTAAAGCTTTAAAAGATCCCAACACCCCCTATGGACGAGTCTTTTCTCCACTTTTCCTCCTGCCACTATGGCAGGAGGTACGGGTTCTTTCTATCTTAAAGCCCCCTCTTGTCACTAGGACGGGAGCCTCCTTTCTCAGCTTTTCTAATAAGTCTTGCTTTAAAACTAAACTGCGTCCGCATGAAAATTCTTCTTTCCTGCGAGACAAGAGTTGAGGTTGCTGCCGTATTCGAGGTTAAAAATCCTACAACACTGTCACTTACGCTGGAGACCTCTCTTTCTTTCCTATTAACCCTAACCCTAAATAAACCATGCTTTAGAAACTAACTGCATGAATATTCTTCTTTCATGTGAGACAAGAATTGAGATCGCCCCCATGACTTGTGTCAAAAAGTCCTACACCACAGGACAGACACCACAGACAAGCAGGAACCCCACTCTCACAGTCCAGAACCCAAACCCAGTAGGAGCTGCCCAAATCTGACAGACACACTCCAGAGCCCTGATGACGACCCAAATCTGACAGGTACAATCAGAACTTGACAGGCACAACTCAAAGCCAACAGGAACAAAAGGCCATTGGGAATCCCCAGCTGATGGGCTGTGACAACATTGCTTATGACCATGGCTCAAGAAGTTGTGCTGCACCCAGCCTTCTGGAGAGCCCCAGAGAAATACTCAAAACAGAAATGATTGAAATGATTGGTGAGAATCCCACTTGTGGGTAAACTCACCCAATGACCAGTAGCCTAGAAGACTCCTCAGTCGGTGTGAATCCCAGCAGCCAGGAGGTCAGGATCAGCCCTGGGACTCTGCTCAGTCTTCATGGTGACCTCTCCAGCTGCTGAGCCAGGTTCCAGAGCATGGAACAATCTTTGCCCTAAGACGGGGGATCTCAGTCTCACTGGGGCCACCAAATTGTTGCAGAGGATGAGAGAGAGCATGCTGGACATGAACGTAGAGTTGTAAGAAGTGTATTATCCAAGCTTGGTGACAAGAGTTCCTGCTACACTCCAGCAGATCCTGTGTCCCCCAGCAAATGCCAGGGGGTTTTAAGCTCTCATCCTCCAATCAGATTGACAGCCATACAGAATATAGTTTCCAAGCATGCAATTAACTAAGTGGCAGGAGGCAGGAAGGGAGCTGGAGCTTAAGTTCTGCAGTAGTTAATTAACCTAAAATGGCTCAACAGGAAGCAGGAGGAGCCAGGTGTCAATTAACTTGAAAGGCACAGGAAGTAGGAGAAGTAGGTGCAGCAGACGCCTTTGGAGCTGGCTTTATACATTCAATTAACCTGAATGGCTCTGGAGGAAGTAGGATGGGCAAGGGGCTGAACTTCTATTTCCACTCTGTCCCAGCTGTCAATTAACCCTGCAAACACGTGCTAGCTAATCAACTGGCTGCACCCCATCACATGGTGAATACTTGGCTATCTGGACAGAGAATACATTAGTATCAGAGCAGGTTCCTCCCACTTGGCCCTGGAAAGTGGTATTGGAGTTGAGGGTGAGTTAATATCTGAAATGGAGACCTTGCAGTCTGGGATTGTCTACAAGTGACCCAAGTAACATCCTTTTCTCTATGTTTCTTTTAGTCTCCCGGAGTGAAAGAACCTTTAACGACTTCTGAGGTAAGTCACTGTGATCACGAATCCCCTTTAAGGCGTGCGTGCGTCTAGGTTTGGTTTTAGTTTTAAGCTCCTATAGGGGGTGCCTGAATGGGAATGAGCCTGCACCGGCAGGATTTGGGAAGTTGACCTGAGAGCCTGGGATGCTCTTCCTTCCTGCTTGGACCATGAATTGCTCTGTGGCTCAGGCAGCTGGCTGTGCAAAGTCGATCTTTTGCATCCATCCATCCATCCATCCATCCAGAAATGGGCTGTGTGATGTTTTTCTGTCTTGAGTTTTCCTTTGAGCCTCTTGTTGTAAAGCTTCTGTTCTCCATGATAGACCCTCCTGCTAGACAGAATTCGTTAGGTTTGCTTTGTTTTGGCCACTGCCTGAGGAAAAGCATCATTTCATGGGTCCGTTGCTAGTTGCCACCTTCTGACAGCACCGTTCAGGTCATGGTGTTGGATTTAAGGGTGTCTGTCTGCCTCCCTTGCTCGCGTGCAGTTTGTATAAGTTCTGGGAATTGAGCACCAGAGAACGCACAGCCTTGTGGAAAGCAGCAGCCTTTTTAACCCAGAGGGCACCAACACGGATCAGTCACAAAAGGCTGGGCCTCCCTGGTCCATCCTCTCTGAGTTTATCTAGAGCAGCTGCACAGCCCATTTTTAGCTCTGGTGGGGCAGGCAGAGAGGGATGCACGGAGGTTAGCTTTTGGGCTGTTACAACCTGGGAACTTGCAGGCTGCTCACAAGCAGCATTTCTTATCTCCTTTTCTTATCCTCAGCATTCTTGTCTTTACCAAACTTTGCTGCTCCTGTGAAACCTGATTTCTTGCTACGTGACCGCCATCTTTATGCACGTGCAGGCCACTTCCTACTTCACATACACAATTACACAACTTGTTTAAGACTGCATGTAAATACTGTACCTTAGCACATTAACGGGCCTGTCTCTGATGACTTGCATCAGCACTGCAGCTCACTAGGGTTCCTGACTCACCTTGGCTTATGATGGGATTATGTTTGCCCTGAACCTGTCCCCTCCAGAGCTGGCCTCACAGGGGGCCTGTGCTGATCCCCACCTCCTATCCCCCAAGCAAGGGAGGATGAAGCTGTGAAACCCAGCAGCTGTGCCCCAACACCCCTTGGGAATAGAAAGCCCACCCCAGGACCACACCCAGCCTGCCTGAGGCCTCCCCAACCTATTGTGACACCAGCCACCCTCTTACCCCTTACCCCCACATTAGCTACCAGGGGAACCTACAGATTCTGCCTCCAGTATCTGACTGGTGCCTGGACGTTGGGCAAGATAGCACTGGCATTGGCTTGTGGCCCTGGCTCCAGGTAGAAGGGAGTGGAAGGACAGCAGGAAGTGATGGGGGAAGGGACCGATCTTCAGTGCACAGGCTGACCGGCAGGGGGCTCCTCTCCCTTGGGGAAGGCCTGAGTGCTCTCCTGGCTGCCCCAGGCTCCTCTCTCACCTCAAGTTGAGAACCCACTGCCTGGCAAGTGAGCTTCACTGGTTTTGGCTTGCACATACACATATGAGGCTGCACACATGGCAGGAAGTAGCTGATGAAGAACAGCTTTGTCTCTTTGTTGAGTGATGACAGAACCTGCCTGCACTGTTAAAGCAAGCAGAGTCAAGTTTATCGATGATACGGTGAAAACAGCAGCAGGTGAGACAGATGGATGCTAAAGATTTGGCGCAACCCTGAACTGGGTCATCAGAAGCATTCCTTGTAACTGCAGTGTCTTCTTAGTTAGGATGAGTTTCCTTCCCATGATCCTATAAGTGTTTCCAAGTAGGTCATTTGCATTTCTTGACAGAGTTGAGTAGCCTCCACTATCCTCTCAGCTTTGGGACTTACCCAATACCCCCAGTTGACCCTTTATGCCACCTTCCTTGTTCTGTCCACCCATCCTCCATTTTATTTGAAATGATGATGACTATTGGGGCAGGAGCAGAGAGAGGGGGAGAGACATGTCCTGCCACAGTGGCAGGAGGAAGCTCCAAGGGGAGAGAGGAGGAGGGCGAGAAGTGGTGGCACACATGTGTGAGTGTGCCTCCATGGCCAGAGGTGGGTATCACAGGGCCACGAGGGATTGGTGAGTAGGGCAATGTGGGGTGTGAGGACCTGGTAGATGTGGCAGTCAGTGGGTTCTAGGAGAAGGCTGCAAGAGATCGGTGTATGGGGCCTCCAGGTGTGGTGTCATGAGCTTACGGTGGATGGGTGGGAACAGGGTTGCAAAGTTACAGCAAATTGGCAGACAACAAAATGTGAGCCTAAAGGGTACGTGAACCTATAGGGTGTGCGAAGCCAATACCCAAGGGTATGAAAACGGTGCCAAGTCCAAAAAGGCGGAGGTCTCCAGGGCTGATGTTCAACTTGCTCCCCACACTGGCAAGGCACTCATGCTGATAAAATCTCTGTCTCTTCACTCAGTTGCTTGTTGGTATAAGACAATGTTGAGACATGTTGGGTTAAGGCTAAGCTTAACTGCAGTGTTTTAAAAAGCACTTTAAAATGTTACTGCTAGAAATTTTAAATCTTCATCTGCATCTGGTTCACACTCTATCAGATGGCTCCAAGCCATCTTAACATTCCTTTCAATGCTGCTTATAGTACCTTTAAAAAAGGGGGGGGGATTTAGTTAGTTGAGTTAGAGAGAGATCATCTAGCTGCTGGTTTGCTCCCTACCTGGTCATAACAGCCAGGCCTGGATGAAGTTAAAGCCAGAGTGAGCATGCCCTTCCAGGTCTCCCACAAGAGTGCTGGCCCCCAAGCACTTGCACCGTCTTCTGTTGGTTTCCCAGGTGTGTGAACAGGAAGCTGGCTCAGAAGTGCAGATGCCAGGCTCAAAGTGGTACCCATATGGGATAACAGCTCCACAGTTGGTGATTTCACCTGCTGTGCCACACACATGCCATTCTTAACACACAGCTGTCCAATGTCCTTACTGCAGTACTGAAGTGTATGAAATTGCATGTCACTAGGCCTAGCGCAGTAGCCTAGTGGCCAAAGTCCTCACCTTGCATGCACTAGGATGCCATACGGGTGCTGGTTCATATCTTAGCTGCTCTACTTTCCTTCCAGCTCCCTGGGAAAAATCAGTCAAAGATGGCCCAAAGCCTTGGGACCCTGCACCCACGTCGGAGACTTGGAAAAAGCTCCTGGCTCCTGGCTTTGAATCAGCTCAGCTATGACCATTGTGGCCACTTAGGGAAGCTGTTTCTCGCTGTATCTCCTTCTCTCTGTAAATCTGACTTTCAAAAAAAAACATTGATCTTAAAAAAAATAAATTATATATCACTCATGAATTCCACCTTCAGGAATCTGAGTTTTTCACAGTGCAAACAACTTATGGCTTGTGCCAGCAGGGGTCTCCCTGTTTGCAGTCAGGCAGGACTCCCAGAGGCTTGCACCATCTGGACCCTCCCCCATCACTGACACTGGCATATGTGGCAATCTCATCTCGGTATTTTATGTGAGAGCTCTTCAAGCACTTTACAAAAGCACATATGATGATACCCTAGTGCTTGGGCTCCTGCATCCCCATGGGAGACCTGGAAGAAGCTCCTGGATACTGGCTTTAGCCAGGTCCAGCTCTGGCTGTTACAGCCATTTGGGCAGTGAACCAATAGGTGAAAGAGAGAGATGGAAAGGAGGAGAACAGAGAAAAAGACAGAAGAGAGAGAATATCTTCCATCTGCTGGTTCACTAAGTGGCCGGTATGGCAAAGATTGCCCAGGCTGAATCCAGAAGCCAACAGCTTCAACTGGTTCCCTCACGTGAGTTCAGAGGCCCATGCAGTTGGACCAGCTTCTGCTGCCTTCCCGGGCCCACTAGCAGGAAGCTGGACTGGAAGCAGAGCAGCCAGGACTTGAACTGGCACTCCAACGTGAGATGCTGGCATGGCAGCAGTGGTTTAGATGCTAGGGCACAACGCCTCCCCCACTACTCTAAATTCCCAACAGTGTGCAAATGTTCCTGTTTCTCCAAAGCTTCACCTACAGCAGTGACGTGGAGTTCTGTTTCTGTTCTAACCATAGCCATCCTGATAGAGTAAAGGCATATTGGCTCTGTGTGGTTCACCCTGTATTTCCCTCAGTACAGTATATTTTTTTGAGGTTCTTGGCCATTTGTATGTCTTTGAATATCTCATATTTGGAGAACTATCTAAGCAGTTGTCTGAAGCTTTTTGATCAGCTCCATGTTTGGTGTGGGTTGTAGACCTATTTTATTTTCTGTACTAAGAATCAATGCCTGATTTCACTTGGTGCTTGTTGAGTTACTCCTGGGCAGCTTCAGTCCAAAATAGCAAATGGAATATTCCAGAAAGAAATGCTGCCTCAGTTCTACCTAAGGCAGCACTGTGAGCAGTCGGATGAGATCTCAGGCTATCCCACTCTACACCACTAGGGACAGCATTGCTCCTTCTTCCTGGCAATTGTTTAATGACTTCCATGGTCAGCCAGTCAATGGTTCAGAGGTAACGCAGTGTTTGCATATAGACCGTGTGTTCTCTGTCTCAATAAGTTCTCATTGCTTAAAATCAACAAAGGTTAATTTTAAAGCTCTTACTTTAAAAGTGAGTGATGGCTTTTGTGTCAATAATTAAATCTAATTATATTGTGGATCTATATACGAGGATCCTGTTTCTGTCAGATATTTTAGATTTAATTATTGAGCCCCAGGGATGGGGTGGGGAGTCCAGCTTGGCCCAGGTCACCTGGCTCAGGCCCATGAGTCCACCTAAGAGAACTGGTCCTCCTCGGTGTAAAGGATGGCACCCTGGATAGCAGACCATGTTGCACATGGAGGTCATGGCAGCTCATTGAGGCCTGCAGAAGACATCTGGTACCATAGCAAAAGATGGAGAACAGAACATATGAGTGACTACCCCAGCCAAACCATGACAGCAAATATCTAGGCAAATGGAGACTATAAGGTCGATGGTGTCAGTCAATGGACATTGGAAGGGATTCCTCATCCATGGATTGCTGAGACTGACAGCTTTTCAGAACGATTGCGTCCACCTGGGTAGAACCCTCAGAGCATGCACCACATTATGACCCTGGTTTGGTACCTAGTGGCCTTTCCCCATCCTTGGGTACCAGCATGGTTGGGAGGCTGGGTATGGTCTCTCCCCTTATCTCTTCCCTTCCCCCAGAAATGGAAAGAAGAAATAGAAAATTTGGAAACAATGATCACACCCACTTCTCCTTAACCCTAGATCCTTCCCACCCTGATTGACTATGTAAACATCATCTAAAATTGTAAAAAAATAATAATAATAATAAAAATTTTAATTAAAAAGATGCATGCATACCTGCATACATACAGATACACACATGAATACATCAACACACACAATACACTTAGTGAACATATACATGACATACACATGGAAAACACACACACACACATGCACACATATATCCTTCCCAAAACAGGACACTCTGTTAGAAATAAGGCCACGGAAGAAGAACAGCATTTGACAGTGACTGCTGAAGCTCCTCCTACGCCTACCAGCAGGTGCAGAATCCACTGTCAAAATGGCTCTGAACGCTGAACACTACGGATGCAGGCATGTAACATCCCCGGTTGTCATGAAGACCTCCCTGAGGCCCCAGGAAGACACAGGGTCCCTGCAGTCTCTAGGGACTTGCAGTCCAGGGCCGGTGCAGGCTGCAGTCTAGGGGCAGGGCAAAGGGCTGTGCCAGCTCTTCCTCTATGATGTGCCTAGCAGTGCCATCCTTTCCGCATGTCCCTTCCCAGGCCAGACGGCAGTGACCAGGGACAGCAGGAAAGGGACAACAGTCCAGCTTGGTCCAGGGAGGAGCCAGCAGCGCAGGGGAGGATGTATTCACACACATGATGTGGAGAGCCGCACCCAGGACGTGGGCTGCTGGGGCCTGTGTATGCACGCACATGCCTGGGTGCCAGTTTGTGTCCAGGTGCCTACAGTTTGGGGCAGGAGACTCCATGGGGTCACTGGCTGTAAACAGCTTCCTCAGGCACTCTCAGTGGTGCCCCTGCGCCTGTCTCCTAGCACCAGAGTGTTTGCAATGAATTAACAGGGAACATGAGAGGCCATGCAGAAATGATTTTTGTTCTTTTTCATTGTAGCAAGGCAGCCATCATCCTGCAGGATTACACACTGAAAGAAGGAAAGGAGACTTTTTATGCAAAAACATAGTTCAAGTGGTGGGAAAGCAGGTGCGCAGAGCACAGATGAGTTTACGCAAGGTCAGAGCAGCCCATAACCGTTCCGAGCAAAGGGTGAATAAGTAAAAAGAAAAGAATTAGGCAACATTTCAAGGGACAAAAAACATCAGACTCTGAGCTCAGGTCTTTGCATGACTCCAGGCCTACATACAACCTTGCATGGATACAGAGTATCCCCTGCTTTATGCCTCTCCTGGAATGTCTGCCAGGCATCTGTACCACCAGAGTGCCCAATCACAGAGCACACGGGTAGGGCACACAGCCCCACAGAGCACAGCTGCTGCCCGGCCTCTCCACCTGTGCCTTGGTTGGGGAAGCTGAAGCCAGACAGGGAGGACGACTCAGCGCCAGGGCCATCATCAGGGTCCCTGGCTGATGATCCAGCAGGTGTGCAGCCCCTCATAGCCTCTGGATCCTTACATAACAAGAGACACGGTGGCCATGTCATTGCTGCAGCAGGGCCTGGGGCGGCAAGTCCAGAAATCAAGGGGCCAAGGGACATGGGCCCCGGGAGTGCATAGCCACATGGACTGAAGCATGTGCCCTGGGCACCAGCACCAACCTCAGGGCAGGGACAAGGCTTTGGCCAGGCGGGTACAGAACCAGGACTTGGTGCAAGGGTTGGTGATAAACCACAGGATGCTGGGGAACTCCTTCTTCATGGCTTTGTACTTGATGGGGATCAGTCGCTTCTGATGGGCACCTGCCAGCCAAGGGAACAACACTGGCACCAGGCCCAGCCACCAGCCCAGGGGTCCCCTAAGACCTCTGCTGGATACACACACACACACACACACACACACACACACACACACACACACCTGCAGTGCACAGAAGCACCTGCCTACTCTGCAGGTAGTCATCAGACATAACCACAACCATCCAGCAACACCTGGAATGAGAGGCAGCAGGCAAGCTGCAGGTGCAGGGGTGACAGCCTGACGAGGGGCCTGGTATCCCCAGGTTGGACAGGGCCCAGCATCTGCAACCTTTCCCCCACACTGCTTTTCAATGAGCTTGCTGGCAACAGACCAGACACAGATGCCAGGTAGCACATTATGGAGCCAGCAAGGCTTTGCTGAGCACACACAGGTCTTTACATGTGAGTCCCACCGCAGCTGGGGGAGGAGCAACAGTGAAAGTGTTGCTGTCTCACAGCTCATGCTTCAATTGCATCCACACCCTAAACTCCACATTGAGCCAGGGCCCATCTGTCCTGCCGCGTTGGGGGCCTCCCTTGGAGGTGTCAGGCACCGGGTGGCAGCCCTGATCCGCAGCCCTGTCTGATGGAGCCTCTGCCCTCTGAACCTTTGTCCTTGCCCTGGCTTCCCCGGGTCCTGCCCTCCCACTACCCCCAGGGACGGCTGAGGAGTTGGGGCGGAGGGGGTGGGGGGGAATGAGACCTGACCATCAGCGCTGGAAAGACCTGTCCCGGGCAGGGGGTAAGGGTATGCATTCCTGCACCAGAGTTGAACTCACAGGCGCTCTGGCACCTGCTCCAGTGACGCAGGTGACCCAGGGCCTTGACTGGATGTCACGTGCGCCTGGCCTTGCCGCTTAGGGCCGGGGCGAGGTCCTGACCCGGGAGTCCTGGCACTGGTCACTGACTGAGCAGAGGCACACCGTCTCCCACCGGGCTTGCGGAGCGCGCCACCAGCCACTGAGTACCCAGTGCTGTGCGGGCTCCCGGACACAGAGCCCGCTCGCCCTGCCGGAGATCTCAGCCACCCCTAACAGGTGTGGACGAATGGGAAGACGCTTGGGGCGCTCCTTGCCAGCTAAGTGTTGTCGCACCTGTTGCATCGCCGGCCAGGAGCCCCTGATCGCCTCGGGAAAGCCTTCACTAGGCTGCGGTGCAACCTTGGGGACGCGGAGGTCCGAGGTCCCCAGGCAAGTGCGGGGACCCAGGCAGTCCCAGGGCCGCTCTGAAGGGGCAGCGGAGGGAGCTCCCACCGCCTCCCGCTGCAGGGAGCTGACCCCGGCGGGGCGGCCGGCGGGGCGGGGCCCGGGGCGGATCCGCGATCCCTGGGCGGAGAGTTGCTGATCCGGGAAGCGCGGGCTTTGGGAAGGTCCGCTCCTGGGGCCGCAGGGGGCGGGACTCGGGAGGACAGCGCTTCCAGTGTGGGTTAGGGCGGGGTTTCAAACCTTCTGGCCTTCTCGTTGGTGGCAACAGGAAAGGCGGGACTTTGGGGGCGGATCGCGCCAATCAGAGGAGCTGCGGGTGGTGATTTGGGCTCCAGGTGGTGGTTCTGCGCCTGCGTCTGAGAGTTTTGAGTCCGGATGGAGGGTCCAGGAGCTGCAGGTGTTTCTGCCCGGCGGTCCCCTACGATGTGGCGGCTGCAGGTGGTGCTGGGCCACCTGAGCGGCCGGCCCGAGTTGAGACCCGCGCCGCAGGCCGCGCGGTGCCTGGGGGTCTCCCCACGCGCATCGGCCGGCGACGTGGTGGTGGTGCACGGGCGGCGCACGGCCATCGGCAAGGCGGGCCGCGGCGGCTTCAAGGTGAGACCCCCGGGCCCGCGCCCCCTGAGTTCCCCGGGGCGAGCCCAGGAGGGAGGGCTCATGGCGGTTGTGCCTCCCTCGCAGGACACCACCCCTGACGAGCTCCTGTCGGCGGTGATGACCGCGGTGCTGCAGGACGTGAAGCTGCGGCCGGAGCAGCTGGGGGATATCTGCGTGGGTGAGCCCCGGACCCTCCCGCGTCTCTGCAGGGCCTGCCTCGCCCTGGCCAGCTGGAGCGGGCTCCGTGGGGGCTCCTGTACCCGCACCCCTGGGATGTCTCTGCGCGCCCTACACACCGCCTGTTAAGTGCTGCCCAGAGCCCTGGCTCTGGGACGCCGCTGTGCAGCAGAGAACTGAGAGGTGACCCTGTGGTCACTTCGGCCTCCTCTCCCCACCTGTAGCTCAGAGAGTCAGCAGTGTGCGATGCCAAGCACCCTCCTGGGCTGACCTTCTACAGGGCAGTAGGCAGGGAGAGGGCACAAGGTGCCTGGGTGCCCTCACACACCCCTGTCCCTGACCTGCAGGACCCCTTCTGCACAGTCAAGCTGTGCCTGCATCCCTCTGGGCCTCATCTGGGTGAAGGGTGCCATGGATGCTGATGGGCAGGGACCGAACGGGGCAGGTGCAGGCTCCGAACAGGGCAGGTGCAGGCCCAGGTCCAGCGTATGTGGGTGAATGGTGCCAGTGGATGCTGAGGGGCAGGGACAAAACAGGGCAGGTACAGGCCCAAGACAGGCTGTCTTTCCACTGTTGCCCAAGAGACTCAGGTTCTGAGAATGTTCTAGAAGGTCTCCTGTGGGAACATCACAGCTATGACCTAACTCCAAAGGCCCACCAGGTGCTAAGCAGGGTTTGTCGTTCGCAGGGAACGTGCTGCAGCCTGGGGCTGGGGCAGTCATGGCCCGCATCGCGCAGTTCTTCAGGCAAGTCATCCTCCTCCAGCTTTGGTGTCCCCCAGGCCTGGGAGCACGTTCTGGGCTGGGGACAAGGGGATTGGACCTCTGCCCTGCTGGTACAGTGACCTGGGTACCTGCTCTGGGCAGCCGGCTTCCCCCTGCCAGACAGGCGTGTGTGGACATGTGGATACTCTGTCTGGATTCCCAAAGAATCGGCTACTTGTTGTCACCTGTGAGGGTGGACTGCACCCTGTCAGGGTGACTGTGGTGGTGGTGGGGAGGGGGCGTTGGCGTGAGTGCATGCCAGGCCTAGTCCAGTGGCACAGCATGCGGGCCTGTAGAACCTGAGCAGGACCTGCCCCAGGAGCCCTGACATGCCACCTGTCAGCTCCAGCTGTCCCTAGTAGACTCCATTACATCTGGGCCCTGCCGCTATGTGGAGACACTCGTGCTGCTGGGACAGTCTGCCAAGGGGCTCACCCCCTCCTTGCTCTCGCCCTTCCTGCAGCGGCATCCCGGAGACCGTGCCTCTGTGCACCATCAACAGACAGTGCTCGTCGGGCCTGCAGGCCCTGGCCACCATCGCTGGTGAGTCGCCCATGAAGGTACTTGTGCTGGGCCAGCAGGAAGGATCTGAGCGGCTTCCAGAGCAACAGCAGGGAGAGCCCCGGTGGACCCACACACTGTCGGTGGCCAAGGATGCCAACATGGTGCTCTTGTTGCAGGTGGCATCAGAAATGGGTCTTATGACATCGGCATGGCCTGTGGGTAAGCACCCCTGTCTGCATGGTCCCAGTCCCCACCTCTACCCTGGGATGGCACAACCAGCGTCACCCTGACTCCTGGCAGGAGGTCTCCACATAGGCACCTGGAGGCCCTAAGGAACAGCCTGGAGTTTCCCTCTGTCCCTGGGGACCTGTGATGCCTCCAAGTTGCTGTTTTGGGTCCTCAATGGCTCTGGCTGCTGGCTTGTCTGCCCCATGTGGGGTTCCCCCTCCACCCTGAGCATGGCTACCCCGAGGCTGCAGCCAGTGCCACCCAGGCCTTTGTGGCAATGGTGCAGGGCAGGGCAGGTGCTGGCCTCGGGCACAGGTGGACAGGGGCAGGGGCAGGCACCAGGAGTGAACAGGCTGGGGTCGGGCTGTCCCCACCACCTTCTGACCTGTGCGCCCATCTCTATAGCCTCATTGCCCGCCCTTTGAGCACCCTTGGAAAGCAGCCAGAGACCAGAGTGGGGTGCTGAGGCTGGGCAAGGGTCATTGCACACTCTTACCTTTGACCACTGTCCTGTCCCTGTCTAACTGGGGGAAAGGTGGCTGAACCACCCTGAGCATGGGAGTGGGCTGGCTCCCAGCAGGTCCAGGCATGGGGACCAGGATTGTGCAAGACCCAGCCAGGAGGCCTGTATGGCACAGGTGGTCCTTGCAAGCCATGGTGCTGGGAGTTTCAGCAGGCTCTGGGCCAGACTGTTTTGCATGCACCCAGGCTGGGTGTACATGGACAGCTTACCCAGGCCTCAGTGTCCTCCTCTGTGAAATGGGGGTGCTGATGCAGCAGTGACAGCAGTGAAGGCCCTGGAGCATGTGTCATGCAGCTGACACCATCTGCTGCCCTCAAGCCCCTGAAGTGTGTCCCTGGAGCTAGCATTATCACAGGCACTTTTGTGATGTGTGTTACCCAGAGGCCTTGAGTCCCCACCCTGAGCCGTGTGACCATGTGGCCCTGGCTCCCAGACCCTCAGGCTCCGTACAGCTGCAGTTGCTGTCCAGCCTGAGCCCTGTGGTCGTTCCTCAAGTGTCTGTGCCCACTGGGTCAGGGTGTGACCCCCAGGGCGGCTGGCACAAGGGATTTGCTGGGGCAATGCCCGGAGCCTGACTCCACGGCTCTGAGGGAAGCAGGACCACTCCAAACTGTGTGGTCCAGGCAGTGCTGTGTTCCGGGGGAGGCACCCTGTACCTGCTACTCCATCTGGCCAGCCAGGTCCTGCCCTACTGCCTTGGCTGCCCTAGCAAGTCCCCAGTGTGTAACTCTGCCTTGGTGTTTGGAGTTGGGAGCAGGGGGTGGGTGCTCTGCTGTGGCTCTGTGTCCTGTGGACTCTTCTCACCCGTTGGCCACCCTCTTCAACCTCTTCCTCAGGGTAGAGTCCATGTCCATGGCTGAAAGAGGGAACCCTGGAAATATCACCTCGCGCCTGCTGGACAACGAGAAGGCCAGAGATTGCTTGATCCCCATGGGGTGAGCACCTCCCTCACCACCCACACAAGGGCCCTCCCAGCTCCCTGTGGCATACACAGCCAAGCCTCGGCCTCCCTGCTCCGAGACTGCAGTGCTGAACACTGATGCCACCTTTGAACTCTTTGTCCTGGGCCCCAACCCTCTCTGAGCCAGTGAGCCCCATGCCCTTCCTGTTGTCCCCATGGAGAGCCCATCATGGACCTTGGCCACTGTAGCCTGGAGCCTGCAAGCCTGGGCGTGAAGCAGGAGGTGGGACATGTTGGTGACTGGGCCTGCTGGGGAGGACACAGGCCCTGCCAATAAGAGAGCTGAGTGCACTTTGTCCAGCGCTGGAGCTCTATAGCCAGAGTCTCTCCTGGGGTGTCCTGGCTGTGGGAGAAGGACATGGCAGTGACTGGCAAAGGGTCTGTGCCTTTTTTCCTCCCACATGCTGCCTGCTGGGAAGCAGGAGCCCCAGCTGTGGGTGCCCAGGCTGACCACCGGCCTCTCAGGGCTCACATGGGCTCCTCATCTCCTCTCGTTAGAGCAGCTTTGCTGGGCAACATCATCATTGTGTCCCCCAGGTCCTCCCTGTGTCATTGGCTTCTGTGCTGGGCTGGCATTTCCAGGGTCGCACCCTTTCCTACAGCTGAGTCAAGCAAACTCTCCTGTGTGAGCATCTCCAACCTGTCCTGTACTCTGTCCATGCCCAGCCCTGCTGGCCTCCCTGCCCACAGCACTGCCCACTCCCTGTCCATGCCCAGCCCTGCTGGCCTTGCTGCCCGCCCCCATCTGTGCCCGGCCCTACTGGCCTTGCTGCCCACAGCACTGCTCACACCTTACTATGACTGGCCTACCGGCCTCTCTGCCCACAACACTACTCACCCCATCCATGCCCGGCCCTGCCCACACCACTGTCCACCCCTGTTCATACCCAGTCCTGCTGGCCTTGCTGCCCACTCCCTGCCCATACCTGGCCCTGCTGGCCTCCCTACCCACAGCAGTTCCCACCCCTGTCCATGCCCAATCCTGCTGGCCTCGCTGCCTGCAGTGTGGGAGGCCATGGGGCTCCTTGCCCAGTGCTCCAGCTAGCCCTGCCCCTAGCGTGTTCCACTGTCTTCCAGGATAACCTCGGAGAATGTGGCGGAGCGGTTTGGCATCTCCCGGGAGAAGCAGGACACCTTTGCGTTGGCATCCCAGCAGAAGTGAGTGCTACTGGAGCTGAAGCTGCAGGATGGCAGGAGACTGTCCTGTGGACATTGTCCCTGAGATGACCCTGGTCGTGGCTGCTTTCCAGGCCACGAGCCTCTAGGGTGGGAAGTGGGAGGGACCGGGGCCCTAGGCCGGTGGGTCTGCCAGGCCAGGGTGCCATCTGCTCCCTGCCTTCTCCCCAGCTGGGCCTCACTGTCCCCATTTTCCTTAGGGACCTGATGAGCTCCAGGCCTCTTCCCTGCTTCCATACCTGGGTGATGGGATGAGGCTGCCACAGGCTTTTCTGGGAGCTGGATCAAGGGTAGCCATGCGGGACACCCAGTTTGTGTCTGGGGTCACATCCCAAGGTGGGGGGCAGGAGGACAGGAACTGAGGCTGGCCTGCAGGAAATTCCAGGGACTCAAGCCCCCAGAAAACCAGAAGCTGATTTTGGTCACTCAGGAACAGCAGGGAAACAAGTGGCATCCAGGCCAGATGGGCTTCCCCAAGGCAGGATTTTTGGCTGCTGGGGACCAGCACCCCTGCACCGTTGCTAGAAGCCCTGGGTGCTTTCCCATTGGCTGCCCTGGCACCTGCACTTGGCACCATTGCTGGCTCCCTAAGCACCTGGGTCCTTAGCCTGTTGCTGTGAGCTGTGCAGCCAGTTCCCACGTCTGTCACCTTCAGTGTCTACGGGCTGGTACCAAGCCACAGGGAGGAGAGCAAAGCCAGCAGAACCCGGCACCACCTCCCCACAGGCTCAATTGCTTTGGTCCAGGGTGAGGAACAGCTAGCCCTGCCAAGGCAGCTGAAGGTGGGATTCAGGATGCAGTAAACCCAGGCAGGTGGATTTTAATGTGGGAATTCTGTCTGCCCATCATATGAGTGTTTGTCCAAATCACCCTCAGCAGAAACAGGTGTTCCCCGCTTTCCTCCTTTCCTTGAGAGACAGGGGTGGCCATGACCCAGAAGTCCGGGCTGGTACAAAGAGGATACAGGAAGTTGTGGCAGCCTCTCTCACCTACCAGGCACACGCAGCTTGGTCAGACCCCAAGGGAGTGGGAGGAAGCCCCAGGGAGCCTGAGCCGGCTGTCCTTGTGCTGGCAGAGCGGCCCGAGCCCAGAGCCGGGGATGCTTCCGAGCCGAGATTGTACCAGTGACAACCACGGTGCAGGACGACAAGGGCGGCAAGAGGAGCATCACTGTGGCACAGGATGAGGGCATCCGCCCGGGCACCACCATGGAGGGCCTAGCCAAGCTGAAGCCTGCTTTCAAGGAGGGTGGCTCTACCACTGCCGGTGAGCCTGGGCAGGCCTCATGCCTTCCGGGAGGGTTATGCAGAGCTGGCAGGGCCCTTGCCCTGCCTGAGGATTCTGTCACCTCCATGTGTTCACAGGAAACTCAAGCCAGGTGAGCGATGGGGCGGCTGCTGTCCTGCTGGCACGGAGATCCAAGGCTGAGGAACTGGGCCTCCCCATCCTGGGTGTTCTCAGGGCCTACGCTGTGGTAGGGGTCCCGCCTGACGTCATGGGCATTGGGCCTGCATATGCCATCCCTGCAGCTTTGCAACAAGCAGGTTAGGTGATGCTGGCATGGGCTAGGGTGGGACTGGCCCCTGGGTGGATGGCATGGGGTTAGCAAGGGGATAGGAGGGCGAGTCCTGAGTGGGCCAGGAGTCAGACTCACTGGACACTTGTGGTACCCCATGTCTCTGCTGGGCCTCAGGGCCCTGGGAGTCCTGCTAAGGCCACTGGCAGCTGAAGTCTGTCCCTGGCCTGTAGGGCTGACCGTGAATGACGTGGACATCTTCGAGATCAATGAGGCCTTTGCCAGCCAGGTGAGTCTGCTGGCTGCGTTCCTGGCCCTGGGCTGTGGGAGCAAGGTGCAGGGCAGGGGGTGAGCGAGCGGGGTACAGGGCAGGGGTCTCCACTGACGCTTCGCCTCTTGCCAGGCCGTCTACTGTGTGGAGAAGCTGGGAATCCCCCTTGAGAAGGTGAACCCTCTGGGGGGTGCTGTGGCATTGGGCCACCCCCTGGGCTGCACAGGGGCGCGCCAGGTCGTCACACTGCTCAACGAGCTGAAGCGCCGAGGAAAGAGGTCAGGCTGTCACCCGGGGCTGCCTGCTGGTGGGGGGGTCGATAGGTGGACCTGCCTGTGGCTGGTGGCTCTGGCCTGGTGGCTCTGCCTTCTCTGTGTCCATGGGGCGTCTGTCCCTGCTGATCAGGGTGGCTCAGTAGCCCCACCAATGGTGCTTTGTGTCCGCAGGGCCTACGGGGTGGTATCCATGTGCATTGGGACCGGAATGGGAGCTGCTGCCGTGTTTGAGTACCCTGGGTACTGAGTGAAGCCCAGACACATCCTGGTGCCTCCGCAGGGTGTGCCAGCCAGGGGGAGTGGTCCCCCAGGCATGGATGCCAAGTGCGAATCTGAAGGGCACCATGCAGCGATCAGCACTATGGATAAGGCACATCAGTCGAGCTGCCCAGGGACAACACCTTGTGGACAAGGGAGGCCATGGCTACAGTAAACGACATCCTCTGGGGGTGTGGCTTCCTTCCGGGCTGGTTTCTGCCTTCCTTCTGCGCCGTCCATCACAGTTCTGACTTCCCAGCAGGCTATGCGGGCAGCCAGGTGACCTCTCTGTGAGACCCAGATCCGCCATCCTGGCCCCAGCTCCCCACGCAGTCCCTGCCCGGGTGAGCATCAGAGCTAGAGTGTGGTCACAAATCTCTCATCACGAGATCCCTGGCCACACATCCGCAGGGTGCAAGCCTCCTCCCCTAGAATGCCGTCCACCACCAGCGTGCACTGGTACAGTTCGCAGCTCCTGGGAGTGGAGAAGAGATCAGAAGGGCCCAGGGCAGCAGCCCACAGCTTCCCGAGCACCCCAAGAGGCCAGGAAGCTGTACCTGGCCGTGAAGAAGACCTGCAAGGTGGTGGTGGTCGGGGGTGCGTTTGGGGTCCGCGCCTCCAACACCCCGCTGTTCGGGGACACCTCAAAGGCTCTCACATCTTTAGCTGGGTCCTGCTGCCCTGCACAGAGATGGAACACACAGTATAAGGGCCATCATTGTGCAGCCACAGCTGCACACCCTCCCCCCCTCCCCCATCTAGGCCCTCCCCCAGCTCTCCCATGCAACCTGTGGTCACATGGGACTGGATGCTGGCTGTCCACAAGAATCAGGTGCCCAGTGGGGACAGAGTCCAGGCGCCCCTCCTGGAGGTCTCAGCCCCATGAGCAGGGGCAGAGTCTGGGGCCCGGGGGCAGGCAGGTGCACTGCACAACACAGCGTACCCATCAGCACGGCCCAGTAGCTCCGGCAGCCACTCAGGTTCATCAGGTTGACTTCCCGGGTATGCCGCTGGCCCACGAAGCACGTCCCAAAATCCAGCCAGCTGTTGGACAGCTGCAGCTCGGGCACAGCCACCATGGCCCGCAGGGGTACCTCCTGGGGGTCAGAGCCTTGGCCTTGGCAAGGAGCTTTGAACTGCACCCCTGGACCCTGCCTACCCTGCTACCTCTGGGAAGAACAGGGCAACCCCAGGAGCTGCAGGTTTATAATCAGTTGACAAAACCAACCTTCCCCACCCCAACCTCCGTCTTTCTGCCACCCTCATTGCCAGCCGGGGGTGGGGCCTGTGCTCAGTCTGCAGTCCCCTCCTTCCCCACAGCCAATCAGCACTGTGTGGTGCCAGGCTCACCTCCCTGCCCTTCCTTCCCCAGGCCCAGGCCCTGCCCTGCCTCTGTCCCTGGCTACTTCTCTCCCAGGAGCACCCTCTTTGGCCCCTCCTACTCCTTAGCCCTGCAGCTTCCCAGGGGCCACTGCTGAACCTCCAGCCCCAGTGGACACCTGCTCTGGCCTTTGTGGTCACTGTGCACCTGGCCCATGTGGCCACCATGGTGCTCAGAGCCCCTTGAACCTGGCATTGTCCTTGGTCACTAGTGTGGTTTCCCTCTTTCCTCCCAGGGCCCCCTGGATTTCCCTGAGCCCCAGCACACTGCCTGGCTCTGAGACCCTCCTCTGACAGAACTGGCCTCTTCCAGGGAGGTGGTGCTCAGGCACTGGGGGAGAGCCTTGTCCTTGGCTCCATTCCTCCTCCCCCTCCATACCTCCACCCAACTGGACACTGTGGGAGGGCCTTGTCCTTGGCTCTGCCCTCCCCCTCCATCCCTCTGGCCGCCTGGGCACTGGCCTGAGCAGTCTGCTTGCTGTACTCCAGGCGTAGGCTCTGTGTGAACACCATTTCTCGCTCCCCACTCGCACTGCGCACGATTTCCACCCCAGGCAGCATCTGGTCAGCTGGGAGCTTCTGATAGGACAGCAGCTCCAGAGACAGTGAGAAGCACAGATGCACCTGGACAGCCAGACACTGTCATCAGGGTGGCCCATGGAGACAGCCTTCCCCCACCCCAACCTCCATCCTCCTCTCCCCAGGCCCGGCCCAGCAGCAGCCTGGCCCAGCAGCAGCCTGCGGCACCCCTGCCTGGGCAGTTGTCCCACAGTCACTGTCCAGTGCCTTCTCTGTCAATGCTGGGACTGGTACACCTGCCCCCAGCATCAGGGATGGGGGAGGCGGGACAGGGACCACGTGGGTGCTGACACCCTGGGCTGTGGTCAGGAGCTGCAGGTTTATAGTCAGGTGACAAAATCAACTTCCTCCACCTCCTCACCCAGATCATAGTGGCTGCCATGGGGAAAGGCAAAAAACATTGTTCTGGGCTGAGATGTGGGTACAAGGACGAGGGGAAGGGGGTATTCTTGAGGCTTGGTAGCTGGTGAGGAACAGACTGGGCACATGGCACCTGCTAAGATGCCCGAATGAGAGGAGGCATGACTGCAGACAGCCCAGATGTGGCCAGCAATAGGGATTCAGCCTGGACAATGCAAATGGTGGCAAAGAACTTGGCAGAATTCTGACCAGGAGCTAAATGCCTGGTCCTTATATGCACACACAGTGAGACAGCACCCTTGCCAAGTGACTTTTGTCTGGTAGCCTTTGGGCTTCCCTAGAGCTGCCCCGGATGTGTGTGTGTGTGTGTGTGTTTGTTTTAATGTAATGATTTATTTGTGTGTTCATTTGAATGCAGAATGAATAAAGAGAGGGAGAGATGAGAGAGAGGATATCTTCCACCAAACTCACATACTTGGGCCACCACTGCCTGCCTCCCAGGCACATTCACAGGAAGACAGACTGAAATGGCGCAGCCAGGATTCCAAATGATCCTCCAGTATGGGATGGGGGCATCCCAAGGAGCGGCGCCTTAACCCTCTACACTGCAAGACTGGCCCTGCCTAGGGGTTTCAGGGCAGCTGGTGGCTAGGCGTGGAGGTCTCTGGGCCTGCGCACTGGCCCTGCCTCTGTTCAGCTCCCTGAAGAAGAGAGTAAAGAAGCTGGTGCAGAGTGTGGCCAGGTTCCCCCTGCTGTCACAGGCAGCTCTATGCCTTTCTGTGAGCTGGGCTGAAGGGAGGGCATGGCACCTGGCACCACAGACTGGGAGAACACATTTTAGAGCATTGGTGCTGCCCGAGGCTCTGGCAGTGGCCTTGCTGGAGGATGTGAGCATGGAGTAGAGGACATGGGGAGGCAAGGAAGGGTTGTGCACATGCCCCAGGCTCATGCAGGTGCAAGGAGCTCCTTTGCACATGAGGTGATGACCCACCCTCATTCCAGAGCCACAGGGGAAGGGAATTGATGGTACCCTCTAGGCCCTTCTGCTCTGAGGACTCCCTGGCTCCCAACCAGCACTGACACTCCAGGTCCCTCAGAAGAGAGAAAATCCCTGGGCTCACCTGCACTAGGGCAGGGGGAAAGAGGAACTGTCTATGCCCCGGAAAGTGCACAGCTCTCCCTGGGTACCAGCCCTGGGACCCAGAGGGAGGAGTTGGGCATTATAGGAACATGAGAACTGGTTCCTGCCTGTGTGGGTGGGGCCTCATGCTGGATGTGCCATGCCCCATGGGCAGCTCCAGCAGTGGCAGCACAGGGCACGGTGTGGGTGAGTGCATAGGTGCAGTGCAAGTCTAGGAATGTGAGGATGGCATGCAGGGTGCTGTCTGGCTTGGGGCCGGGATAGCAGATGCCATGGAGTAGGATGGCAGGTCTCTCAGGACCTGTACTGACCAGCATGTTCTCTTGTGGCTGGAGCACCAGCTGCTTGCTCACTGAGATGGTCTCCTCCTCGTGGCTCCAGCCAGCACCGTCTTGACAGATGGAGAAAGGTCTGGAGACCAGGAGCCGGAAGTAGTGTGGGATCTCCGTGGTATTGTTCAGCTTCAGGTGCCGTGTGAGCACCAGCTCGCTTAGCACCTGGAGGAGAGGGAGGATGAGGATGCACCTGTCCCCTGGGTCCTCCTGCTGCATGGTCCAGTGGGGCATGCTGGGGTGCAGGTGAACTGGCAAGGGCCAGCAGGTGGCAGCACACTCACCCCTGAGCTGGGCTGCTTGGGAATGAGGTCGCTGGCCTGGCACCGGAACTCCATGCTGCCACTGTCGTCCAGCTCCAAAGTTAGCCTGCTGGGCAACAGGTGCTGCTGGGGCAGCCCAGGTGCCAGGGGCCCACCCCTTGCTTGCATTACCTGCTGGCCTGTCCTCTCCTTTCCCATCCCCCAGCAACTGGAGGGAGGGGCTGCCCCACCCACTCACTGTGCTGGCCTCACGTGGCCCTGTAGCTCCAGTCTCAGGGGTCCCACAGCAAAATCCTGCAGGCGACGCCTCCTCCCCGGAATCTCCCTCTCCACCTACCGAGCCCAGACCACGTCACTGGTGGCCCTTGAAGCTGATCAGGCGGCTGCAGCCTATGCCAGCCCCAGGCCAGGAGGGCTCACCTCGCTGTCCAGGCTCATGAAGCCCAGCGCATAGCCAGTGCATTCCGCCTTGTGCTGGATGCCGGGACCAAGCAGCATGGGTGTGAAGGACAGGAGGATGGTGCTGCTGCCCCCAGCAGGGACCACCTGGAGGATGAATGAAGCAGCAGTCTCCGTGATGGGCCACACCTGCTAGTGCTTGCTTGGGCCACTGCAAAGGGAGGTTCGGCCCCACTTGGCTCAGCCTCACCCCAACTCACCACCTGCTTAGGGCTGATGCTATATGGGCAGTCACAGGGCACCCCCTCGTGGCCCTGCAGGACCACTGAGATGATGTTAGCTGCACCAACACCGGAGCCACCCTCTTCCACCTGTTAATAGGAAACCATCAAAGCAGCTATTCCTCAGCGGGCTCAAGTGGCCAGCCTGGCCCGCTCCCCTCCGCCGGCACTCACCGATGGAGCCGCAGCTCCAGAGCTGGATTCTGAGCCATCAGAGGAGATCGGGGACAGGGAGGAGCTGTGGCTCTCGGAGGTGCCAGGGCACACGAGCTCATTGCCTGCCTCGTCTCGCCGCGGGAAAGGCGGCCCGTAGAACAGCAGCAGCTCCAGCAGCCGGTCCTCCCTGACCTCAGGCACGTAGGTCTCCCAGTCCAGGCGGATGTCTGGAACAGGCATGGGGAGGCAGGCGAGAATTGGGGAGGGGGAACCGGCTACACGGGGGGGGGGGGGGGGGGACCAGGTCATGCTTGCCACCAAACCTTCCCAGTCTGCAGATGGAGGTGGGGGTTGTGCAGCTGGAAACCCTCTTGTGCTTCACACGCAGGCCCCTCTCCTTCCCAGGCCGTGCCTGGAGCCCCGTCTTTGCCCATTCCTCCTGCCTTCTGTCTGCTCCTGCTTGCTTCTTCAGGGCCCCCATTCTTTCCCATGCCGCCAGCTAGCACCACTCCCGGCTCAGGCCTCCGTGAGCCACAGACCTCTCCAGTCCCCAACGTCTGTCCACAGCTACTACCCTGCTTGGATCACCCATTCCCTGGCTCTCACCTGTTGCACTGCTGGCTGCTCCTGCCAGACACAGGGCTGTGGACCACCTGGCAGAAGCAAGTCCCAAGTATGGCCTGCCTCCCCCACCCCACACAGCCTGGCTCCCCCCGCAACAGACTGCTGGGGCTCTCACCACAGGGGCTGGAGTTATTCAGGCGCAAGGCCCTGGTGATGGTGTCTGCTCCAGAGATGTGTGTGCCAAACCTATAGGCGGGAGACCAAAAGCTCAAGCTGCAGGCCAGTGCACACCTTATGGGTGAGGGTGTGGGGCAGTGAGTCCCACAGGGAGGGAAGGGGGGTTGCCATCACTCTGGAGTCCTTTTCTACACTCTGGGGCTGCTCCCGTCACTGCCACCCCAGCTGCTCTCATGTGTCAAACATGTGATTGAGTAAAGAGGCCAGGGTCTGGCATTGACCTCGGGCCCTCGGATTGTTAGTTACTTCTATCCCCCCCACACCCAGGAGCCCCAGCAGAGGTGTGCCGAGGGCACATGTGTGTCCCCTTCACCAAGGCCTCTCCCCTCCAGAACACTGCTGCCTTGGGGCCTTCCTGTAGGTAGGGTAAGTGGCCCTGGGTCAGCTGGTGAGCAGGAAGGTGTCCAGGCTACAGGCCTGGGGGGCTCTGGGAGCCATCGGGGCCATCGGGAGCAAAGGATGAGGTGGGAGGAGGGGGGCACCTGATGATGGGCTCCTTCTGGTAAAGGCCCGCAGTGCAGTAGGTGGTCCTCAAGGAGCTGATGGGACAGCCCACCACGGCCATGTGTACAGGGATGACTGCTGGGGGCAGGTTGCCCACCTATAAGCACACACAACATGTGTCACAGCCCATCACTGCAGCCACCACTCCCTGCAGCCTCCCTGGCCGGCCCAGCCCACTCCCTCCCACCCAAGACATCCTGCTCCCATCCCTGCCTCAGCACCCCCGCAATGCTTCCCCCCCCTCTAGTCTACTTGGGAACATTCTGCCACCTCTGTCTCTTTGTCCCCATTTCTGAAATAGGAAGGGACTCTGTTACCTTTCTCTGCTAATAAGCAGCAAATCAGTACTGGTCTTTAAAAAAACATTAAGAGGGCGATGGCCACCCCTACTCCCGCCCCTGAACACAGTACCCAGTGGCCATCTCAGGGCATGCCACACACACGAATGGCTAACCCTGTCATTACTTGCCCAAGGTAACCCCACCAGCACCACACCCTCACAAACCAGGCTGCTGCCCAGGGTTCCAGTGTTCCTAGCTAACCGCCCAGGGGTGCCCAGGGCCCCTGGGAGCAGCTCACTGGTGTTCTCCCTCTCTTCCATTCATAAACAAGGTATGAAACCACTCACCCACCTCCCATGTCTCCCAAAGTGCCCCAAGAGAGTGGCACACAGCCCCCACCCCAGCAAGGACTCCAAACACACCTTCTCCCACACCCACACCACCAACACCAACCCTACCCCTCAGGCCCTGTCTCTGCACCTTGCACTTCCGTCACTGCTGGTGACAGAGGCATCCTCTGTGTGTCCTGCTGTCTGGGAGCTGCCTGACCCAGCCCTATTGCTGCCTCCCCATCCTTGCCGGTACTTAATGACTTTTTAAAAGATTTATTTATTTTTATTGGAAAGGAAGATTTATACAGAGAAGGAAAGACAAAGATCTTCCATCCACTGGCTCACTCTTCAAGTGGTCATGATGGCCGGAGCTGAGCCAATCTGAAGCCAGGAGCCAGGAGCTTCTTCCTGGTCTCCCAGATGAGTGCAGGGTCCTACAGCCTTGGGCCATCGTCCACTGCTTTCCTAAGCCAATAGCAGGGAGTTGAGTGGGGAGTGAAGCAGCCAGGACATGAACCGATGCCTATATGGGACCCCAGCATCTGCAAGGTGAGGATTTAGCCACCAAGCCTTCATACTGGGCCCCTTAATGACTATTTATATTGAAAGAGCAGCCCTTGGTCATATATAATCCATATGGAGTTTGTTTTGTCTTATCTTTATTTTTAATGCAAAGTCAGATACACAGAGAGGAGGAGAGACAGAGAGGAAAATCTTTCATCTGTTGATTCACTCCCCAAGTAGCTGCAATGGCTGGAGCTTAGCCAATTCGAAGCCAGGACCCTGGAGCTTCCCCTGGGTGTCCCACGTGGGTGCAGAAACCCAAGACTTTAGGCCGTCCTTGACCACTTTAGGCCATTCCCAGGCCACAAGCAGGGAGCTGAGTGGGTTGGATGGGAAGTGGGGCTGCTGGGATTAGAACCGGAGCTTATATGGGATCTCGGCACATACAAGGCTAGGAATATAGCCATTAGGCTATCGTGCCAGGCCCAATCCATACAGTTTTTTTCTTAGTTAACCCACTAATTAGCTTATGAAAAATGTATGCAACTGAATAATACAGCATAACAAATGAGGGTATTTCAAGGAGTTCACAGAAAATAGCATTAGAAGACACATTTGGAGGATCAGTGCAGTGGTATAGTACAGCAAGCCTCCCCCTGCAAGCACCGGCATCCCATATGGACACCAGTTCAAATCCCAGCTACTACACTTCTAATCCAGTTTTCTACTATGGTGCCTGGGAAATTAGCAGAGGAAGGCCCAAGTCCTTGGGCCCCTGCACCCTCATGGGAGAGCTGGAAGAAGCAGCTGGTTCCTAGCTTTGGACCAGCCCATCTCCGGACACTGTGGCCAGCTGGGGAGTGAACCAGCAAGTAATAGAAGATATCTCTCCCCATCTCCCTGTTACTCTGCTTTCCAACATATATATAACATATTATCTCTTTTAAAAAGAAACACATTGAGAAAAAAACATTTGTTAAATCCACATGCATATCAAGGCCTTCAAGAAGCTCACGGAAAATGTATATTACAACTCCACAGTCTCTGCCCTCCTCCATGCTCACACTGGGACTGTGGGCAGTGTCTGTTGCCCTGTCCACCCCTGTGTCCTACCCTGTCCATCTCTGTGTCCCACAGGGCGCCCAGAACCACACCCTACAACAGCAGGTGCCACTGAGTGTTCCCAGCCCTACACATCATGGGGGAAAAAGGTGCAGAAGCTTCCGCAGCTCCCAAGGACTCGTCTCACCTGATCCATTTTGACCTTTACACCCCACGATGGTAGCACACAGCTACGCCCACCTGGAGACCCGGCATGCGTGTGTATGTGTGCGCGTATGCGTGCGTGCGTGCTTCGGGGAGGGGCCTGAAGGTGTGCGAGGCCCATGGGAGCCTTACCGTACAGATGAGGCTGTCCCAGTACTCGCCCCACATGTTTGCACAGCCCGTGAGGGTGATGTCCAGCTGCTGGTAGGGCCCCAGCACGCCCTGGGAGGTGTTGGAAAAGAACGCAGCTCCCTTCCCATGAGACAGCATGCTCTCCATGAAATCTAGGGGGCCGACAGAAGCACAGCTCTGGCCTCCAGCCCCTCCCTGATCAGGCTAATCATGCCCTCCTACTGGGAACCCCAACCCAGAGGCCAGGGGAGCAGGGCCCTGCTCAGTCATCCTCTCTTAACATGAGAGCCCTCTCATAGGAGCTGCCACCTAGCCAAACCAAATCCAGACCTTGTGCACAAGCCTGGGGTCAATGCAAGGAAATGGTCTCATCCAAGAAGGGGCGCGCGCACACACACACACACACACACACACACACACACATACACACACAGGTAGAGAGAGAGCTGTGGCCATCACAGGGGAAGACGGCAGGAGGAAGTTCCTCCTCCTGGGGGCTGCTGACCTAAACCCTATACTCTGGCCGCGTCTGGGACCCGCCCTGGAGACCCTTACCCCACTGTTCTCGTGTGACCAACCGCTTCTGAATCCGAGTGGTCTTTAACAGAGCAGGAGACACATCTGGCCTGTGCAGACAGAGAGCATGGTGGCAGCCAAGTCTTCTGGAAGACCTAGCCCCGTCCCAGGGTAAGCAGCACCTCCTAGGCGCCCACAGAAGGAGGCTCCCAGGGCCAGCTGGCATGTGCCTGGTCCCCTTGGTCTCTTTGCTCCCACTGAATCTCATCCGCGGATTTGCTGCCACCTGCAGGCCACCCATCAGCCACAGGCCTTGCCTCCCAAGAAACCAGGAGGACTCTGGGTCCCTGGTACCCTTGGTACACACTCCAGTGGACTCCCCATCTCTTGGTCTGTGTCCAATCTTCCTGTGACCCATCATCAGATGCACACTAACGTCTTTGGGGTGGAGAGGAAATAGCTTAGAGAATGGTGTTTGATCCTACCCTGCCTATCCAAGTGGCTGTCAAGTTGGGCTCCCCACATCAAGACGTTAGGGAGTGAGCTGAACCATCCCTCCTGGCAAGAGCCTGAAACTAAAGTGCTGGCCAACTTCTCTAGCGTGAACACTTTCGCTGTAGCTGATTTCAATTTGCCAAATGGCCGAACATCTAGCAGTTGGCTCTCCTTTAAGCCAGTCCTAGCTGGTTCTGGCCTGCTGTTGTACGCAGATATGTGAGAGCATGTATGTATGTGTATGCGCACTGTTCTTTGTGCATGTGAGCTGTGTGTGTGCGTGCAGCTGTGTGCATACATGTGCACGAGCATGTGTGGGCATGCCTGTGTGCCTCATGCTGTGTGTGCAAGCATGAGCATTTGCAAGGCACACATTGTGTTACTACTGCGCATGCCTATACTGTGCATGCATTGTGTGCATGTGTGGGTTGTACACACACACGTGCATCATTTGTGCATGTGTGTGCCTTGTACATGCGTGTTGCATGTGTACTCGTGTGGTCACACATACGTTTGCACTAATGCCATCTGTGTGCGTGTGTGGGCATATGTTGGTATGTGTGTCATGCATCTGTGCACATGCATGCTTGCCAACGTGCAGTCTGGGTGCGTTGCATGTGCGTGCCTCAAACATGCATGTGCACACGAACACACACGTGTGCTGTGCCTCTGCACATGTGTCTGGTAAGCAGAAGAGTCAGCAGTGCCTCTGGCTTCGACCACAGCAGCTTTTCCGATGCCTTACTTTGGGGATATCTCCTCCCTCCTCTGCCCCCCACGTCAGCCCTGAATTCTACCTTGGCCAGGCTGTCCTGCCTGGCTTATCATTAGCAGGGATGCTGAGGAGTGCTCACAGCCCCGGCCCCTCCCGCAGGCCCTCCTCTGGCTAGAGAGGTGCCCGGTAGAGCCCTTTGCTTTTTACAACCCCTCCAGAATCACATCCACCCGAGCCCCGCCCCCTGCTGGACGGAGCCGGGACTTACAGGCTATTCTTGCTGCCTGGCTCGCCGTGGAGACACCCGAAGTACTCGAATTGCAGAGTGAAGGGGGTCTGTATTGGGGAGCAGTTGGTCAGCACAAATCGGCGGTTCACACGGGTCCTCAGGGGCACCGTCGAACCGAAGTCCAGGTGGAGCTCTTCCAGGTCGCCCGGCCACTGCTTGGTGCTGAAGACACTGCCCACGCCAGGGGCACCATGTCACCAACCCCTCGAGGGCTCTATCCAGACCTACCTCAGCTGGTGATAGAGGAGCTCCTGGGAAAACCAGCTTTACATCCTCAGACTCTGCACTCCAAATTTCCTACACAAACTTGTCCCCAGCTGGTCCTTCAGGAGCTCCACCCTGTCCCAGGACCATCCCACCCCCCAACTCACCTGCTGCTATTGGATCCCTCCATGGAAACGGCAATGGTCACCTGGAGGCCCCGAGCTTTCCCGGAAATACCAAGGACAAGTGGCTTCTTCATGCCTGACACATAGCACGGGAGGGCCAGCTGGGTCAGCTCCTCCTGCAGGAGAGCCCATTGGGGTCAGAGCCAGGGTGAGGCCCCTACAGCCGGTTCTGATAGCCTTGCTGGGCACTGGGCATGCCATGGCTCATAAGGCAGGTGCACAGGCCTCAAAGGAAACCCTTCCCATGCCATGCCTGCCTCGTGCCAGGTTGGGCACATTGGTGTCTCACAGACCGCAGCACGGGCACGGCCAGCAACCCACCCACTGAATGAGCCCCACTCGCTCACCTGTGTCTGTGAAGTCAGCTCCAACCGGAGCTTGCACTCCTCCCTGGGGCCCAGCAGGCCACAGCGGGGAAAGATCTTTGATGCACAGAAATCGGCATTCTCTCCTAGGAGCTGGCAGACACCAGGGTGGGCCTATTGTCACCAGGATGGTTCCGGGGCTGGGCAAAGGGCCCCCAGCTCATCTACCAGAACTGGTGGCCTAGGAGCCTATGGAAGAGCTCCCAGGCTGGGCACTCACTGCCGGGAATAAGGCCCCAAGGCTTCCCAGGCATGGGCACCACCACCAGCATCACCACCAGGCTCCCACTGGCTGTATCCGTGGGTCACTAGCATTGCTGGCTGCGGGAAGTTCAGGCTGCATCGGGCCATTAGTCTGGGACAGGCTGGAGTTGGGGAGGGATGGGCTGAGCCTGTGTGTTCTGGGGGACCCTTGTAGGGGGCGTGGCCCTTGCTGAGGGGAGTGGCCACGCTGCTTACCTTGCCCCAGTGGAAGTGCGTGGGCAGCTGCGTGCCATTGATGAGGGTGACGCTGGCCCGGGTGGGCACACCCAGGTAGAGGTTGCTGAGCTCCACCCGGCTGTTCTGCAGGTACACATGGGGCTCCTGCACCTCGGCATACACAGGCAGGTAACTGGCACACAGGGACAGCAAAGGCACACTGATCAGAGAGGAAGGAGAAGTCCCATTGTCCCTGCGGATGCAGCAAGCGGGAACTTCCCTGGGGACTTGGGTCTCCAAGCACTTGCTTGCTTGTGGGCACACTTCAGGCCCCAGCAAAGTCTTCACCGGCACAGCCAGGAAGCCCTCAGGGAGTCCATAGTTTTCAATCCAGCCAGGAACTTGATGAAGCTGCCATTTGCTAAAATGGTTATTCTGTGGGGCTAGCGCAATGGCTTAGCTAGCTAATCCTCCTCTTGCAAGCACTGGCATCCCATATGGTCGCCGGTTCATGTCCTAGATGCTCTACTTCCCATTCAACTCCCCGCCCCTGAGCTGGGAAAGCAGTGGAGGATGGCCCAAAGCCTTGGGATCCTGCACTCATATGGGAGACCCAGAGGAAGCTCCTGCCTACGGATCCCTCTGACTACTATGGCCATTCGGGGAGTGAACCAGCAGACAGAAGATCTTTTTCTCTGTTTTTTTTTCTGTAAATCTGCCTTTTTGATGAAAATAAATAAATCTTTACAATTGTTATTTGATTTCAAAACACAGAGATGCAGAGAGCGAGCGCAGTGGCTGATCGCCCATTGGCTGTTTCATTCAACAGTCAAATGCCACCAATGGCTGACAGCCCAGTCAAAGCCAGAGGTGGCAACTCCAATCCGAGATCTCTTGTGTGGGTAGTAGGCCACGAGCACTCGGGCCATCCTCCATGCCTTCCCAGGCACCTGAGCAGGGAGCTGGATAGGAAACAGAGCAGCTGGGTCCCTAACTGGCTGTCCCTCATGGGAGAATCAAATGGTGGGAATCGGAAATGAACAAGGGGACAGCACTGCCAATCACAGCAACCATCAAACTGAGACTTCTAAAGGCACAATACCAACAACCGTGTGCCGAGAGCCTGCGCACAGCTTAGAGGAAACGGGCAGGTTCTAAGAGTGACACCAACTGCCAAAACCGAGCAAAAAATAAGAAGGCAATCCAGAGGGGTGGGTTATAAGAGACACAGGGAGTAATTTTATACAATGTCTCTGGCAGATCCTGCCAAACACATGAGGAGAAGCTTCCCGGTAGAGCCTCCCAGACCTTCAAGAAGACAGCAGAGGAGTGAGAGCTTCCCAGCCAATATAGGGAGGTCAGGGTTGTGCCCTGGGCGTCTCAACCTGAGAAGGACAAACCCCGGGTCCTTTGTGAACACAGAAGCAGAACACTTCCACAAAATGCCTGCTGTGCAAATCTGTGAGCACCTGGGATGCATAGCAGAATGGAGGGTTCCTGGAACAGCCCCAAACCAACACTCAACAACCAGGGGTAGGAGAAAGGACAAGAATGACCTGACGGCTTCAACAGGTACCTAAAGGCACTCAGCCAAACCCAGCATCCTGCTCGCAAGAGCAGAAGGGATACCCGGAGTGGGTGGGACCTTCCCCAGCCAAGAAGGACATCACACTTAGCGCTGGAAGAATGAATGCTTTTCTTTTCAGATTACAGACAAGACAACTTTATTATATCTATTTGAAAGGTAGAGTTACAGAGAGAAGGAGAAATAGAGATATCTTCCATCTGCTGGTTCACTCCCCAGTTGGCCACAATGGCTGGGGCTTCCTCTCCAATGGGTGTCCCCGTTGTGTGTGTGCTGGGAGCAGCAGGCTCATACTCTGATTTCAGCTGTCCCATTCTTCTCGACTCCAGGCTTCCACCCAGCCCAGCCCAGCCCAGCCCAGCCCAGCCATGGCTTTTGCAATCATTTGAGGGATTCAACCAGCAGGTAGAACTTCTGTCTTGTGCTCTGGGGCCATTTGCTCAGAAGAAACTAACCAGCTCCTTACGCAAATCCACTTCCTCCTCTACTCATAAACTGGTATGAGGCAGGTGTTTTATGTAGTCATTAAGATTCAGGTTAAAATACCTGCATCACACATGCAAACACCTGCTTCACCTCCCGGCTCCTGACCGTGCTCCAGTAGTTGGACGCTAAGGACTCTGCCAAGACTCACAACGTATTGCTATGAGACCGACTGACCGAGCTCTGACCCAGGAGCCCCTCCCCAGCGTGGGATGATTTGGTTTGCATTTTCCTGAAACTCAGGTGTGGCTCACCTGGTGGCAAGTAAGGACCCAAGCGGTGGTAGCAACGTCTTGGAGGCCTCGCCCCCTCGTATCTCTTGCGTGACTGCAGTCACGTAAACAAACACGCATTTCCCTGTCTGGGCCCTGGTCCCACTTCCCTCTGGGGGAAAGGTTGGATGTGTAGGTGGGAGCATGCTACCTGCCTGGTGGCTGGCATCCCAAATAAACTTCCTCTTTACCTTCCCCCCAAACCCTCACCCTCTGAGTCACTCGGTTCTCTTGTGACAAAGCACCTAATTTCAGGTTCTGTCACATTCTTGCTGGCTCCAGGTTTCCCTCCTGGCCCAGCCATGGATGGCTGTTGCAGGCGTGTGAGGTAGTTAACCAGCACTGCCACTCACAAGCTCTCTAATAACTACAATTTAAAAACAACCCAACATCTGGAGTGGACAGCGGAGCATCTCGAGCCATAGGAGAAACAGCAGAAAGAGAAGGAAGACTCGCAAGTCAAATGTGACGCGGGGCAGACTGGCTTCCTAGCAGGAGGGTACGAAAGGAATTGCTCCCTGAATTTTCTTTTTAGAAGCCCAACTGAGAAACCAGGATAAACCAGTCACAGGAAAATCCTTGGCTGGAACCTCCTGCCATCAGCGTCACCAGGAGGTTGGTGGAGCCACAACCCAAGCTGCAGAAAAAAGCCAGGGGTGGGAGGAGGCGAGGGAGGGGAGGAGACCTGGTTTGCAGGGAGTACCTACAGTCACCATGGAAGGTATGCCTGCCCACACAGTCCCTGCTGTTCTTAGCCATGGGAGAAAGCTGAGAAAGATGGGGAGGAACATCTTGCATGGCGGGAGAGCTCTAATGCGCTCTGTCCAGGACACAGACACCATTGTCCACTTCTGTGGATTATATGACCGTGACACTGCAACATGAGCTGGTCCACCTGCCACACGTGGCCAAGGCTTTCCCTGGTAGTGTCTTTGGAAGGGCAGCGCTGGACCCCGGCATTGCACTGCTGAAGTGTTTCCAAAAATGGGTGTCCAAGCTACCCCTTCCTTCATTACACGCACTTTACCAAGACAGACCACCCCCCCAACATGGCCAGGGAAAGCCTGGGTCATAGGGCAGCAGGATAAACCACAGCTGATGACAGCAGTACCCCCATCAGAGCACCAGTTAGAGTCCTGGCCGCTCCATCTCCCACCCAGCTCCCAGCTAATGCACCCGGAGAAGCAGCAGAGGTTGGCTCCAGGGCTCGAGTCCCTGCCCACGCCTGTGGGAGACACAGATCAAGTTCCAGGCTCCTGGCTTCGGCCAGGCCTGGACCATACCAGCATGGCCACTTGGGGAGTGAACCAGCACATGGAAGGGGTCTTTCTCTCTTTAACTCTGTCTTTCAAATAGATCAACACATCTTTTACAAAATAAATCTTTCCCACAAAATGCCAGTGAAATATTCACAGGCATGTCCATTCTTTTCATGTAGTTTCACAGAATAAGCGTGTGACACATCCAGGCAAACCAAGGCCACGCATAACTTTACAAAAATGCCATAATTTTTTTTTTTAAATGTCATGCATTGCACGCCACTTCCCTCCTGCCTTGGGTCCCTTACCTCCAGACGCCATTCTCCACCTCCAGCTCCAGGGCAGTCTGCAGTGTGAGGCAACGCGAGGCTCTCAGCGAGACAGTCACTCTGCACTCCCCCAGAGGCTGCATCTGGCCCCTGGAAGGCTCAATGTCGAAGGGAGACACCTGACAGAGAGGAGGAAGCAGCAGGGCAACCAGTGAGGCTCCCACCCACACCTCCCCCCAGCTCCTCAGCAACCCATCTGGGCTCATCTACTGCTTGGGGCCATGTCCCTGGGAGCCCAGGGAGGAGGCTGGGTCCTGGGGGGTCAAGAAGGGCTCACAAACCCCAAAGCTCAAAAAAGCTTGGAGGGTGCAGAGATGTTGGAGGGTGAGGAGGGACCTGAATGTGGACCTTAGACAAGGAGTCCATTACAACGTGCAGGGAGGACACCCTGGAGGTGACCCACGCTGTCCGCTAATGGTGCCACCGGGATGGCGCACTGCTGCCCGGCTGGCCCTCCTCCACCCAGACCGGTGGCTGTGACTGTGCAAAGTGGACACATTGCTGTGGCTCCTGGACCACTCCCATGGCTGCTGGGCAGTTGGCGGGGAGAGGGGACGGATACGACCTCACTTTTAGTCCCCGTGTCACGCTCCAGATGGCACATCCTATTTACGCAAAGCGTGACAGCTGGGAGACGCGAAGTTGTTTGTTTGTTTGTTTGTTGGAGGACAAATGCTGAGTGACAATGCACCTTAAGCTGCGGGAGTTGGGCAGCTCGCTCTTGCACGCGGGCGCCACCTGCTGTCGGGTTCTCAAACTGCAGGCAATCCCCAGAAAATGAGGGGACACCCCCCCCCCAACAATTTACCGTTTCTCCCCTCTCCTCCAGGCACACGGGGCTCTCCCTCAGGCGCCACGAGGCCGGCAGCTGGCTCACGTTGCGGATCTGGATGTCCTTCGTCATCTTCTGTCCCAGGCGGAGCAGGCCAAACTGCAGGGACGAGACGCTGACCACCAGGGAGGGGCCCTGAGATGCCGGGAAGGAGGGAAGCGGGGGAGGCAGGGAGAGATTATCTCCCGGCACTGAGTCCTCCTCCACGCGCTGCCTCCCGCAGCTCTCTCCATCCACCTTTCCAGCCCAGCTCCTTCTGTGCACCAAACCTTGAAGGTGGCCTCTATGTGTAACACCACCGGCCAGGGGGAGTGTCTGATCTCGCACAACAGGTCCTGGCTAGTTGGGCCAGGGACGCCCCCAGTGATGCTCAACTCAAAGTCCTCCACCTCGTTGGGCTCTGGGGGAGAGGAGACAAGTGATGGGCTGGGAGTTGGGGGGCAGACCAGGCCTGGCCTTCACTGGCTGTCTCTGGTTAGCGGAAGGTCCCCTTCATCCAGCCAGGGCACAGTTGACCCCTCCCAGCCCCGCCTCCCCGTACCTATGAACCCTGTGCAGGGTTCCACTTCAATGATGTGACGATCACAGATCTTCCCCCAGGCGAATCGGATGGGAGACTTGCTGTTGTTCCACATCTGAAACATGACCGGCTCAGGCTGCCCGGGACAGATCCCCACCCCTCCAGCATCCAACCGGGTCAATCCCTCCCCCTCGTTGGGCAGGCCATGGGACTGCAAGCCTGGCCTCGCGTCCACAGGACCCTCCCAGCTGCTGCAGGGTTCGGTGGCCAAAAACCCCTGATGCTGGGGACAACGGGTTCCCCAGCCCTGACTGGCAGGGGAGCTGAGGAGGCCAGGGGGGCTGGGTTTTCCCTTCCCCCCACACACTGCCCTGCCCAGCAGGGGCATGGATGGGGGGCAGGCCACGGCACCGACCTTGAAGCTCTTCTTCACGTTAATGCCAATGTAGTTCTCCCCGGGGATGATGAGGGCGTAGGGTTCCAGGAGGACCTTGAACGGTTCTGCGGCTCCCTTCACCTCCACCTCCAGGACGATCACGTCTTCCGTGGGGCAGCCGTGGGGCTCCAGGCTCTCCATCTCCGAGCTGAGCAGAGTGCACCGTGCAGGGAGGGCGCAGCAGAGATTTCTCCTCCCCTACACCCAACTCCCTGCACCCTACAGGCGACCAGTGCCTGTGGCCATGGCAGCCCCACCCTGTCCCGCCCCTGCCCCACCTTGGGGCCATCAACCAGCCAGGCCTCCTTGACCAAGTCCAGGTCCGGTGCTTGCCAAGGAGACCCCAGCAAACCCAGGCTGCCAACCGGGCAGAGTGCACACTCCCCACAGCTCCTTGGTGGCCATGCTCGGGAGTGCCCCTCCCCACACGCGCGCATGCGCACGCGCACACCCGGGGTGGGCAGAGGCAGGCCCACCTGCTCACCTTATGGGATCAGGGATTTCTTCTAGCACCATCTGAAGTACGCTGTGGAACGTCCCCAGCTGGAAGACAAATTGGGCACTGTGCTCCAGCCGGGCTGCCCGGAGATGCCCAGGACCATGGCAGCTGTTCCCTCTTTCCCCTCGCCCACTCTCCAAGCCCAGGCTGGCGTCAGGAAGACCCTCCACACCGCCCCCCCACCAAAGCTCTCTCACTCCCTCTTCCCCACCCTAACTGAAGTGAGCTCACAGTCAGAATGTGGCTGAGGATCTCAGGTGGGCGTGGCTCTGCCAGGAAGACAAGCCCCCCAGAAATAGAATCTGCTCTTGGCAATGCCTTGGGTAAGCTGGATAGCTATCAAGAGGTAGCCCTGTTCATCCTAGTTCCAGACCTGCCACCTCCAGTAGTCCCCAGAATGCCCCCCTTCCTGCTAGCTCCGGGGCATTCTGGGGCAGTGCCCTGTTCAGCACCCCATCACTCTCTCAAGGGCATCACTAAAGGGCAGTGATGTCCTTTGATGCAGCAAAATGATACAGGAAAGGGCGCCCAGGGCTTTGATGACAAGCCCCCGACCTTGCTGTGGATGGGGTCTGGGTTTGGGGAGCAGTTCCCTGCTCATGCACAGCGCCCCCTGGAGGCAGCAGAGGCGGGCTCATATCCTTGGGTTCCTGCCACCCTGATGTGGGAGAGCTGGGCTGAATTTCTGGCTCCCAGCTGTGGCTGTTGCTGGCACTGGGGCGGCAGGCGGGGTGGGCGGTGTGGGAGAGGCCGTAGCCCTGCAGCTGGGAGGGCTCACCATCAGAAAAAAAAATGCTAATAAAGAACCAGGGAGCTAGAGTCAGACTGGCATGGCGCCATCTCGAGACGCCCCCACTCTGTCTCACCTGGTGGGGAGAAAACTGCAAGATGAACTCGTGGTCCATGTGGGGGCAGAGGACGCCCTTTCTGGGAGTGATGGAGAAGGCAGTGTCCCGGTCCGGGTAGCACTTGATGCTGTCAGCACTGTAGGTTTCTCCCGGCATGAGGGGCTGCAGGTTGGGCTTCATGATCTGCCAGTGGAAGGTCAGTTCCACGTGCCTATGGGGACAGCCCTGACCGTGAGCCGCACGGCCAAGGCCATGCTTCGGTGCATCGTCCAGGAGGGGCCCGGCAGGAAGTTGCCTGGTACCTGTCCCAGTACAATGGTGGTGCTCACAGGTTGGCCAGGAACAAACGGGTAGTGAAGAGAGACCCCAGGAAGGAACCAACACCTGCTGGTCTCTTCCTAGGCACCAGGGCTTCCTGGCATGGGCAGGGTAAGACCACCCCCCCCCAGAACTGCTCCTGACTCGGGGTGGTCCAGGATAGCATCCCTGTGAGTGGGCCCCGCGTGCCTGAGCTGTGTTCAATGCCACTGGTATAAGTGGGTTTTGCAATTGAATTCCTGACGTTAGGAGCTTAAACAGCCATCCCAGCCAGTGGCTGCCAGGAAGCATGGTGTAGATCTGGTCCCTTGTGCTGCTGCCCACTGGGACTCCGACCTGGCCCCTACGGAGAATGGGGGATGTTCTGGGGCACACGCAGAACTCGCTCACGTGGCATTCCTAATAACGAGCCGTTTGCTTGCCGTTGACTGGGGGTTCTCAGGCTCAAAGCGGATGAAGTGCTGAGCTGTCAGGTCCGTGAGCTCCCCAGGCTGTGGCTCGCTTTTCTCACCGGACACGTAGATGAGATCCAAAGCCACCAGCTGCCCAACCCCTGACCAAGAAGGCGAGGTGTCAGGGCTGGGCATGAATGAGTGCTTCCGATGGACTATGACCAAGGACCCTGGCCAGAGCCACCCCAGACAGGGCACATGCATCACCCACATATGGCGCACATGCATGAAGTGAGGGGGGTACACCCCTGCCTTCCTACCAATGAGAAGTGAGCACTCACCAAGTGAAACTGCATGGACAGCTGGATGGACTAAAAGGAGGGAGAAGGGAGCGGGGCACCTTGGGGGGTCTCAGCAGGGTGTCCCTTCCCTGCCCTGAGGCATACGGGCACAGCACTGGCACCTCCCTAAAGGAGGCCAAAAGGCATTCCCATGTGATACAATAGAAGGGTTCATGCCAGGCTGCCATCCTCTGCAGGGGCAGACTCCTCGGATGGTGTTAAAATGGCCATGCCAACTTGGTTCCCAAGGCCTGGCCAGGATAAGGGGTCCCAAACCAAACCCCGCAGCCTGGAGCCTGCACCCTCACCACTGGCTATGCTCCCTGGCACACTGTGGGGCAGCCATGTGGGGTGGCAGCTCCTGGAGCAGGGGCCTCCACACCACCCCCTGGAAGCACCTGCTGTAACCCACCTACGGTCACCAGCTCCTTGACCTGACAGTTGTCACACACCACGACGAAGGTCTGCTCAGCCTGGCCTAGGTTGGTGGGGAGGAACACGACCTGCGGAAGAGAAGGGCTGCCCCGTGACGCCCCACTCCGCTTCCCCCAGTCCCACTTCTGCTCAGACACTCACCTGCCCTCTGCCACCTGCTTTGCACACCCTCCCTGACACCTAAGCCGAGGTTCCTTCCCAAAGCAAGGCAGGGAGTGCGCTAGGAGGACAGACGGTGCTGTGGTGCAGTGGGTTTAAGCTCTCCTAGCAGAGCCCTGGGAGACAACTGAAGATGGTTCAGTGTTTGGGTTTCCTCTGCCACGTGGGAGACCCAGATGGAGTTCCGGGCTCCTGCCCTGTTCATGGTTTCTCCCATACAGAAACCATCTTAGTTTAATGCACTCCCCATTTTTCTATTTTTAACTTCTTTTGCCAGTGCTTTTGGAAGTTATATCCAAAATGATAATAATAATCATAGCATTATCACCAGCCCCACAGTAAGGCCTGGCAGAGGAGGGAGGGCCCCAGAAAGGCCTAGCAGAGGAAGGACGGCCCCAGTAAGGCCTGGCAGAGGAGGGAGGGCCCAGAAAGGCCTGGCAGAGGAGGGAGGGCCCAGAAAGGCCTGGCAGAGGAGGGAGGGTCCAGAAAGGCCTGGCAGAGGAGGGAGGGCCCAGTAAGGCCTGGCAGAGGAGGGACGGCCCCAGTAAGGCCTGGCAGAGGAGGGAGGGCCCCAGTAAGGCCTGGCAGAGGAGGGAGGGCCCCAGTAAGGCCTGGCAGAGGAGGGAGGGCCCCAGTAAGGCCTGGCAGAGGAGGGAGGGCCCCAGTAAGGCCTGGCAGAGGAAGGAGAGCCTCAGTAAGGCCTGGCAGAGGAGGGGGGGCCCCAGTAAGGCCTGGCAGAGGAGGGGGGGGCCTGCCACTGGCAGAATCAGGAGGCAGATCACCCCAGGACCCGATGGGGGCCAGGGCAAGCCAGAAAGCACAAAACAAAGTAGAGTACCAAAGAAGGAGCCTGGTGGGGGGGCCAGTGTGGTGGCTCAACTGACTAATCCTACACCTGTTAGCACTGGCATTCCATATGGACACTGGTTCGTGTTCCAGCTGCTCCATTTCTGATCCAGCGCTCTGCTTATGGACTGGAAAAGTGGAAGAGAAGGGCTCATGTCATCGGGTCCCAGAAACCATGTGGGAGACTAGGAAGAAGCTCCTTGCGCTTAGCTTCAGATCAACTCAGCTCTGGCCGTTGTGGTTTTTTGGGGGAGGGAACCAACCATGGAGGATCTTTCAATCTGTCTTTCTTTCTCTCTGTAAAATCTGCCTTTCCAATAAAATGAATAAATAAATAAATCTTTAAAAGCAAGAGAGAGAGAGCGTGCGCCTGGAGGCAGCATGGCAGGTGACAGCCCTGGCCCCAGGGCTAACGTGGTGGATGAGAAACGTTCAGGGCTCCTGGTGGCGATGCCAAGGGGTGCTTGTGCTCTGCGGAGACCTCTAGGGTCAATCCCAATGAGCAAGGGGAACGTGACCACCCACCTCCAGCAACGTGGTAGAACCTGGAGCCAGCTCGAACACAGAAGGCATGATTCCAAATGGAGGCTGTTCAACGAAGCTAGGGGCCATGGCAGACTGAAAGACATGTGGGGAGTGGCCCGCAGGCATGGCGGGCGGGATGGTAGATGGGCTCACTTGGCACTGTCTTCCCCTATCCCCGGGGGAGGATCTTAAGGGCGTAGGGGTCACCCAGTCACGGGTGAATAAGGTGGCTGTGGTTTGTGCCCTCAGCATGGCAGACTGAACCATTGCTGACAGCTGGCCAACAGACCAGAAAGCTGCCCCCTGCCAGGTGCTGGGACACAAGGATGGGGGAAGATCCTCCCCTGGCTCCCAAGCCCTTCCCTAGTCTGGTCAGCAGAGCCAGCCAACAAGGGTCACAGGGCATCCTGGCCCAGGACTGCACATAGATAAACAAGAGTTCAGCCAGGCTGTAGGTTGATGGGCAGACCTCCAAGGAGGCAAACTGCCCAGTGTTGGGCGGCTTCGGGAGGCCTTGTCAACACTGATGGTCCATGGGATACCTGTAGCCTTGGGGCAGGGCATCTGTAGCACCTGTCCACACCCACAACTTTTCCAGGCTGTAACCCCTCACCAACCACCCACCCACCCCAGGCTTACTCACCCTGAAGCTCGCTGGTGGCCAGCTCTTTCTGGTCATGATACAGAACTTGCCGGGGCTGAAGCCCACGTTTTTGCAGGTGAACCGGGTCATTTTCACTCCCCCGATGAGGCAATAGCCACAGTCCAGTACCGGTGACACTGTAGCCACGGGGAAACAAGACTTGAGAACCAAGAAGAGCTCAGAAGAGCTGGGAAAGGCCACGGGTCCCCATCCCAGGCGCCTGGAACAGAGAGGAATGGACCACGACGTGCATGCCCTTGACCCCTCCAGTCACCGCACACCCCACCCTGGGGACTGCTCCTGAGCCACAAACCCGGAGTGCAAGAGACTGTCCAATCCTGGCTAAGCTGACAGCAGTCAGGGCCCACCGTGGACTGGTGCTCTGGCTTAGGCCACTCAGCATGGCCTGGGGATTGTAGTAGAAGTGCTGACTTTGGGGCTGAGGCAATAGCTCACCTGGCTAATCCTCTGCCTGCAAGCAGTGGCAGCCCATGTGGGCACTGGTTCGTGTCCCAGTTGCTCCCATCTAGCCCCCTGCTGGGGCTTTCCTGACCTGGGAAAGCAGTGGAAGATGATCCAAGTCCTTGGGCCCCTGCACCCAAGTGGAAGACCCTGAGGGGGGCTCCTGGCTCCTGCCTTGGAATCAGCTCAGCTCTGGCTGCTGTGGTCATTTGGCGAGTGAACCAGAGAATGGAAGATTCAGTAACTGGGGCCCACACTCACATGTCAGCACAGGTGGTGGCCTCCGGGCCTGCAGTGGGATCAGAAGGGTGTGAGCTGACTGGGTCTCGACCAGGAGGAAATCATCGAAATCTCCAAGGCAGTCGGGCATAAACTGTACAGTGTACTGGCAGGTCATCCCAGGCGCCACCATGCCACCGTCTCCTGGGAACATCCCTGGGGGTGGGGGTGGGGCACAGGTAGGAGTGACAAAGGAGGGTAGGATGGGGGTGGCTGTGGGCTCGGCCACTGCGTGAGGATGAGTGGCAGCAGAGGGCCAGGCAGGTACCATTGGCAAGTCCAGCACTAAAGTGAGAGGCGTTCTGGGGAAACTGGTCTACCCAACTCACCCAGTCCCAGGGCGAAGTATGGAGTGGAAGGGGGCAGGATCCGCAGGTAGCGGCTGGCGGCCGTGGTGTTCTGCAGCGCGATGACCATCTGCTCAAGGCAAAGGGGCCCCTTTCTAGCCAGGAATGTTACGGGATTTTACAAGCAAAAGCACGGGAAGTGGGGTGCGGTTGCAGCAGAAGCGCAATGGGCTTGGCCTCGAAGCTGGGAGTCACCGAGCCATTCTGCCTGCCGATGTTCATTTGGGGGAAGTTTCCAAAAACCAAAACAAAATGCCAAGGTGGTAAGAGGACATTTAAGGAAACAAATCCCGAGGCAGGTGTGGTGAGATGGAGGGATAAGCCATCACCTGTAACACTGACATCCTCTCTAGGAGGGCTGGTCCCAGCGCCAGCTGCTCCACTTCTAATCCAGCTCCCTGCAAATGTGCCTGGGAACACAGTGCTTGTGCCCCTGTGCCCGGCTGGGCGATGCACATGGGCACTCCGGGCTCCTGAAGTGAACCCGCAGGTGGAAGATCCTCTTCCGCTTCCTTCCCCTCTCCCTGTCTCTCCTCTCTTTGCCTTTCAAATAGGAAGCAAATCTTTAAGAAGTTAAATCATAGCTACTCCTCGCTGAGCGCTTTCTGCAGCTCCTTGACCTCACAGACAGACGCCACCGCAGTTTGGCACCCACTCGGGTCCTCAGCTACAAACCTCCAAGCTCCAGAGTGCACGGCTGAGTCGGTGAGATGCTGCGCCAAGATACCAGCCCAGGGCGCTGGGCTCTGCCGTGCCACCTGTCTGTCTGTCTGCTTGTTTGTTTTGGTTTTGTCTTCAGGTGTGCATAAGCTCCATGGGCCTGGCAAGAATGTGTGCCATTCCCTTGCTGTCATCACAGCTGTTCGCTGTATCGAGACAGCCTTGCTCCCCAGCCACACACACAAGGCAAACCTCCGGTCAACAAATGACAATTTCTCTATCTTCCCAGGGAATGCCCCCATGGGGAAAATGAGCGACACTTCCTGGCAGTTGGCTTGATAATCCACGGTCATGGCTTTTTCTCTTTCCAACCTTCTTCCTCAGTGGAGCAAACCATCTCACAGTCTCAGGCTGTGATTGCCCGGGAAGCTAGGCTCCCACAGTTGGTCTCAGAGGGGTCCTATGTCATCAGACCCTCAGGATGTAGTTCTGGGGTAAGCTTATCCGCCCATGTGGTGGTAATAAAACCCCTAGCCAAGGGCCAGTGCTGTGGTGTAGCGGGTTGGACACTTTGACTCTGGCATGTCCTGTGGACACGAGTGTGAGTCCCAGCTGCTCCACTTCTGATCCAGCTCCCGGCTAATGGGCTGTGGAGGATGGCTCAAGTCCTGTGGCCCTTGCATCCCATGTGGGAGACTCAAAAGAAGCTCCTGGCTCCTGGCTGCGGCCTGGCCCAAGCCCCAGCCTTTGTAGCCGTCTGGGAAATGAACCAGCAGCAGAAGGAAGATGAAGCTCTCTCTCTCTCCCTCCCTCCTCCTCCATCCTCCTCCCTCCCTCCCTCTCTGTAGTTCTTTCAATTAAAAAGAAAATGTAGATAAGTCTTCAAGAAAGAATCCCCCAGGCCCAGCATGGTTGCCTAGTGGCTAAAGTCCTCGCCTTGCACACATAGGGATCGCATATGAGCAGCAGTTTTAATCCCAGCAGCTCCACTTCCCATCCAGCTCCCTGCTTGTAGCCTGGGAAAGCAGTCAAGGACAGCCTAAAGCCTTGGGACCCTGCACCCACAGGGGAGACCCTGCACCTACAGGGGAGACCCTGGAAGAGGTTCCTGGCTCCTGGCTTCAGATTGGTGCAGTTCTGGCTGTTGCGGCTGCTTGGGGAGTGAATCAGCAGACAGAAGATCTTCCTCTCTGTATATCTGATTTTGCAATAAAAATAAATAAATCTTAAAAAAAAAAACCTAGCTTACAGCAAGCAGTGGGGACTGTCACAATTACTGACTTACACTAGTGGTCAGCTGGAATGAGACACAGGTAGGGCATGGGGCAGAGTGGTGGCTGTGGCGGAAGCAGAGGTCACTGTGAGGGCGGCAGGGTGGCAGGTGCCAACTGGCAGCTGCTGGGAGGACATTCCTGGCATTCCTGGACCACACGTGGCAGTGTTTGTGCTTACTCCCCGCTGGGTCTGGCCGGTGTTCTTAACCTACTATTTTCTGCACCTGTGTTGTTACGGCTGGCCTATGTTTTGTTTTGTTTTGAATTTGTGCCAAGATAACCTTAGATTTCGCACTGAAGAATGAAAGGGTGGGCACTGCCTTCTCCCAGTGTCTGAAACAATAATGTCTGTACAACAGGCAGTGGCTTGATGCCCCTAGTATACGCCTGTGTAGTGACAGGGGGCCTTTTATCCCCCTGCATGGCAAGTTGCTTCTTTCCTTATTTGTTTGTTTTTGTTTAGGCTGTATTCATCCCAGTTGGAAGCCCCACGGCTAATGCAGCCAGAGAATTATATAAGGCTGTGAAACTAGAAACCCTTCGCACTGGCCCCGTCCGCCCTGCCTTCTCTCCCTCTCCAGGGAACAGGGTATTCTTGCTTTAGCGCATGATTCTGGCATGAATTGGCCCCACCTCCAGCTCTATGCCACTAGCTCTTTCGGTTGGAGGTTTTCTGTCTTCCTGGCCCACACCCAGCCTCTCCCCGCCCCCTTGCATCTTCGGTCCCTCCCCCATCCATCCAGGGCTGCTCCAGAACATTGCAGGTTAGATGGGAAACCATGGGTCCCTGAAGGTGTGTTCGCAGGTGGACGTGAAGTGGACTCGGATGTCATCTGCTCCCTCCATTAGCCTTTGGCTGGAGTTCCTGATCAATTCATTATGTTGTTTACTAATGTACCTATCAATAATCCAGTTCCTTTCCACTCCGCTACAAATGTCATGCCGCGAGGTCAAGGACTCTCACCCAAATGTCACTTCCATAAATAAACTTCCCCCTGGAGCCTCCAGATTTCTAATCTGGGCTGGCTGTGACCACTCCTCCTGCTAAGCCTCCACACAGGATCCCCCCAACTCCCTGCAGTAGTTTCTCAGCTCACCCATTGGCTCTCTGCTACCTGGATCCTAGGTCACCTTGCTTACAACCCGCAGCGTGCAGCGCAAGCAGTGCTGTGTGGCTTCCAAGGTCGGGACATAAAAAGTGAGGCATTTGGGGTTGGTGTGGTGGAACAAAAGGCTAAGCCTCTGCCTGTCAGCGCCAGCATGCCACACCAAGACTGTTCGAGTCCCGGCCGCTCCACTTGTGACACAGCTCCCTGTTTATGGTCTGGGCAAAGCGATGGAGACTGACCCAAAAGTCTTGGTCCCACGCATCCAAAAGAGAAGAAGCTCTTGGCTCCTGGCTTCAGCAGTAGCCCAATTCAAGCCATTGAGTGATCCAGCAGATGGAAGATGTCTTTTTGTGTCTCTTTTTCTCTCTCTCTCTCTAAATCTGCCTTTCAAATCAAAATAAAAAGGGAGGCAGCCCTCTCCGCTGCTGTATACTGGTGGTATACATGGCTCCTCATTCTGTGTTCCATTAACAGTTCGGCTGCCCCTGGGGCTGCCCCATGGGGAAGCCCAGGTTGCACACAGCAGCTAAGGTGGAGGACTCTGGGACCCACAGTTGTCATCAACTGTCATTCCAGGGACAAAGCCTCAGAAAACTCCAGCTCCTAATCTTCAGGTCATGTCGGAGCTCTGGCTGAAGTCTTAGAGCCATTCCTGTCCTGCTCTGTCTAAATTCCTTCCCCAAAGACGATGTGTGCATGACGCAATGATTGTTTTACATTGCTCAACCTGAGGCCAGGGTTGTGGCATAGTAGGTTAATCCACTGCAATACCAGGCATGCTCCACATGAGCACCAGTTAGAGTCCTGGCTGCCCCGCTTGTGATCCATCTCCCTGCTAATACACCTGGGAAAGCAACAGAAGACAGCCCAAGCACTTTGGCCACTGCTACCCATGAGGGAGACCCAAGTAGAATTCTAGGTTCTTGCCTGCTGCTTGGCCCAGCCCTGGCTGTTGCAGCCAGTTGCGGGAGTGAACCAGCAGAGGTAAGATCTCTCTGTCTCTCTCTCTAACTCCGCATGGAGTGCATGGGACAAACATTTCCAGGGACTGAACACTTGGCAGTTGCTTATACTTCACCACGTAGCCAGGTAAATCTCTGCTGCGGAGACACCTTGCAGGGGCAAGAGTGCGTTTCCAAAAGGCAGCACCTGTCCCCGTTCCAGCAGGGCTGCGCATGGCACCCTGCAGACACCTCCATCGCAGTGTCTCTGGCCCCATGCCACACTTCTGGATCGATCCTTGCCACACCTGACCAGTAAGTGCAGTGGGATGTGGTGCAGTGTGTTCATCCTCCTCTCCCCACTGGGGAGGCTTGCTCAGAGAGTCGAGGTGTCATCATCAAGCCAGCCAAGGTGTCGGGGTGCTTAGGGAGAGGCTCAGGCAGAGAGGAAAGGAGGGTCGAGACGAATGCCAGCATGGATGAGCCCATCCAGCAGGGAACTAGGCTGTAGGGGCCCTGCCCCGAGTCAGACAGGAAGCCAAGTCCTGTAAGATTGGAAAACAAGCAGCCCTGGACACTTCACGACCTGGGGGATGTTTGCATCCAAGGGACGGTAGCTGGAACAACTGAATGCATTAAAAGAGACACCAGTGAAAGGTGCCCTTGGAACCATGCGGGAGAAGCTGGTGTCACAACAGAGCTTTCTAAGCCTCCGCCTGCAGCCCTGGCATTCCACATGGGCTGCTTCACTTCCCATCCAGCTCCCTGCTTATGCCCCGGAGAAGTAGCAGAGAAGGGTTCAAGGCCTTGGAGCCCCACACCCATGTGGGAGACCCAGAGGAAGCTCCCGGCTTTGGAAGGGCCCAGCTCCAGCTATTGTGGCCATCTGGGGAGTGAACAAGCAGATGCAAAATCTCTCTCTCTCCTTCTCCCTGTAACGCTGCCCTTTGAATTAATCTTATAAAACAAAATGCAGGGAAGGACTACTACAAGTCTTTTCTTTTTTCGAACCAAACTCTTTTAATAATAAAAATTGTTCTTAGATTTTGAAATAACACACATGGGACTAGGTACCACGTGATGCATAAAACGCTTAGAAACCTGTGGCTGAGTACCCAGGCACCCTGAAGAGCTGACGCCGGCCTTCCTTAAGAACAGTCTCCAGAAACAGAGCCTTGCGGAAGTAGACTCTAAAATGACTCAAGATGACTGTGGCAGCCAGACCTGCGGCGTGAAGGAAGGCGCCATGGAATCAGAGTGCGGTGACAGCAACCACGCAAACTCACGCTGCCAAACACACCTGTACAAATGTCCACACAGTGGACCAGGCAACCTGATGCAGAAACCAGGACTTTGGTTGCTAAATACCACTCCCCACTAAAAGGAACCAGAACTTAGTGGAAGCCAATCCCAGAACAAGGACAGAAAGAGAAAAAAAAAATGAAGCTGCAATGCCTTACAAGGCCGGAAGATAAGGACGCGTTCCCCAAATGAATACTGACATGAAACATGAAGTGACTCATTTTAAGCTAGACTCAAATAACTTCCTTATCCAGAAGGATCCCAAACCATGCCCATCAAAAATTGACTGGCAAAAGGAAGTCTGTGTAATGGCTCATGCATTTGACAGTACCTGGATACAGGTAGATATTTTCAAAAAGATGGAACAGTCAATTAATCAAGTGGGGGAGAAAAAGCCAGCTAAGTCAGTAAAATTGACCAAACCCATTCTTAAGATGAATATTCTTGATTTAAGACAGAAAAGAGAGCCCGGTGCAGTAGCCTAGCAGCTAAAGTCCTCGCCTCAACACCTGCCAGAGGCCCATATGGGCGCCAGTTCTAATCCCGGCAGCCCCCACTTCCCATCCAGTTCCCTGCTTGTGGCCTGAGAAAGCAGTCGAGGACGGCCCAAAGCAGGCACGGATGTGGGAGACCCGGAAGAAGCTCCTGGCTTCAGATCAGCTCAGCTCCAGCTCTGTTACTTTGCATTTCCAATGAAAACAAATTTTAAGAAAAGATCCTTTTTTTTTTCCCAGTGGAAAGGTAGATCAGATTTTATGGAGAGGAAAAACAGAGAGAAAGATCTCCCATCCACCCATCCACTGGTTTACTCCCCAGATGGTTACAATGGACAAAGCTGAGCCAATCTGAAAGCCAGGAGCTTCTTCCAGGTCTCCCATGCAGGTGCAGTGTCCCAAGGCTTTGAGCCGTCCTCCACTGCTTTCCCAGGCCACAAGCAGGGAGCTGGATGGGAAGTGGTACAGCTGGGACCTGAGCCTATATACGTTCCCAGTGCTTGCAAGGTAAGGGTTTAGCTATTGAACCATTATGCTAAGCCAAAAATAAAATAATCTTTAAAAGAAAAACTTGAAACTGTTTGAAACACATCCCCCCAATGTAATTGGCTAATAGATACTGCCCCGAATGCTCATTTTAATATCAAAGCAGAGTTTCCATCCAATGTATTCATCTTAGTGTAACTGGCTCGTGACAACAGCTGGCTTGCTTCTGACAATCTAGTTTGTTTCTCTCTTAGGACCAAGGTGTCCCCGGGGACAGCCACTCGGCAATCCTTTTCTTGTCTAGGGAAGCAGGGGATGTTGCGTCCTGTTCTGTGTCCTTCCTGGGCTCTGTGTCTCCTCCAGATCCTTTTCTTTGTCGCTTCTGCGCTGCCCGACTGTCTGACAAAGCCTATTCCAGCACAGTCTCATTAACCCTTGATGGAGCCCTGCCCTTTGCTTCAGCGTTCATGATGAATTTGATCATCCTTCTGGTTCATGACTTTCAAGTTGCTTTTCTCTGGACCAATCAGATGGTACCTGAGGTTGTGTCCCTTCTCTGCTTCACAGCCTCTGTCCCTTTGGGCTGTGGGTCTGCGATTCTAACCTCAAGACTGGCCTGCCTCAATTCCTCCCACTCCCCAAATTTTTTAGCACTCAATACGCAAGGGAAAAAATTGAGAATATTTGTGGTGTTAGATTCCAGAAGAATATCTAATTAGAGGTTGGTTGGCTCATGCAGGTGGAAGCTTCCAGAGGCAGGACAGTAACCAAAGGAGCTTTGTCAGATCAATCGCATCCCGTCACCTTCTCAGAGCAGCTGCAGCTGCTGGGACTACAGTTCCCAGGTCGAGGGGAGTGAGAGCAAATCCTCCTGTCCAGAATCCCCAGGTGGAAGTGCCAGAGTTGGCTTTGATTGGACCATTTAGGCCACACAGCCAGTGAATACAATCCTAGGACCAGGATGTTGAGTGAATCATGTGGCATATGAGAACTCATGGGTTATTGGGTGAAAACTGGGATGCCATGAAGAGGAGAATGAGGGCTGGCTGCAGCTTCTGACGACTCTGTCCCCGTGTGGTTGGTTGTCCATGTCTACACTCACTGATTCACCAGAGTGTAGATTGTGTGTCCGGACCGGCTGGGACTGTGTGGGAAGGAGGTAAGACACTGTGTGTGCCCAGTAAGAACTTCTGAGTCCATTTAGCATGACCTCCTTTTCCCCTTCATTTCACGGATAAACAGAAGTTGATTTTGGATTCTGTGAAAGCGAGAAAGGAGATACTGCTGCATTTTTGCCCACTGGGGGCTTTTCAGCATCTTAGCAAAGTTCAGGCCTTAGATGTGAGTATAAAGTACAAAAAAAAGGTTACTTCAAGGGTAAGCATTCAGCACAGTGATTGATATGCTGCCCAGGAGTGCCTGGTTCAAGTCCCAGTTCCACCTCCATTCCAGCTTACTGCTCATGTGCACCCTGGGATCACCTTGGAGCTGGCTCATGGTTTTAGCTTGACACAGCACTGGCAGTTACAGACATCTGGGAAGTATAACACAGGATGGGAGATCTCTCTGTGTGTGTCTTTCAAATCAATCAAAATAAATAATAAAACATCAGTATCATTGAAGATGCGTTTGAATATGACAGTCCTCACCAAATAATGTGAGCTACAGATCATCTGTTCTATGATTAACTAGTGGCTACCATGAGGTTCGAGTTCCATTGCCCCCTTCTAAATTGCACTCACTCAACTGCACAACATGACAAACTGGAGTTTCATGGATGTGATCTGCTCCAGATATGGTTCTGTTGAGCTTCTCTACAAAATGCAGTCTTGACCCAGTCCTCACAGCAGGGCTCCTCTGACCTGACTGGCATAGACTGGCCAGCCTCCTGATGAATGGTCACTCCAGGTTAGCATGCTTAGTGCCCAGTCTTCCTTCTCTCCCCTCACCTGCACTGCCGTAGCCTCTGGGCACTGTTAAGTGTGTTGAACACTGGTCCTCAAATGACCCACCAGTCACTGACGCTCCCTGAGGTCCCCTGAGACAACATCTCTCCAAGGATTCCCAGTCCTTGAGCATGACACATTGGGCAGAATGTCAGAAAAGGTTTCATGGCTTACTCCGCCCTCCAAGTAAATAAACCTTTTAAAATTGATTTAAAAAAAAAAAAAAGGTTTTTTTTCCTGTTCCTGATTGATTCCAATGTTTTCATCATACATAGATATTGGAGTTTGTCTGCATCCATTGGAAGATTACGATGCGAGTTTTGTCCCTTATTACAGAAATATGGTGGATTACACTGATTGCTTTTCAAGCGTTAAACCAACGTTGACTGAAGCCAGGCGCCAGAGCTCCACCCTAGTCTGCCAGACAAATGGCAGTGGCCCAAGCACTTAGGCTCAGATGGACTGTCTTCCCTGGCATGTTATCAGAGAGTCGGGTAGGAAACAGAGCAGCCTAGACTCAAATGGCACTCCATTAAGAGGTACTGGCAGTAAAATCAGTCAATCGCAAGAGGACAAATACCGTATGTTCTCTCTGATAGAAGGCAGCCTTCATGCAAATGGCAAGATCAATAACCCTTCCCATACTGTTTTTGCTGCATTCTATGTATTTTGATGTTTTTGTTTTTATTTTCATTTCTTCCAAATAGTTTCTTTTCTCTTGTTGAACTCATCGCTGAATCACGGATCGCACAGTGGCCTCATTTTATCCAAGAGGCTCTTGCGTTTTCTTTTTCATTTCCTAACCCATGCATTGGTTATCCAGTGGCGCATTTTTTTTTTTTTACTTCACAGTGCTGTAAATTGTTTGTTTTAACTTCATACCTGTTGTTGACTTTGTTTCGTGGCTTCTCATTTAATGGAATGTATACTGAGGGCATAACGGAGACGATCATGTTCAAATGTGAAGATACAATGCAATATGCATCTCTACTTCCAAATCAAAGACACATCCCAATGAAAGTGTTGGACATAGACAATAGGATGCTGGATTATCTGACATTGTCTGCACCGGCAATGTCAGGGCACACTTAAATAACTGATGGACTTATGACTGCTTATGAAGGACTATAATAACGTAATAGTCTGGGAAAAATCAGTTGGGGGGTGGTAATTTGGGGAGGAGGTAGGGAAATCCCAGACCCTATGGATTTGTACCATACAATTCAAATTTTTTTTTAAAAAAAAAAAAGACATACTAGTTTTGCAAGTAGTAACTTAACCCAGTGTACCACAATGCTGGCCATAATATCTTTTTTAAAAAAATACAGGGAATAATATGCAAAATACATGTAGGAGATCTCCCACTTGCTGATTCACTCTGCAAATATCTGTGACAGCCTGGGGCTGGAGCCAGGAGCTGGAAACATACTCGGGTCTCCCAAGGTACCCTTCATACTCTTCATCAAGCCAACTTGGTTGTGATGTTTGCTGTATCTTTTACAATGCTTATTTATTTATCTGAAAACCAGAGTTGCAGAGAAGTGAGAGAGAGAGATCTTCCATCTGCTGGCTCACTCCCCAGATGGCTACAACAGCCAGAGCTAGGCTGGTCTGAAGCTAGGAAACCAGAGCTTCTTTCGGGTCTCCCAAGGGTACAAAGACCCAAGCACTTCAGACATCTTCTGTTGCTTTCCCAGCTGCATTAGCAGGTTGAAGATTTTTTTTGGAAATGGAACAGCTGTGACATGAAATGGTGCCCATATGAAATCCTGGTTCCACAGGTCACAGCTTCACCCACTCTGCCAGAGCACCAGCCCCAATGTTGATTATTTTTTACATTGAGTTGAATTCTATTTGCTAACTTTCTGCTAAGAAAATTCTGAAGGTCAGTTTATATCCAGGCTTAGCCTTTCTTATCAACATTGTGTTTCAGGTTTGGGTATTAAGACAACACTTGACTCTCAAGACGGGTGACATGGTGGCCTTTTTCCTGTTTCCACGAGAGTCTGTGAAACCTCATTGCCTTTCCTCTTTCTGTGCTGGAAGGAATTCGCTGATGAAGACCTCAAGACCTGAAGCTCTGCTTGTGGGGAATCTTGTTAGGATTACCTTTAAAGGGCTTTGTTATGCCATGCAACTCCCAATCAAGGTATATCCTGCAGGGGTATTTTCGTATACTAATAGAATTATGCAACCTTCATCGCAATGACAGAACACTGTCACCAGCTTGACATCACAGACCCCGTGTCACAGCAGAGGACGGCTCTCTGATACTTTTTCTCTTCTAGTATCAATTTTGTAAAGTGAGTTTTGTGGAAATGTGTGCATTTCATGTACTTTAAAAAAAAAAAAAAGCAGCATTCCAGAGAGAAGATAAGTCTTCCACCTACTGGTTCCCTCCCCAAAATGGCTGCAATGGCCAGAGCTGAGCTGATCCGAAGCTGGAAGCCAGGAGCTTGTTTGGGATCTCCCAGACAGGTGCAGGATCCCAAGGCCTTGAGCTATCTTCTGCTGCTTGCCCAGGCCATTAGTGGGGAGCTGAATTAGAAGTGGAGAGCTAGGACAGGAACCCACCTCCCCGGAAACATAAACAACTGGATCAAAGTGGAACAGCCAGGACTCGAACCTGCTGGAATGCTGGTGGTGCTGCAGGTGGCAGCTTTTACCTGCAAACTACCGACACAGTATTGCAAAACAGACCCATGTGGCAATGCAGAGTGTGCCTATCAAGATGCACCTGCTCATGTTTTGGTAAATATAAGGGTCAGACTCATGCCTAAGTATTCATGCAATTCAATCAGAAAATCATGAAGGTCTACAGGATGCCAGGCACTGGCAGGAAAATCGTACCATGAACCTCCAAGTAATTCTTGCCTGTGAGGGACTTACAGTTTGATGGGAACAATGAACATCAAACTATGCCATGAGAGAACGGCATGGCACAGGATGAGCCTGCGGCAGGGCCGCTTAACCCAGTCCATCTGGAAAAGGCAGGGTGACCTTCTGAAAGAGTGACAGGTAAGCCAGGTCACAGGGAAGATCAGTGGACAAGGGACAAGCGGAAGAGGGGCACCTGGTCCACTGCGGTGCCCGTTCACCCCAGCTACAGCTTCAGGTTCTACAACTCCCAGGATGCACCTCGCAACCCTATGGGCCCATCATTGCCTTCCCGTGTCCCTGAGCAGCTCTCCCTGTGGTTCTTTCCGCTCCCCAACTGAAACCGTCTTGCCCCCTTCGCCAGCTTCTTCGACTGACTTTAAGGCATTACAGCCGATACATAAGCACACAAGCACACATTACAGGTCTGTTGGAGGAGTAAGCCAAATGTTTTGCTGAATGTTGAGCATGTGGACCTGCTGGTTTGTGATTCCCAGAGAGCTAAGGCTTGGCAGGTGCTCCTGTCTCGTGTGTGTGAGGGGTTGATATCATAAGGCCTCATTGTCTTTGTACCTGCTTAGCGCAGCTGATGACTGCCAAGCTTGGGCCTGACCTGATTGCCCAGGGATTGGTGGAAGGGAGCATTTGGCCCGGCAGGTAAGACGCTGCTCGGGCCACCCACAGGTCCTGTTAAGGTGTCTGAATCTGTCTCAGCTCCTCTGTTGACTCTGCCTTCCCGCGGGATGCCCAATCTAGGAGGCAGCAGGTGGTGACTCAGTTACTTAGGTTCTGGGGATTGACACTGAGTTAAGCCTCAACCTGTGGTCCTTGGCATCCTATGTGGGTGCCAGTTCATGTCCTGGCTGCTCCACTTTCCATCCTGCTTCCTGCTTGTGGCCTGGGAAAGCAGTAGAGGATGACCCAAGATTTGAACTCTGCACCCATGTGGAAGACCGAAGGAATCGCCTAGCTCCAAGCTTTGGATCAGCCTAACTCCAGCTATTACGGCTGTTTGGGAAGTGAACCAGCAGATGGAAGAGGTCTCTGTTTGTCTCTCCTTTTCTCTGTTACTCTGCCTTTCAAATGAAAATAAATAAATCTTTTTTTAAGTGCTTGGGTTTCTGACACTCATATGGGAGACCCAGATGGAGTTTATACTGCTGCTTTCTGCTGATCCTTCTCCAGCTCTTATGGACACCTGGGGAGTAAACCAGCACATGGGAGATTCTCTCTCTTTCTGCCTTTCAAACAAATAAACAGAAAATTGATTTTTAGCTTGTTCTTAAAGAAGGAAACAAGGGGTGCTCTCTGCAACTCTGCTTTTCAAGAAGAATAAATACATCTTTTTAAAAAGAAGAGGAAAACTGGGGAAAATGAATGAAGAAAGTCTCTATTCTTGAAGGGAATGCTGGTTGCACTCTTGAAGCCAGAGGACGCAAGAAGGAGTGGGCATGAATCTCATGGGTTTCTACTTTGTTTCGTTTTTACTTAGGGTTTCGAAAAGAAATAATGCAAGCACACAACACACTGGAACAGCTATCAAAGAGAGCACAGAGGGAGAGGAGGCAGGAACAGAAGTCAGAGGGAAAGGCTGCTTTGTGTCCAACAGGAAAATCACAGCAAAGACACACACAAGTGGCTGAGTTAGAAGTCACCCATTTGTAACTATTTTTTTTTTAGAGATGTATCAATTTCCATTAGAAATGCAGATTTACAGAGAGGAGAGATAGAATGAGTTTCCATCCACTGGTTCACTCCCCAAGTGACCAAAATGGCTAGCGCTGAGCCAATCCAAAGCCAGGAGTATCTTTTGGGTTTGCCTCGTGGGTGCAGGGTCCCAAGGCTTTTTGAACCATCTGCAATTGCTTTCCCAGGTCTCAGGCAGGAAGCTGGATGGGAAGTGGAGCTGCCGGGACATGAACTGGCATCCATATGGGACCCCGGTGTGTGCAAGGCAAGGATTTAGCCACTAGGCTATCTGTGCCACAGTCCCTTAAAGCATGTGAACTCATTCGGGGGGGGGGGGTGGCTGGAGACCTCACTGGGGGAGGCTGGAGCACCTGCAGGCATGCGTTACTGACGGTGGGCATCAGACACACAGCCTGCTTGAGGCGGGCAGTGGCGAGAAATGCCCAGAGCCGCCAAGGAGCCATTCTTACCAAACAAGAAGCTACTCAAAATCCAACCACTCACTGCCAGTTTACAGACAATGCGGAGAGTGACAGCCCCTGCTTGGTATCGCCTTAATGACCCAAAGTTTGAAACCCAGAATGGAGGAAACTACAGATGCTCCCACAAATGCTGGGGTCTTTTCCATCAGGCCTCTGCCGCAGCTGCAGCTACCCTCAAGGTGATCCATGGTGAATCATAGCATTTGTGGCCTGGGAAACTCCAAAGGAGACCACTGGTGTATGCGTGCAAGCCACAGGCAAGCCGAAACAAGACGCAGTATGTCCCAGTATCCGAGAATTTTGTCTCGTATGGAAAGCCCCGTCTACAAGATTCTCTGATGGGATTCTGGACAGCCCAGCACCTAGGGCCTCGGGTGGCTGCTTAGAGGATCCAGAGAAGGAAATCATAAACCACCATGCACTAATCTCAATGTATGTGGGAAACAAACATAGCAAGGAAATCTGCTGTTTGCTGCTCCACCTCATTAGCTATAACCATCCGTGGACGCCGCTAACCACTCAACAACTATGAGATGCTCAGGTGCTTCTGAGCTCACGGAACCCTGCGCCAGGCCTTTCTGACACAGCACAACTTGTGTGCTTTCATTCTTTCAGCACCCCATCTTGCTTATCCCAGATCTGGCAAGCAGCATACGGGGCCACAGCAAACAACCACATGGCAGTTCAGAAAAGTCAGGGGTGTGGGGGAACTGTCATTAGCTAAAGGAGAATATAGAGACATTTTAACCACAAACATAACATTTAGGTTTTTTGGGTTTTTTTTTTAAAGATTTACTTATTTTTATTGGAAAGATAGATAGATATAGATATAGATATAGATACAGAGGAGGAGAGACAGAGAGGAAGATCTTCCATCCGGTGATTCACTCCCCAAGTGACCGCAATGGCCGGTGCTATGCCAATCTGAAGCCAGGAGCCAGGAATTTTATCCATGTCTCCCACACGGGTGCAGGGTCTCATGGCTTTGGGCCGTCCTCCACTGCTTTCCCAGGATACAAGCAGGGAGCTGAAGTGGAAGTGTAGCTGCCAGGATTAGCACTGGCGCCCATATGGGATTCCCGGCGCGTTCAAGGCGATGACTCTTAGCCACTGGGCCATCGCGCTGGACCCAACATTTAGGTTTTAATCTAAGGAAATCTATGGTCCAATGACCTATTTAAAATAAATAAGATGGGCCTGGTGCAATAGCCTAGCAGCTCGAGTACTCAACCTTGAACATGCCGGGATCCCATATGGACACTAGTTCTAACCCTGGCAGCCCCACTTCCCATCCAGCTCCCTGCTTGTGGCCTGGGAAAGCAATCAAGGATGGCCCAAAGCCTTGGGACCCTGCACCTGCGTGGGAGACCTGGAAGAGGCTCAGGGCTCCTGGCTTCGGACTGGCTCAGCTCTGGCCTGTTGCGGCCGCTCAGGGAATGGATCACGGGACGGAGGCTTTTCCTCTCTGTCTCTCCTCCTCTCCTCCTTTCTGTATGTCTGCCTTTGCAATGAAAATAAATCTTTTAAAATAAATAAGTAAGCATGATGGATCCAGAAGGGGGAACAAAGAGGTGCCCACTGACAGCCAGGACTTGGGGTGAGTGTGTTGAGGGCAATGTCACGGCTGCCTCGTTTGTCAGAAACACTTCCCACAGGGGTGAGTGAAGACAGGGGCCACTCTAGACATCTCTTCATGAGATTCCGAGGCATGCATGCACTCACAGACACTCGCAGGTAGCAGAGGTCAAAGATGACAGCATATTTGCAAACCATGGATACCCATGGAAGCTGGGTGATGGGCTCAGGACTGTTCATTAGAGCCTCCTCTGGTTTTGCATGCAGTTTAGAAATGCCAGAATTAGGGTTTTTGAAAACAAGGGAGACAGCAGGGTGGGAATAAATAAACATGATTTCTGGGGGCTGGCATCGTGGCATAGTAGGTTAAACCCCGCCTCTGGTGTTAGCATCCCATATGGGTGCCGCTTCAAGTCCGGCTGCTCCGCTTCCCATCCAACTCCCTGCTAATGCACCTGGGAAAACAGAAGAAGATGGCTAAGTGTTTGAGCCCCTACACCCACGTGAGAGACCTGGAAGAGGCTCCTGGGCTTTGGGCCGGCCCAGCTCCAGTCATCACAGCCATCTGGGAAGTCAACCAACAGGGTGATTTCTCTCTGTGTCCCTCCTTCTCCCTAGAACTCTGCCTTTCAAAGAAACATAAACAAAGCTTTACAAAAAAAAAAAAACAGAAAAACAAAGATTTCTACCTCATAGACTGATCCAATTTCGTAATCTGTGAAAAACACGATCGATGGCTTGGCTAGAAACACGGGGGTGTCGGCACAGCTGTAGTAGAGAAGAATCGGGGAGAGAGGTGGTCAGTTTGGTCCTCATTGGGTGATGACTGACCAACATGGAAGCCCCTGAGGACATCTGTCCCCTTCAGTAGGAAGAGAGTTGAACACACTCAACCACCAAGTATCTGCCATGAGTCCAACTTTGAACACTGTTGATTTTAAGACACGTGAGTCCGATGAAAGGGGCAGATGGCTACGGGGTCCTCCCGCTGGTTGACCTAGACCACTCAGATGCAAAGAAAGAACCAACCCCCAAGTGCTTTTTCTCAAGACGTTGGCAAGGGCAGCAAAGCATGAATCCAGGACACTCTGAGGGGATCCCAAAGCCCCACTCCAGCTTCACCCCAAAAAGCCCTCTAGGATCCTCTAAAGCCAGACCAGCCCCAAAGCCTCCCAGGGGTCACTTTTGGAGAGTCACACCTCCACTCAAGCTGCTTGCTCTCCATATCTCTTGCTGGCACAGGCTTCTTGCTTGCAAAAATGAGAGACTTGCCGCCATGCAGGGTGTTAGGAGGGGAAAACCGGGGGTTTCTCAGGAAGTCGTTCCGGCTCCGCTTCCGGGTGGTCAAGGCTTGCTCCGCTGGTGCCCACACTTGGCTCGCCTGCTTGTAGCTCTTCCGAGGACTTGCGCTCTTTGCAAAGTCACAGGAAGACAGAGTCAGCCACCTGGACTTCCCAACCCACCACAACCCACACGGGCTCCACTCTGTTCATGGAGCATCCTTTAGAATCATCTGAACTCCTTCCCCCTGCCATCCCCCTGGCCCTCCCTGCCCACACTTCCCAATCAATACCACCTGACACTGGCCCCACACAGCCTCCAGAACTAACCTTGGCAGTTTCTTTGGCCCTGAGTTTGAGCTTGGGAGTTAAATCCCAACTCTCGCTCTCTACCGTGTGGTCTAACTCTTCTTCAGACTCTGTCGTCCCCTTCCGGCATGGGGCCAGCTTCTGGATTAGAGTCTTCTTTTGGATGGAATGCCTCTCAGAACTAAAGGTCGGCTTGGAACATCCAGGGAGGTCCAAGCCTGGGACAGGAAGGAGACACCCCTGAGTTGCCATAGCGCAGTGAGGGGCGGACAGCACTAAGACAACCCGAGCAAAACTCCGAATGCCATAGCCGTGCAGAAATTGTCTCCCAACATTCACAATTCTTACCGCAGAAGCAACTGGAGTCCCCTCAATGCCTTATTGCTGCGGGAATTTATTCTGCCTGTGAGTTTTAAAGCTGCAGGGTTAAAATATCTTTCAGCTCTGCCACACACACTGGCAGGTACACATGCCCCATGCAGGGATGCGCTTTGTAAAACAATTACACACCCCATCAAAGCGTTGCTAGTAACCTACACCTGTCAGGACATCCCCCTAAGCGTTCAGTGAATGAGAAATTGGTAGCAAGAAATACACCACATAACACGTGGTGTCCCTGTGTGCCTGCATAAGAGGATGAGTTTCCAGCTGATGGTAAAAATGTACCTAAATACCCTGCCTGTGGCCTGGGAAAGCAGTGGAGGACGGCCCAAAGCTTTGGGACCCTGCACCCGCGTGGGAGACCCAGAAGAGGCTCCTGGCTTCGGATCGGCATAGCATGGGCCGTTGCGCTCACTTGGGGAGTGAATCATCGGACGGAAGATCTTCCTCTCTGTCTCTCCTCTCTGTATATCTGCCTTTCCAATTAAAAAAATAATAAAAATAAATCTTTAAAAAAATGTAGCTAAGTAGCTAAGTGCCCACACCTAACATTTCCTGCTACCGCTTCTGGCATCACTCCCCCCGAGGGCCTTTGACCATCCCTAGAAGTCTTTCTCATCAGCACTAGTGATCCTTGGAGTCCTACCCCTCCCTACCACCCTCCGGCAAACGGAGAGCTTGTCTCCTGAACCTGCAAGGCTGGCAAGTCCTGTAAGCAGCCACCCGCTCCACATCGTGACTCTGCCAAGATCCACCTGCCCACTTGAACAGCTTGGGAAGCTGGCTCATCCATTCTCTTCACTTCTCTCTCTCTCTTTCTCTCTCTCTCTCACACACACACACTACCTCAGTAATCACTATCAGCATAGAAGAGATGGACCAAGGGGAGGAGCCCGAGGAGACTTACCGCTTCCACGCCCCCAACACTCAGGATGCTCCAGAGCCACGAGCCTTACCTTTGGGTGCAGAACAAAACGGCACTGTTTGGTCGTAATAGTCTTCCGGGCAGATGAGGTGGTGCTTGCGCAGCAGTTCACTGTCTATGCACCACCTGAAGACAGTCTTCACTGCACGGGAAGGGGGACAAAGCCATCTCAGCCACACTGGCCTTCCAGCACCTGCCCCAAAGCCCAGGCTGAGGAGCCTTCTCCCTGCCAGGAGCCACGTGGGTACCTAGAACATCATGTGCAGGCAGGCAGGCTGTACCAAATGATCAATTTAAAAATGAACCTGCTGGGGATGGCGCTGTGCTGTAACTGGTTCAGCTCCTGGCTGCTCCCCTTCCAATCCAGTGCCCCACGAATGCACCCAAGAATACAGCAGAGGGTAACCCAAGTCCATGGGACCCTGCTACCCATGTCTCTCAGTTTCTGGCCATTGGCTTCGATGTGCCCATTTGCAGAATGAATCAGCAGATGGGAGATTTTCTCTCTCTCTCTCTTACTCCGTAACTCTACCTTTCAAATAAACAAAATTTTTAAAATATATTTTTAAAAATTGCTTTCTTATTGAAAAATTAGATTATGGCTTGGCACAATGGCTCAATTAGCTACTCCTCCCCTTACAAGCACTGGGATCCCATACGGCCACTGGCTTATGTCCCGGTTGCTCCAGTTCCTATCTAACTCCCTGCTCGTAGCCTGGGAAACAACAAAGGATGGCCCAAAGCCTTGGGACTCTGCATCCGTGTGGGAGACCCGGAAAAGGCTCCTGGATCCTGGCTTCGGATCGGCTCAGCTCTGGCCGTTGTGACCTCTTGGGGAGTGAATCAGCTGACAGATCCTCCTCTCTGTCCTCTCTGTATATCTGCCTTTCCAACAAAAATAAATCTTAAAAAAAAAAAAAGAGGCAGTAACTGACTCCTAGGACCTCAAGCTCTCTAGGGTTCAGCTACCAATAGTCGCTATCAAAGTACCCAGCTGTTGTAGAGGGGACACAGGGTGGGGAGACATGAGCCTAGGCCCCAGTGTTCTGCATTTGTAGCAGGCCACGGGCCTCAGAAGGAGCAGGCCTGACCAAAAAAAAAGGGCTCCCTGCACTTGGGGTCACACCGGGACACATCGGGCCTGCCAAGCAGCCTTCCTTATCCTCCTCCCTCCCTCCCCCAGCTGGTAAAAGAAAGGGGTTTGAGGGCAGACAAGCCCAAGCCCAAAGCTGCCCCCCACCCACAGCAGAGGGACCTGGGTGTCCCTTGATGGCCTCTAAGTCCCCACACCTGTAGATGGAGAGAAAACCCACATTGTAGGAAGTGGAGGGCGGCTAGGAGAATGTTGGGGTGTCGGGGTGTCGGGGAGACAGTGAGGATGACTAGCAAAGTGCAACCCTAAGGGTATGGAAGCAGAAATGCCTTCCTAAGGCACTGCCTTGGCCACTTCTCCCCAGTCCCAGACCTTCCCTCCTGGCCACAGTCTCCCAACCCTAAATGCTTTCTCCTTTCTGTCCACTGTCCTGCAAAAATGGCGAGTGTCAGGGATGCAGGAGGGCAGGCCAAAGCCTGCGTGTTTGTCTGTGTGCATGTGTTTGTGGGTCTACGTGTGTTTGTGTATATGTATATCTGTGTACATATATGTACATGGGCAGATGTGTGTGTGTCCCTGTGCATGTGTCTCTATGTGTCTCTGTATTCGTGTGTCCATGGACTTGTGTGTATGTGTGTGTCTGTGTAAAGGGGTCAGGGAAATCCAAGCAAACAGGGCTTCTTGCTGATTCCAGATCTGAGGCCAGGTACCACCTACACTGTCCGACTATGCCAGAAAGCCAGAAAGGATGCTGGCCAAGACACCAAGACTGACAGGAGTCTGGAACCAGCCAGAGAGGGTTAACATTGGCCAAACAGGGACAAAGACAGAAACTGCAGCTGTGGCTAGGAAATCTGTCAGCTCATAATCGTACCAAGACAACGAAGCTTTCACGGCCACCTTCTGAAGATGCTAGGCCAATCAACTCATCATCTTTTCTTAATTATTTTTTGCTTATTTATTTAAGAGACACAGCACCCTAAAAGTGGCTTGCTCACTACTCCACAAAAATGCAAAACTCAATATTTTCAAAACTGGAAAATAAAGGGAAAGAATCCTGATCATATGGGAAGACCAAGTACTTGCTCAAGTTCGTCAGTGTACAAGTATTTCAGCTGACAAATGGGTAAATGAATGACAGGATTTTCCTTAGCATTTTGTTATAATGTATTACCATTCCTGGAAAAAAAAAAGTTGTCTACAGTGCAACAACAAAGCAGCCAAGCTAGTAGCATCTTGCTCCTAGAGAGAATGCACCAGCCTCACCTACCCAGTTATCTTGCCCAGATTGGTGCCTGTGGAATAGCAAGCTAAGCCTCTACCTGTACCCATTCAAGGCCCAGTTGCTCTACTTTCAATTTAGCTCCCTGCTAATGGCCTGGGAAAGTAGTGAAGCATGGCCCAAATCCTTGGATCCCTGCATCCCTATGGGAGATCCAGTGGAAGCTCTTGGATCCTGGTTTTAGACCAGCCCAATTTCTTGAACAAATCAACTTCTTAAAGAAAAATACCAACATGGAGGCAGCTGATTCAGTAATCCCGGGTGATTTGTTCATGGATGCCAGATAAGGGGCAGCATGTGGCTGGTCTCTGAGAACGTGTCTTCATGAAGATCTCTCTTCCTGCCTCTGCTACTCATTGTAAATCTTCCTTTCCAACAAAAATAAACAGAGGAAAAGGAGGAAGGAGAAGGGGAGGAAAGAAAAAAAAAGGAGAGAGAGAAGGGAAGAGGAAGAATAAGAAGAAAAGGAAGGAAGGAAGGAAGGAAGGAAGGAGAGAAAAGAGAGGGGGGGGAGGGAGGGAGGGAGGGAGGAAGGGAGGGAGGGAGAAAAACAGAGCCCTGGCAACTGGCAACAACACAGACAGCAAGGAAAGACCAGAGAACCCTTCCCAAATGGAGGGGTGTCAGATAGACACGTGGCAGGTCAACACCATAGCACAGTAGGCTAACCTTGCAGGCGTTGGCATCCCACAGGAGCTCTGGTTCAAGTCTTGGCTGCTCCCCATTCGGTCCAGCTCCCTACCAATGTGTCTGAGAAAGCAACGGAGCAAGTCCAAAGTCCTTGGGCCTGCACCCACGCAGGAGATCCAGGAGAAATTCTTGGCTCTTAGCTTCAGACCAGTCCAGGACTGACCCTTGCAGCTATTTGGGGAGTAAACCAATGATTGGAAGATCTCTCTCTCTCTCTCTGTAACTCTAGCTTTGAAGCAAAATAAATATTAAAAAAAAAAAAAAAGACAGATGGTGACTGCACACAATCTTTCTGGCCATGGCCCTGGGAAATGGCTGAAGAACCGGAACAGGAGTTGTGGGCTGGGCAGCAGCTATCCGATTGGCATAGGGACAGGTGTGTGGCTGTGCAAAGCATGACAGGTGAGCATGCTGGGTGGTAACAAAGCCCCTGTGCACCCTGCTCCTCTAACACTTAGCAGGACTGGAGAGTTGGCCGTAGCGCCAGGGACCAGCACAGCCAGCTCTCTGCACCCACCTGGAGGCAACTTGACCAGGACCTCGTCAGCCGGTCCTCGGGCCTGGTTCATGACACGCTCTGTCTCTGCAAGTGCCCGTGCGCGGGCCTGGATGATGTGTCTCTCTAGCATCCCGATCTCAGCCAGCCGCTGCTTATACAGCTCCCGGATCTGGAGAGGGGGGAAGAATGGGCAAAGGGTACACTGGAGCATGAGGCCCTGAGGCTGTATCTGACCCCATCCTAGAGGTCACCCCAATGAAGACAGAGCAAAAGATGGACAGCTACCCGGATCATCTGGCCCAGCCCTCCGCCCCAGAGCTGAACACTGGAGATGACAAAGGCAACCCACACACTTCCTCCTGATTTCACAGTAAAGACAGCCACCACTCACACAGGAGATACTGGAATTCTTCAACAAGCTTGTGCAGCACAGAGTCAAAAGGTACGTGTACAGGGCAGGCGTTGTGGCGCATTGGGTTAAGCCAGGGCTTGTGATACCTGCAGCTCATACGCAGGTGCCGGTTAGAGTTCTTGCCACTCTGCTTCTGACTCAACTCCCTGCTAATGTGCCCGGGGAGCAGCAGATGTTGACTCCCGGATCTGAGTCCCTGCCACTCATGTGGGAGATGCAGAGGAAGTCGTTGGCTCCTGCAGTCAGCCTGGTTCAACCTTGGCCTTGCGGTTCTTCGGAGAGTGAACCAGTCGATGGAAGATCTTTCCCTCTGTCTCTCCCTCTCTCTGCTACCCTTTCAGCTAACAACATAAGTGAATATTTTTTGCTTTTTTTTTTTTAAGTGCTGATCATATAGGATTGAGAACATAATGAAGATGGAGGATATCTGTTCTCTTGGGATCACCTACCAGGAGACAGTGGCTGGGAGCATTCCTTAGAGGGCTGTGCTTCGTGTCATGTGTCCTCTTGTCTGGGTCTGCTTACAATCCCCGATCCCATTTCTTGGATGTAGGGATCATCACTTTAGCCAAAGAGTAATACTTCTGATACCATCTCTCACTGGGTGTTTCCTGGGATGTAAATGCTCTGTTGGACACACTTGGTTAACCCTCTGAGTAACCCACAGGGTACACATCACTATTATCCCTTTATAGATGAGGAAACCGAGCCTTGTAGCAGCAAGGATAATCCCCAATCAGGCAAGTGGGGTGTGGAGAAGCCAGGATTCAATCCCCGGGGGAAGGGTCAGTTCCAGAGCGTTTGTCACTCATATTCAGACCATCCAATCTGTCCACCAGCAGCTGGAGGGGAGGCCAGCAGGCAACAGGGCCCAGACCCAACAGATACCCCACACAGGATGGGGCTGAGTTCCTCTCCAGGAGTGTGAATGCCAGTCCCGCACACACAGCCAGATGGCACAGTGAGAAGAGGGAAGGGAAGAGAGAGACATGACCGTGTGGCAAGGAGTGAATGGCAGGGGTCTGCTCTTTTTCCCAGTTTCTGCTCTGTAATTATAAGATGAAACCATGTGGATAGAGAAAGTTCAACAATGCAGAATTCTGCAAAGAACATTTAAGTGCTCCATCCCCAAAGCAGAGACTAACATTCTGAGAAAAAACTCTTCAGCTTTCTCTCCACGCACACATATGTATTTTTAAGAAATGAGGTCTTGGGTCCGGCATGATGGCTCAGTGGTTAAGGTCCTCGCCTTGCACGCCCGGGATCCCATATGGGCGCAGGTTCTAATCCGGGCAGCCCCGCTTCCCATCCAGCTTCCTGCCTGTGGCCCGGAAAAGCAGTCCAGTAGGGCCCAATGCTTTGGGACCCTGCACCCGCGTGGGAGACCAGGAAGAGGCTCCTGGCTTCGGATCGGCATAGCATCGATCGGCTGTTGCGCTCACTTGGGGAGTGAATCATCAGACGGAAGATCTTCCTCTCTGTCTCTCCTCTCTGTATATCCACCTTTCCAATAAAAATAAAATAAATCTTAAAAAAAAAAAAAAAGAAATGAGGTCTTCCTGAGGCCAGCACAATGGCACATCAGGCTAATCCTTGGGCTGCTGGACCAGCATCCTGCAGTTCGTATCCTGGATGTTCCACTTCTGATCCAGTGCTTGGCTATGGCCTGGGAAAGCAGGGGAGGATGGCTCAGATCCTTGGGTCTTGCACCCATGTGGGAGGCCCAGAAGAAGCTCCTGATTCCTGGCTTCAGATCAGCTCAGTTCTATCCATTGTGGCCGCTGGGGAGTGAGTCAGCAGCTGGAGGATCTCTCTTTGCCTCTGTCTCTCCTTCTCTATAAATGTGCCTCTCAAATAAAAATCTTTTTAAAACTGAGATCATCCTAATATTATCGTGTGATGTTTTTGCTACATCAGCAACTGGCATGAAGCTGCCTAAGCCTATAAAATGCGTAACTCACTCTTTAAAAACCACATAACATGCCATAGTGTGACTATACAACTCAAAGTCTAGCTATATTACTATTGATCACTCTTTACATTTCTTTTTTTTTTTTAATTTGTTTTTGGGCCTGCCATGATAGCCTAGTGGCTAAAGTCCTCGCCTTGAACGTACTGGGATCACAGATGGGTGCTGGTTCTAATCCTGGTGGCCCCGCTTTCCATCCAGCTCCCTGCTTGTGGCCTGGGAAAGCAGTGGAGGATGGCCCAAAGCCTTGTGACCCTGCACTTCCATGGGAGACCTGGAAGAAGCTTTTGGCTCCTGGCTTCAGATTGGCGCATCACTTGGGGAGTGAGCCACGGGACAGAAGAGTCTCCCCTCTGTCTCTCCTTCTTTCTGTATATCTGCCTTTCCAATAAGAATAAATAAATCTTTTTTAAAAAATTATTTCTATTTGAAAGGCAGATTTTCCAGAGAGAGAAGGGAAGACAAACATCTGCATCCCCAGATGACGGCAGAGGCCACAGGTCAGCTCACCTGAAGCCGGGAGCCGGGAGCCAGGAGCCTCTTCTGGATCTCCCATGTGGGTGCAGGGACTCAAGGACTTGAGTCACCTCCACTGCTTTCCCAGGCCTAAGCAGAGCGGGTCAGAAGTGGAGCAGCTGAAACTCGAACAAATGCTCATACACTATGCCGGCGTTTTGAAGAGGGGATTAACTTGCCAACCACTGTGCCATCCTCCCACTCTACATTTCTCTGCATTCTGAAATTGTTCCAGTGGATATTTTCATTACTTTTTAACTGCCCCCCCCCAAATCAAAGCATTTAAAAATGAAAAGAGGGCTCACTTTCTACCCCAGTTCAGCTCCTAGCACAGTGACTCGATGGGAAACGTACTAAGGCGTGTCATCTGGTCTTTGATTGTGGAGTTTACAGCTTTTCCGGCTCCACAAACTCCGGCTGAACTGGCTTAAGCCTTGGCATGGTGTAAGGGTGGTCTGGGAAGAACTGAGGCTGGGCTTCCGGCTGCATTTCCGGAGGCATACATACAGTCCTAAAGTTTCGTGGGTATCTCACATAGTCGAGAGATACTCGGTTCCCGAGTGTTATCCACCCCAGCGTCATGGCAAGCCCTTTGGAGGACAAGTGGCAGGTGTGTGTCCACCTGTGTCCTGCGGAATCCCCCTGACCAAGGACCTGAAGGAGCCTGAGGAGGCGGGGCTGCACGTCGCATAAGGAGTGCGGCAGAGGACAGAGCTGAGAGCAGAGGAAGGAGGAAGCGCCAAGATTGAGGAGAGGTAAGGCTGGAGGGAGGGATGAGCGGAGTTGGTGGGCAGTCGTGGCCGCCGCTGGGAGCCCGGGCGCGCTCGTGGACCCAAAGCGCATCCTTCTCGACCACCCGGGCCCGGCCTGTCCCTGTAGGAACAGCCGCCGGGGGGGGCCGATACCTGCTGTAGCTGGTCCACGAATGCCTCGTGGCGCTCATTCTCGCTGCCGCGGGCCTTAATCAGACTGGCGCTCACGTCCTCACCGATGACCTCGGCCGAGTACAGGCTGCGGAAGACGCCGGTGAGCAGGTGCGAGATGTCTTGAGTGCGCAGCGAGGACGGACGCAGACGCAGCACCTTGGGCTCTGGAGGTGGCACCAGTGCCAACGGCCCGATGCGCCGGGGCCGGGCCACCAAGCTAGAGGGGACCCCCTCGGGGTAAGCGAGCGAGGACAACATGGAAGACTTCCAGGTGGACTGACTGGGGCTGCTGTACTCTTCTGGAACCATGGTTGGCACTGGAGTGATCCCTAAGTACGCGTAGCTCCGGGACTCCGGGGACCTCCGCTCCTCCGCGTTGTTGGGCTCCATGGCAACTGGGACGCCAGTGCAGCCAGCGCTGCCGCCCCCAGGGCCGCCCACGCCCCCTTCCGGTAACGCCCCTTCCGCCCGGCCAACCCTTTTCTGTGGTGGGGGGTCGTGCTGGGTGTCGTCATCGCCCACGCTCTCAGCCTGGCCTGGCCGCTGGTGGCGTGCGTGGAGAGGCACCCCCTCTCCTTTGATTGGTCTAACAGCTGTAGGCTCGCTCGGGCAACAGTTAACTGAACACGCGTTCTGTGATTGGGCTGGGTCGGGAACTGAAGTTACCGAAGGCATTCCAGTGGTGCTTCTGCAGGGCGGCATGCTCGGTCCTGTGTGCCTGTGTGTGTGTGCGCGCACACGCTTGAGTGACGGTGAGCCTGTGTCCGTGAGCATCGTGGTTGCGCGTGCGTGTGTGAATGTGTGCATGCGTGTGATGATGTGATGCGATTGCATGGGTGTGTATACATGTATAACTGCGTGCACGTGTGTGCCTTGTGCGGTTGATTGCATGTAGGTGCGTGGGCACGTGTGCTTATATATGATTTGTGAGTATGCGCACGTGTGTGCATTTATGAGTTGTATAATGCACACACGTGTGTAATCGTATGGGTGTAGAATTGTGTTGTAAGTGTGATTGCATGTGTGTGATTCATGTGAGTGTGCATTATATGTGTGAGTATATGCTCATGGGTGAAAGAGAGGAGGGTGAGGAACAGGGGAGCGGCCACTGAAAGCAATGGCAGTGTGGTCCAGGAGGGCCAAGGTGGAGACAACTGTGGTTGTTGCAAACCATGGAGGACAGGCACTTTGTAGGGGAAGCGGTGAAGACGGAGAAGAGATTTAAAAGGCTGAGCAACCCAGCTTCCTGAGTCATCAGGGCAGTGGAAATGAAAACCACTGTGATGTAACCACACGCCCAGGAGAAAAGCTGGCAATGAAGACTGGGCGAAGGCAGCACCAAGTGCCGGGCAGACATGAAGCAACTGGAATTTTCCTGTGAGCGGGAATGCAAACCAGTTCAGACAATTGGCAGGCTCCTTACAGCCTGCAGGCTGGGATGCCATGCCTGGTCTCCAGGGAAAATGGAAAATTTTGCACCCACAAAACCTTTTACACAAATACCAACACCATTTTGAAGAAAAAAAAAAAACTGAACTCTATGCCTAGTTTTTGCATGACTGGCATTGGCGTGGAAATTGCTTGTCCCTGAGAGCATGTGCCGTGTTAGGGAGTTTGGGCTGTGTCCCCAGGGACATGGGAAGGCCTCCTCCAATGATCTACAATTGGGCAGGTGATGATTCACAGCTCCGTGTCTCACAGCTCTGGTGGCCCTGGGAGCAGACGGGAAGGCAAGAGACCTTAGACACAGGTTTGAAAACCCACTTCCTGTGCCGCGGATGCAGGCCACTTCCGGCTGTCTCCACTGGGTGCTGGTCTGTACCTCTTTTGCCCTGTGAGCTGGGAAGCCAGGGCCCTTGCCCTGGACTGGGCATTCGAGAGGGCCCCGCTTCAGGCCCCCACTGCCTGCTGCCCCAGCTGCAGCCCACGGGGCTGCTGCCCCCACAGCTTCTGCTTTGAGCTCCCACCCCCAGTGCTGCTGACATGCATTTGCTGGGGTACAATGAGAGCTTGGACAGATGGGCTTTTTGCCCCATTTCCATCTGCACATGAGGCCCCTGGTGGTGTACAAAGGAGCCACGGATGGAAGAGAAAAGAAACAGTCTCATGGGAGGGTGGGAGGGTGGGCGTGCCCTGGATGGTGCACCAGATAGCCCGCAGCAGTCCCTAACTGACAGCCCCAGGCTCTCTGTCTCCTTCTCCCTGTCCCTAGGGGGAAGACAGGGGACGAGTTGTCCCCAACACCATCCCGTCGGATTCTCTGTCCCACCTCCCACAGTCTTAGAGAAAGTCAGAAGTCTGACCCTCCCAGCGCTAACAGCGTTCCAGCTGCCTTCCTCCGAGAACTCCCCTGTAAACCGCACCTGCTCCTCTTTCTAGAACCTGCTCTGCCTGACTTCTGTTTATTTCTCTCTGAGCTCCCACGTGTATCTTTGGCCCTTTCCCCTTAAGAGATGATTTCCTTATCACTCCAGCTACATCTTCTGCTTTTTAAGTTTTTTTAAAAAAGAGAAATATGTGACATTATGATGTCACACATATTAGCCGATCATCTGCTTTTTCTTATTATGTCACATATGTTGTGTGATCATTTTCTTTCTTTTTTTTTTTATACCTGATTTGTGTTCTGTGACAGCTGACAAAGGACCACACCTTTTGGCTGCCTGCCAGTCCAGCAGTGACAAGCAGCCCAGTTCTTCAGCGTGCATAGTGCACTGGTTCTGGAGGACCACATCGGAGCATTGTTTGACCAAAGGCTATCTGCCTGCTAGCACTGGAGATGCTTCCAACCCTTCTCCCCACCGGAGAGATTCCACCCATGTAGACTCTGACCAGCATTCTGGGAGAGTTGATGGACACTTCAAACACACTATGCTGCCGGCTCACAACCTCCACCTTGCACTGGGTCGCTCACCCAGGAAGGCTGTGGAAGGTGCTCTGTCCACAAAAGTAGTGGGCCTGGCCCTCTTCAGCTACCCTTGGGTCAGTTCCCTGGCGCTCCAGCCTTCCGGCTGCCCACATTGACAAAAGCCGGGAGCCACCCTTGCACCTGCCCGCAGCCATGCCTGAGCCACATCCTCTTCCACCTGAATGGGTTCCTTTCCTTGGGCTCCCTGTTTCTGTCCTGTTCCTTCGCAGTAGCCAGAAAGAGTCCTTGAGAACAGAGGCTTAAGTGGACCCCACTTCAGCTAGAAATGTCCCAAGTGGACCCCACCTGTCCCTTACGGGAGGTCCTGGTCCCTGCCGCCCCTTCTCTGTCTTCCCTCATTCTCCCAGTTTTCTCAGCTCTTGCCTCCTGGAGTGGGAGTGCCTGTTCTCTGTGGCTGGGCTGGCATCCAGTGCCCCTGATGGCAGCGCACAGCTCACTCTCCTGTGCTCACCTGTCCCCTGGCCTGGGCATTGCAGCCTGCCTGTGGCATGGCTGGGCCCCTTTACCCTCATTCTGCTTGTCCTCATTCTCATTTTCACCACGTAACGTGGGTACCCCTCCTCTTGCAAGGGCTTGCCTCCCAGTAAACTCACGGTGAGTTGAGAACAGTGAGGAGTGGATGCACCAATTTCTACTGGATCCACATGTTTACCCATGCACCTTCAGAATATAGAAAACTCAGAAGTCAGACCACGTTAAGTCAGGGCTGGGTTGTGTCCTGCACAGTCCGCTTAAGCTTCTTATAGGGTTAAAGGTCCAGGAGGCAGCAATTTGGGGTGTGCATTGCTCACTTATGGCTCTGGAACACACCAGTGTACAGAGGCTCTTCAGAAAGACAGCAGATTGGGCCCGGCACGGTGGCGCAGTGGTTAAGGTCCTCGACTTGCACACCCGGGATCCCATATGGGCGCTGGTTCTATTCCGGCGACCCTGTTTCCCTTCCAGCTCCCTGCCTGTGGCCCGGGAGAGCAGTCAAGGATGGCCCAAAGCTTTGGGAGCCTGCACCCGCGTGGGAGACCCTGAAGAGTCTCCTGGCTTCGGATCGGCATAGCATCGGCCTGTTGCGTTCGCTTAGGGAGTGAATCATCTTAGGGAGTGAAGACGGAAGATCTTCCTCTCTGTCTCTCCTCTCTCTGTATATCCGCCTTTCCAATAAAAAAAATAATAAAAATAAATAAATAAATAAAAGAAAGACAGCAGATAAGCAATAACAGGAGTTTTCAAATGGGGGCTTCAGGGTCTTTCTCAGCTCACTGAAGTCCCTCCTCCTGCCGGGGTGGGCTGGGCCTCTTCCCTCAAGTAGGGGTCAGAGGGCACATCGCCTGATCCTTGCACTGTGCTCTGCCCCACGGGTATGGCGGAGTGGTCACTGGGATGTAGTCCAAAGGGAGGCAAGAGCCACTTCACAAGGGAAGAGACAATAACATCTCACCTTCATCATTCTGGAGAAGCGACCCAAGTATCCCAAGCTGTGCTGCAATTTCCTGCTGGCTCAGGCAGGACCTCACAGGCCACAGTAACATCGTGGATCTCCGTCTGGGGCATCCTTGCGGGACAAGGTAGCCTCCGCTTTGCCTCTCACTGCAGCTGGGAGCCTTGTGAGCAGCACGCCCTGGGCTCCATGACACCCAGGATCCACATCATGGAGCAGGCTGGCTCTGGCATGACTGTAGGAGGGTAGGTCCCAGCTCAAGCCCTCCAGCAGGGACTGGCTAATACCAGGAGGAACTTGACCCCTTTCTTTTTGCAGATCCAAAAGTTTGTTCAGAGTTTGATGGCATATCTACACAGATTTACATGGCCAACAGCCTGCTGTGCCTTGTGATGGAAACTCTAAAAACTTTGTCCACCTGCCCTACTCAGGCTTACAGGTGTGTGCACTGGGGAGGGGTGGGGAAGGGGGCAGAGCCTGCCCACACTGCAAACTGGCACTGGTGGTGTGATAACCACCTGCCCTACTCAGGCTTACAGGTGTGTGCATGGTGTGGGGGGGAAACCTGCCCACACTGCAAACTGGCATGGGTGGTGTGATCACCCCCTGCTCTGGATCTCAAATGAGGGTGACAGGAGGGAGGTGCAGGCAGGCATGGGTACTGGCACCAGAGTCTCCAACAGCCCACACCCACCCCGTCCCAGACACTGAGGATTCCTGCATTCCCAGGTTGGTGGTGTGAGCTGAAGTCAGCTCTGCTGTGAGCACCAAGCCCGAGCCAGCTTGCACAGTCCCTAGAGTGACTAGGAATTTGGGCACCTCTGCAGACTGAAGCTGGATTTGGGGGTGTGCGTCACTCAGATGCCTGGACAGGCGCAGACGGCAGAGAGAGCAGTAACTTTGTGGGACAGTGCCAAACTTCTTGTGCCTCCACAAAGAGCTCAGGCCCCAGCAGAGATCAGCTGAGCACCTCAGGGAGGTGTGGGAGGGTGGCCTGGGAGGAGGGGATAGGGTTGACACAGGTCACGGATTCTGTCTGGTTTCTCTGAGCAGGGTGTGGTCCAGCCCTCCTTTCTGGCAGAACTTGCCTGCATAGGCGAGGTCTGAGTCAGCCATGCCCATCCTGCCGCAGCAACTCTGGGCTGGGAGGTGGCGGGCTGGTGGGTGGGGGCAGGAGGAAACGTCAGCTCGTGCCTCTGGGCCAGAAGCCAGGAAGAAGGTCCCGAGTGAGGTGGGTTTAGAATACGCCGGAGAGGAGCCCCTTGCAGTCCCACTTGAACCTCAAGGGGAGTAGTGCCGACAGTCTCCCAGAGGTCAGATTTGGAGTCAGCATGCTGACCCCTAAAAGGGGTCCTCCCTCTCCCGTTACGAGACTGGGGGTGCCAGGAGAGGCGTGCCAAGGCCAGTGGAACTGAGATGGAGCTGGAAGGAACAAGCCCTGCCAGGGGGTAGAGTGGAGAGTGACATGCCCAGCCTGTAGTCTCAGAGATGGGACCCTGAGCTCCAGTCAGGGGCCAGCTGGCTTCTTCCAGACTCTCACATAGGTGTTGGCATAAGACCTGAATGGCTTCACTGGCCAGCACATGCCACACCCACGCCCAGCTGTGGTCTGTGGGTACTCTCAGAGAGAATCTCAGCCCAGGATCTCCTTGCCCACTCAAGGAGTTCCCTGAAAGAAGAGATCCAGGGGTCCTGATCCCTGCCCTGTGCAGGGCTGTGGGGCGCTCAGAGGGCGGCTTTCAGCACCGGCTCCCTCGTCCTAGACGTTCGGAAGCCCCCCAGCAACAGCGATAGGCTCTCAGGACAAGGTCCTTGCTCTGTCTACTTCCCAAGAAGGAACGCACGTTGCGCGGGAGACTGCGGCGGGCCGCGGGACCGCAGCCCGGGTGGACGCCGGGCTCCTGAGAGCATCGCCCACTGAAAGGGTGTGGAGCCGGGCGGCCCGTACTAATGACAGGGCGCTCGGCCTGCGGGTGGCGGCTGCGAAGGAAGCCGGAGGGATCTGGCTATTTCTGGCCGGGGCGCGCCTCCCGGCCTGGCGGCTGCCTGCCCCAGAAGAGGCGGAGAGAGGCACGGGTTGGTGGGCCGGGGGAAGGCGGAAGGCGGGGCGGGAGCGGGCCCACCCCCGGTCTCCTTTGGCCGCCGCCCGCTCGGGCCCCTCTGCGGCGCACGCACCGGGAGGACTCGGACCCGGGCCCCGTCGCCGCTCCCGGGAGTCCCGCGGCGACCAAGCCGCCGCGCCGCCGTTGGCATGGACTCGGGCCAGGACTTCCTGACCCTACACGGTGAGTGCTTGGCGGATGCTAGCCGAAGTCCCTGCCTGCCCGGGTCCAGGCCGGCTGAGCCGATCAGGGCGTGGGGCATGGAGATCCTCTCCCCGGGCCCGGGTCTCCGCCGCTCTGCGGGACTTGGGGCACTCTGAGCCCGCAGCTTCCTAGAGTGGGAAGACTGCGGGGCGCTGGGCGTTTCTAGTCTGGCCCGCGCGCTGGGGTGAGCCTGGAGACCTCCGCAGACCCTTAGCTGTGGGCTTCCCTTTCTCCAAGCGGGACCAGGTCCTGCGGTGTGGCTCGCATCCGGGGGAGCTTCGGAGGGAGCGAGGGTGGAAACAATCGGCGATCGCCCATGCTCTCCCCACTCCGGCCGGGCAGCCCCCGTGGGTCCTGAAGACCACCGGCTGCCTGGAGCGCCTCGGGGGGTGCGGGTGTGGCGCGACGGAGAGGTGTGCGAGGCCGGCCTAGGTCGCACGGTGCGGCGTGCGCCTCCGTTCCAGGTTCCACGCTCGCGCCGCCGGCTGCGCCGCCTTTTGTCCGGCGAGCTTTGTCTTGGCGGATCCTGGCCAGTTCCTTGCTCTGCCCCACTGGCTGCGGAGCGTGGATGCTCACTGGAGCCTGAGAGTCCGCAGAGTCAGCCTAGGGGACTTCCTGCTCCTCGCTGTCCCCAGGCTATCTGCCAGATCCACAAATCCTGCGTGCCTCGATTTCCTGGCAGGCTAGAGACCCCAGAGCCCACCAAGATGACTGTGAACCACCCACCAAGATGACTCCACCATAGTTCCCCGCCCCTCCTACAAAAAGGAGTTGCCCGTAGTAGTAGTCCTTGTCAGTCAAAGCTGTCTTGTTTCCTAGTTGACCCAGCCCTGGTCCTCACTGCCTAGCCAGCCGTTGCTCAGTGCACTAGTGTTAACTTTACACCAGGATCCTACTTCCTGAAACCCACCTTGTGCAGCTGGGTCATGGGATTCCTGCTCTCTCTGGGTTCCCTCTGGTCTCCTGGGGCCACAAAAAGGCCCACCAAGCCATGGGGGGGGGGGGTCACCTTCATGGACAGGTGGAAGGGGGCCCACCTTGGTGTTCCTGCTTTTGTCCAGTCTCTCTCCTGGGGAAACTCTGGTGTCCGCTGGGAGAGCGAGGCACGCAGGGGCCAATGCCTCGCCCCCTCCAACCCTGTCTGCAGCAGGGGGGAGAGCTACTTGTAGCTCATCCTACATGCTGTTCTCTCCATCAGCTTGTCTCCACTGCAAGCCAATGGGGGATACAAAAACCTGGCAGGGGAGAGGAGCAGGGAGAATCTGTACCCTTCCCAGCCTAGCTGACTTGGGAGTGAGGGGATCTGCTCCAGGAATGCTCCTCTGGGGTCCCCCCCACCCCATTTGCCAGGAAGCTATGGGTTCTCCTGGATAGATATTACCCCCTTGCCCCCGAGCATGCAGAGGCAGTGTGGAGTGCAAGTATTCACTCGGAAAAATGAGGACTAGAGCTCATATCTGCAGCTTTTCTGCTGTGCCTCAGTTTCCTCATCAGGCTGCCATGAGGACTGGATGAAGGGATGCTTGCAAGAGGGTGAGCCAGCACCTGAAGCCCCTTATGGGCTGTGTTCCTACAGGAGGCCCTCTCCTGGTGGCTGTGCCCTGAACACCCTGGGTCCAGAGAAGCTGACACTGGGGTCAGATTGAGCTCAGGAGCCGTGGGGACTCTTCATGCCTGGGGAGCCCCAGGCTGCTGCTGCTCTGATCCCCGTCCTGCCTCCCTAAGCCCTCATCCTCCACTCTCCACTTGGGCTTGGCCTGAGCTGGCATCTGCAGAGGGTTCCTGGCTGTGTCATGTTCCAAAGCCCCCCCTCCAGCCCCTACCAGGGCACATGTGCACACACCCATCCCCTGCTGCTAGAACTGGCATTTGTAAAAGTGGAAGGCAGAGGTGCTTCCTGGAAACTAGGGCTGCAATCCAAGCTTTGCGTCTGCTTGCTTTTGTACTTTCTCAGCACAAAGATGCTGTGCGGAGAACTCACAGGTGGGCTGCTCAGGAAGAGATGATGGTTCCAGGCTATCACCTACCTGTGATGTCCCAGGCTCAGATGACACCCACTCTGGTGTTGGCTGTTCTGTGCCACTTCGGTCACCCGGCAGTGCCTGTGGGCTACCTTGGGGCTGTATTTTTGTTTTGTTTTGTTCTTAAAGATTTATTTATTCACTTATTTATTTATTATTACAAAGTCAGGTATACAGAGAGGAGGAGAGACAGAGAGGAAGATCTTCCATCCCCAAGTGACTCCAATGGCTAGTGCTGCGCCGATCCGAAGCCGGGAACCAGGAACCTCTTCCAGGTCTCGCATGCGGGTGCAGGATCCCAAAGCTTTGGGCTGTCCTCGATTGCTTTCCCAGGCCACAAGCAGGGAGCTGGATGGGAAGTGGAGCTGCCGGGATTAGAACCGGCGCCCTTATGGGATTCCCAGCGCATTTAAGGCCAGGACTTGAGCTGCTAGGCCATGCTGCTGGGCCCGGGGGTTTTTTTGAATGCTTCAAGCCTGTAAGAATTCAAAGGAAGCAGGTCACAGGGAGACACCAGGTGTGGCTCCTCTCCATTCTGCTGTCCCCTTCCCAAGAGTAAAACAGCTTTTCCTGGGCCTGCCATCAGTCCCCATACCTGGTCCCCAGCTTCTGCTCTGGGGTGGGCTGGGAAGCAGGTCACCCTACACTTACTTCTGTGTGTTGACATTATTGCTGTGCTTGACTGGCGCTGCCAAAAACTGGTGCTTGCCAATGAGTCACTCGGCTGGTTTTGGGGCTGCTGCAGAGCGGTCCCCGCCCAGCCAGGGAGAGAGAGGGGTGAGTCAGGCCTTTCTGGCTAGGTCCTGACCTTGGCCAGCAGGAGAGGCTCCGTGAATAGCAACTACTGTCCAGCAAGTTGGACAAGCTGTAGTGTTCATGAAGGAACCCACTGTTCCGCAGCCGCTGGCACGCAGCTTTATACAAAGTTGCAGTCGTCCTGGCGTCCCGCGCAAGCCTGCGGTTCAAGGGCTCCTTTTCAGATCCGCAGTTTCAAGAATGCCACGTGCGCCGGGTACCTGGGGGATTACCCGCTGGGAGGGGAGGGGCGGTGAAACTAAAGGAAGGAAGCCTCGGACGGAGCCCCACACCCCAGCACGAACCAGCCCGGCTGCGCCACGCTCCGATGCGCCCGCACAGCTGCGGCCTGGGTGGGTGGCTCCCACCCGTCGCGGCTGAAAGGCCAGGCGCGGATCCTCCCCGTCCCGCCCCCAGGGGCAGTGGCACCGCCCCTGCCTCCTTCCTGGGTGTGGTTGTGCCCCCTGTCACCACCCCTGCCTGACTCCGCCCCCGCAGCCAGCTTTCTGGTTTCTGCCACGGAACTGTTTCCTGGCTGTGGCTTTGCTCCGCTCCGCCCCTTGGCTCGGCCGCGCCTCCCAGCCTCTCCAGGGCTCTCTCCGCCTCCTAGGACCTGGGTCCACCCCTTTGGGCTCAGATTTCCCCCGCGGCCCTGCCCCTCTGGGCAGGCCGGGCCCTCCTCTGGAGTGCTGGTTCCACCCTCCACGCCTGAACTCCAGGAGGCTCCGTCCCAGGGCCGGCCAGGCTCCTTGAACCAGCAGCGTGGAGGCAGCACGAGTGTGCGGAGCGCCATGCAGTGCTTGGGGGTCCCGAACCGGAGCCGCAGCCGCAGGCGCACCAGGGATCTTTATCTTCAGGAGCAGAGCCTCAAAGTTGCGCTGCAGAATGGGCGGAGGCTGGGTAAGAGACGCAACTGGGGCTCGCGAGCGAGGTCTGCTGGAACGGCCAGGCAGCTGGAACAGGGCGAACTGTCCGGGGGGCCTCTGACCTGAGGGAGGCACCTGTGTGTTTTGGGGGATGGGGGTGCTGGATCTACAGAGGTGGCAGGTGGAGACCACTCCTCTGCTCCTGACATACGTCAGCCATCCCCGACCCCACAGATCTATCAGCTACTTGTTCCTTTAAGTCCTCCTGTGAATATCTTTCCAAGAACACTGGCTGGCTGACGTGGATCTGGGATGCTGTGCCTGTGACAGGTGTGACAACAGGTGGCTGAGTGACAATGGCGATTGTCACACTGCACCAGGGGTGGTGTGTGACTTTGTGGGTGGAGGGCGCTACCACCCATTGACAGAGTGAGCCAGTGCACACCTGTGCAACTGTGATTGTGTGTGGCAGTGGTGGCCCAGAGTGGCTGAGTGTGTCATTCTTTATTGTGACAAGTGCGTGTCGTGTGGGTTGGTTAATGTTGTGACTTGGTGACCGTGCACCTGTTGCAGGTCACTAGGTAGACATCAGCCTGTGTGTTTAAAGAAGGGGCAAGGAAAATGAGAATTTCTGTGTGCTGGAATGAGGAAGATAGGGCAGTGAGCCTGGGTCCAGCAGCAGGTGGGTCCCAGTCCGCTCCCTAGAGGCAGCTCTTGGGGAATCTCCCACCAGGCACCAAGGGGGCTAGCAGGTGCCTTCCCACCGTGTGGAAGGAATTCTGGGAAGAATTCCAGGAATTCCTTACCCAGGAAGCCCTCCTCCCAGAAAGAGCAGGTGAAGGAGATGCTGGGGTCCATTGCTGAGTCCATCGGAGCAGCAGTTGGGCTGCAGACTGGACTCTCTGGTTTGGCCAAGCTGCCCCGCCTGGGCTAGCAGGTGTATCCTTTCTTGCGTGAAGACAAGGATCTCTGTCCCATCAACCATGTTGGGTCTGAGTCCCTGCGAGGTAGGACTGCTTCCCAGCACTGGCCCTGAGGGCAGGCGGCTGCCTCTGAATCCTGACCCTGCCCGACAACTTCCTGCAGCCTCAGTTTCCTTGTTTGTGAGATGGAAATAATGACAGTCCCTGGGGGATTAAGTATATGTGCTAAACACGGGGAACCTATGCCAGCATTAACCATGACTGTGGTGGCGGCTGTCATCGAGGTGATGAGGATGCAAGCTGAGTGTGACCGCTTGGCTGTGGGACACTGAGAGTGGACCTTGTGAGCAGGACTCCAGGACAACTCCCCCCCACACAGCATCCGCCTGCTGGCCTCAGGGTCAGCCAGGCAGGAATTGGAGCTCTAAACTCCAGCACCTCCCTTCCCCAGGAGTGCCTCAGGTCAGTGTGTGGAAGCCACAGGAGACAAAGGGGGACCTGGCCAGGGTTTTCCTGGTAGCTCCACTTGCAGGGGAGGGGAAGAGGGAGCTGAGGTCCACTTCCCGAAGCCGCTGGGGGCTTATCTCTGCTGGCTAAAGACAGGACAGGATAAGCCTGTCAGCTCTCTGGGGGTGTTTTCCAGAGCCCGAGGGCGGGTGGAGCGAGGGGAGGAGGTGATGGCAGCGGGCATCTCGCTGTGCGGGCATCTCGCTGTGCTGGCCGTGCCGCTCCCCGCTTGGCTCAGATTTAGCAAGGGCAGTAAAATCCCCCAACAAGGAGGCCTTCACCTGCCCTCCCTCTGAGGGCCTTGGGACCTTGTGTGAGAGCCCCTTCTCTCCAGCAGGCCTCCCCTTGGGCACAGAGTGTCCCTGGAAAGTGGGTGAACAGACCTGGCACGAGGAAGGAGCCGGTCTTCGATGGCTCCTCGATGCAGTCCCATCCCCCTCAGGGCTGCAGGGCCATGGGGCACACCAAGAGGGAAGAGAATCTTGGGGCTGGCTGTATGTAAGCCGCAGGCAGGGGTGGGGGGCGGGAGAGACAGGAACTTTGAGGAAAGGATCTGGAAAGTTCCCTAGGCCCAGAAGATGGGTGGGGGCATGGTCACAGCAGGAATGGCCATCTGAGACTGGAATTCTGGCCTGGGAGAGAAGAGGCCTGTGGCTTGCTGAGGGGTTCTGGCAGACTGGACCCTCGGAGGTCCCACCTCTGTTTCCGGAGCAGCAGAACACCGATGTGTTGGTGGGCCCTAGGCAATGCCCCCCAGGGGGACAGAAGTGTGGCCTGTGGCTGCCTGCTGGACTGTTCAAGCCTTTGCAGAGGTGTTGGTCTGTATTGCACCAGTGGGTTACAGCAGGGCATGGACAGGGTGGAAGGACACAGAGCATTATCCCTTTGGGAGCCCGTGGCTCAAGCAGTTGAGGGTCTCAGAGCAAGCAGCCAAGAGCAGGGCAGCAAAGGAGCTGGTGCCAGGGTTCCTGTGCGCTGGACTGGGCCGAGCCTCAGAAAGGGCTGCACTGTGCCCCAAGGGGTCCCTTGGATAGGTCCGGAACACAGAGTAGGCCATGTTTTCCCAGCAGGTCCATAGCAGGCTGCAATGGGAGGGACATTCAGACATGGGGTGGGCCCTAGTACCCTGGTAAGCCAATCACAGGCTGAAGTGGGCGGGGCACTCAAGGTGGGGCGGGCAATGGTATCCCAGTTGGCCAATCACAGGCTGCAGTTGGTGTCACCCGGAAAGACACAGGGTGAGCCACAGGTGTGAGTGGTGCAGGGCAGGAACAAGGGTCCCAGCTCTGTGGACCCCCAAGAAACACAGCTGCCATCCCCCAGGACCCCCCAGATCACACATCATCTTATTCACCTTAGACCCTCCCTTTTGGAGGTGGGTATTATCTTTTTTTTTTTTTAAGATTTATTACTTATTTTTATTGGAAAGTCAGATATACAGAAAGGAGGAGAGACAGAGAGGAAGATCTTCTGTCCGCTGGTTCACTCCCCAAGTGGCTGCAACGGCCAGAGCTTAGCCAATCCGAAGCCAGGAGTCAGGAGCTCTTCTGGGTCTCCAACGCGGGTGCAGGGTCCCAAGGCTTTGGGTCATTGTCCACTGCTTTCCCAGGCCACAGGCATGGAGCTGGATGGGAAGTGGAACTGCTGGGACACAATTGGTGTCCATATGGGATCCTGGAGCATTCAAGGCAAGGACTTTAGCCACTAGGCTACTGCACCAGGCCGATGGGTGCCATTATTAACCCCATTGTTTCAGCTGGGAAAGCAGAGGCCTAAGGAGTTGACTTTGCAGATGGACAGTGTGCCTTGCTGCCTCAACTGTCCATCAGAGGCAAATGTCTGGAGGAGATAGGTTTTTGGGGCAGCAGGGACAGGGTTGGAGTAGGTGACTGGAGTCTGACTTGCTGTCATCGCCAGGTCTACAAGATGACCAAGACCTGCAGGCCCTGCTGAAGGGCAGCCAGCTCCTGAAGGTCAAGTCCAGTTCATGGCGGAGAGAGCGCTTCTACAAGCTGCAGGAAGACTGCAAGACCATCTGGCAGGAGTCCCGCAAGGTCATGAGGTCCCCAGAGTCGCAGCTGTGTGAGTGCTTTGGGGGTCCCAGGGGAGGATGGGGGTACAGGCTGAGGAATGGACCCAGACCACAGGTGGGGAAACTGAGGACTGACCTGGAGGGACATAGGCCATTCATGCCATGGAGGCCACAAGTGCACAGACACTCACCTGTTGGGAGCTGGAGGCCTCATCTGGGGCAAAGACGCAAGCCTTGAACATGAGTCAAGAGGAGTGATTTTGGGGGGTGGGCTCCTGGGAAGGGCCAGCCGGGCTCAGCAGCAGGAAAGTCGCTGGCTAGCGTCGCCTGAGCTCACAGCTGCCCACTCAGGCAATTGCAGCAAGCAGGAGGGAAGCTGAGTGGGTTAGAATTCTGGGTGTGGTGAGGCCAAAAGCCAGGCCCAAAGTCCAGAGGCAGACAACTGTTGCAGGTGTCATTGGCCCAGTAGGAGGCGGAGCAAGGCTGGGACACCCAGAGAGAGAGAGACGGTGCGAGGCCTCCTGCAGGCACCTGCCACAGGGTCCTAGGGCCAGCTCTGCTGACTTCTGTCTATAGAATGGGAGGCTGGCCTCTCCCCTTTACCTGGCAGGAATACTTCAGACCAGAGAACTCTGGGCAGTAATGCCAACGCTCTCATTTTTGCTGCTCAGTAAGGAAGCTAGCTGCCAACCACCCAGGGACAGTCCTCAAAAGGTGCCTGGGGTGATTGAGAAACATAACAAAATATCTGTTTACTTATTTGAAGGGGTTGAGCCATCTTCTTTCCCAAGTACATTAGCAGGAAGCCGGATCTAAAGTGTTACAGTCGGTCTATTCCAGGTGGTGGCTTTACCCGCTATGCCACAGGACTGACTCCAAGCAACTGAATGTTTAATATGACAGTGGCTTGTATTTCACACAGGCCAGGGCCCAGGGCCCTGGGCCCCGGGCTAGGGACTGGGAGGCCCAGTGTGCCCATAGGCAGGTCTGTGGCAGAGTGATAAGCCCCAGGCAGGAGGGCACCAGGAGAAAGGGGTGGGCTCACTCACTGAGGGTGACCCAAAGGAGTGTCCCTGGCCAGGCAGTACTTGTTGGCCTGTGGGCTGGAGGTGGGGTTGGTCAGGAGTAAGTAGGTCAAAGAGGCGGAGCATGGCAGGGGAGCTTGGGGCTGGGTAGGGGGTACTGTACCACTCAGCCTGTTGCTTCCCAGAGGGAACTGGCTTTGCCTCTGTGGCGCCAGGCTGGCTCCTTCACCAGGCTCCTGCCCTGATATGGCCTTTCCTGTCTGATGTTGGTGGGTGGGGGGAGATGGCGGGAATGGGGGAGTAGGTGACCTTATGCTCAGAGCAGGAAGGGGCTGAGCCCAGCCCCCACAGCACATGTGCATGAAGGGCGCCTAGCACGTGGGGTGAGAGACAGCTGAAAACGGCAGATCCGAGCCAGGGTGCAAGCCAAAACGCTTTCTGCCAGAGCTGCCCAGCATGTAAGAAGTAGAGCTCAGAGAGGCCTTCGTCCCCACCTCCACCCTCCCTCCCCGACAGCCGAGACTGGGCATGGCTGTGGGCTGTCCCCCGCCCCACCGGTCCTTTCCATGCCTGAGGAAGGTGTGGCGCATCCCCCACTCACAGCCGTGTTCCTTTCGGTTCTGCTTCCTGTCCCCTACTAGGTCCCCCACCCAGCCGGCCTGGCCACCACGCCTGCCCCTACAGCTCTGGTTCCCAGAGACACACAAAGTCGTTATCAGCCGTGGTGGCTGCGGTGGCGGTGGCGTCTGGACTTTCTCTCCTGGGGGTGGGGGCCCTGGCCCTGTGGGTAGGCGTGCATGTCTGTCTTCCTGTTTTCGTTCCCAGCCTGGTGTGGCTCAGAGGCCATGGACAAACACAGGGATTAGGCGAGGATATCGTGGGAACCCCAGATGGCCCGGCCTCACGTGTCCCCCATGCTCTGAGCCTGTGACCCGTGCTGGGCACACACCACACACGTGAGGCCCTGCGGGTGGGTGATGGGCTCAGAGAGACACAGGTGTACTCCCCCACCAGGGCTGCTCTGGGCCTGGGGGACAGTTGGAGGGGGACAGTTCTGAGAAGGGGAGGGGAAGGCAGGGCCAGGATCCTGTCCTTGAGATGCAAGGAATGGGGGAAGGGTGCACTGAGTGGCAGGGTGGGACTTGAGAGGAGAGGACGCACTGGATGGGGGCGGGCGGGGGCTCGTAAAGGGCAGAGTGATGTCATCTCAGACCCCTGCCTGCCTCTTGGGACCCTGGACAGCAGGGGAGACCTGTAGGCTCCCTGCCGAGGGGCTCCCTAGGGTGCAAATATAGATATACATACGGACGTGTGCACACACTTATACACAACATGGTGAGAGGCACACGGATGAGACATACAGGGTGACACAGACTGACACAGGTCACACATGGAGTGACACACATGGAGTGACACACAGGGTCTCTCACATACATACACGTGGAGTGACACATAGGGAGGGTTACACACACACACACACAGGGTCTCCCTCACACACACACACACACACATACACAAGAGACCATGTCGTGTGTGCAGCCCCCAAGCCTCTCCTGGTCTTGGGCTGTGAGCCCTGCCCTGCCCAGCCCTCCTCTGTCACCAGATGTCCCCCTGTTGATCTTCCAGTCACATCAGAGGTCTCATTCTAAACAGGATTGGGAGTCACACGCTGGAACAGGGCAGACAGGCTCTAGCTCACGTCCACCGGGTGGCAGGCAGAGACCCAGGGATGATTTGCCACCTCCGTACATGTCCTCTCTGCCCCCCACAGCTGCGTCACAAGCTCCCACCCACCCCGCTCTCTGCCTGCCTCTCTCCTTCATGCCCTACTGTCCCCCGCCCCCATCTGGCCTGCTGTTCCTCCACCTTGTCTCTGGACTCAGCGCCCGTGCACCAGCCTCGGCTCAGAGCCATGCTCGCTGTGACCACGGCCTCTCCCCCACAGTCTCCATCGAGGACATTCAGGAGGTGCGCCTGGGGCACCGCACCGAGGGCTTGGAGAAGTTTGCCCGTGATGTGCCCGAAGACCGCTGCTTCTCAATCATCTTCAAGGACCAGCGCAGTCCGCTCGACCTCATCGCCCCATCCCCCGCCGATGCCCAGCACTGGGTACAGGGGCTGCGCAAGATCATCCACCATTCGGGCTCCATGGACCAGCGGCAGAAGCTGCGGCAGTATCCTTCTCGGTGACCGTGGGACCAGCCCGGGCCTGCGGGTGCCAGCTGTGGTGGTCCCCCTGGGCAGCCTGGCTCTGCTGCCTGAGTCTCTTTGGCCTAGCCAAGGTGGCTTAAAGCTCAGAACTGAACACACTCACAGTTGTGAAGGCTGAAGTCCGAGTTCAGGGTGATGACAAGGTTGGGGGCTGCTGAGGCTCTTGCTTGCATAGCAGGAGCGAACAGGCGCTCTCTCTCTCTTTCTCTCTCTCTCTCTCTTAACAGAGAGAGATCTTCCATCCACTGGTTCATTCCCCGTATGACCACAATAGCTAGGGCCAGGCCAGGACCCAGAAACTCCAGGCAGGCGTTCACATGGGTAGCAGGGACTCAAGTACTTGAACCGTCTCCTGCTGCCTCCCAGCCTGCAGGTGAGTAGGAGCTGAAGGGACATCAGACTCATCCTAGGGGCATCCGGATGTGAGGCGGTTGCATCCCATGTGGCAGATTAACCCACTGCACCACAATACCCACCTACCTCTGATTACTTTTTTTTTTTTACTATTGTATTATTTATTTTTATATGAAAGGCAGAGTTACAGAGAGAAGAGAGACAGATCTTTCATGTATTGGTTCAGTCCCAATATGGCCTAGTGACCTGAGCTAACCTGATTTTTTTTTTTTTTTTTTTTTATAAACCCTAGTGCTGGGGACTGACTTTCAATAGATCTCAGCCAGGGAGCTGCTCTGCTACCTACGAAACCTCGACCCAGAAGCAGGTTGATTTAGTGCCAGGTTCCCCACGAACGTGTGTTGTGTGACGGGCTAGAATGCTGCCCCCTTTCTGGCTATGCCCTGTTTCCCAGGATGATGGATCCCAGTCCCGCCATGCAACGGGAGTGAGTCGCACACCGCTGAGACGGACGTGTGGTGTGGCCACCAGCAGGGATGCCGGGCACTGGCTAGCCAAGGCCAACCAAGGCTTGTTTGGCGCTGCCGTTTGGTTCTGCCTGGGCGGGATTCTGACTTAGAGGCGTTTGGTCATAATCCCACAGATGGTGGTTTTGCCCCATTGACTCCTCAGTAACCTTATTTGGAGATGGGAGCCAGGAGCTTCTTCCAGATCTCCCACGTGGGTGGAGAGGCTCAACTTGGATCAGCCTCAGCTACTTTCCCAGACACATTAGAAGGGAGCTGGATCCGAAGTAGAGCAGCAGGGACATGAACTGGCACCCATACGGGTACCGGTCCCGCAAGCAGAGGATTAATGTGCTATGCCATAGTGCCAGCCCCTGATCTGTCTCTTCAGCAAGGACACTAATCCCATTGGGGGAGCACCATACTCATGGCCTCGTCATTTAAATCCAGTTACCAGATTACAAGTTTGAAGGTCACACAATGCATTCCACAGCAGCCCAGGAGCAGGGACCGTGTGGGGCACCCTCTCTGGCCAGCCAGCCTCAGCATGCGGTTACTGGGTCAGGGAGGCTGAGGGGAGCCTGCTCCCTTGGGAGTCTTAGCCTGCCATGTTCCCACCTCGTTTTCTCTCCTTCTGGGAACAGGGAGACCGCTACCCCCTCCTGAACTGACGTTCTCGGAAGAACACACTGGTCCAACCTTGGGGGGTGTTAGGCCAGGTAATCTTCAACTTGGACTTGGGCACCACGGCAGCACATGAGTTAGAATGTTCAGGCTCCTAGTGGGCAGGGATTAGAGTGGAAGCACTCCCAGGTCCCCAGCTAACCGCAGCTTTACTGCAGTATTACTCACTCAGTGGACATCTAGCTTGGTCAAGTGTTGAGCAGGTGCAAAGCTTTCTAGCACATCCTAGGGCTGTGCACCTGTCAACACCATCAAGCTAAGCATATTTCCCTTTCTCCTTCCCTCCCTCTCTTCCTCCCTCCCTCTCTCTTTTCCTTCTGTTTCTTCCTTCTTCCCCTTTGCATTTTTTTTAAGATTTATTTGTTTTTCTTTGAAAGGTATATTTTTACAGAGAGAGGAGGAGAAATAGTTAGGTCTTCTACCAACTGGTTCACTCCCCGCATGGCCATAATGGCCAGAGCTGAACCAATCTAAAACCAGGAGCTTCTTCTGAGTCTCTCACATGGATGCAGGTTCCCAAGGACTTGAGGTATCCTCTATTGCTTTTTCAGACTATAAGCAGGGAGCTTGATCAGAAAATAGAGTAGCTAGATCACAGAACAACGCCCCTATGGGATGCCAGCACTGGCAGGTGCCAGATCAGCATTTTGCACCACCACACTGGCCTCAAAGATGTTTTTGTTTAGAATGTTAACATCACCCCTGAAAGAAATCCCCTAGCCCTTCTTCCAGCTGCCCTCCACCTGCAACCCCAGAGAAAGCCAAGAAGCTACTTGCTGTCTATGTTTGCCTATTTTGGCCACGGCATAGAAATGGAATCTCGCAGCCTTTGGGGCCTGGCTTCCTTCAGTTGACATAATGCGGTGCAGCATGTCAGGACTCCATTCCTTCTGTTTGTGTGTGAATTTTCCATGGTGTGCCTCTGCCAGGCCTAGCTTTCTCATTCCCCAGTTCAGGAGCATTTAGTTTATTTGCGCTTCGGAGTCTTTGTGGATGAAGCTGCTATGAGGATGCGTTTCCATATGCGCACATTTTCATTTCATGCCCTTTCAGCTGGTCCCTGGGTCATTTGGTAGCTCTGTGCTTAACTTCAAAGGAATATGGTTACATCCCTACCAACACTGTATGAAGCTTCGGCTCTTCGCATCCTGAACACTGCTTGCCTGTCCCACATGGATGTGGAGTCCTATCTCCCTGTGGCTTTGATTTACATTTCCTTTATGGCCAACAGTGTTGAATGTCTTTTTGAGTCTTTGGAGACCATTTGCATTTAGACAAATACCCAATCAGGTCCTATATCCAATTTTTGCTATTAACCATGCTTCTAATTGGTTCTTTAATGTGATGAACTATCAACAACATATAATGTTCCATCTTGGCCATTTAAAAAAAAATATGTGTTTATTTATTTGATAGAGTTAAACAGAGGAGGAGAGAGAGAGAATTTCCATGCCCTGGTTCATTCCTCAAGTGGCTGCAACAGTGGGGGCTGGGCCAGGGTGAAGCCAGGAGCCAGGAGCTTCCTCAGGTGGGTGCAGAGGACCAAGCACTTAAGCCATCTTCCATTGCTTTTCCAGGCACATTATCAGGAAGCTGGATCGGAAGTGGAGGAGCTGGGTCTTGAACTGGCATCCACATGAGATGCCGCATCACAGATGGCACCATTACCTGCTATGCCACAGTGCGTGCCCCCATTTAACCGTATTGAAGTGTTCAATTCAGAGGCTCAACTATATCTACACTGTTGTGCTTTCCATTCCACCGCTGTTTTCTGTCTATACATTTCGCTCAGCACCTGCCGTATGGACACACGCAGTAGTTTTCTTTGTGATCAGCTTGCTTCATTTCACATAATGGCCGTAAGATTCATCAACACTGTACCATGTGTGACCATGGCCTTCATAAAGGCTGCGTGGCCTTCCACTGTCTGCCGCTACCTCACTGTGTCAATGCCTTCCTCAGTCAGTGGACACTGGGCTTGCCTCCACCTGTTAGCTATTGTGTTTTGAACATGGATGCATGGATGTCTTTAAAGCTCCCTTTCCATTCTTTTGGGTGCACACCCAGAAGTGGGATTGAATCACAGGGACATGCAGTCACTGTACTTTTCTGGTATACAGCTGCAGTACCATTCCACGTTCCCACCAACACACACCAGGTTCCCCTTCTCTCACATTCTCACTAGTTCTTATTATCTGCTGCTGTTTTGAAAGAAGCCACGTAGTGAGGATGAAGTATTGTCTCACCATGGTTTCCATTTGCATTTCCCTAATGGTTTTGAGCATTTGTGTCTTTGTATATTATCGTCAGAGAAATGGCTCTCGGGCCCTTTTCAATGTTGATTAGATTGTCTTTGTGTTATTGGCTCGGAAGGGCTGTTTATATATTCAAGGTACAAGTCTCTCTCTCTTTTTTTCAAATTATTCATTTCTACTAGAAAGGCAGATTTACAGATACAAGGAAACACACACACACACACAGAGAAGGATCTTCCATCTGCAGAATGGCTTTGGGCTGGGGCTGAACTGGTCCGGGAGCCAGGAACTTCTTCAGGGTCTCTCACGTCGGAGAATCCACCTGTTCTCCACTGCTTTCCCAGGCCACAAGCAGGGACCTGGGTGAGAAGTAGAGCAGCCAGAACATGAACCAGTGCCCATACAGGATCTCAGCACTTGCAAGTGGAGTAGTTAACCACTGAGCCATCATGCCAGGCCCCAAATACAAATCTTTTATGAGATTCATACTTCACAAATAATTTTTTTTTCTTCTCTCTCTTTTTTTTTTTCTATTCTGGGTGGCATTATTTAAACTACATTTTTTTTTAAAAAAGATTTATTTATTTTTAAGGCAGATTTATGGAGAGAAGGAGAGACAGAGGCAAAGATGTTCCATCTACTGGTCACTCCCCAAGTGGCCGCAATGGTCAGAGCTAAATTCATCAGGAATCAGGAGCCTCTTCTGGGGCCTTCCATGTGGATGTAGGGACCCAAGGACTTGAGCCATTCTCCGCTGTTTTCTCAGCTTTAAGCAGGAAGCTAAGCCACAAGTGGAGCAGCCAGGGCACTATCCAGTGCCCATATGGGATTCTGGCTCTGCCGGAAGAGGAGCATTCTTTTGTGTCATGGTGGCAACTCCAGGACTTTAGGGTTTTGATGAAGTCTAATTCATCTGCTTGCTTCCTGTATTATTCGTGTTCTTGAGTTTCATGCCCAAGATGAATTTACTTAGCCCAACATTAGCATTCACTCATATTTTCTTCCAGAACTTTGCCAATTTGGTTTTAAGTGTCCGATCCATTTTGACATTACATTTCGTGTGATGATATGAAATTCACTTCCTTCCGTCTCCCTTCCTTTCTGCTACGGGCGCTCTGGCACCAGTTTTTGGAAACCTTATTCTTGAACTGCCAATCCACTGGATTGTCTCAATCTGTTTGTCAGATTTCCACTGACCACTAACGAGCAGTTGATTCTGAACTTTCAGTTCCCTTCCATTTCTCTATCTCTGTCCTTGTCCTCAGTGTAATGACTGGTTACTACAAGATCAGGAACTATGTGTCCCTCCAATTTTTTTTTTTCCTTGTGTTGCAAGCAAGATTGCGCTGGCTCCTCTGTTGGATTTTCACATGAGTCTTACAGTTGACCTGTCTATTTCTGCCAGGAGGCCAGCAGGCTTTTGGGTGGGGATTGTGTTGGCTATGTTGATCCATCTAGAGAATGCTCTCCGTATCCCAGTTTCAAGTTGATGAGTAGGGGGTATTTTCATTTACATCCTGCATTCCCTTCAGCAATCCTGGCGTCTTCAGACTCCAGGGTTTGTGCTTTATAAAAATCAGATTCCAACTCTCTTTATTCCTTTTGCCGCTCTGCTCATTGGTATCACATTCTTCCTTTCTGAATCGCACATTGCTCACTGAGGGACCAGCTTGGAGCCCCGTTGGTTTCCTTTCCGGTGTGTGTGTCTGAGAACTTGGGGCACACGTTTTCGGCCTGGTTTCTCAAGGCTGTGTCTGCCTGACTTTGAGCTTTCTTAAAAACCCAATCTTGTGTCTCTTTTGGCACAGTCGCCCCTTTTGCGCAACCTTCTCCTGGCACACTCTCATGCCCTCAGCAGGAACCTGCTGCCCAGGCATTGAGGTCACAACGCCACCCACCTGCTGCAGAACCCCCTGCACTTGGGAATCTTGTGTTGGACTGCACTTGATCCGAAAGGCATTTATTCACCTGCCATTCTGCCATGATCTAGCTAGCTAGCTATCCATCTAGCTAGCTATCCATCCATCTATATGCTGAGTACAGATGAAGGCATTCTAAAAATTCATGGAAATTAGAATTAAAAGATCCGTTTATTTTGATAGCAAAAACTTTGGAAACATACAATTCTTTTAATTATATGCACTTCCATACATGTTTTATAGACCTCTAGTATACAAGGGCTTTGTTCTTTTTGCACCAAAATAAATCTACCTTATAAAATGTATGTATTTCCATCTACTTGACCGCCAGGGGAAGACTCCAGCTTCTGTTGGCTGATTCGTTCCCCAAATGGCCTCACGGCCAAGGCTCAACTAGGTTGCAGGCAGTAGTTGGGAGCTCCATTCAGGTCTCCCAGGGGAGTAACAGGGGCCCAGGTCCTTGGCCCGATTTCTGCTGCCTTCCTAGGTACATTAGTCTGGAGATGGGTTGGGAGTGGAGCAGCCAGGCTTCAATCCATTTAAAGAAGCTTAACCCATTGTGCCAATACCTTCCCTGAAGTACTAATTCCAGTTTCCGCGGATTTTTTTCTAAGTACCTTCGTGTGTGTGTGTGTGTGTGTGTGTGTGTCTGCAATCAACTTGTAAACCCCCATAGACCTGCCTCCTCCAGAACTACCAATACGTTCTTTCTTCCTCATCTTTCTGTCTGCCTTTCAATTTGCCTAATGATCCATTGCCAAAAATAGCGGCAATCAGACATGTGCAGTCCACTTTACGTGCAATGTTATAATTATTCCCCTGCCTTAGTCTGTCTTCATAAACATCTTTAATGACTATGATATTCCATGGAGCACCTGTTCTATAAAATCTGTGATGAATGCATTTAGTCTTGAAGATTTACTTTTAGTTTTTCATCGCTATAAATAACACTGCAAAGAGCTTTGTTGGTCATAAACTCTATGGGTACTTAGGCGTGTTTCTTTGCCAGTAGAGTTCTGAATCACACGATGTAACAGTTTGGAGCTATAGCTATTGCCTGGAGACGTTTCTCAAGGTTGTGCCCATCTGCCTTGCCCATGTCATGGGCAAGGAATGCTTTTACATGGATTGTTTGGAAAATTGCATCTCATCTTTAATACTGTTGAATAATGTTTACAAGAAGTCAGTTGGCAATCTTCATTTTGTTGCAGAGTCATCCTACTGTAAGTCTATTTTACATACCTGTCTTCAGTCCACCAAAAGGGTAATGCCTTATTTTTTTTTTCAAAAAAAAAATGTGTTTATCCTTATTAGAAAAGGAAGAGTTACAGAGAAAGAGTGGGATCTTCCATCTATTGGTTCACTCCTCAAGTAGCCGAATGGCCAGAGCTGTGCCAGTCTGAAGCTAGGAGCCAGGAGCTTCTTCTAGGTCTCCCATGTGGGTGCAGGGGCCCAAGCACTTGAATCATCCTTCGGTGCTTTCTCAGACCACTAGCAAGGAGCTGGATGGGAAGTGCAACAGCTGGAACTCTGACCGGCACCCAAACGGGATACTGGTGCTGCAAGCGGAGCCTTAGCATGCTAAGCCACTGCACCAGTACCAGACTTCATTTTTTTTTCTGCATTTGATCCTTAAGTGTTAAAGAAGTGTATATAGCATCGCTTCTGCCGTGGGCTCCTTTGCGATTTCTTCTTTAACCACCACCGTTGTCTTGTGTTAGCTGTCTCCCATGTTCACGAGGCTTCAACATGCGTGTGTTCTGCTCAGTTCTCTCCCATGCCTTGCACTGTGACACTCCCGGTCCCTTAGGGTCAAAGCTCAAAGAGAGGTGGAACAGAGGGGGAAAAGTGGAACAGGCCGAAGTACCCCCATCGTGGCCACTTGACCCAGGCTTTGTTGCCCAGGATGCCTTCGCCTTCCAGGCGACCTTGACCTTTTCCATAAAATAAGCCATAGGGGTCAGCCTGAGTCAAGTGGAAACTGAAGACACGCTCAGAGGTGCCAGCAGCCACTAACCCTATGGGATAGGAGGCTGGAAAATTTGTCATATATTTCCTCTTCCGCATTTTCTGTCTGTGGTGACAGCCTTTTTATAGTAGGAAAAGTTCAGTTTCGAAATCGGCTTGCAAAAGGCCTCCAGGAAGGCGACACCAATGGGCGGCGCCAGAGAGGCGCCCCCCGCCCCCCCAGCCTTGTCCCTGACAAGTGGTTCAGCTGGGATCTGCTGGTGGGCCCCCATTTCTCCCCACGTGCTTTCCTTAATTCCTGCTCAGCTGGATTCACTCCTGCTTGCGCAAAGCGGACAAGAACAAAGACAACAAGATGAGCTTCAAAGAGCTGCAGAACTTCCTGAAGGAGCTCAACATCCAGGTGGACGACGGCTATGCCCGCAAGATCTTCAGGGTGAGGCAGGCTCTGGGGCCAGCTCTGGATGAGGGCTGCTGGCCGTGACCCTGACTGTGACCCTGCTCTGACCTTGGCCTGACCATGACCCCTGGTCCTTGTCCTGACCTTGATCCTGGCCCTGACTCTAACACTGGCCTTGACTCTGACCCTGACTCTGACTCTGGCCCTGCCCTGATCCCTAGCCCTGACCTTGATCCTGACCCTGGCCCTGGAGCTGCCCCCTCTGAGCCCTGCCTCCCGGTTCTGGCAGGAGTGTGATCGCTCGCAGACGGACTCACTGGAGGATGAGGAGATCGAGGCCTTCTACAAGATGCTGACCCAGCGGGAGGAGATCGACCGCGCCTTCGCCGAGGCCGCGGGCTCAGCCCCGGTGTTGTCAGTGGATCAGCTGGTGGCATTCCTGCAACACGTGCAGCGGGAGGAGGAGGCAGGGCCCAGACTCGCCCTCTCCCTCATTGAACGCTATGAGCCCAATGAGACTGGTGAGGGGGCCTGGGCTGGGCCAACCACCTGCAGTGCCAGGGCCAGCTGGGCTAGAGGGAAGGAAGGTCTGACTCCTCAGTGGGCTTGGGACCCCCCTGTCAGGCACAGCTGTGCCACGGGCTCCAGCCTCAGTTTACCCCTGGGTTCCGCTTGCAGGGAGGTGGCCCTGACTTGGGGACAGGGGAAGATGAAGAGATGTATCCCTTCTCACTAACCTCAGACAGGCCAGAGAGGGTGGTGGTCAGCCAGCTGGGACCTGCTTGCTGTGCAGCTCTGACCCACAGCGGCATCTCCCCATCCCCCCCAGCCAAGGCCCAGCGCCAGATGACCAAGGATGGCTTCCTCATGTACCTGCTGTCGGCAGACGGCAGCGCCTTCAACTTGGCACACCGGCGTGTGTACCAGGACATGAGCCAGCCGCTCAGCCACTACCTGGTATCCTCATCCCACAACACCTACCTGCTGGAGGACCAGCTCACAGGGCCCAGCAGCACGGAAGCCTACATCCGGTGCGTGCTGCCAGGCTGGGCTGCCCTGGGGAGAGGGGAGGCAGGAGCCAGCACCCAGCCCTGAGGGTCCTAGCTGCTTCTCTATCTACCTCCCTGTCCCGCTAGGGCATTGTGCAAGGGCTGCCGCTGCCTGGAGCTCGACTGCTGGGATGGGTCCAACCAGGAGCCGGTCATCTACCATGGCTACACATTCACATCCAAGATCCTCTTCTGTGATGTCCTCAGGGCCATCCGTGACTACGCCTTCAAGGTGGCCGTGCCCCGCCCAAGGCAAGGGGACTCGGGGACGGTGGTAAGGGGCTGGCCAGCCCTTCCTAAGCTCCCCCCTGCACCTGCAGGTGTCCCCCTACCCTGTCATTCTGTCCCTGGAGAACCACTGTAGTCTGGAGCAGCAGCGCGTGATGGCACGGCACCTTAACACCCTTCTGGGCCCCATGCTGCTGGATAGACCACTCGACGGGGTCACCAGCAACCTGCCCTCCCCTGAGGTATGGGGGTGGGGATGGGAGGGGCAGGTCTAGGGAGGAGGGGAGGGGACTCTGGGAGCCTGACCTGGTTGCCCTTCCCTCCGCTACTGCCAGCAACTGAAGGGCAAGATCTTGCTGAAGGGGAAGAAGCTGGGGGGGCTCCTGCCCTCCGCAGGGGAAGGAGGCCCCGAGGCCGCGGTGGTGTCGGATGAGGATGAAGCCGCCGAGATGGAAGATGAGGCGGTGCGCAGCCGCGTGCAGCACAAGGCCAAGGTGGGCGGGGGAGCGGCAGGTGGGGGCGGGACGCTGGCCCGGCCTCCGTGCTCTGCGGCTGCCACTCAGACCCTCTGCCCCTCTCTTTCTTGTCTGTCGCCCTCTCTGTGTCTGGGGTTCTGGCTCTCTCAGCACCTGCTCTGCCCCGCCCCTCCCCACCCTCACTCTGACTCTAACCCGGGCCTCCCCGCGGCCCCCAGGAGGACAAGGTCAGGCTAGCACAGGAGCTCTCCGACCTGGTCATTTACTGCAAGAGTGTCCACTTCGGGGGCTTCTCCAGCCCCGGCTCGCCGAGGCGGGCTTTCTGCGAGATGATGTCCTTCTCCGAGAACCGCGCCCTCCGCCTGCTGCAGGAGTCAGGTGAGGCAGCCCCGGGAAGCCCCGCATCCCTCCCAGCTCCACCCCCGGAACCCCACTTCTGAACGCCCCACGCCTGCCCTCAGGAAACAACTTTGTCCGCCACAACGTGAGGCACCTGAGCCGCATTTACCCAGCTGGCTGGAGAACAGACTCCTCCAACTACAGCCCAGTGGACATGTGGAATGGGGGCTGCCAGATCGGTGAGGGCCGGGCGGGGCAGGGCAGGGACTAGGGCTGAAGGAGGCTGGTGGAGCTGCTTGTCCCAGTTTGCAAGTCCCTTCCCGCGAAGTCGCCCGGAATGGGGTGTGAGGCTGGCATGGCAGGGCAGTGAGGGTGTCAGCGGCCGTTAGAAGGAATGAGTGATGCCCGACTCCTACCTCTAGCTCCTGTGTGACCCCCCCCCCCCCGCAAGGTCCCCTTGTGCCCTGAGCAGGCCAGTGACTGTTCTGTCCTGCCTCTATAGTGGCCTTGAACTTCCAGACCCCCGGGCCTGAGATGGACGTGTACCAGGGTCGTTTCCTGGACAACGGGACCTGCGGCTACGTGCTGAAGCCATCCTTCCTAAGAGACCCCAACACCACCTTCAACCCCCGGGCCCTGGACCAGGGCCCCTGGTGGGCCCGGAAGCGGCTCAGCGTCAGGGTAATGGCTGCCTACAGCAGGGCTAAAAGTTTCTGGGTCCCTGCTTTTTTGCCCCTGACCACCACCCAACCCCACCAAGCTCCAGTTGTATCCTGCCTTCCCCCACCCCCGCCAGATCATCTCAGGCCAACAGCTACCAAAAGTCAACAAGAGTAAGAACTCCATCGTGGACCCCAAGGTGACGGTGGAGATCCATGGTGTGAGCCGGGACACGGCCAGCCGCCAGACGGCGGTCATCACCAACAACGGTAACATGCTGGGTCCCAGCCTGAGCCTGGCTCCCCCGGGGCCTCAATGTGGAGGGGGTGTGTGCCCTGCTGCTGACCCCCGATGTCCTGGCCCTAGGTTTCAACCCATGGTGGGACACGGAGTTTGAATTCGAGGTGGTGGTGCCAGAGCTTGCCCTGGTGCGCTTCGTGGTGGAAGATTACGACGCCTCCTCCAAAAACGACTTCATCGGCCAGAGCACCATCCCGCTGTACAGCCTCAGGCAGGGTGAGTGCTCAGCTGGCTGGCAGGGTGCGGCGGAGGCAAGGCCTGGCTGTCCCCCCGGGCAGCCTGGTGTGTGGCCACCACGCCTGAGTGTTTGCTCCCGCCCGCCAGGATACCGCCATGTCCACCTCTTGTCCAAGACCGGAGACCAGCACCCGTCAGCCACTCTCTTTGTGAAGATTTCCCTCAAGGACTAAGCATGTGGGGGGCTCCCCACGGGGTCTCTCTTGAGGGGAGCAGACCCTCGGCCCACCCTGTGGGCTGGCGCTACCATGGCTGTACCAGGCCAGAGGTCCTGCACTACACCACACTGCGTGGGTCCCTCTGTATGTTCTATGCTGCTGCTCTGGGGCCAGGGGGCTGGCGGGTCCCTGGAGTTGTCCTCGGTCACTGCAGCCCGCCCACCCTCTGGAGCCAGCCCTAGATCAAGAGTTTTTATGTTTGTTGGTGTTTGTGTATACATGTGTGAGTGTGTGTGTGCATTTGCGCGGGTATAGGCACGTATGCAAATGTGTGTGCCTCTGTATGCAGGGACAGTGTGAAATCACACACACAAACACACTCTCACAGCCTTGGCAGGGCCCCCAGCTTTTACTGACTGGGGAGAGGGCCCAGGGGCTCGGGGGTGTTGGGGACTCAGGCTGGGCAGGGGTTCAGAAGAAACCCAGCCGCTTTTTCTCCTGCTGCTGCTTCCATTTGGCCATGCTGTAGAACTCCTGCTTGGATTTCCCAAAGACATCTTGGAAGTCTGAATCTGACAGGTAGAACTGGGGAGGGTGCGGGGGGGGGGGGAGGGAGGTGATGCCTGAGCCCCAGGGGTCCAGGGCAGGGGTCTCCCAGCGCCACCCCAGGTGGATCCCACCCAGCCCTCCCACTCTGTTTCCCATATGCTAGGGCAACCGGGCTTCCAGTACCCACCTCCTTGCGAGTGGGGTCCACGCCCTCCGGCAGGTTCTCAACTGTCCGGTGCATCAACTGCTCACGGGGCAGGGTCCCATTGATCAGAGAGCTGGGGCCAGTGCTGCCACCACCTGCCCTGGATCCCAGCCCGGGTTCTTTCTCTGGGCGGTCCTGGGAGCTCTTGAGGATCTGCGGAGCCAGACGACCCCTCCTGCTGGTCCCTGACCCCGCCTGGCTGGTTAGCTGGAAGCTACTGACTTCCTGTCCAGAGAGGGGCCTCAGGCTCAGGAAGATGGGGAAGAAGCAACCCCAGGAGGCCACACTGAAGCCACAGGTCCCCTCCCCTGCCAGTTGCAGCCCCTTACCCCAACCCTTCCCCACCTCTGCCGGTCGGGGACCATGAGACCACAGGCAGGAGCCCCGTCCTTACCGTTGCAACATCAGAGCTGGCAGGTGCTGAGCCTGGGCTGCCATCCACCACATCCCCGGAGAACTGGCTGTTCTAGAGGCAAGGATCAGGGCTGCGGCCGAAGGAGGGGCACCAAGTGGGGCTTGGGAGGGGCCTGTGGACAAGACCAGGTCTCCCCCAGGCACACTGGGGAGCCCAGCCAGGGCCATGCCTCTTCTGTCAGAGTCTGGGATAGACCCCCTCTCCCGCATGAATTAGGGTGTGATTGGCAGGGGGGGAAGGTGGGGAAGCAGAGACAAGGGGGGTTGTGCCTCACTCACAGTCCATTTGTAGGGATCCCAAGAGGGGAACCATCCAGCAAAGGTGGGAGGCTCATGGCCTTGCTTGACCAGCAGGATGGGCGTGGCCAGACTCCTCCCGGCTGGGTGGTTCTTCAGGTACTCGCGGCCCCAGGCCACCAATGCCTCTGCCTTCCGCTGCCCTGCAGCTTCCCCGAGCCACAGGAAGATCTGGGCCACAGAGTGGGACCTAGCTGTGGAGGGGGTAAGGGGGTCTTCCCGGAACTGACCCCCTCGGCCCCTCTCCATGTCCACACACGTGTGTGGACATGCACTCTGCGTATTCAGTCTCTAAACACGCACGGGGCCCCTCTTGCGTGCCACGCCCAAGGGGTCCCCAAGGACTGCCCCGATTGGGAACACACAGCTGACATTCCCCGTTCACAAAGATTGCCCAAGAGTGGCAGGTGTGTGTCTGGGGCGTGGTTTTCCTGGGGACAGCAGGCAAGGCTGTGGTGTCAAGAGAGAAACCTGGGCCCTGGGGCAGAGAGGGGGTGCTATGGCCAGATCACACAGGCCAGGAGGAAGGATGGGGGCTTTTCTGAGTGAGAGGGGGACATCGCCCAGGGACAGTGGCAGAGACACAAAGCTGCTCACACAGTCTCCCCAGCTACACTGCCCCAGTTGTCTCTAGCTGGTTCCATCACACACACACACGTCCCAGCCACACCCCGTCTCACCTCCTGCCAGGTGTCCAGCAACAAGATGTCATGCTTGCCCAGGTCCTCCTGGCTGAAGAATGCCACCTCTGAGAGGACCAGGCGCCCTGATGGGCTGCAGCACTCAAACAGTCGTGGCTGGAAGCCAGTCACCTCCTCGGGGAGCCTGGCAGGCAGGGCCGTACCTCACCACCACTACATCACACCTTCAGGAGCATCTCCTGCTACCCTGCCAGGCCCACCCTGGGTCACATGCCCTCTCCCGCCAGGAGGGAAGCTAGGCAGGGAGCAGGGCAGAGGACCGAGCTCACGAGCTGGCAGGTGAGCAGCACATGTCCCGGGCACCCAGTGGCTCAGTTCCAGCCTGCCCTGTCCTCCCCTTCCACCCACCTGACCCCCCGCTGCCCCATGTACAGGCTCTGCCTGCCTGCCCGGAGTCAGAGCCACACAGGGAGCAAACTCAGCCAGCAGAGGGCGCCATGGGCTCAGTGCCTCGACTCTCCAGTAATGGGGGGGAGTTTAGATAGTCCTCACTTCCAGCTGTCCTGGGACCCTCCCCAGGAGCCTCAGTCCCTTCTCCAAGCCCTGTTACCTCTTGTGGTTGGGGTAGGGGGCCCGGCCACCCAGGGCCTCCCAGAAGAGTGGGGGCTCCTGGCCCTCCAGCATCGTTTCCTCGCCCTTCTGGGAGATGACTGGCACCACCGTGCGCGCCATCTCGCGCTGGTCACCGCTGCAGCCCTGGCAGGCCCAGAGTGGAGTCAGGATCTTCACCCCAGCCTCGTGCTTTGTTCACAGGAAGGACACGACTGGGCCAGGGTGGGCGCTCCCTTGCCTTCCTCTCCAGGCCTTGGCAGCAAGGGATCTGAGATCTCCCTGGGTCCAGAGCCCAGACTTGGGGTTCAGCCTTGGTCACAGATCAAAGAGAGCTCCCACCAGCTGCCTGGGCCCTCCCCTCCTCTCCCCTTCCCCAGGCTCCAGGCAGCAGGGAGAGGAGGCAAGCTTGAACCAGGCCTGGCCTTGACCTGTGGCCTCTCGGGTCCACCTGTCCCTGTGTGCCTCTTGGGGCCTCTTCCTGTCTCACCCAGCCCTACCCCCAGGGCAGGACACCCTTGGCGGGATTTGAAGTCTGGGTCTCCTGGTGCTGGGAGCCCACCCCTGGCCCCGGCTCCCAGGCAAGGGTCCCCTGGGCACTGTTGCCCATACCTTCCCAAACCAGAGGTAGCACACTCTGTCTGTCAGCAGCAAGAAGATGTCACTGGAATGGAGGGACGAGGCCCTGGCTGACACCTCCATGGTCCTGGTGTTATGGCTGTCAGTGCCTTGTATGTGGAAGAGCCTGGTGGTGCCGGAGGCTGGCTGCTCCTTCCCACTGGGTCCCCCGGCACTCCCCTGCAAGGGACTGGGGCTCAGAGGACCACGAGGGGCCACCTTCCTACACCAGTGGGCCAAGGCTGCCTGAGGGCTCCAGGACCACAGCTGTCTAATGGAGAGTGGGTATGGCAATCCCATTGTGCTGGGGCAAGCACCCCACCACCCATTTAAGTTTTTATCAGAAAGTCAAAAGTTACAGAGCAGCTGCAAATGGACCAGTCCAAAGCCAGGAGTCAGAAGCTTCATCTGGGTCTCCCATGTGGGTGCAGGAGCCCAAGGCCTCGGGCCATTCCCATTGCTTTCAGGGAGCTGGATTGGGAGTGGAGCAGCCAGGATCCTGGGACTATAGGTTCTGTTGTCTGTTACACACGGTGGTAGCCCCAGCCTCTTCTCAGGGGAGCCCTCAGCCTGCCAGCTGAAGGCCCAAGGCACAGCTGGCTGCACAGGCCTTAAAGATGGAGGGTGAGAACACGGTTGGCACCTCCTGACCTCCAGAACAGCATGGCAAGCTGAGCTGTGCTGAGAGGGTGCATGGCAAGTGTGTGGACAGCAGGGGCACACGGAGAAGGAGTGGGGGCTGCTGGCACTGGGGCTAGGGAAGGTCCTACCTGGAAGACCACCAGCTGGCCCTGGAAGATGGCGAGGAGGTGGGGCGGCTCATTGCCCATGGTGATGTACTGCAGCACCAGGGCTCCGCGGTAGGCCAGGTCCAATTCCTCGGCGCTGTGGTTCAGGGCCTGAATCTCAGCTGTGGTGGCCTGCTTTCCCTACAGACAACAGCGTGGTGACCCTGGGGCAGTTCCCCCGCCCACCCTCCCTGTCCTCCAGCTCTTGGTTTTGAAGGTTCTTGGGACCCCCTCCACTGCCCCCTCCCATCCCCGGGGATCAGCGCACCTGCCACAGGTACAAGATGTACTGGACCACACCCGACCTCTGGTAGGTGTAAAGGATGAGGTAGCAGCTGCCCGCATACAGCCAGCTGTGACGCTTGGGGTTCACAGGCTGCCTGTGTAGGTCCTGGATGCGCCATACCTGAGGAGCGGGGGACCCATGGGCACAGGGGGCTCCTTTGCCAAGAAGAGCCCACCCACCCTGCACCCTGCCACAAAGCTCTCTGCACCTGCTGTGGTGTTCCTCATCTTCCTGGTCCTGGGCCCATGCAAGGTCCCATGGGCCCCGGGACCGCCCTGTGCTAGCCTGCTCTCAGCCAGGGACCTGAGTGAGTGTGTGACATCCTGTGATGCTGGAGACTGCCCTCCAAGCTTAGCCCTTTCCCACCCCTAGCCATGGCCGTGCTTGGGCAGAGGACAGGAGCTCATGGCAAACATCCCCCTTGCCGCAGATGGCAGAGCCTGGGCTGGGTGGGCCATGAGACCCCTCCAAACCTAAATTCTTCTCATCTGTTCATCAGGAATGCCAGCACTGCTCAGTCTCATTTGACCGTGACAGAGCAGGGCGCAGTACCCGGGGTCTCCCACCTCAGGCCCCTCCCTACCTGCCCTCCACCCCCCGGGGCCCGGAGACCCCCTGCTTGCCCTCTCTCTGTCTCAACAGCCTCCCTTCTTCTGCCTGGTCTCCTCCAGTTTGTGTCCCCATTGTCTGGATTTACATCTGAGGCCTGAATTCAGGAACTCAGGGATCTGTGTGGGGGTCCGCCCTAAGGTGCAGCTAAATCTTGCCGTGGTACCGAGCATGGAGGTGGACCCCAACCGCCACCACAGGAGTGGCTGGGGTGGCTTGAGGGGCTGTGCCCACGCCAGGTGACCTACAGGTAGGGCTTAACCCCTTACCTCCACCTTCCCGGAGCCGTCGTCCACCATCCTGAGCTGCGCAGCTAGCTCAGGTTGGCTGTATAGCCTGCCCACGTCCAGCTTTGCCTGGGTCACCGCACCTGAAGGAGGGGCAGAGCTGTAGGTGGCTCCCAAGCCCACATCGTTCGCCTCCACCACGCCGCCCCTTCCTCCAGGCAGCCTCTGCAAAGCTCCTCCGACTCGCTCCTCGCCCCGCCCCTTGTCTTCCCCAAACCCCGCCCATTCGCAATAGGCCCCGCCCCTCGTCTCCAAGTTAATTCCAAGCTCCACCCACTCCCCCACCTAGTCCGGGCTCCAAAGCTCCGCCCCTCCCCTCGGCCCGGCCAGGCCCCGCCTACCTCGTGGTAGCCCCGCCCCTTCCCTCGGCCTTGTCAGGCCCACTCGGCCCTTCTAGGCCCCGCCCACCCCTCCAGCCCCGCCCCTCCCGCTAGCCCCGCCCTTCCCGCTCACCCTTGGCGCCCAGCCTCCGGCTCCCTCCAGGCTTGGCCGCCCACGTCCGGAAGAGTTGTCTGAAGGCGTCCGACTCGGCCCCGTCGCTCAGCACCTCCACGTTGGTGTGCGGCGGGTAGCCCTTGGCCTGGATGAAGCCCTGGGGGCGCGGGCTGGTCAGGCCCTGCGCACCGCCGCGGCGCCCCTTGGGGAGCTCCCGGAGGAGGCTGCGGGAGCCTCGTGGAAGGGGTCATTAAGGCAGCGCCTGGCCCAGTAGGGAGTGACTGCCGCCGCCAGCGTCTTGACGGAGGTCCGGGGCTGGGGAAGCTGGCCCTGCCGCCCACAGTCCGCCCGGGAAGGTCTCCGAGGCCAGGCAGGTGCCCGGCCTCATGCTGCCTTCCTGGCCACTGCAGCCAGCCCAGCGCAAGGCCCCGGCCTCACCAGTACCCGGCCACTGCAGCCGGCCCAGCGCAGGGCCCCCGCCTCACCAGTGCCCGGCCACTGCAGCCAGCCCAGCGCAGGGCCCCCGCCTCACCAGTGCCCGGCCACTGCAGCCAGCCCAGCGCAGGGCCCCCGCCTCACCAGTGCCCGGCCACTGCAGCCGACCCAGCGCAGGGCCCCGGCCTCATGCGGCCTTCCTGGCCACTGCAGCCAGCCCAGCGCAAGGCCCCCGCCTCACCAGTGCCCGGCCACTGCAGCCGGCCCAGCGCAGGGTGCCCGGCCTCACCAGTACCCGGCCACTGCAGCCGGCCCAGCGCAGGGCCGCCGCCTCACCAGTGCCCGGCCACTGCAGCCAGCCCAGCGCAGGGCCCCCGCCTCATGCGGCCTTCCTGGCCACTGCAGCCAGCCCAGCGCAAGGCCCCCGCCTCACCAGTGCCCGGCCGAAGGCGGCCTTTCTCTCCTGGACACCGCACGTGCGTCCCTGCCACACGTAGACCTTGGAGCCAGCCTGGTCCAGGATGTAGCAGTTCTGGGGGCAAGGGTGGGGCCGAGTGGGGGTGGTGGTGAGCAGTAAGTGCTGGCACGCTGGGCTGGGGTGGTGATGGTGGCCCCAAGCGGGCAGCGCCCCCCACCCCCCTGCTCACCTCCTCTCTCAGCAGGTCCTGGGTCAGCGGCTGCGTGGCCACCTCCTGGATCACCAGGTCATCACCCTTCTCGTACACGCTGGAGGGGCGCAGACACCAGAGTGGCTGCCCGCCTCTCTCCGGCTCCCTTTAACACCTGCCTTCTCCCACCCCCGGCTCTAAGACAGGAGGCCTGGGGGCTGCAGCCCTGGCTCGTGACCCGGATGCCTGTCTGCAGTGGCATGGGTTGGGCCTACAGGTGCCTTGTGGATACAGTAACCCTGACCATTCTCCCTCCCTCCCGGGGGAGGGGAGGATGCTCACTGGTAGAGGCGGACGTTGGCTGTCTGTCGCTGCTCCCGCCTCGCAGGGCGCACTGCTGCTTGCAGGCTGCCCGCTCTGCGGCCCAGCACAGCCTCCATGACCTGCATGAGGTCGCTGGCTTGCGCCTCGTCCTCCACCACTCCGATCTGTGCACGGCCCCCACGCTCCCTGTCCCGGAGACTGTGGGTCAGGGCCAGCGCCTGTAGGAGAGGAACCCGGTGTCACGTCTGTCCTGCGTGCCCCAGCCCGGGGCCCTGCTCTGTCATGGCTGCACCCATGGGTGCAGGTGGTGGGGTGGGTGGGTGGGTGGGTGGGGAGACTTCCCTCATCCTCACCTCCAGAGGGCACCCCTGGGGCAGATCTAAACCCACTTGCCTGTTGGGGGGTGCTTTGGGTTGCACAGTGAGGCCACGTTCCTGTTGGGGGCTGGAGGGTGGACACCTAGAGGACAGGCCCTCCCCACAGAACCCTGTACCCCCTAGTCAGGTAGACACTGACCCGAGACTTCTCGGAGCTGCTGGCCTTGGGTCCGTTCCACTGGATCATCAGCTTGCCCAGGTCCAACAGGAAGATGTCCCCCTTGTTAAAGCTGTCCCAGGAGAGCTCCACCTGCCAGAGCCAGAAAGGGAAATGGCCACAGAACCAGGTTGGAAGGGAGCGGGGCTGGACATGTGCCCCTGTGCCCTGGGCAGTGTGGCCAGGCTGCAAGGGAGTGGGGCTGGGCATGAGCCCCTGTTCCCTGGGCAGTGTGGCCATGTGCACCCTGAACCGAGCAGGGCTGGCATGCTGCACTTCACAGGTGTGCTTGTCAGAGGATGGCATTTGTCACTCAGCGCATGACCATTGTCATGGGTGTACACATGGATACAGGTGGGCATAGGGCACACTTATCTGCATGTGTGAGTACACACACGTATATGTGGGGACACATCAGGTGTGATCACACACGTGTGTTCATGGTGCCAGCAGACATGGGGCCTTGTGGGGGACAGAAAGCATGTACCTTTTGATAGAAACAGTTGCTACCCAAAGTGAGACACTTTGGGGAATCGAGGGGGGCCCTCTGAACAGCTGTGCCAGGCGACCTCAGATGTGTGGGAGGCATGGGTGCCGGCTGTGTCATCCTAACTTCCCCTCCCATTCACGTCGATCCTAGCCAGGCGACAGCAAGGTGTCCCGTTCTGTCAAGCTCGGTGTTCTCTGAGTTTCCCGGCAGAGAAGAACGAGGGGCTGTTCTACTTTGCGCCGTGTGTCCCAGAGACAGTGTGTGTGTGTGTGTGTGTTTCTGCGTGACACTGACCTTGTGTGTATGAGATGGGGAGAGGCTGTGTGCCACCCTCCCCAACTCATGCTCCTCCCACTGGGCTGAGGGCTGTCCGTGTGTGCCATCTTACCTGCTTCGCTCGCCCCATTCTTGGGACTCCCCTGAGCCAGGCCGTGGGAATGTTCACTGCACCTTGCCCCCTCCCCGCTTGCCGCCAGCTTCCAAGTGGCACCCCTGGCAGGCCCGCACCTCGGTGGCAGAGACGTGTTTCCTGCCCCTGATGTGCAGCAGTCGCTGGATGTTGTAGGCGTTGGTCTCTATGTGCCTGTGGTCGGAGGGCAGGCTTCCCTTCCTGTAGCTGCGGAGGAGCACACAGCAGCAGTGAGGGTATGTGAGCCCGTGCTCTGGGGGATAAGCACGGGCAGTGGGATGGGTGTCAAGGATGCAGGACAAGCACAGAGGAACACACAAGCCTGCGTGTGTGTGTGTACATGTGTGTGTTCATCCTTGTGCAGAGATGTAGAAAGGGGCCTAGAGTTTGCAACATCTGTGTGTCACAGTGCAACGTGCCAGGGGTACGGCATAGTTCCGCATGCGTGGGTTCATGCATATGCTATGGGAATGTTAGGATCAGTTGCATTGAGTGGATGTGGTCAAGTGTTGGCGATTTCCTGTATCCAACCGATGTGCTGTCACTGTGAATTTTCACCTGTGTGGCTGCAGAGTGGAGCAGGAGGGAACAGGACAGTGACTGTACAGGCATGGGGCTGCTATGTAGGATCATGAGCGAGTTCTCTGCCTGCCCAGCCTGTCACGGGTCACTGGCTGGCCGTAACACTCACATGACTCCCGGGCGGAAGTAGCTGCAGAAGCAGGCGGATTCGTGGCCCTGTGCCTCCCGGTGCTGCACGGCCGGGCACCCCAGCGACTCTTGCAGGCGCTGCATGAAGACACCCACAGCGCTCTGTGCCTCTGCTGTTGCCATCTTCCCAACCCAGTAGTGCAGGTTGCTGGGCGCCTCCGGCTTGGCCTTGGGGTTCTGAGGGATCCAGAGTGGGCGCAGATGTGAAGGTGTTGCAGAGGGGTTGGGTGCGGGAGAAGGAGGATGGAGCGGGGCTGACAGGAGTCGTAGGAAGAGGGGGACTTTCAGGGCAGGGAGACCACAAAGAGCTTAGGGGAAGGCTGCGAGGCTGGCGAACGGACCCCTGACACACACACCGCAGCCACTTACGTGGAGCACGACGTAGCAGTGTCCCTCGAAGAAGTTTCCGTAAGCCTTCTCGGGGACTGGCATCAGCCTCCGGTTCTGGGCCTGGGAGGGGGTGCCCCGTGACAACTTGAAAGCCCTTCTCCCACCCCTAATGTCAGCCAGGGTGGGAGAGGAGGGGTCTCAGAGGCACCCTCCACACACACGCACACACACACACACACACCCCTGTCCTTGCCTTGCCCCCGCCCTTCTCCTGAGAGCAAGGCCCTCACCTCCAGGATCCATATGTGGAGGTCCCTGTTTCTTTCGATGGCTGGGAGGTCCTGGTTGTCATCCATCCTAGACCAGGGGGAAGAGAGGGCGGATGCCGGGACATGGGGACAAGGCACAGGGCTTTCAGCTGGAGGAGTCCCCAGGGCTCTGCAAGACCCTTGCCTGTCTATACCCGGACTCTCTCTCTCTCTCTCACACACACACCTCTGCAAAGCCCCTTTGAAATAGCTAGGAGGGTTCCAGGTGCAGTTGCCGCAGACTGGTCCACAGACCCCTCACACAGACACAGGCATCAGAGGTACCTCAGAAGGGGAGGCGCCATTGCCCCTCCTAGTCTCCTCAGGAGCTCTCCACCCTACCCCCTGTCCAGGGCTTCCCTCTGCACTTCCTCAAGGACCTGGGGCCGGGGATTGGAGGGGTGCCATGCCAGTTCCTTGTCTAACCTCAACCCCACCAACAATGACGTGTTCTCCCTACTGCTGTTGCTGCTGTGCCCAGGGGAGCCCCAAGTCCCTTGTTCCTGCAGCTCTCGTGCTGCTGGCTTCTGCGTGTTATGCGTTCTTCTCCCTGTCCCCCCCAACACCAGCCCCCAACTGTGCCTGGGCTCTGACAGTCCCCACAGGACCCTGGGGGGAAATGAGAGATTGGAGAGCAGAGTCAAGTCACAGAACCAGGCATGGCGCAGATCACGGGGCAAGATTTCAAGCAAGAACCAAATAGCAGGCACCATGACTCTGCAGCACTAGTGCCCAGGCAGCCAGTGCCCAGAGACCCAAACTAGCAAGCAGCAGGGTGTGGGACCCAGTAAAGCAGTGACAAGCTGATAAACTGGCCTCAGCTGGAAGTTAGGACTTGGCTAACTGGGACCAAGGGGCAGTGTTACACACACCCCCAGAGTGGGAGCTGGGCGGCCTGAGAGGGTAGAGACTGGGGAGATGGTGTCAGGCTGCCAGAGCCTAGCACACACCAAGTCACATGTGTCCTCCTGCTTCTAAGCTGGGGTATGGAGGTGGGCGGAGCGTCCCCTGGTCCCCCCTTCCTCATTTTCCCAGATGGTCACCCTCTCCCCTTTGATAACCCCACGCATCCCCACCAGTGGGGCCTCTCTGAGTGCCCGCCCCATGCTGTGCTTTCTGCTACTCCTGGAAACCTCCCCCTGAACACCATGCTCTTAGGGGGGCTGCTGGTCTACCTTCCTCTGTTTCCCCGCTCCCCCCCCACACACACACCCCTTCTTCCTTCTATGGTCCTCCCTTTTTACTTTCCCTTTCTCCCCAACTTCCTCCTCCCAGTCTACCCAACACAGGTAGGTGGTCCTTTTCCTCCTCCAGGGACCCCCTCCCGTTCCAGGTCTCTCTCCTTCTCTCCCCGGGAGGCCCTTCCTCCGCTGCTAACACAGGCATCCCTCCTAACACAGGCAGGCCTTTTCTTCCTCCTCCTCTCTAACCCCTACCTGCACAGGGGCGGGACCAGAAGTTCCTTTGCCCAACTTACAGGAAGAGGGAGGGACTCAGCCTCAGCCTGGGTTGGGGGTGGTTTCACCAACTGCACAAGAACAACGCCCTACCACCTATCCCATCGGTCAGTCGTTTCCAGGACCCTGGGCTGCCCCCAGAAGGCCCCAGACATTCCCACCTGCTGGGCCGCTCACTGCCTCCAGATTCTGCCAGCCACAGGGGTTTTTTTGTGGCCCACCCCGGTCAATGACCGTCCCTTTCCCTCCCACCAGGTCCCTGAACCCCTGCCAGTCAGCCCTACCTGCTGGGAAACGCTCCGGGCACCTCCACTGCCTGTGGGTAGTGCTGGACCTGGCACAACCCCTCCGGGTAACCCGATTCCAGCCCAGGCCCTGCAGGACACACCCACCGGCCAGGGCGAGGGCTGGGTGTGCAGACCTACTCAACAACACACACTGGCTCAAGCTGCCCCGGACTCTGCAGGCTGAGGGTGTCGGGCCCCTCTGGGCGGGGCTTGGAGATACAGTGATTTCTTTTCCTGGAGAGCTCTCTCTCCCTCAGAAGGGAGTGGATCGCCTGGGTGGGTGGGGCGGGGAGGAAGTGGTTCCCTGGCCCCAGACGCAAGGTGCACCAGCCATGTTTAGGAGGAAGTAGGAACGCAGGGACAACCTGGTTGCTGCAAGGGAGGGGGCCCGGGGCTCCCTCTGGGACTCTGCTGTGCCCTGCATCCCGCCCACCCTCCAACTCAGGCTCACTGGCTGGCGCAGCCCCCCTCGGGGGACCCTGATAGCATCGTGGGAGAGGCCAGCCCTGGCAATCAGGATATCTCTCCCACATTTCAGGCTGCCCAACTTTGCCACCTGCCTGTGCAGTGGGTGTGTGTGTGTGTGGGGGGGTTGTGCTGGTGTTAGAACCTTCTGGAAACCCCAGGGGGACAGCCATCCCTTCCCTTTAGGCCATGGTCTTAATGCCAGCCAGGGTGGTTGCCCAGTCTTTGCCCTACCAAGGACTGGGATGACTCTCGGAGCGCTGTGGGCTCAGACCACTCGGGATGTCACCATATGCTGCTTTAATCCCATGATGCTCCTGGCCGAGACACAGTGAACCTGTTGGACTGCACCTGTGCCACCTGCTTCTGCATCCCTTTTGTCTCTGGGCCCGTCACCATCCTGTGGACTCACATTCCTGCTTGCTGCTTTACCTCCTTCCTACTCTGCTGCTGGCCAACTTTCAACTTTCCGTCTTTGCACCAAGTTCCCTGGCAATGGCACTTTCCGGGTTATCGGTTCTGCTTTCTCCCTAAGGGCAAGTCCTCAGGCTGTACCTGAGGGGAAAGGTTGGTGGTTCCCCTGTCCCCTCCCCAGCCTCAGGCTCCTTCCTCTACCAGGGATGGGGAATGTCTGGCCCTCCCAAGGAACTCACCGGTCTGGTTCGCCTAGGCAACTGCAGGCAGGACTTGAAATGCAATAAACCTACAGCAAGCTCATTAAAAAAAAAAAAAAAAAAAAGACATTTATTTTACTTGATAGTCAATTGTTAGAGAAAGAACCTCCATCTGCTGGTTCACTCCCCAGACTGGCCAGTCTGAAGCTGGGCACCAGATGCTTCCTCCAGGTCTCCCATGTGGGTGCATGACTCCAAGCGTTTGGGCCATCCTCCACTACTTCTCCAGGCACATTAGCAAAGAGCTAGATTGGAAGTAGAGCAGCTAGGACTGAAATGCCTACATAGGATGCTGTTGCCACAGAGCCTTCACTCATTATTCTGCAGCACACGGGCCCCATGCCCCCACTTGCTATTCTACTAAACTGTACTTAAAACTCATCACCTTTAAGAAGCATTCAGCTTTTTCTTTTTAAGATTTATTAATATATTGTTATTCAGAAGGGTAGAATTTAGAGAGAGATGGAGAGACAGAGAGAAAGATTCCTCCATCTGCTTTACTCCCCAGATGGCCACAATGGCTGGAGCTAAGCTGATCTGAAGCCAGGAGTGTTATCCCTTGGGCCATCCTTCACTGCTTTCCCGTGTCACTAGCAGGGAGCTGGATGGGAAGTGGAGCTGTCAGGTCACAAACTGGTGTTCATCTTGTTAGCTCAGAGGGCCCATGGGAAGGCAGGAAATCTCTACGTGGTGGCGGCAGAAGTTCCCACCCAGAATAGCCGCCCTTGAGTCTTTTAAATGGAACCAACCAATCAGAAGACAACATATACCTTCACTTCTAGCCCCATCATCACCACTACTTAAGGAATGTGTGGCTTAGTCGGGTGGCACTTCAGTGGCCCGCTACCTTGCCACCAGTGAACCTTGCCCGGGAGCAGACCCCAAATAAAAGCTTGGTTTTATCATCAGTCTGGTAGCCTTGCTGGGATTTTTTTTTTGGTGCTGTTTGATGCATATGGGATATTGGCACTTGCAAGAGGAGGATTAGCTAATTGAGCCATCATATCCCTTCCCCACCCCCAACTGTTGAGTTTTGTGGCATTGAATGAATCCACCCTGCCGGGAGACCCTCACCCCCCTCCCCCCCATGCCACTGAGCTGTCACTCTGCACTCATCCAGCAGGCACGCCATGCCATGTCCCCACAGCTCCTGGCAGCCACCACTCTTTCCTGTCTCTTTGATTCTGGCAAGCCAGGGGGAGGCCCTAGGTCCAGAAGCAGATTGCTGTGATACAAACTAACGGCAGCCCCCCCCCCCCATCTTCAAGGGTCAGACCACCCCAAGCAGGGCTTGCCTCACCAGCACTACCCTGGCCATGACTTCCACACCCTCCAACCTAGTCCCTCTTCAGGCGTCCTTGCCCACCCAGGCTCCTAGTGGCTCAGGTAACACTTTATTTTCGCCTGGCTTATCTCTGAACACCCAGCCTGCTGGGCCAATATTGACCCAAGCAATGGCCCCGCCCCCAAATCCTACCTGGCAGGTTCAGGACACCATGTGTAACAAGGACAGGTGTGTGTGTGGGGGAGGGGGCTGGGAGGGAGGGAGGGAAGCTGCTGACTCAGGCCTGGAGCTCGCTGCAGGACACACCCTGGCCTCTTTGCCCTTGACCTGGAGGGATGTGCAACCTTTGTGCTTGGCTGCTGTGCCTCCCCTGGGCTTGAGGCTACAGGAGTAGCAGTGACAAAGTCATCAGGGTGCATGTGCGCACACACACACACACACACACACACACACACACACACACACACACACAGAGTCTAGGAGCAACTCCTTTGCACAGGTGCCATTAAAGGTCATAGAAGCTGCTGTGCCCATGAGTCCTCACTCTGTCGGGCAGTGGCTGTGACTCTGCCAGGGAGAAGGTGACCCCACCTCAAGCAGCTTGGGTCAGAAAGCTTCAGTGCCAGCTGGAGAGAAGTGGGTCAAGGTTTCCGTCTGTGGCTTGCCCACACGCCCTGGGCCTCTCAGAGTAAACCAACGCAAGCTGAACCCTGTCCCACCCGCACCAACCTGAGGCATTCTAGGGAGACAGGACAGGGTCCTCTTCCTGGTTGTGCACGGAGGCAAAGTCAAGATGCTGCCCATTGGTTCTCTCACTCGGTGATGCTATTTGAAATGTTCTGAGGATGAGGCCGGTGTTGTGGTATAGCGGGTTAAACTGCCACTTCCAACACTGCTATCATATTGGAGTGTAGGTTCAAGTTCTGGTGGATCTGTTTCCTGACTTTGGTTTTGCCCAGCTGGCCTGTTGCAACCATCTAGAGGATGACCCAGCACACGGCCGATCTCTCCTCCTCTCCCTGTCCCTCTTTCAAATAACAAAAATGAATTTTCTTAAAAAAAAAAAAAAAGTCTGAGTTGGGGCTGGCGCTGCAGCGTTGCACGCTAGGCCTCTGTCTCCAGTGCCAGCGTCCCATATGGATGCCTGTTCTAGTTCCAGCTGCTTTACTTCTGTTTATGGCTCCCTGCTTATTGCCTGGAAAAGCAAAGAAGGATGGGTCCAATTCTTCGGCTCCTGAACCCACATGGGAGCCTCGGAGGAGGCTCCCCTGGCCCTGATCAGCTCCAGCCGTGAAGGCCGCTTAGAAGTGAGCTAGTGACGGAAGACCTCTCTGTAACTTTGCCTTTGAAATAACTGTAAGCTCAACACAGTTCATTGGCTCATGTACCATGAGCCACAACTTCTGCTTTCCCCAGCCGCTGCCTGCCTGTTCCTTGGAGCTGTGCCATAGACAGCAAGACGTGCAGACCACAACGCGTCAAGGGGGCGGGGGAAAGCTGGGAGGTCCGAACCCCAGCTTATTTCCTGCCAGCTGTGTCATCAGCAGGGACATGGATAGGAACCCTTAGCCGCCAGCCACATCTGTTACCTGCATGCAAAGGGTGAGACCAGTTGGGGGTGGGGGGGGTGGGATGAGGCTGGCGCCAGAGATGGTGAGAGAAAAGGACCCAGCTGGGAGAGGAAGCTGTTGGGACCTCCCTGGGCTGGGCCAAGGACATTATCTGTAGGGTGTTCCTGTGATCAAACTATTGGGCGGCACCTCATTCTGGGTTCCTTGCTGTGCGATGCGTTATGTGGTCTGGTCTAGGGGCCTTGCATGATGGGGCAGTTTTCTCCGGGGGGTGGGAGAGTGGGACGCTGACAGTTGTCACTTTTAGGTGAAGGCTATTGGATTGGATAGGTGATCTTTAAGCTTCCCCTGAGGTCAAGGTCTGCCGTCCCACCCCCATTGCTCTAAGTGGGGATTCCAGCATATGGCATGCCAGAAGCACTGGCATGGGGCTTCCACAGCGCACAGGGAGCAGTGGGAGGGGCACAGCCACCAGGGTGAGCACTTCATCCGCAGAGACAGGGAGCCACTTCACAGGCTTATTGTTGGCAGGAAGGACATTGCCACAGAGCTCTCGACTGATAGCCCTTACCCCTGGAGAACAAGCCCGCTCTAGCAGCTGCTCTTCCCAAGTGGTCCTGGGTGGTCTACCACATTCAAATGTCCAATGGGGGGGGCGGTTCATGACTTGCCTCCCATTCTGCACCCGAAGGCACCAGCAACTGCAATACTTGGAGGGGTTTGGGTCTGCAGAGATGCTCCTGGGTAAGGGTACCAGCAACTGACATGGTGAGATTTTCGGTTGAACAGAACCCAGGCGCAGGTGGACGATGACTCCCGAACCTAGGCAGGTTGTTAGGCACAGCGACCTTCTAAACACAGAGGCACACACACGTGTTTGGATCGCAGGGCTGTGTGCAGGGCCTGGATTTTTATTAGAAAGCCATCTTCAAAACACAGGGTTGCCCCAAAATGTCCCCAGGTTACAGACCAAGCACATTTCCCTTGTATACACCGAAAGTTCAAATGCTGTAACTGTGACAAGTCTGTGTCGCAAGGGCGTCCTGGTGTCCCCAAAGGCCATCGAAACCACACCACGTCAAAGGAGCTTGCCACCAGCTGTGCCGTGCCGTGGGATGGTGATGCCCCTTTTTCGGGATGCACTGCCGACAGAGGGCAAGACCATGAGACCAAGATCTCAGAGAAAATGGAGACAGGGTGTGGCCAATGTTGTGTGTGCTCGGGGCACCAGGTTCAAGACCCTTTGTGCAGGATGCTGCACCTTGACTTGGTACAGAAAGGACCGTGGGGGAACTCGTGAGGAGGTCTGACCTTCCTTTTGGCTAACGAGTCAGGGTGGTGTTTGGGTAACATGGGGAGTATATGGTACAGAGAAACAGCTAACAGGTTTCATTAGGTTTTTAAAGCCCATCATTTTAATAAAAGGTCAGAATGAAAAATCATACCCGTATTTGCCATAGAAAATAGAAACTCCACACATTCGTTTCACTTCTTGGCCTTGCGTTAAACAACTCTATTGCTTCATTTACATGGTGATGGTTTTAAAAAAATAGAGTTATCTTGATTATGTACAGAGAGCAGAATCAAGGATGTGTTGAAAAGAAAAATGGGATTTTTGGAGTATGGCCAAGTAAGGGTGCCCAGGTTCTAGAACCTGCAGAGGCCTGGCCGGCCCTCCTAAGACACTGTCTGTGGCACTGGGACTTGAGCTGCACCCCTAGCAGCTCCACCCTGCGTGGGGCGTGGGGAGGAGGAGGCTGGCATCCTCCCTGAGCGTTCAAGCCAGGAACTGCCAATGCAGGGTCTGGCTCAAGGCCAGCCAAGTGCCACCTTCATTCCAGGTGCCTAGGTGGGGGCACCCTTCTTAGGTCCCTGAAATACTCTGCATTTTCCAACCTCTCTGTCCCTCTTCCAAGAGGAGGCCTTGGGAAGCCGACAAGAGGGGGTGCGAGGTGGAAGGCTGCCTCTTCAGAGCAGGCAGGGGGTCTGGAATGATGGCAACATGTGACACATGCGTGACACTTAAGGCATGGGGGGGTTGTCACTGAAAAACTGTTTTTTTTTTTTTTTTTTTTTTCCAAATCAGGGTTTATGGCACGTGCTGCTCTGCCAGCAGTGACGCTGAGCAAGGAGCTGCTTTTCTCTTACTTGGCAGAGTTCAGGTCACTCAGGATGCGGGATGGGGCGCCCTTACTCCCCTCTGAACGGGTCACATCTACATGCTTGGCAATCCGCGTGCAAACCACAGCACAGTCAGGAGGACTGGCAGCTGGCTCCATTTAGTGAATGGAAACAAAAAGCAAAACCAAAACTGGAATTTCCCTTGGACACCCTCCTCCCTTCCCTTACCACACACCAAGTTTCCGGTCTTGTCCATCCAGTGGGCTCCCTGGCCGAGGCTCAACCCACACAGAACTAAGGCCACACGGCCGACGCCAAAGGGCCTCGCTGGAATGACTTCAAGGAGCAATACTTGACAGGCTCTTTTGTAGCCCAACAAGCGCTGTGGCATTGCTTCAACTCCCAACTGGGAGCGGCTGCTCAGAGGACCCTGGCCACTCCTGGCCACTCCGCGCTGGGCTTCCCCAAGATCAGCTTGGGGACAAGGCTATGCTTGGGAGGAGGAGGCCTGGAGGCACACTTGGGCCGTGCCAGCTGGCAGCCAGTGCAGGCCACAGGTGTCAGGAGCCAACCAACAGGGTAGCTTCTCATAGGATCCGATGGCGATGCAGCCTTGAGAGGAGTGCCTGCTCCTCCATGGGGCACCAGCCCCTTCTGCCATAGTACCCGGTTGCACTGCTGGTTGGTTTGGCGGGTGCCAGTGGAGGTGCCACGGCTGAAGCAGCGTGCGGCATGGGGGTAGGGGAGGGACCCCTGCCTGACCCTGTGCAAGACTGCGGTTTCGCAGTGAGCGTATTCTGAGCATAGGCACAGTGGCAAAGAACAGTGTAACAGCCGCTGGTCAGTTCCATTTGGTGGCAGCGCGGTTAGCAGCAAAGAAAACAGCTCCCAAAGAACTCCATGTGTAATCTAGTTTGTTGGAAAGATCGAAAAAAAGAAAAAAAAAATCTGATAGAGTTTCGGGGTTCATTGGAACTGCTCTACCCCAGAACAACACCAAACAAAGGATCAAACAAACTAGGATGAAGGCAAAAAGTGCCAGGATGCCAGGATGCTTTTCAGGGGTAACACGTGACCTCGAGAAGTAACCTGTCACCATCAGAAGCAACCAGGGGAGGGGACGCATGATGCTTGAGTGTCGTCGAGCCGCGGAGTTGCAGGATACATTCTAAACTGGGTCAGAGATGAACGGGGACAACAGACAACACGGTCACAACGTCACCACCAGGACGTGGCCTCACACCTGTCTGGGGGGTGTGACTGCCTGCTCCCTCACCCCGCCCTGCCACACACACGCACACACACACACACACACGCGCGCTACCAGGTTCTAGAAAATTGCCCTTTTTTTTTTTTTCATCTTAGAGTATCGAAGACAATAAAAGACTAAAAGAGATCTGGAAATACATTGTGTAGAAAAATCAACTCTCAGCTTTAAAATAACATTCAAAAAGGCACTTCATCCTGCGGGGAGGAGATTCTGAGCTGGGCCAGCTGCACTGAGCTGGACCAGGAGGGGTTGCCGGGTTGTCCGCGTGGAGGGGAGAACGGCTGCAGGATCTTTGAGGGATGCAAGCTTTTTTTTTTTTTTTTTTTTCTGTTATTTTTTTTCCCCCGTTTTTGGTATGTTTTAAGAAAAAGCAAATCCAGTAAAAGGTATGTCCCTTTATGAAATCTGTTAAAAAGAGTTCTTTTTTTTTTTTTCTTTTGTAAAATAGTTGTTTTCGTTCTTAAAAAAGAAAACCCAACAGGTAGGCAATGGCCACATGGAGCCCAAGGCCTGGAGCCGGACGGAGGCCGAGGTTCCGAGTGCGGAGGTCGGCGGCTGGGGGGTGCAGTGGCTGAGGCCGGGGCTACCTATTACAGAGTCTGTGCAGCACGCTGTAGACGTCGTCCTCCCGGCTCAGGCCCTCGAAGAACGGGATGAGGTCCAGCAGCTCCGTGTCCGTCATGTCGTCGAACCACGATTGCACGGGCACCTACGAGACAGCGCGTGGCAGGAGCTGGGCTCTGTGGAGCGCTCTGAGGCCGCCCACCCCCCAGGACAACCCCTCCCCACCCCACCCCATGTCCACGTGGGAGTCATCAGCATTGCTGTCATCCCGTCCCAATCCACAGCCAGTGGTTCCGAAGACGGCTCGGGCAGGCAAAGGGGAGCATCCCCGGATTGCGAGCTTGCGTGTGTGTGTGTGCGCGCCCCTCTGGTTTTCCTGCCACAGAAAAGGCAGGTGGAGGAGGAGGGATGCATGACAACGCTGCTTTTAAGCTGTCAGGCTAGGCTACGCCCCCTCTCCTACCAGCCGGAGGCAGCTGGTGGAGTAAGGGGGTCCTGTTTGTGCGCCTAGCTCTCCTAGCCCCTGTGGAAACTTAAAAAAAAATCCCTTATCCTATGAATTCTTGGATTGGAAAAGTTCAAAAATCTCCAGAATGAGTTTTCCTTTACATCAAAAACAAACAAAAAAAAATAATATCTTTACTCAAGCTTGTATAAGACTGCCATTTGTAAGAATCGAATTCTTCATTGGAATGCATCCATGGGCTTACTGTCTGCAGTAATTGTACTTTTTTACACGTGTTTGTCATGAAGAATTTCAGTTAATTCAGATCTTCCATCCACTGATCCACTCCCAAGTGGCCCCAATGGCTGAAGCTGCGCCAATCCGAAGCCAGGAGCCAGGAGCCTCTTCCAGGTCATCCACGCGGCTGCATGGTCCTAAGGCTTTGGGCCATCCTGCTTTCCCAGGCCACAGGGAGGGAGCTGGATGGGAAGTGGGGCTTCCGGGATCAGAACCAGCGCTCATATATAAGATCCCAATGTGTGCAAGGCGAGGGCTTTAGCTGCTAGGCTACCACACTGGGCCCTAAAGTGATTTTTAAACACAGTGCTCTGGAGTGGGTTAAGGTGCTGCTTGGAGTATCTGTATCCCCGCTGAGTCCCAGCTCTGCTTCTAATTAGCTTCCATATGGAGCGTTTCCTTACAGGGAGCGGGTGGTAGCTGAGTGGCTGAATCTCTGACCCCTATGTGGCACACAAGGATGGAGATTGTGGCTTTGGTCTGGCCCGGGCATTGGAAGTGGGAGGTCTCTCTTTCTACCTCTAAAGTACGATAAAATAAAAATTTAAGAGGGGTGGATGGAGCCGGTTAGGTTTGAGTTCCGCCTCTCTTCTGTTCTGGCTCCCTGTTAATGTGCTCCCTGGCAGGCAGCGGTGATGCCTAGGCCTGGCATTCGGGTAGCAGAGCTGGATCCACCATGCTAATGGCATCCTGTCTATACACCTCTCCCCCAAACCACAAATGCATTCAGTTGTCTATCACGGACACTAATAGTATTGGGCTGGTGTGTTGTGGCACAGCAAGTTAAGCTGCTGTTCATCACACCAACAAGCCACATCGGAGCATCAGTTTGAATCCCCGCTGCTCTACTGCTAATCCAGCTCCCTGCTTAGGGCCTGGGGATGCAGCGGAACATGGCCCAGGTCCTTGAGCATCCTGCACCCATGCTGAGGACCTGGAAGAAGCTCCTGGCTCCAGGCTCCTCATCGGTTCTGCTCTGTCCGTTTTGGCTACTTGCAGAGTGAACCAGTGGATGGAAGATACCGTTCTCTGGCTCTGCCTCTTTGTCTCTCCTCTCTGTAAATTTCTCTTTCAAATAAAAAAAAATCAAATACATCTTCAAAATGCAAAAAAAAAAAAAAAAAAAAAAAAAAAAAACTTTGTGAACAGTTGGATTGGAACAGCCAGTCTGAATTCAGGGTTCAGTTTTCTTTTCTGAAAAGATGACCTTTTAGCTCTGAACCGGAGTATGGTCTAGACAGAGGGTGCACTCCAGGGGGCTGGGAAGGCACACCCCAGCTAAGATCTCTTAATGTGTCTTTCCCACTAACAACAGCCAGGCCTCCTGGGAAAAGTACATGGGCCCCTGCCATCCCAAGCAAAGCCATGTCCGGGTATTTCTGGGTCCTGAAGCCCACAATTCAAGTGGAAGGAAACATTAGGAGGAGGAGGCACCATGCGAACACAGTCTGGCTATTCGAGAATGTAAGAAACTGCTTGGTCAGGCGTGAGCACGGAGTCGTGTTTCTATTCCAAGATGGGTTATCTGAGGCTTCATGATGATTCATTCAAGATGAGCACACATCCATCTAAACCCATTTGGAGTGTTAATTCAAATCACGACTTCTCATTTAGCTAATGGACTGGTGTCTGTGGTGAATGAAGCTGCTGAGTTCTGACCCTCGCCCGGGCTAGCCTGGGGCTTGGCTCAGTTTGAGAAGCCTGTGTGTGGGAAGCAGTCTGGTGGCATCACCGGGCTGGGGAGGGGCGGGGGCACCTGCTGGGCAGATGCCCAGAGCTGATGCAGGTCTTGTTCTCATGGCATGCTCTTCGGAAGGGCTTTACTCAGTTTTTATAAAGGATGCATTTATTTTACTTGAAAGTCTGTTATAGAGAGAGGGAGAGACACATACACAGACAGATGTTCCATTCACTGGTTCACTCCCCAAACGACCACAGGGACCAGAGAGGGGATGATCCGAAACCAGGAGCCAGGAGCTTCTTCTGGATCTCCCATGTGGGTTCAGGGGCCCAAAGACTTGGGCCATGTTCCACTGCTTTCCCAGGCCATAGGTAGGGAGCTGGATTGGAGGTGGAGCAGCTGGGACTTGAAGTGGTACGCATATGGGATCCTAGTGTCACAGCTGGAAGACTAGCCTGCTACACCATTGCTTTACTCAGGTTTAAGAAAGATCCTACTGAAGGGGCTACCAGGGACCTGTGAGCCCTTGCAGATGAAGGAGTCCTGGGTGGCAGCCATCAGAGACAGCAGGGTCAATGGCACAAAATGCCCTCCTCGGGAACACACCAACACAACTGCCCATGAGAAGCCATGCAGCACCTGCTCACTGGTCCCTGGTGGCTTTCTCGCCATATGGACGGAGTCCTCCCACTGCCTCTCCGACACTCCCACTTGATGTCCCCAGCAGACTCCCCCAGAGTACCCTTCCTGTGTGGGTGGATGCCCGCCCTGGCAGTTCCCCGCGAGCTACCCACTGCCCTCGGGCCTGGGGCTGGGATGGGAGGAGGTTTACTCACTGCGTTCTCAGGATGGAAGATATACGAGGCAGGAGAATTGTCCACAATGATGACTTTGCTCAGCTCCCGCCCCAGGCGGCTCAGGTCCTTCACGTAGTTCCCACGGTGGAAAACGCAGGACTCACGGAAGAGCCGGGCCCGGAACACACCCCAGCGGTCCAGGAGGTCAGCGACGGGGTCTGCGTACTGCGGGGAGAGGGCTTGCAATGAAGGCAGGGTGCGTCTCGGGAAACTTCAAAAGGCAAGTGACCAGGGCTGGCACGTTGGCTCAACTGGCTTATCTACCTCCAAGCCCTGGGATTCCATATGGGTGCTAGTTCATGTTCCAGCTGCTCCACTTCGGATGCGGCACCCTGCTTTACGGTTTGGGAGGGCAGCGGAGGATGGCTCAAAGCCTCGGGCCCTTGGATCCTGGCTTTGGATCAGCTCAGCTCTGGCCCTTGTGGTCACTGGGGGAGTGGACTGGTGGAGCAGGAGATGTCTCTGTCTCTCCTCTCTGCAACTCTGCCTTTGCAATAAAAACAGATGGATCTCATAAAAAAAAAAAAAAGGAAAAGGAAAGGTACTTGAGGACGTGGGTGAGCCTCATGGGTGGGGTCTCCTCTGCCCCGGATCTGTACCCCTCTGCTGGGTCCTCCCACATCCCTCAGCCAGCCCTCGGGGGACTGCATCAGCTGCAGCTCCAAGGCATCTCACATCCCACCTACACATCCATGTTCCTCTTGTCACTGCCTCGGGTGGAACTCCTCACCCATCATCCCGGAAGCTGGGAGCAGCCAGCAGCAAGGGCACACCTCATATCCTGCTTGAGACTGTCCGCTGTGGCTCAATGCCCTAGAAGGTTCCCAGGCCTCATGGCTGCTGTCCCACCCATGGGGGCCCCTGCCAGGTGCTGCTTGCTGGTCTGTGGGGCTGCTCCCCGAGGGCTTCTGTGTGCACAAGACCTCTCCCCGGGGCCTCCTCCTCATCTCCCTGACACATGGGGGCGAAGCCCAGGTTCAGGATTTCCCCCTCTCTCTCTGCCACAGTTCAGGCTCCTGGGCCTGGGGAGGAGTCTGGTAGAATACTGGGCAACTTGGCATTCTCTCTCTCCTCTGTCATTACGGAGAGGAATGCCTAGGCCAGCAAAGCTGAGTCCCAGCTGCCATGTTGCCAAGGATGGAGGCAGATGTGTGGGGTTGTGGAAGCTACTGGCCGGCTCCCTGGAGCAGGTCTAGAGACAGGCAGCTGGTGCATCCGATTTCTGTTCCCCAAACTCATCTGTGGGGCCATCGGCATCCATGGGGATACAAACAGAGGTCCCCAGCCCCATCAGAGTTGGGGTGGGTGAGATGGTCAGGCCTCCGATTGCCCTAGACTCAGCACAGGTGCCAAGGGAGGGATGAAGGCACGAGGTAAGAGAGTAGGGCGGGGACAGGGGTGGGGCCTGGGAACCTGCCAACTTCCTTCAACTATGGGCCAGTGCAGACATTGGCTAAAGAGCCAGCTCCAGTTCCTCGGCTGAATGACTTCATCATCATTCCCCATCACGGTCATAAAGAACAACACCAGACCCAGAGTGCAGTGAATGTGCAGGGAACCCTGCTGGGCATGCTCCGGGCAGGGCTGTGGCTGTGGCATTGTGTGTTAAGCCACCACCTGCAAGGCTGCCATCTCTCATCAGAACACATTTCATTTGGAGTCCTGGGTGCTCCTTTTCCCATCCAGCTACCTGCTCATGCACTTCGGAAGGCAGCAGAAGATAGCCCAAGCACTTGGGTCCCTACTCCCCACGTGGGTAACCCAGATGGAATTTCAGGATTCGGGCTTTGGTCTGGTCCAGTCCTGGGTGCTGAGCTACTTGGGAAGTGAACCAGCAGATGGAAGATCTCCCTCCTCCTCTCCCTCTCTCTGTCACTAGTGAATTTTTTCTTAAGATGTATTTATTTTTACTTGGAAAGCCAGAGTTACTGAGAGAGAGGGAGAGACACACAGAGAGAATGAGAGATAGAAAGAGAGAGATTTTTTTTTTTTTCCCCACTGGCTCACTTCCCAAATGACTGCAATGGCTAGAGCTGGGCTGATCCAAAGCCAGGAGCCAGGAGCTTTTTCTGGATCTCCCACATGGAGCTGAAGGACTTGAAGGACTTGGGCCATCCTCCGCTGCTTCCCCAGGCCACAAGCAGCGAGCTGAATGGGAAGTGGAGCTGCCAGGACATGAACCAGTGCCCATATGAAATGCCAGGGCTTACAGGTGGAGGATTAGCACGCTATGTACCACGGCAATGGTCCCCTGTCATTCTGCCTTTCAAATCAATCAATCAATCAATCCACATGTATTAAAAATACGGGTTGGGCACTGTGTTCAGTTCTGGACTTGTACTACTGAATGTAACAGACCATGCTGTTCTCACTCTGAAAGAGATGAAAGTGAGGTGAGTGGGGGAAGCAATTGGCCTGGCACCTCAGGGCTCCTTAGGGTATCAGAGCCCTCGCTCACTCAACACAAGAAAGCAGGATGGGGAGGGGGACCCCAACTCTGCCCCTTCCCTTCACTCCACCCGTGAGAGCTGCATGAGCTAAACCCCAAGACACAGGGGCGTTTGGCTGCCAGTCAGCGGATGAGCGTGTGTGCGGCTTCCCCGTCTGGGGACAGCTGGCTGTCAGCGGCAGTGACTGCACACGGCAGGCAATCTCGTGGAGCATCTGAAGTGCGCCCAGTCGCCATGGTAACCCAGAAGCTTTTGGAGCTGGCAGCGTGCAGTGCACATGGCCGGCGTCCATCCCATCTGGGGTGGGAGCCTGTCGCCATGGAAATGTCACCTCTCTCCCTCTCACCAAGGGCTGCCTGAGAGTTCAGGGTGGGGATGGGAGAGGGACCGGGAGGGCAGTTTCCGACTCACCTTGGCCAAGCTGGCGGTGAAGAGCACGCATTCAAAGAGCTGCCCCATCCGCTGGAGAAACTCGTCCACATGTGGCCGCTTCAGCACGTACACCTGCAACGGCAGGGTGAGGCGAGTCCATCAGCCAGGGCAAATGGTGGTGGCAGAGTCTGGGGCAGGGAGAGGGGAGGGGGTCCAAATGCTCCCCGCTGAGGCTGCAGGAGGAGCCATGAGGCCACATCAGCACGGCAGTCCTCGGCTTGGCACTGTCACCTCACCCCGCAGGGCTTACACTCTAGAGCAGATGCACACTAAAGTGTTGAAGAACGATTATGGGGACTCCCCTCTCCCAGGGAACAGAGCCCATCTACCTCCCAGAAGGGTACGTGTGGCTTCGGGCCCTGACGATCGGATAGGAGCCCGCCAGACCAGGAGAGATGAGCAAGATGCTCGTAGGGAGGGGTAGGAGTATGAGCCGGCAGCCTGGAGGCTGTTAGACAATGGCCAAGGGAGCCCATATGTGACCAGGATGCAGGACAGGAAGTGGCTGAAGGTGAGAGGTGAGAGGTCACAGCCCGCACACAAGCGCTTGGAACAGCAGACGGAGCAAGCGGGACACACGTAACGGGACGTAGCAGCAGAGAAGGGACGGGGCCGGAGAGAAGTTTTAGCCAGAAGTGGGCAATTTTCAAGGTGCCAAAAGCAGGTGGCCAGGATAGCAGGGACTCGGAAGGAATGGGGTAGACCCAGGGTCTGTGGCGGATGCCGGGAAGGGCCAGAGGAAGCGGGCTGAGGGTGGGTGCTGATCTTGCTGGAGGAGCAGGGAGGACATGCTGGGTGCTCCCAGCCTGGGGTCCGTGGCTTCCCCATGTTGCTTGGAAAGCAAACTTTGCCACGGGCAAAGGTGGGAAGACGGGGTTGGGAACTCCGGTGCCTTCGGCAGGGAGGAGGGTCCTGGGCCCGAGGCCAGCGTGCAGGCCCGCGTCCCCGTGCAAGTAACCAAGAATAGGCCCCTTGTGACCTGCACAGCCTATCCTGGATTACTTGAACGAGGCCACGGCCTTCGCCAGGGCTCTGGTCCTCCTGCTCTTGGTGCCAGTGGATGCATTTCCCTCATTTAGGAAAGAGTTTCGACCCTGGCCTTGGGGACCTTCCCCCACCTGGGTAGCCACTGCACAGGCAGGATGGAGGCTGAGGGGAGCCGGGCAGCCGTGGCGGTGGACGGCTGGTCATGTTCATGGCCACATGGGACAAAGCACCACTTCCTCTTGTAATTCCTGCCACAGCATCAGACAGCCTCCCTTTTCTCAGCAAAGAGCCCAGGTAGTAAGGATGTGGAAGCCTTCATGGGGGTCTAGATGCCAACTTAATTCAGCTGGTGGTATCTGCAAACGTTGAATGCTCCTATGCTACATGTTGGGGCCCGGGGGGGGGGGGTTGCTTCCCATCCCAGGGACTGTCTCCTGGCAGGGTTTCTGGGAGAACAGGCAAGAAGGTGAGGATGATGGACAGGGAGGGACTTTGGAAGTGGAGCCCTCGGCCAGGAGGTGGGGGACTGGGACTCTTACTTTCATTTTTTTTCCCGTAGCTATGACCTTGGATCAAGTCTTTCCCCGGATGAGCCTCCGTCTCCCTGTCCGATCGAAGCGGTGACTAGGCCTGGCTGATTTCCAAGGCCTTGCCCGCCCTGATCCCTACACTTACGAACCCAGGAACCCGCTCATGGTGTTAAAGAGAGACATTCTGTTTCGGCTCAAGTACCGAGAGAGGGTCTCCTTCTTGGGCTGTGAGGCCAGGGGCTTGTCCCCCAGGATCTTGGAGTTGACAAGGAAGAGGGTCAGACTACACCTGCTGGAAAATATGACAGACCTCTCCCCACTACCGTCTTCTCCTCACAAATGCCCCCAAATGTCCAGGCTCATCTCCTGAGCACTTATACACATGTTCCTAAGTGACACTGTTTCTGGAAGAGCTTTATGCAGATAAGGAGAAAAAAATCCGAAAGAACTAAGATGATACCCGCCAACCGACTCCGACATCTTTATTCAGAGCAGCCTGCCGGCACCCCCAAGCTCACACTCTCCCCGCATATTTTTTTTCCAGTTGGGCATTTTTTGCTAAAGTTTCCCTGACAGGGACCCTGCCAGTGGCACTGGACATGCACACATTTCCCCAGGAATTCTGCCACAACCAGTGGCTTTGTGGCTCTCCTCCTCTGGCCTGTTAGGAGAGTCATCCAAAGGAACCCCAGGAGGAAGTAAGGACCACCGGGCTTGGCCACTGTGGCGGGGTGCGGGGGGCAGTTATCGCACACAATTTGCTTCCATTTGATTCATAAAAGTATTACCGAAATGAGACTGTAGAAAGAGAGTTCACCGGAAATGGAATCCGTCAAGAAACGTTAACCCAAAATCAGATTCAGCCTTGGCTTCTTACCTGATGTATAGTTCCATCGATCTCAACCGGCACAATAAAATCAGCATTACTAATAGGCTAGAGGGAAAAGAAACTCCAGTTACTATGTCTGAAACAGGAAAGTGAAAGTGGAAATTCGAGCAAGAAAACCATCTGAGACCAATGTTTGCTTACTGGGGAGAAAAAAAAAAAAAACAACCCAGCCCAAGGGGAGGATGCATCTTCGTTCCTTGTAATAGGCACATGTGGGAAAGAACATTTTTTTTTCGGTTCTGACTGGGGTCATGTTTCCAGCATCCCAGCCCAGCCTCAACCACCAAAGTGGGAAAAGCCTGGCACAGAGGCGATGATGGAAAACCACTGGTGGCCACCAGAGGGCGGAGCTGAGAGCCTGAGGCCAGCCCAGAGGCTCCCAGCTATTGGCAGACAACAGGATTGGGGCCCACAGTTCTGGCTGCTCTGTGATGGGTGGCCCAATGGGAGGTGGTCAGCACAAGACCCACAGGGCAGGGCCACTCGGGAACAGAGGCCGTAGGTCATGACCTTAGTAGGAGCCTCCATTTTCTGGACCTGCCTTTCTTCTCTCTTTCACAGCCACAGTCACAATCATGAGTCTGATGAGTACCCAGGGCTCTGTCCAGTCCCCAGAATCTATGACTTCAGGCACCAGCCAGTGGCCTGGCACCATCTTTTGCTCTCAGCAGGGGGACAGCTGGCTACCCTAGGTTTCCCACACATCCAGAAGTTTTCAGCTCTTTGCATAAGGTCGGTGACATTTGCCATCCCATGGCTCTTCAGCAGTCACTAGGGGACTTGTGCAATGTTCCAAGTAGGATTCCACAAATTAGCTAGAAAACCACTTCAATAGCCCCAACAGAGCCTTCATCAGCCTGGAGCAAGAGGAGCCAGTGGGTTCCTGGTGGCTGCCAGCACTGGGCATGGAGGGTGTAGACTCCCCTGTTGAGAGTCTGAGCAGGGACCTCAGGTCCATTGCCACACCCATGAACACACTGCTTCAACACACAGCCAGAAGACATGTGGGAACCTCAGGACCATGGTGCTGTTCTCCCAGTGCTCAGGCGGGGCATCTGGGAGTGCAGGTCACAGTATATTTGCTGTATTCCATAATTTCACAGCAAAACCACACAGGGATGCTAACACGTTTGATGCGTGAGTAGGGAGGGGGCACGGGAAGGGACTTGATGAGGCACTGGGCTGTGGAGAGAGAAAAGCTATTCGCCAGCCAATACCACCGCATGTGCTATGTGGCATGAAGGAGGCTGAACTCACACGGGCTCCAGCAGCCCATGTGTTGTACAGCTGCACATTTTCCTGGGGAGAGAGTTTAGTAGCTTTCAACACTACTAGACATGTCAAACAGGCTAACCCTCTGCTTTGCAGCGCCCACGTCCCATATGGGCGCTGGTTTGTGTCCCGGCTGCTCTACTTCCCACTCAGCTCCCTGCTTATGGCGTGCCAACACAGTGGAGAATGGTTCAAGTCCTTGGGCACCTGCACCCATGTGGGAGACCCAGGAGAAGCTCCTGGCTGCTGGCTTTGGAACTGCTCAGCTCTGGCTGTTGTGGCCACTTTGGGGAGTGAACCAGTGGATCGAAGATTTTTCTGTGTGTAATTCTACTTTTCAAATCAAAATAAATGAATCTTTATTTTTTTAAAAAAATCCATACCACAAATAATAGCCTGCTTGGAAATATAGGCAGGCCAGGGAAGGGAAAAATAAGCCACTGCTGTTCACAATGGCTAGCGGCATTGGTGTTTGTGCGCATGCTCTGCGGGCACCAGGGCTTGCCAAGGCTCTAGAACTCTCGGGAACCCTGGGGCTGCCCACATAAATGCTCTCTTTGTGGCACTGGCCTCCCCAGAGCTCTCCTTCAGGAAATGGCAATTTGCCCATGGGGGTAGAAAAAGCTCTTAGTTTCCCAGGGCTGAGCCGGGACCAAAGGCTCAGGACTGGCCTGGGAGGGCTGGGCATGCGTGATGTGGTCCCTGCATGTCCCAGTGGCTTAGAAGGAGGCCATTTCTCCCTGCCTCTTCTCCCCAAAAACGCTCAGATTCAATCTCGGAGCTCATCTATTAAAGGCTGCTTCTGCCTGATGAAATGGAAGCAACAGGAGGTATATTGTGATGGGAAGGGGTTCGGGCAGTCTCCAACGGACTCCAGTGTGGGGCTGCTCTGGGTTAAGTTAGCTTTGCACCACTCCATGGAGAGAGGAGCCATTCCACCACCAGAAACAATACCAGGAAAATCCCAAATCCCACACATCGGCTGCCTCTGCCCAGTTCTTCCCTTTCACACTGCACATTTGGCATCTTGAAAACCTGGCACCTATACCGCTCTTGTGGGGTGACGGAGCATGGCAAGGGGGGTGACAAGGAGACTGATGTTGACTTAGACTGTGTGAAGGAAGCCTTGCGGGACAGGGCACCTTTAGCTGTGGAGCTCATCCAAGTTCCCAGCAGAACCCTACGCCAGCCAGGCCAATGGTCTGGATGCCATGAACTCTAGGGAGAGAGATTTTCAGCCACACTGGATGCCCCTTGAAAAGGGATCTGGCAAAAGTTCCCAGGGCAGGGGGCTGGGCAATAGGCTACTTGTGATGGCTTCCCAGTGTGCCTCTCCAGCGCTGAGGTTTCCTGGGGGAGCTGGCTGTGTGGGTGCCTCCTGGAAAGGCCTTCTGGGGTGTGTGTGTGTGTGTGTGTGTGTGTGTGTGTGTGTGTGTGTGTGTGTGTGTGTGTGTATTTAGAAGTTTCTCAATGTGAGCTTTGCAAGTGAGCGCCCAGTGATCCTGGCAGCCCAGCTCCTTGCTAACTGTGTTAATACCCAACTCCTGTAGTTAATGTTCACCGGATGTGGCTGGGCTTTCTTCTCCAAGAGTAAAGTCACACGATCACAACCATATGCCTTCATCCCTCTTGAAAAAAAAAAAATGTTGATTTACCTTAAAGGAACTGTGCACCAAGGTCTCGTCTAAATCGATGACCACACATTTCTTCCCGTGGTCGAGCACCGTCACCTCTGGAAGGAGGTATTTAGCTGGTGGCTGAAGAGGGGGAAAGAAACCAAACCCGGTTATTACCCTTACATGTGGGACAAGCCAACTCCCTGTTTAGCTGGTGCTGCATTAGCAATGACATGAACAGCGGTCGCATTGAAATCCTCAATCAGGTCCACTGTGGACTTGCGCGAAGAATGTTGGGAAATAAATAGTTGGCAATTGGAGTTGTACCAGCCATGGTGCCCCTATCTGAGTGACCGTGAGGGCCGGGTATTGGCACCATGCGGACTGGGGTGAGGGGTTCCCAGCTCTGCCACTCCTCGGCTATAAGCTGTAATAGCGATACTTGCCATTCAACATGGCTGTTACTGGCCGGAGTGGCCGTGAAAGAACCAGCATCTTGGTTCACACATTTACTCAGGCTTCTGTTACTATTAACGGGCTTCTACAGGAACAAGTGTTTCATTAACAATGAGGGTTTCAGAGTTACTGCTAACTATGCAGGCCTGTTTCTTGGCGGGGGGGGTGTCACACTTTGCCTCTGTTACGTCTTTTCAGTGTAATATGTAAGCATCTTTTAGAGATAGATTAAAACCGCAATTATTTCTAAGTGACTGGCTTTTTCAGTCTTTGAAGAGACTATAAATCCATCAGAAGCATGCCATCCCAAGATATCTCAAGAATAAAGGTTACCCTGGGACGAGAACTGGTCCAGGTGCAGGGCCCGCCCTCACACCTGTCTTGGATGACTGACCCGATGTGGCATTCTGAACCCCCACCCCACCCCCGGGGCCCGACTTTGAAAGTTGTCCTTTATGACATATGTTGTGCGCTAACCAGAAAGTCTACTTGTGTCTTTGTAGTGGCTGGCCCTGACCTCGTGGTGAAGAAGTCATCATGAGGTCATAAGATGCTGGGGTCTCGGGTCTCCCGGGTCTCTCACTCAGCTTCAAGACTACCTGTTTCTAAGGGCTTCACTGAAGAAAAGGCTTGAAGTCTTTTCATTTGCTCTGCATTACAGTCAGAGTCCAGTGTTAACTAGGGTCAGGTCAGACCCTGTTTAATATTTGATGCAAAATAAAAGCCCAAGAAAGTCCCTGTCCCCAGACACCCAAGAGCAGACACTCTTACTCATCAAATAAAGCAAGCAGAAAACGCAAACAGCCCTTTGAAGTGTTTGTTTTCTTTCTTTCAGGTTTAAATTGAACGTTGGTCGATGATCAAAGTTCAGTTCGGACCTCAGCGGGTTCACTTGCGAATACAGAACGTGGGCAGAGAACATACGCGGGTGGTCCTGCAAACACCTCGACCCCCTTGGCACAGGGAGCCTGCCGAGCACTGGCCAGCAATTGCCACCAAGGTGTGGAACATGAACCTTGCCAAGGGGGGCTCTTATCATTGAGTGCTGGATCAACACGGTCCAGGGGGAAAGCCTGGCATGGTTCTACCGCCCTGAGCTCTGATCCCACGGCTCAGGGAAGGGAGGTGGCAGGTACCCAAGAGCCAGGCGAGGCCCCAGGACTTAGGGCTCCATCTCCATTATCCTCTGCCTGGCGAGTCACGGGGCATCCGATGTGGATGCCAGAGGAAGTTTCATTTCAGAGTTTTGATAAGGCAGGGTGGGACAGGCCATCTGGGAGTACCACAGAGAGGACTTGGGCTGTCTTTCTTGGGGACATGGCTGTCACTGCACTCAGGTAGTTTTTATTGTCATCGCGCGATGTGCAACCCAACCGATTCTCATTAGGAAAATTAGAGACTTGCGAGAACAAGACACAGCTCCTTGTCTAGGTCCCCGTTTCCAGTGTTGCTTATTTATCTCTTCAGACCTTGCTCTGTGTGCTTAGGCATCATGGATACAACACTTTTAGCTGTCGCTTGGAAAATCAGTATTGCAAAGATTGTTGTTTCACTGAAGATCTGTCAAAAACGGCTCAGGTTGTCTTTCAGTCCAAAGATGATACGCAGCTTTGTTACTGCAGCGGATCCTGCTTTACAAGCCTTCTCTGAGCTCATGGAGAGTGCAAGGCTATTTGACACAGGAGTAAGACGTGCGCTGAGCAGCTGTTGGCTTGGTTCTGATGCTGCCGAGCAAAGCTGAGCTGACCGGGCCAGCAGGGTTCCATTAACCTTCTGCCTGAGTCCCACATGGACACAGCTTCTCTGAGAGCTGAGCTTCAGACGGATGCAAATTCTTCAGCTCGTGGGAGCTTCTGGGGGCAGCTGTGTCCTTGGTAAGTAAGGCAAGGATGGCAGACAACTGCAAGAGAGCTCATCTATTCAGGTGAAGCTAGAATCGTGAACTTAAGTAATAAAAATAAAATGCCCTGAACCAAATTCTCTAGAAGAACAAAAGAAACACCACTCCTATCAAGAGCCTTTGTGTTATTTTGTTTGTTCACTTGTTTTTTTTTTTTTTACCCAAAGCCACCTGCTGAAATGCACAGAGAACATTGCTGGGGAGATGGGACAGAAGTTGACGGCAGGTGCAGGTTGGGGGTGGGTGGCAGAAATGGGAGGGGAGGCGTGACTTGCCACCCAAAGTTCTGTTAGGGTGTTCATTCCAGCCCTCTTCCTGGGAGTACCTCTGCAATTTCCTGTCCTTGGCCGTGAACTGGCAGCCATGAATAGTTAATGTTCGGGCTATTTCCTGTGGAGTCTCCACCCCACGAACCTCATAAATCTTACAGACTTCGTCCTTTTCCTGGTACATTAGGTTACTGTTTTTTTGTACTTGAAGCTTTCCCAGGCCCAGTGGCTGGACCCTGTGTTCCCGGAGCCGCACAGAGTGCGGGGCAGAGGCTGGGGCATCTGAGGGCTGCAGGCAGCTTGGAATCAGCTGTGTCGTTGGGCTTCTGCAATCCTCAGGGCACTGCAGTGGACACAGCCCACCGCAGCTCAAGTCTCAGACACGCTGCAAACGCTTCTCTTCCCGCTCACCATTCTCATCACATTTATCTTTGAAAGCATTCATCTTTCGGGCAGAGTGTGGGAATGGTTGGGTTGGGGTCCCAGCTGGAATGCCAGGCTTCATGCTTCACGTGCTGTCGCCAAGCCATGCCCCCCACACCTCCCAGGCCTCCGTGGTTTTTAAACCTGTTGATTTTCCGCATCATTGTCCTCACCCTTCAACATCTGGTTTTTCTAAATCAACTAGGCTATGAAGCTGCCCTGTAAGGAAGGCCCTAAAGGCAGGCCCATGGGGAGAGAAGCTGACAGACATATGCAACAAGGTGGGATTTTTTTGTTTGTTTCTAGTGGTCCACCTGAAGATGTAACTTCTAGCAAGTACACAAAAGAAGAGTCATCAACAAATTTCGTTTTAAGCCTAATGATGCAATAATTAAAATGCTAGAAGGAGTGGCTGATGTGATGGCAAAGCAAGATAATTTTCTGCCTGTGGCACCAACATCACATATGGGCACCGGCTCAAGTCCTGGTGGCTCCACTTCCCATCCAGCTATCTGCTTATGACTTACAAGGGCAGTGGAAGATGGCCCAAGTCCTTGCACTCACATGGGAAAACCTGGAACAAGCTCCTGGCTCCTGGCTTCAGATGGGCTCAGCTCTGGCCATTGCAGCCATTTGGGGAATGAAACATTAGTGAAAAACCTCTTTCTGTCTCTCCTTCCCTCTTTTTATTTTCAAATTTAAAAAATACATCTTAGGGGAAAATTCTTTGAACTGGCACTTCGCTGATCAGGTCATTCAGAGCCATCGCACGGGTCCAAGGATAGCCACAGGTCCTGGAAGCAGTGTACACAAAGTTATGGTGCCAATGGCATGTAAAGCAGAGGAGGCAAACCGCATATTAGTATTCGGCAACCGCCCAAGGTGTCTAGGTAACACCAATAAGCAATTTGCAGAAGGACAGGTATTACACACTCTCACAGTCTCATTTGCACAACCACGCTTGAGTTTGGGAAATTTCTGAAGGGATTCGTAACAAATATTGAAAGTGGTTATTCTAGGTGATGGGACTAAGTTGCAGGGGTTTTCCACTCCCTTTTCATTTTTTTTTTTTTAAAGATTTATTTTTTATTATTTTTTCATTGGAAAGGCGGATATACAGAGAGGAGAGACAGAGAGGAAGATCTTCCGTCCGATGATTCACTCCCCAAGTGAGCCGCAACGGGCCGATACTATGCCGATCCGAAGCCAGGAGCCTCTTCCGGGTCTCCCACGCGGGTGCAGGGTCCCAAAGCTTTGGGCCGTCCTCGACTGCTTTCCCAGGCCACAGGCAGGGAGCTGGAAGGGAAGCAGGGCTGCCGGGATTAGAACCGGTGCCCATATGGGATCCCGGGCGTGCAAGGCGAGGACTCAACCACTTGCGCCACCGCGCCGGGCCCCTCCACTCCCTTTTCTAGATCAATCTTTCAGCAGAAAATCAAATGACCCATGGGCTTACATTATGTTTAGAAAGCATTTAGAAGACCCAAGCCTACAGCTGTGAGCCAAACAGCATGTTGAGTGAAAGAAGTGAGTTGGAGTGAGCAGTAGAGATGGGATCTACTCTAAGTATCTCCATGCTCCAAAGAACCCTTCTTCTTTAGGGTCCAGAGGAAGTGGGAACTGGTGGGGAGGCTCAGCATCAGCCAAGTCTTCTGTTCCTGTGTTATGGCACCCTGATCCCGTTCCCCTCCCTCCAAGCCCACCTGCAGCCTAGAAAGGCTTAAGTGACCTGGGGCCCTCACTGGTGCTCAGAGGGATCCCGAGACTTGAGTCCCCAGAGCTGAGCTGGCCCCGCTCATTGGACATGACTGGACTCAGCCTACATGTGGAGGTCACTTTTTGTCCATGAGCGCTGCAAAATGCTGTTCTGGAACCTATCACTCGAGGCTCCGCTTTTCTGCAAGTTCAAAAATGCTTATGTCTTAGACCTGGCATTTCACAGGTAGGAGACAGCTGGCATGTGCTGATCTAATGCTGGATAAATCCCTCAAGGGTCCCCCTTATCCCTGACTAGGTGATAAAGGATGAATTTCCTCATTTGGGACTCAACCCCATGGACAAATGCTTTCATGCAAGATTTCACTTTAAAGATGGCTGTGCATTAATTCAGAGAAAACAGAATGGTGTGATACCAAAGGCCGGGAGGGGGCAGAGGCCATCTGCCACCTTTGCAGGGAAAACAACAGGTTAAATTACTTTTTGCAAAGGCGAGAAACAGTCTTGTCATGGTCATCACACAAGGCATCCCCTTCAAACTAAGTTACAAGGTTCCATCAAACTTTTTCATCCGAGTTAGTTTCCCCATCAGAGCCCAACTTCCTGGGCTGTTGGCAAAGTCAGAATCACTCCAAGAAATCTTGCCAACTATTAGTCCAAGGAGAGTTATAAGTTTGGAGGAAGATGAAATTGTCAAAACTTACTTTTTAAACAACTTTTAAAAAGATTTATTTTATTTTATTTTGGAAAGGCAGATATACAGATCTTCCATCTGCTGGTTCACTCCCCAAGTGGCTACAGTGGCCAGAGCTGAGCCAATCTGAAGCCAGGAGCTTCTTTCATGTTTCCCACGCAGGTGCGGGGTTCTAAGATCTCGGGCTGTCCTTGACTGCTTTCCCACGCCACAAACAGGAAGCTGGGTAGAAAGTGGAGCAGCTGGGATATAAACCAGCACCCATATGGGATCCTGGTGGATACAAGGCAAGGATTTTAGCCACTAGACTATATCACACCAGGTCTTGCAAAGCTTTTTTGGGAGAATTTTGTAAACGATACCCAGTGCTGAATCCTTTGGGGTCAATCCCTCCTCCTCACGTAAGATTGCTGTCTCTTCTTGAATGTCCCTAGGAAACAGGTGGGACAAGTGTGAGACAGGATGTGATGTGAATCTGGTACAGTGGACTGGTCTGGAACCTCAGACTTTCCCTAAAGACGTGAGACTATTTAAAGGGCTGGTTGGGTAATGATAGTCAAGGCCAATTGCTTTGGAGAGTCAGTTGTTTAGTCTTCTCTTGCTGATGGCCTTAGACAGGCTGGCTCAGCAGACAGACAGGGGAGAGTGGGAACAGTGGAAGCTGAGGATACCGGTGCTCCTTGCTCCCACCTTCCAGAACAGGAAACAGAAGTTGTGAGGGGACCCCTGGGAGGAGTGCCAGTATGGCCAACCTATGGTACCGGGTGGGTGTGTCCTGTACACTTAGGGATTCCAATGAACGTGACTGCTCTGATCACACAGCCATGGTCCAGCTACCAATACTGCTATAAAAAGTCCTATGTTGGGCCTGGCGCATTGGTTTAACTGGTTAACCCTCTAACTCCAAGTATCGAGATCCCACATGGGTGCTGGTTTTTATTGGCTGCTCCACTTCCCATCCAGCTCCCTGCTTGTGGCCTGGAAAAAGACAGCAGAGAATGGTCCAAAGCCTTGGGCCCCTGCACCTGTGTGGGAGACACAGAAGAAGCTCCTGGCTCCAGATTGGCTGCTGTGGCCATTTGGGAAGTAAGCCAGTGAACGGAGGAATGGAAGATTTTTCGGTCTCTCCTTCTCGCTGTAAATCTGCCTTCCTCCCGCCCCTTAATTAATTACAAAAGTAATTATTTAGTTACAAAAAAAAAAAGTCCTATGTGATCTGGTCACCTAGTACCTGGGCTTGGTGAGCCCAGCTCCAGTGGCATTGAACCTGACTGGACAAAGGAACGCACAGCCATAGCTGCAGCTGCGGCTGGGCGTGAAACGCCAGGCCCTTGGCTTATAAAGACTGGCAGGCTCTTATGGGAGTAAAAGCTGAGGTGCAAACTTGGTCAATAAATGCTGGCTGCCTACGCCTGCTGGGAAAGGAAGCTGTTTGTGCGAGGAACTTCCTACACACCGTGCGATAAGACAACAGCAGAAGGAGAGAGCTCATTGTCAAAAGGGAACATTAGAGAAAGTCCGCAACGTGGGCAGGTTCAAAGGCACAAGATTCTGTGACTGCTTCAGGAAAACGGGAGAAGGAAGTAAACATACGCTGGGAGTGGCAATGACCTGCCTCTGGGGAGACAGAAAGAAAAGGAAGGAGGAAAGAGAGAAAAAAAGCGAGAAAGGGAGCGAGAGAGCGTTTGGAGATCACACATCCCCTGGACCTGAGGACTGAGTGCAGCTACTGTGTGCCTTGGCCCATCTCCTCTGCACCTTTGTGCTGCTCAGGAAATTGGGGTGGTGATGGTGGTGGGGGGCCCAAAATGATCTAGTCAGGCCACCAGACTCTGTTCCGCCTCCCCAGAGCCCTCACTCCCCAGTCCCAGCAAACCAGGCTGGATTCCTGAAGCTCTGGAACCGTTCTGTTTGCTTCAACAGTGGTCCCCTCATGCCGGGAACTTGATCCCACTGTAAAAAGCGTGAATGAAAGAGACAAATACTATGATCTTCGACTCCTAAGAACTTCTGGTGTTTCTACTTATAAGCAAGTTTCTTGTCTTTTTTTTCCCCCTTAAAAAAGACTAAGCTGATGCCCTCTGCGGGGTAGTGGAGACACGTTCAGCAGATTACAAGGGTACCAACACTCTCCTCCAAGGAGGAGGAGGAGGAGGAAAGCTTGTCTTTGTAGGGGGTCCTAAAAATATTCCCAGCTCCCAACATGCCAGCCGTAGCGCACCTGGTGGAAAGAGACCCTTGACTCTAGCGCTGCTAACTGCTGAAGAGAGATAGCACATTTGTCTCCATTTCTTGTGCTGCTGCTCCATTTTCAGTTGGCCCGACTGGGGAGATGACCTAACTGCTCCATGGCTTGCATGCTGTAGTGTTCAAGAGAAGACCCAGTGTTCTACAGTAGGGCGTGTGCCATCTCCTGGGTGTCTCCCTCTGTGGCAGGCAGGTGGCTGGGTGCCCCTCTGGGATCTGCACCATTCAGCAGTGACATGACTGTCTCTGGTCCGCGGTTACCCTCTCCACAGTGTAACAGCACCATCCCGTTCTTCATGCTGGTACGCTCTTGGCAGCTCTCCCCCACTGCCAAGGGCCTTGCAGGCGGTTCTGTCTGGAAGTGCAGGCTGCCTTGAGACTTCTGCACCACTACAACTCTGTGGGATCGAAGCCCAGTTTTCAAGCACTGCTCTGGAGAAAGTCACGCCAGAAGCTCTGGAATAACAGTGTTCCAACACTCAGACCTGCTTGTAGGCCATTGCTCTTGGCGGGGAGGGGGGATGTTGGCCAGAAGCCCTGTGGACCGGGTTGCTGTCCATTGCGGCAGCTGTCCTGTGACTGCATCATCATTGGCCTTTCATCATGGGAACGGATCTAAGTACCTCTAGACGCTCCACACACTGTCGGAGGGGAAAGCAGCACGGCCGGGAGAGAGGTGCAGACAGCCCCTGTACGCAGGCGCACCATCAGAGACACACTTGGCTAGGCAGGAAGCATGTGAGGCTATGATGTGTGGGACCTCGGCAACACATCGGAAGGGGGCAGCCAGATGCCAACTGTGAACTATCAAAGGTCTACAGTTACCGCCCAGGTAGCTATGTGGGCTTGAAACATCACCCTCCATAGCACGTCTGTGCTTGCACCTGCCAGCTGGGCGTGTGTCTGTGTGCGTCACTGTTCTTGCCCTTGTTCCAAGGCTTTCTGGGGGCTGGCTCATTCCTGCCTCTAGAGGCTACTGGGATGGTTATGATCCTGAGTATGGTTGCCACCTCCAGGCTGCTGCTGCAGAAACAGCTTGAAGCCAGAATCTCTAAGACCTCCGTTCTCCATGCCAAAATCAACACTCAGGATGAATGGAACTCTGGGAGTCACCTGTCCCAGCTGCCCAGGGACTTCTGGGGACTGAGCAGCAAGGATCAGGCCCAGGCTTGGTGTTGTGTGTGCCCTCACACGGCGGCATGCAGGTGGTGGCAGGCCCCAACAGGTCTCTGGCTTTGGAGACTGCCCACAGATGCAATGAGCTGTCATGTTCCAAGCACACAATGCAGCACCATCCTCACTTGAGACTTGGCTAAGTAAGCTCAAAGGTAACTTAGTTGTAGACAAAGTCTCTAGGGGTTGGCACCGTGGTGCAGCGGGGTAACGCAGAAATGCCAAGGGTGCAGGGGCCTGGTTTGAGTCCCAGCTGCTTCACTTCCGATTCAGCTCCCTGTCCGTGAACCTAGAAAGGCAGCAGAAGTACTTGGGTCCCTGCTACTCCCACGAGAGACTGGGCTGCAGTTCCCCGTTTCTGGTTTCCATCTGACCCAGCTGCGGCTGTTAGAGCCATTTGGAGAATCAATGAGCAGATACATCTCTCTACCTTCATCTCTGCCACTCTGGCTTTCAAATCCACAAATGAATCCTGTTAAAAGCACTCTGACAAGCAGTACTAGCAGCTGGACTCGGCTCTGCCAGAGGCACGGCCTTCCGAGGGCTCTGTTCCCTGACAGATCCATAGATCCATCACCATGCCACTTCTTCAGGCTGTTTCCTCTGCAGGTGCTGCGGTGACCATGGCAACCTAGGGCAACGTCAGTGAGTGTTCTCCTTTCCCCTCTTCTATAATGTCTCCTTCGCTCCAGGAGAGTCTCTACAGGAATAGTTTTGTTTATTGACTCATTTGAGAGAGAGTTCAGAGAGTCAGTTTTCTATCTACTGCTTCACTCCCCACAGGCCCACAGCAGCTGTGCTGGGCCAGGGGTTTCACGAGGTCTCACCTGTGGGTGGCAGGGACCCAAACCAGGGTCTGCAAGAGGGCAGTGAGTGCCCCAAGTGATGTTTTGACCGGTGTGACAAATGCTGCCCCAGCAGCAGTTGTTGAATTAGTGGGATTGACAAAGGCACGCTGTGAGGTGATGGCAGATCCTGGGGCAGCGCCCCCACCCTGGTCGTGCCCCCACCCGTGGCTCACCTCGCACCCCTCCTGTCCATCAGTTCCCCATGTCCCCCCGCATCAATGTAGATGGAGTACGACCAGCACCTGTTTGAAGCAAACTCCTCCTTGGAATTTTTTCCCCTTGAATTTCTCAGGCTATTCTGGGATGTTTTTCTTTCACATGAATTTAAAATCTGCCAAGAAATACAGCATGTTTCTCCATAAACAAAAAAACCATAATGTCATGACCTTTTAATGAGTTTAGCCCTTTTTGGGTAGGTTTTCGGGGCTTGCAAAATAAAAAACAAAGCCAGCTGTAAATAGACTCATTTTGCATCTTTTCCACATTTCTACCAATTATTTCATTTTCTGATCTTATTCCATTAGCCAGAAACTACCAATGAATTCTGACGTTATCTGCTGTTAATTTTTAGAGGATTTATTTTATTATGCTTAAGTACTTTCCGTCTTATATTTGGTGGCATTGTCGGTTACATATGAAGGTTTATAATCTATTATACACTTCATTAGACATTTGACTACAATTAAATGCCCCTATTTATCTCGTCTAATGTTTTTAGTATTTTTTTTTAATTTGTATATTTAAAAAGAAAGATTTGCAGAGAGGCAGAGAGAACTTGCATCTGTTGGTTCACTCCGTAAATGGCCGCAATGGCTGGAGCTGAGCTGGTTTGAAACCAAAAGTTAGGAGCTTCCTCCTGGTTTCCTACATGGGTTCAGGGGCCGAAGCACTTGAACCATGTTCCATTACTTTCCCAGGCCACAAGCAGGGAGCTGGATGGGAAGTGGAGCAGCTGGGATATGAAGCGGCACCTGTATCATTTGCTGGTATTGCCGGCGGTGGCACTACCCGCTACCCCATAGCGCTGGACATGTATATATGTATACATATATATATGTTTATATATCTGACTTTGCAATAAAAATAAAATAAATAAATGTTAAAAAAAAAAGAGGGCCCGGCAGCGTGGCCTAGCAGCTAAAGTCCTCGCCTTGAACATGCCGGGATCCCATATGGGTGCTGGTTCTAATCCCAAGGCTTTGGGACCCTGCGCCCGTGTGGGAAACCCAAAAGAAGTTCTTGGATCCTGGCTTCGGATCGGCATAGCATCGGCCGTTGCGCTCACTTGGGGAGTGAACCAGCGGACGGAAGATCTTCCTCTCTGTCTCTCCTCCTCTCTGTATATCTGACTTTCCAATAAATAAATACATCTTAAAAAAAAAAAAAAGAGTTTGGGGAGAGATCCAGGAGGTAGGTGAGAACTTATCGATAGCTGGCCCCCTGAGTGACAGCCGAAGAGCCAAGGAGGTTTGCCATAGTCCCCCTCTCCTGCTGTGACAGTTATGGAAGTGAAACAATGGGACTTTCCTCAGCGTAGGTCCAGGAATGTGGAAGACAGTTACGTCATCTGGCACAGTAACTCTGCAGCGCATGGAATGTGCTGGTCCTGGGGCGGGTGCTGTGACACATCAGGTTAAGCCACTGCATGGGCTTAGAATGGAGTGCCTGGGATTCAATCCAGCCTCTGTTTCTGATCCAACTTCCCACTAACGTGCTTAGGAGGCAAAAGATGATGGTGCAAGGAGTTGAATTCCTGCCACCCGCTGCTGGACAGAGTCCTGGGCTCCTGGATTCAAATTGACCAGGTCCAGCTGTTGGGGGCATTTGGGGGAATGAGCCAGTGGATGGAAGATCTCTCTGTGTCGCCCTCTGCCTTTTCCAATCCATATATGTAAATTTAGATGAGCTCTAGGATTTTGGAGCACTAGTACGATAATAAACATACTGTCAATTATTTTTAGGTTGAATGCATGTCAAAATAATATATTGGATATGCTGAACTTCAAAAGTGTTATTAGAATGGACTCCATCTGCTTTTAAAGCTGTCATTTGGCACGTGGCTCCTAGAAGAATTTAAATCACCTATGTGATCTACAATGCTACTTCCACTGGCCAGTGTCACGGAACAGAGGCATAGCTGATCCCAGGAGTGCTTTAGAACTGGGGTTTTGAGGCCACCCCTGAAGCAAACCCAAGCCCATGGTGAGCACTGCAGCTACTCGGCAGTCATTCATTTCATCCTCTTTCCCGCAGGGGGTTGCATCTTTCCCTTGCTGCCACAGGCAGTCTGTGATAAAAGCTCTGGTCAGAAAAAGGCTCCTGTAGCTGTTTCTTGGTGACAGCAATTGCTTTCTGTTAAAAAGAACACCTGCGCTAAATGCCGTCCCTCTCTGGCCCTTCTTCCCTTAAATATAGCTGCAACGCCTGAGGCTTCTGATTGGAGGAAGCAGGCAGCAAGCCAAGGATGGTGGTGGAGCAGAAGGCTGAAGAAAGGACAGTGAAGACTCTGGGTTCCCGACGGGCATCATCAGGCCTCAGGACCAAACTCAGCACCTGCTTGCCTGCCTGCCTCAGGCTTCCTAAGTGGCAAGACAATCCCCTCCTTGTTGAAGCTATTGTTTGTCAGTCTTCTTTTACTTGCTGCCAGAGTCATTCCTAAGTGCTGAGCAGCACATTCTTGGCAGTAGCCTGCAGCTGCGTGTGTCAGCTCACTGGTGTGTCTGGGAGATGTGTGAGGAAAAGGCGGTTCGTCCAGCCTGGCGCTGGGCTTGGCTGCTGTGTTCTGTCCACTGTGTTTAATCTGTTGTTGCTCTTCCCTCAATGTTGATGGCTTATCACTTTATTTCTTCCTTGCTATTTTCCATGTCTGCTATTGTGCTGTGCAGTTTTATTTCCACATTTTCTATAATTCAAATTGGAAATCTTTCTCACCCACATGTCCGTGTATTTTCACCCTCTTTGAATACCTGAAACATGTAGTCCTGTCTCCTTAATGGATGCATGCACGGTTGGTGATTTACGAAGCTCTGGGTTTATAATTTTATTCTCATGCCAGTGAACATTTAGTAGTGCTAATGAGAACTCTGACACTGTTGCCCCCTCCAGGCTCTGCCAGCAGGTCTACCCAGGTTTTCAAAAGGAAATTTTCATTTTTTAAATACATTTAAAAATTTTTTTTTTAATTTGTGGGAGAGAGAGAGTGCATGCCCATGCGTGGGTTCATGCCCCTAAATGCTTACAACACTTAGACATCCTGTTTGGGCTACAGGCAGGAGCAGGGGCTCAACCTCCCACATGGGGGGCAGGAACCAATCAATGCTGCTTTCCAGAGTCAGAATCCATGAATCCATGCAAGATGGCATCAGAGTCACAGCCGGGAATCATATCCAGTGACTTAGCTGCTGGGATAAAATGCCTGCTCCCAGAGAGGACGTGTCAAGGGTCGGGCCATACACCTCCCCACATCCACGTTTACTTGGAACATGACTTTATCTTCTAACCATAAAAGCATAGTTTGCTTATTTCTGAAAATTTTGCAAGAGGGGGAATAAAAGCACAGAAAAAAGAAAGCCCTATAAACATAATTTTACCTGTTGACATTTTGTGATATAAACATTTATAAGCTTAGAAGCATGCGTATGTGTGAGAAGACTATGTAAACGCTGTGGCTATTCTTGCTTATATTCCAGCTTACTTTTTACTACGTAACATACTGTGGACATTTCTTCATATCAGCAGTATTTATGTCATGACTTTTAACACTGCCATTTCAATGGCTGTATATTGCTTGATTGCACAATTATTCTGCAGATCTTTTAATCAACTGTCTTTAAACAACAGGTTAATGACACTTTTACCACATGATGCTTTATGTGCTTATGAAAATTTTGCATTTCATACTGTTTTCAGAAGATACTTATTCAAAAAGAAGAGAGACAGAAAGAGAAGGAAAGACAGAAAGATCTTCCACCTGCTCATTCACTCCCCAGATGGCCGCAACTGCCAGGTCAGAGCCAGCCAGAAGCCTGGAAATCTGTCAGGGTCTCCCACCTGCATGCAGAGTCCCAAGCACCCGGGTCAGTTTCCAACGTGCTTTAGTAGGAATCTGGATTGGAAGCAGAGCAGCCAAGACTCCCATCAGCACTCTAGAAGAGACTGCACGTGTCTCAGGCAGTAGTTTAACTTGCTGTGCCACAGATCCAGCAAGTGTGCTTTCCAATTGTATGGAACTGCTTGCATTGACAAGACAGGCAAATGTTTAAGGTTTGAGGCCATGTTACTGGATCAGGTTATTCTGGGTTTATAGATTGAGAAACTGTACTGTGTCCCATAAAAATGGACAAGATTATATGTTGAACATCAATGACAAAATAGGAGAAAGAATCATCTTGCCAAACAGTCATCTGGAAAAGTGTCACATTCTTACCAGTGATCAATTTATGTTCTCATCTTACCGCGTGTCACCCTATGCTGAGTCCAAATATTATCTTTAAAAACATTTTTCGATAATTTGACAGATGGGGAAGGGTATCTCATTGTTTTTGTTTGCATTTCTTCGGTCACCAGCCATGCTGAACAATTTTTTCCATATGTTTACACGGTGGGATGCTTGTCCTATGTGTTCATGTTTGATCAGCTGCATTTCTTATTTTGTGAACTGCCAATTCATGTCCCCTGTGTGTGTTATTTGGTACATAAAGTTCTATGACTGTGGTGTTCCCCAACTCGATCCTCAAACAATACCCTTTGTCTCTTCCATTAATTTTTTTTTTTTTTTAGCCCCAAAGTCTATTTTGACCGCGGTCAGTACTGTCAGCGGTGTTCATCCAGCTGACAGCGAGGGGTCTCATGGCTCATTGTGACACTTCCAACTCTTCTCAGTCACTTCGGTCTCAGATGGGTCTACTGGACAGCACGTGGTAACTTTGACCGATGGTGACATTTTTCAATCTGATACATACAGAAGGACGCAGAGCACATGACTGCTAAACGCAAGGCAGGTAAACTTCATTATATATATTTATGGTCAGCTCATCTCCCTGGGTTTTGTGTTTTTCTGTGTCTGCTACTGGTTCTTTAGCACTTTATGCATTCAGCTTCCTCAGAAAGAATGCTATAAAATGTGTATTGACTCTCATGAACTTCTATTAAACTTGTTCTTTAGTTGCCAAATGGAAATGACTGAGATGCCCTTAGTAAAAAAGATTACATCTGCGTTCGTGTGTGGGTGTGACTGCACATATTTATGTCAATGGCTGCCCCCATTCCGTCCCATCTTCCTAGTCAAGACACTGGTCAGGGATGGGACAGAGGTGCCCGTACAATGTGCTGAGTGCATGGTTCCCCACCAGCACTGACCTTCTGAAGCCCACCATTCTCCTCCACCAGAGGGGGAAGCACACTGGGGTTGCTGGACGCAGGAGCCTCCACATGGTAGTCCCGGAAGCAGCAGAAGAAGGAGCTAAGGATGCTTCGGCTCCTCTGCTTCTTCAAGCTGACGTTGCACTGGGATGCTGTGGAGAGAGACAGATCACATGTGTAGCCACCCATGGAGGGGGGCGGGAGGTTGCTAAGCAATGCGAAAGTGGGGCCGAGCCTCTGGAGCCCAGAGACCAGACTCCAAGGGTGGGGGCATTTGCTCGGGACAAGAGGGGCAGCCCATGCAGCCAGACTCCGCCAGCTGGACAAAGTCCTGATCTCAGTTGCCAGGGCGGCTTGCTCATTAACTGAGCCCTTCTCGCCAACGGCAACCCTCTGTGCTCCTGAGCCCTGTGAGTGGAATCTATCTTGTCCCAAGCAACACTTCAAAGCAAATGTCTTGACAGGCACGGGTCAACTCCGATGCTCTCTGGGATGCATCTCTCCACCTGCAGGTACCGAAAGTCACTCCAAAACCAAGTTATTGGCTAGCCCAAGTTATCGGCTGCTCCCTGCTCACTCTGGAACCTGACTTCCTGGGTTAAGAAACATGGATATGAAAGGGCAGAAGGGAACCCTCTTCTTCAACTTGGCTGTTGGGCTTGAAGATGACAGGGCTAACACGCACTGAGCTCAGGGCTGAGGCTTCCCTGACACGTAACACAAGGCGGAGGTGAGGGCTGGGAACTTGTGCCCTGGCTCCAGCAGGGCTGGCCTGGGGCCAAGCCCATTTTTGCAATCCTGTGCTTTGGCCTGCCCAGGACTCAAAACACAGGGTGGGGTGACAGATCCTTTTTGTTTACCCAGAGTGCAAGACAAGCTTCCACAAGTCAGAAACAAGAGGCAAACTTCAGTAGAGATGAAAAACACACCTCGAGGGGAAGAGGCTGGCAACTTGGAGGGGCAGGAGCATCTTGCCTGGGAATGCAGCTGGGGCTGTCCCACCACATACCACGTCAGGGTGGGTCGGCCTTGCTCTGAGCTGAGGCCGTGGGCAAAAGGGGCCACACGGAGGGTTAATGGCATAACTGTCTGTGCAGGAAATGATTTAAGCCCACACTAGGACTGTTAAGGAGTTTATCTCCCCCAGAAAGCAATTCTGGCACAATTCCTCTTTTTGTGCACTTAGGAGTGATTTGTGTAGCACCTTTCCTCCCAAGAGGATTTTAAGACCTTTGCTAAAAGTTTTAGGACACTCTCCTGCCAGCAGTAATACCCAAATGTATTTGGTATGGAAATTCTGAAAAGGACAGGACAGCTGTTTTTCCAGACATTCCATGGACAAGGATGGTCTGTAGCTTGAGTTCTGGATGCCTGAATTTCAGATCTTTGCTCTCTGCAGAGGAGCTAAGATGGCTGGCTGTTTCTGTCTTCCTGGTGACCCCCAGGGTGCACATGACAACACCTCAAGGCCCACATGCCAAGCCATGCCACAGGATTCAGGCAAAGGACCTTCCACAATGGCAAGAGGCTACTGGTCCTGTTTGCGGAGGGCCAGTCCTCCTCTCCCAGGATGCTCAGTGCCGGCCACTTCAAGAACACCACTTCAAGCAGGTGTTTCTGTTTCTGAGCTAAGAAAACCCTGACCACTCATGGGGCTTCTGCCACGGAATTGAACCCAAGTGGGCCCGTTCCCGCCTGTGCCATGCTGAAGGCAATCTCGAAAAAGCTTTGGATGATGGAGGAAGCATGCCACATTTAGGGGAGAGAAATGCCTGCCCATAAACTGGCACTGAATATAAGTGGTTGGTTAGACGGCTTCACGGTTACCTTGGGGTTTTGCTTTTAATGCCACACTTCAATAGTTTAGTTACAGCCACCTTGAGGGTTTTGATTTTTATGCCATGCTCCAATAGTTTAGCCAGGGGAAGGAAAACATTAACGTCTCCCTGGCTGATAACACATTTTTCTGCAAGTAAACAAGAAGCTTGTTCAGGTCCTGCACAGGCCGAGCTGCCTGCACACAGCACCTTCTCAGATCCCTGGATCACACAAATCTCTCATAACCAACCAATTAACACAGATACTAAAAAATAAATACTCAATATAAAATACTACTGAGTATATTTGAGTATACTCAAATACTAAAAAAAAAAAAAGACATAAATCTAGAAACAGTAAATGAACTGTAATTTCTTTAAAAAAAATTTATTTATTTTCATTGGAATTTCAGATTTACAGAGAGAAGGAGAGACAAAGAGAAAGATTTTCCATACACTAGTTCACTCCCCAAGTAGCCGTAATGGCCACATCTGAGCTAGTCCAAAGCCAGGAGCCAGGAGCTTCCCCCAGGTCTCCCACACAGGTGCAGGGTCCCAAGGTTTTGGGCTGTCCTCCACTGCCTTCCCAGGTCACAAGCAGGGAGCTGGATGAGAAGTGGGGCTGCCAAGATTTAAACCGGTGCTCATATGGGATCCTGGAACATGCAAGGCGAGGACTTTAGTCACTAGGCTACTATGTTGGGCCCACTATTTGTAATTTCTTAAAGGATTGATTTATTTAGTTGAAAGAGTTCTAGGGGGGAGGGAGAGAGATAGATATTTCATCTGCTGGTCCACTCCCCAGATGGTGCCAGTGGCCAAGGATGAACCAGGTCCAAGCCAGGGGCAAGGAGCTTCATCTGGGTCTCCCACATGGGTGCAGGGGCATATACACTTGGGCCAGCCTCTATTGCTTTTCCTAGCTTATGATCAGGGGGCTGGATTGTAAGTAGAGCAGCTGGCAATCACCCGTATGGGATGATGGCAATGTGTCACGTGACAACGCCGTCCCCACTATCTGTAATTTCTACCTTTTGATCAGTACTATACAAAGCTGCTGAGGGAGTCAGTGAGCTCCTGGGGTAGGAAGCTGGCAGTTTGGTCACTGCTCCTTTCTTTGCACTAAGATGGAAAGAACTGGAAACAATCCCATTTCGATGCTGTACCTGCGCCATTTCTTATAAAATCAGGTTAGGTTCAGGGCATGCAGGGACATTTGGGAGGCTCGGGCTCCCTAATGTCCCCAGTGTGCTGAAGATTTTCAGGAAGTGCGAGGATTTTCGCAACCTTAGCCAGCTCCATCCTCGGTACTTGTTGCTCCTTGAACAAGGCTTAAGCTGGGGCCTCTCTGGGTCTCAGGACCCTATTGCCTTCTATCCTATCAACTGGTTCAGCTAGTATCAGACCAGGCTGAAGCCAGGAGCTGGAAACTCAGTCTAGGCTTCCCACCAGAATAGCGAGAACCCAACTGCCTGAGCCATCACCAACTGCCTCCCAGGAAATTAGAACTGGGTATTGGAGCCAAGGACCACAACCCAGACACCACAGGATGGAATGCAGACATCCTAACAGGTTGCTTAACCACCATGCCACAAGCCTGTGGTCCTACACAGGTTAACAGTCCTGTTGAAACTGTTCTTTAATCAACTTTGGGAAGCCCGAGGGAGATCAGCCCATCCTTCGTAAGGTCGACCTTGAGTCTGGTTCTTGCACTTTTCCACTTGACTTCCACTGAATCAAGTCAGGCAATAGCAGTGCTTTCAACCACCGGTCATATCCACTCCTGGCATACAGAATCTCCAAGGCAGACACACAGGACCTCAAAATCTAAGGAGACCCACTTGAAAACAAAAAAAGGTACTCACCAGTGCTCTTTTCTGCTCTGACCTCTTTGGGCAACCCTCGGGCTTTTCCACACACTTGTCTTTCCCTGTACACACACATTCCTGCTGTACCTCTGTCCTTGGTCAAGATTCTAGCTCTCTAGGTTTTTTTCTCAAACGCTTCGCTAACGAGACACCAACGAAAAACTTGCTGGTGGCCCAGAGTACGTAGGAATGAAGTCTAAGGCACGTAGCCCTCCTTGGTACAGTGGGTTTGGGAAGTTATTTTGCAGGAGTTAACAGGGAAGCAGAAGTTTCACACTTTCATTTTCTACCGGACTTAGGAGGAAGAGGTCATCAAGCCATCCCAAAGTTTTGCTGCTGCTCTCTCCCTGCTAACCGTTCCTGCTCTGTCCAGCACCTGCCCAGCTCCCTCCAGGGTGGCCTCCACACATCTCTGGCATCCCTTCTCCCACGGTTTCACTGGCTGGCTGCCGGGCGTGGTTCGGAGGCAACCTCTCCCAGGAGGTGATTGTTCTCAGGTCACTGCGTGTGTGGCAATGAAGTGGCTCAGGCTTCAGCACGCAGCCCTCCCCGACAGCCACACTACCGACTCACCTGTCTACTGCACGCCTGTTCTTGTGCCCCCTCTTCACCCAGGATGCCAACCTTCTTGCTCGCTGAGCTTGGTCCTGGTATCCTCAACAGCTCTTAAGTCTGTGCTCAGCAGCACCCTGTCCCCACCTTGCCACCCCACCTAGACTCTGTTTTTGTGCCTGCGTTTGTCTCCCTTCTGCCGATTCTGAGTCCCACACATCCATTCCCCAGCAGATGGCTGACCCACAGAGGCAAGGCCCTGAAGCTGACCAGTATGGGTCTGAATGCTGGTGCGACCAACGACAGTATGAGACCAGAGTGAATCATGTGACTGCTTTGGGCGTCATTTTCCCTATATATTTGCAAAATGAAGACACTAAGGTACCCAGCTTGCAGGTTTGCTGTGGGAACGAAAGGAGCCATTATCAAATGCTCAGAATGGGGCCTGGCACAGGGCAGTCGCTCCATGCATGTCAGTTTATTGTTATAATTAGCCCCTTAAACACCTCTGCTGGGTGAGGGAGTAGGGCTTTTGCGGGCAAATTCCAGATCAAAGGCTGGATTCTACGGGCAAACACTTCTTCATTAGTCTCTAGCCACTGGGAGACATGCTCTAACTGACCTGGGTTATATAAACTGTAATTTAGAAAGAAAAAACAAGTGAAAACAAAACAAAACAAAAATACACACACACAAAAAAAGAAAGCGAAAACAAACAAAATATCAGGAAATAATTCTGCTGTAAAAAGGGAATGCAAAGATGGGACGGAATAAGGAAAAGGCTGACTGTCGCAGGTAGAGGGGCCAAAGCAGCTCCCTCGGGGCCTACATCTGAAGCTCCTGTTCCCAGCATGCCGCTGATCCCAGGGCTGCCCTAGCCGGAGGCCCACAGAGGACACAGCACACCAGGCATATCCACCTGCCGGCTCCCTTGCTGAGCCATCATGGGTGGCTCTTTCCCAGTGGAGGCCACTCTCTCCGTCCTGCTTATGGAGACCTGTGGGGGTGAGTGTAGGGAAATTTGGGGTAAAGGTAGAAGGGGTGACTCTGAGACGTCACTTCCTCCATCTGCCTGGACAGGCCTGTGTGGAGCAGAAACCTTGTGGAGGCACGTGAGGAGCGAGAGCTGTCAGGCGTAGGCCTCAACTGTGGTCCTCACGTGTCCACTGGAGGGACAGAATGATATCAGAGAGGGGACAGGTACATGGCTCTGTTTTCCTGCATCTGCCTGGGAACTGACACCTTAATCTGGGCCCCTGCAGCCCAGCAAAGACCCTTCTTCCCAATATTCTACAGTCCTTTCCTCCCCTCTGCCATACTGGACATCACAAGGTTTATGACTGGGGTGGTTTATGATGGACACACACCCACACACATTGCTTTACTTTCACAGCAAATCAGTCCTCTATCCTAATATGAGATGGGAAGTGTTCCAAGCACCTGCCCAGCAGGAAGAAGCAGTATCTTCAAAGGACCAGCGGTGGCTAGGGAAGTTCACGTACACAGTATTTCCTGTTTGCAAGGACTCATTACCCTTCTTTTGCGTAAAAGTTGAGTTTTCCTCTAAGGGATCGGTCTCAGCCCGCTAATGTTCTACGCACCACCAAAGGGCAGCCAGCCAGAGCTTCATGATTGGCTGAGCCAGGGGCACATGACACAACCTGGGCGGGACACTCACACAGGGGTTGTTGCAAGAGATGTTTCCTTTCTGTTGAGGGTATCCTAAGATGACAGGGGATAAACCTGGGGCTTAGAAGACAAGAGTGAACTGTGTTTGTACTATCTGCCAAGTAATGGATCGCTCTGAAAATGTAAGTGGCTGTGTTAGGCGGTGTGGAGACTGCCATGGGGTTGGGGAGAAGACAGAGCTGTTTAATGAGAGATCTGATCTTTGGTTCTGAAACAACGAATTTTGTGAAGATGGGGACGTGCAAAGCCATTTCTGGGGCCCCAAGAAGGGGTGGCTGTCCAGACTTGGGTATGGGGAGGAGGGGTCTGACTTGTCGAACACCTTCAAAGGGGGGCTGAGTTTCTTAAAACTGACATAGCGGGAGGAGCAGGGAAGTAGGGGACAGCAAGGTGAGATGACAGACAACATGCAATGTTTGAGAAGGCAAAGCCATGGCGAGGAGGATGGGGTGCCTAGACACCATGGTGATGAGTCTGTAGGTGGGGCGACAGGATTACATCTGTACCACGGATGTCACTGTGTCACTTCTGACATGTCACTTGGAACTAGTTAGACTAAATTTTAATTTGTTTAATGTAAATGAAGAGAGAGGAGATATCTTTCATCTGCTGGTTCACTCCGCAAATGACTGTAACAACTGGAGCCGGTCCAAAGCCAGGAGTCAGAAGCTTCTTCTGAGTCTCCCACGTGGGTGCAGGTGCGCACAGACTTGCACTATCCTCCACTTCTTCCGCAGGCTCATTAGTACAGAGCTGGATCAGAAATGGAGCAGCCAGGACTCAAATCAGCACCTGGATGTGATGCTGGTGCCACAGGCAGAAGCTTATCCTGCTACGCCCCAGTGCTGTCCCCACAGTTCAGTTTTATGCAGAGACCTGTGAAGGTTGTCAGGTCACAATAGAGACCCTGGATATGCGCAGATCAGGTCCCAGGGGCGTTGCAAAGCCACCGTGGTAGGCTGTCCCTGTGGTATAACGAGCAAGCTGCACCCGTATGGGTACCAGTGCATGTCCCAGCTGTTCCCACTTCTGATCCAGCTCCCTGTTCAAGACCTGAAGAGAGTGGCAGAGGATAACCCAAGAGATTGGACCCTTGCCACCTACGGGGGAGCCCCAGAAGAAACTCTTGGCTCCTGGCTTTGGTCTGGTCCAGTGCTGGCCATCGTGGCCATCTGGGGAGAGAGTCAGTAGATGGAAGATTTCTCTGTGTATCTCTCTCCTCTTCTCTCTGTAGCTGACTTTCAAATAAATAAATATTTAAAAACATAAAAGCCAGAGTGAGGACTGTTCTCTTCAAAAGGGGACTTTGAGTGCAAGTGACCTGGGAAGATAAGCTTTGGAGTCACGTTCAACCTCAAGTGTCCACCCTGCTCCTTGTCAGTCTGTCCAGTGTCTCCGTTGTTGAGCAGTAGCAGGAACAGGGCTAATATCTCCTATGCCACACCCAGGCTTGTCCCTAGAGGGGAAAGCTCTACCTGTGGCTTCAAAGATAGTCACAAGGGTTATGACTGGTGCAGGGACGCTTCAGGATCCCACTGTGGACCTGGGGAACTTGACTTGCAAACAGCAGTCTGGACCGTATGGGAAAACATGAAGATTGGCCCGTTTTGGTCATGTGAACTGAAAACCCAACGCAATTAAGTAGCTTTTTCACAGGGCTTTCCTCCTCTCCAGTGAAGGTCTGAATAATGATTTATTTACATAATTAATAATAAACACCAATGAATAAAAAATTAAGCAGTGCCATGAGCGATGCTTAAGATAAAACCCAGAACTCAGGCCCCCTATACAAAGGACTGTTACATTGGATATAGAGTTAGCAAAAAAATGTTGTGAGTGCTCCATAGGTTACAAAGCCCAAACACAGGGCCACGGTGGCTGAGGGTGGGATCTGGCCCCTCCGTGGCCCCACAGGACTGGTCTAAGGATCCCGTGGCGCAAAGCCAGCATGAGGCCATGTGCACACCCACACACAGAGGCAGCTCTAAATGCACGGCAGCTCCTGCCTGCAGAGTGTCCAGGTGTCTCCCTGTGTTTCCTGACCTCACAGGTCCCAGAACTGGAAACTGGGACTCCCAACAGCAGACACTTGGATAAGTCTTCTGGATGGCCAACCCAACTAACTCTCCTAGGAAAGCGGCTTAATGCTGAGCCAGACCCTTCGGCATGCCCACCTTTGCCAGGGTCCCTCAGCCCTTCTGAGCACTTGCCTGGAGAATCGAGATTTGGTAAGAACCCTGATGATCCTCCTATCTGATCATTCTGCACAAACTGATATCTAATGTGGTTCCTCATCCTCTGCCAGCCCCTAGGTGATGCCTAATCTATCCTGGCCACCTGTCAGGTCAGTTTGGATGGAAAACCTCTCTCACCCCTCATGGTTTCTCTGAAGTCATTTCCATCCACGGACCCTCAGCCTGCTCCTCGGCTATAACTCTTGTCCATGCTGCAGCTGGCACTGAATCCAGTTCTATGCTGAGGTCTCTTTTCTCCTAACAATCCTGAGTTACTTGTGTGTTTGCTGGACTCTTCCGAGGCTCTGACAACATATGCTACGGATGACTCCAAGCCCCAAAAGCCTGATCTTGAAATCAGATTCTTTGTTATAAGAGATGCCAAAACCATGGTTTGTGTCAAACAGCAGCGTTGTGCACGGGAGTTGTGAAGGCTTCCAGACAACCTTGGGATCCGCCAAGTTCAGGCTGTTTCACAACCCTGAGGAGACTATGTGGCTGCATTCGCAACCGGATTATGGTGGAAAAGCTGTATTAAGTCTTCTCTTTAGGGGGAGTTCTTTGCAAAAGCCACAGTTTCCATGAATGCACCATTTCTTCTCTCCCAGAAGCCGGTTGCTATCTTTGGAATGTATCCCAGGCCAAGGTTTGGAATGGGTGTTAAACAGGAAATTCTGGGCAGTCTGCGCATACGTTACATTCCTTTCCCACTCCAGAGAACGGTCAACAAACAGGACTTTTCCTCTGCCGGGGTACAAGGGCGGCGGGGTGGGGGTGGCTGGTGGGGAGCTGTTGGTGCGAGGAGGACAGTTCCTGAGCTGCACAGAATTCAAAAGCAGATGTGGCCGTGGAGAAAGGCAAACATCCTCTTCTCCTGGAAAAGGGCTATGTCCCCGATGACAACGACGATGACGATGTGGCCTCTGAGATAGCTGGCCCGGTCCCTGGCTTGGATTTCCAGCTGATAAGCTCCCCTCCTGGGAATTCTCTCCACCATCCTATGAAACAAGCCCACCTTTGAAGGCTCATTTTTCCCATTGCAGCCTGGGCTGGCAGTCATCCCTGGACCCACTGGTGAGAAAAGAGTAGGGATGGTGGCTACAAGGGATGCAAGAAGGATTCTGATCTCACCCTTCCCCCTGGGATGCTGGGCCTGTCCCATTCACTACGGCCTCTGTCGGACAGTTTGTTGAGTGCCTGGCTTGGGTGGGGTCCTCCATACTAATCATTTTTGGCTTTCACAGGGGTATAGTGCTGACATGACCCTACAAAGGTGCTGGATTTCAAAGCCAGAGTGACCTGGCTATGGCCCCCAGCTTTCCCACCACCCTCCCCGCCTCTGCCCAGCATCCTTCTATCCTGAGTCTTATTAATACCAAGGAAACACAGCGTCCCAGGACCTGGCACTTCCTGCCTCCAACTGAACACCATATACTGGGAAATTCCAGAAGGAGCCAGTCTTATTAGATAAAAGTAGAGAGAGTGGTCACCAGTTGCCCCTGCAGGTAGATGCAGCTTGCTGGCCTCTCAGTGATTTGGTTTCCAAGGGGTTGGGGTTGCTCGTGGATCCCTGGACCCCCACGGCGGGAAGTTAATGGGATGACTGTCCACTAGGGCTCAGTGATTCCAGAACCTGAGCTTTTCAACCATCACCATCTAGAGTCGACTTTCATATCTGGAGCCAAAATCAGTAATGAAACAAAGGATTTGAACAGATAATGGGCTTAAGGAGGACGCAAAGGTTAAAATTCAACAGTCATCAAATACACGACTATTTAAATAACAAAGCCTGGTTTTATACCTAGTAAATGAACAGAAATGATTAAACACACACACACACACACACACACGCAGAGCCAGTGGTGGTGGTTGTGAGGTTTCTGCAACAGCACGGGTCGACTCATTCACACGTTGCCAGTGGCTCTGTTTACTGAAATGATCCATCTGAAGACAGATGAACAGTGTGCCAGAGACCATGAAATATTCATGCAAACAATATGGCCATCCTCCACGGCGCCGGTGGCAACAGCTTGATCAGCCAGCGCACAGCAGCTGGAGACAGCACTGGGCAACCATGAGACACTGTCCTTAGGAAGCCCTGGGGAAGGGCAGGTGGTCAGTGTTGGGTGAAGCATCTCAGATGTGGGCGTGCACTCCAGCTCCCGTGGCCCCAACTCTTTCATTTCTGTTTGGACAGGCTCTGGGAGGCAAGGCTCCCATGGCTACAAGGAAGGACCTTCTGCTCTTGTTCACCTCCCAGGCCCTGGGACCCAGAAATAAGTTGTACAAAGTAAGCTTACCATAACGGGCTGTTTACTGGATACAAGTATGGACGGAAACAGAACAAGGGAAATGACTGGTGGAGGAAAGCAGGAACAGCTCCTGGGCTCTGTCGAGAGGGAGTTCAGCCACACAGGAGAACCTGCTCCTGCACAGCAAGCCTCCCCTCCTCCTGCAGTTCCAGTTTGTACCAAATGGCTGGTGCCCCATCTTGGGGACCCAGCTTGCAGTTCCCTGCTCCTTTTTTTTTTTTTTTTTTTGCAAATAGGGTAACTCCAGCTTCCTATAAAATACATATTACAAGTTTTCAGAAGGAAATAGAATGTAACACAACACCAAGTTACACAAGACTATCTTCCTTAACCCTTACATTTATTATGGGAAGCCTAGGAAATATTTAAAATGTGTGTTTCTATTTAATAGGATACCTGTGCACATTTTTATATAGCAGGGATATTTCTACAACCTTATGTTTTACAAAGATTTCTTTACTTGGTAGGTAGAATTAAGAGAAAATGAGCATAACATTTAGCAAGCTCTTCCATCCACTGGTTCCCTTGCCATATGGCCATATGGTCAGGGATGGGCCTGGCCAAAGCCAGGAGCTGGGAGTTTTATCTGGGTCTTCTACATGGGTGCAGGGACCAGAGAACTTGTCTATATTCCTCTGCCTTCCCAGGTACATTAGTAGGGAGCTGGATCAGAAGCGGAGAACCAAAACCCAAACCAGTACCCACCTGGGATGCTGGTGTCATAGGCGGCTTCATCCACAAGGCCACAATGCCAGCCCCAGTTATTATTTATTATTTGAGGCAGAAGGATGGACACAGAGAGCTTCCATCCACTGGTTTACTCCCCAAATGTCTGCAATGGCAAGTACTAGGCTGTAGCTGGGAACTAAGCCAGTCTCATATATGAGTGGCAAGGACCCAACAAATCAAGCCTTTAGTGCAGTTCCCATGATCTGCATTAGCAGAATCCTGGGAAAGGAACCATAAGTTGAACCCAGATACTTCAATAAGGAACAATAGACTGAAAGTCCACCCTTACCCACATCCTTATTTTAAGTTATTTTTTAATTTAAGGATTTATTATTTTTTTAATTGGAAAGACAGATCAGATTTACAGAGAGAAGATGGAGAAAAAGATCTTCTGTCTGCTGGTTCACTCCCCACGTGGCTGCAAAGGCCAGAGCTGAGCCAATCCAAAGCCAGGAGCTTCCTCCAGGTCTCCCACATGGGTGCAGGGTCCCAAAGCTTTCGCCCATCCTCTACGAGTTTCCCAGGCCACAAGCAGGGAGGTGGATGGGAAGTAGAATTGCCGGGATTAGAACCGACGCCCATATGGGATCCCGGTGAATTCAAGGCGAGGACTTGAGCTACTAAGCCATAGTGCCAGTCTCCACAACCTTATTTTGATGCGCTGTATTGTATTCTACCCTATGGATGGGCATCTGGCATTATAATGAAACTACTGAGGACATTTACAGCCAATGTTGCAGTATGTTTACAACGTAAGACTGGGAACTAGCCAGCTGTTCATCAGTAGAGGACTGCTCAGACAAAATGTATCTTTGGTGTGGACTCGTAATAGCAGCTGAAAAGGCAGCAGTTCCACATGTACTCACAGTAGGTACGAGATGTTATTGTGCACATTTTTCTAGAGAAAAATAAAGCCCCGAGAAGTTAGGGCGATTGCCCAAGATGACACAGTAGTTTACGCGCTCTCTGCACTATGTTGTCTTCAAGTGAGGAAGACGAAGTACAGATGGTACACACAGCATGTTAGCATGAATGTCTAAATGCAACACCAAACACACACGAAGTGAAGTCCATTTGTGTGTGCGTCTCTGTACGCGCTAAGAGCATCTGTGAAAGCATTTATAAATAACTGGTTTCCCCTTGGGAAAGAAATGGCGGGGGGGACGGAGGACAGAACTGAGAGGGAGAGATGGAAAATTACTATTTCCCTTGTGGAAGCTTGGAATTTTATATCATGCATTAAAATAAAAATCTGCATCATGTATCATATATTTATACGAAGTAAAGAAATTTTAAATGCCAAGAATAATAATACAGTGAGCCTGAGCATGCATAATTTTTGAGTACGCGTTCGATTATCCCTTGTAAAGAAAATTCCTAGCGACCTAATGGCTGGAACCAAAGTCTCCAGGAACAACATCAGGTCTCCCGGTCCCTAGGAACAACGTGACATCCAGAGGGGTAGTGTGGTTGTGTGCTCCCAGCTGAGTGCTCCATGAAGGCTGTGCTCATGGGAGCACCAGTACCTGTGAGGCCAGTGGAAAGCGTCTAATGACCTTGGCCAAACAACTCACTGGGGCTTTACTTTACAGCTCTCTGCGTGCCGTTCCAGAGCTACAGTCTCCTGTGTGCTTTCTGCCCATCAACCGTTCTTCTTTTGTATGTGTATTCTTCCACCTACTATTTTCCCTCTTCGATTTGTTTCTCTGTCGTACACTAGAGGCATAATTCCTTGGCTATTTGATGTGTTGGAAATAACTGTCTCAGTTTGTCATAGGATTTTGAACTTATGCATTGTGGTTATGGAAGTGTGGACATTTTAAGTTTTTGTGGAGTTGGGGGTACAAGGATGGGTGGCAGGGATTTACTCTTAACAATAGTAGTGTTAAAAGGTTATTAGGGATAAATAGTAAATTAGTGGGTAGAGGTGAGACTAGTTAAACATACAATGGCAGTAGGAACACAAGAGTGCTGAGTAGTGATAAGGAAGTTTCTTAACTGTTAGCATAACCACTATCTTTGGCTTCTATAATCACTGCTTGGCTTTGCTGTATAAGGAACAGGACCGACGCCATGATGGGCCTACGGTCGGGGAGAAGGCCTAAGTTTCACTTCACTTCGAAGTTGCATTTTTCTCAGAGTAATGGAGTGGGCAGGGGGGAATGACCTTGGAGACGGGCCAATCAGGGGCATCCACACGTCCACAAGTGGAATGTGCTCTGCACTGGTATGGGTTGCGCAGGAACGTGGTCTACGCCAGCATGAGTTATACGTGACCAAGATAAGGAGTGTTTGCTGGAGACGTGTTGTACGTGACTAGGAGGGAATAAAAAGAGTCTGCCAGAGACAAGCAGGGTCCTTGTCAAGACTCCACTGCATTGGATGAGACATGGACCCTAGCTCGAGCTAGCAATAATGTTTCTTTGCTTTTGCATTGTTGCCTGTGGAACTTGTCTGTCCGTGGTGGTTCGGGAATCTAACATTTGGACCTAACATTTTAACCTCTAAAAAAAGTGGTTTCTTTGCCTTCTGATATACTCTTCACTTGTATTGTTTTCTTAGCAAACATCTTTCAAATAAATATTTCAGCTGTTTGGGGTTCATCCTGGCACACAGTTGGATTTTTCAATCTACCATAATACTTCCCGGAAAAAAATTCATCCTTCTACATTTATTTGGGAATTCTGTTCTCTTCAATTCTATTCGTTCCATTCTCCTGCTTCTGCCAGCTAAATACAAGTTTGCTACTGCAGAAGTACTGGTTTATACTGATGGCACTGGCTCTTTGCCATTTCTTTTTTCCCCTCAGAATATCTTGGTTAGTCAGTCATTTATCATAAACTCCTCTAAAAAGAATATTTGGATTGCATTGCATCAGACTTGTAAAATATGCATCCATTCATTCTAGCTAATTCTAATTAAAGTAATTAAATGGTTAAAGTGAAAAACAACCCTGCTGTATGTGATGCCTACAAACTGTGCCACGATTAAGAGTGGCCCTGTTTATCAGCCTCAAGTAGATTAGAAGTACTCTGAGATGCTTTATGTAAGCCCATGGTTGCCACAAAGAAAATGCTTTTAGGAGACAGAAGAAACTGAGAACGGAATCAAAGCCTGTCACTACAAAAAACAAAATCAACACATCACAAAGCAAGACAGAGGTGAAGAAAGAAAGAGAAGGATAGGATAGGGCAGAGGCTTGGCTGAACAGCTAATCACCGCTCAGGATGCCTGCCTCCCATTGAAGTCCCCTTTCCCCCGCTTGTGATCCAGCCTCTTGCTAATTCGCACGCTGAGATGTTCAAATACTTAGGTCCCTGCCATCCATCCGCATAGGACGAGGCTGGTGGCTTTGGGGCTCCTTGCGTTGCCCCTGGACCACCCCCCAGCAGTTGTGGGCATTGAGGGAGTGAATCAGTGGATGGAAGATCTTTCTCAGTTCTATCTACTTTCAAATAAAGAATATATATATATATATATGTCTATTTTACAAAAGAACAATAACTTATACGGAAAATGAGCAAAATGGTAAGAGTAAGTCCCTATCTGTCAACAGTTGCTTTAAGAATATAAAAGGATTAAACTTCTCAGTGAAAAGAAAGTAGCTCAACGAATGGGGAAACAATCCAAGATCCAAGGATAGGCTGCCTACTAAAGACTCACTTTGTATGTCAGGACTTAGGCAGAAAGTGAAAGGATGGAAAAACATACTCCAGGACAATGGCAGCAAAAGAGCAGGGGTGACAAAACCCACAGCAAACACGACAGACTTAAAGTCAAAAGCTGTCAACAAGGGACAAGGAACAATAGTACTGATAAAAGGATGGCTTTTGCAGGCATACGTAGGAGTTATATACATGACGGTTGCCATGGTGACCAGAGGAAGGCGGAGCTTGCTTCAGGCCCAATCACGCTGACTTCAGGCTGGAACCTGGAAGCGACTGCAGAATTCTGGCTTGCCCTGAGGAAACAGAGCCACTGTTGGACCAATGACATCCTACTCCAGCTTCTGCATCCAGAGGGGTTTAAAACTCCCCTGCACGCCCCGTTCCTTGCCTTTGTTTCTGTTCCTCTGCAGCCCATTCTCCTTGTCTCCTTTTCTGCTGCAAGGGAGAAAGGCCCATGAATGGGTTTGCTTTGAATAAAGGTCGTCTATATTCTTTTCTACACTCGGCTGATATGTTCCTTCACGGGTGGTCGGCGAATGTAACAACACACACCCAACCTCAACGCACCTGCACTCCTAAATGAAATGAACACTGACGGTACTAAAGAAAGAACTAGACTGACAACAGATTTCAAAACCGCCACTTTCCAGAAGGGACAGAATGTCAAGGCAAACACAGCCCAGAGACACCCAGAACATTCCACACCCAACAGCAGAACACACAGGCTTCTTGAATACTCTTGGTATGTTCTTCTCCAGGATGGACTGCACGCTGAGTCACAGCATGAGCCTGAACAAATATAAGAAGGTTGCAAAGGCATCAAATATCTTTTCTGATCACAATGGAATTAAAGTTGGAATCTACAGGAGGAAACGTGGGATCGTCGTGACTATAGGGAACACATTCTTGAACTGATGGGTCCAAAAAAAAAAAAAGGAATTAGAAAGTACCCTAAAATAAACAAGCCCCCATCAAATACCAACACGTATGGGATGAAGCAAGAACAGGTACACTGTAAGTGAGCGATGCGACGAGAGCAGTAAATACCTACATTAAAAAGGAGTTCAGATAAACGACCCGACTTTATACTAAAAGGAACCAGAAGAACAAATTGTACCCAAAGTGAGCAGAACGAAGGAAATAGGTGAAAAGGAAAACTAAATGAAATTTTAAAAACCTAAGAAGAGCAGGAGAAAATTCAGTGAAACAGTTTTTTTTTAAATTTCTTTTGTACAAAATGACGAATGAGATTAAAAAACTTAAAGAGAAAGACTAAAACAAAGCAGAAACAAGAGGAGTTGTTTCAATTGACACCACAGAAATAGGGATTACAAGAGATCGCTAGGAATGACTTTATGACAAAAAGCATGAAGAAATAGAAAATCTGAACAGACTCATAGTTAGTAAAAACAAACAAACAAACAAACAAACAAAAACGGATTTAGCAGCTAAAAACTGCACCACTGGAGTGCTCAGGCCCCAGTGGTTTCCTCGGAAAGTTCAAATATTTGAAGAAACATCAGCACCAGCACTTCTCAAATTCTTCCAGAAACTGAAGAAGAGTGAACATTTTCAGACTCATCCTCTGAGGTTGCATGTGTGTGTCCTATACTTAAAGACAATGGCAAGAAATCAAGCAAAAATAAGAAACCACGTACTGTCCAGATGCCAAGTCCACAGCCCAGTGAAAAGAATCATATGCCCTGACAGAACGGAATTTATCTATGGGAGGCAAGAATGGCTTAACGTATGTACACCAGCCTATGTGATACATCACATTGAGAGGACAGAGGATAAAACCACACCATCACCTCAACGCACGCCGAGAAAACGTCTGACAAAATGCAAAAGAAAAATAAGAGAGCAGAAATAGACACAGCACAGGCCAGAGGTGAAAAGCCCATACCTAACACCACATTTAATGAGAAACTACTGAAATCTTTCAGATCAGGAACAATGACAGGGCAGGGACAGCCACTTGGAGAGAAGAGCCTACAGTCAAAGAATTGGCCAACCGGAGAGCTCCTGGGCTGCAATTTCGTCTTGGGCACAGGGGAAAACAGACAAGGATGGGTGTGGCCAACCAATGCTTCCCTTGGGCAGGGCAGTCTCCCTGGCGAGGAAGGACTGCAGTTGGGGTTCAGACAGGTTGACAGAAGGTTTTGGGAGGCTCATTTATATGGGAAATGTGGGGGAGAGGTGTTATAGTTTGTCTAGCAGGCACTAAGACATATTTGGATGATGGCACCTGCTGAGAGAGCAGTGGGGAGGGCCTTTGGCCTGAAGGCTATCCATCAAGCCAGCGCTACAGCACAGGAGCAGAATGAGAGCCATGCTCCTGGAAGACCTGTGGGCAGTGTCGGAGGGATGGAAGGCAGGCCACGATCCTCACCATGCAGCTGACGCCTGGCGGTGGGCATCCAGTTAAGTGCCAGGAGCAGAGCCTTCCCCCCTTATGTTGTGGGGGAGAGACCGACAGCAGGTTCATCAGATGCACAACTCCCACTGGAGCCAACTACAAACAAAAGGATGCTGCAGCCCTGGGATCAGGCTGTCTGGTGTGATGCTTCCCCACAACAGGTGCATCCCATCAAATCCCTGTTCTAGGATGCCAGAATGGAACAGGCTTGGCCCAAGTAGAGCTCACTCCCAATTATTGACTTTGGTCAGTATTTTTCAGTTGTGGAGAAGGTCCACCAGTGAGAGCCTCAGTGCACTTGGAACAATGCCCACCAGCAGAACTTCTCAGCGAGCCCTCTTGGACCTGGCTTCAGGGAAAGCTGGCCACCAACAAGGGGTCCAGGCAAAAAAAAAAAAAAAAAAAAAAAAAAAAAAAAAAAAAAAAGCACCAGCAGCCAGCTTTGCACCGTGTGCCGCTGTGTCTCGGATCCTCAACGAGCAGCTCTTGGCTTCCTTCCTCACATGGACTGACCAACCCATCTGCCAGCCAGGAACAGTAGCCAGAGTGGCAGAACAAAAAATGGCAGGCCCAGAGAAATGCGTTTCCAGCCCATGGACAGGGCACATACCAGCCCATGGACAGGGCACGTAGGTCTCTGCTCTCCTGGCCCTGGGTGATGGGGGACATTCTTATTTATTCACCACCATGAAGTCTGGATACTTAGCTCAAGTTTCTGTAGGGAAAGGACTTCTTGGCTTGGACTCACACGCTCATTTACACAGGCAATCCATTCCCATGCGCTTGCATAGGCAGCTTCAGATGAGTCATCAAATTGCACGTTTGCCACACCATCACAATTTCACGACGGCCTCAAAGAGTGATTTAAAATAAATTCGGACCTTTCCTTGGCTAAGTGCCTGGCTTCATTTAAGAAAAGAGGAAGTAGGGAAAAGCAAGGAATACTCGGAAGGCTTGTTTGCACCAGCCAACCAGCAGCTTAACGATTCAGATGGAAGCATGCATGGTAACACTGCCACTGCAGGCAACCTCTAGCTGGTAGTTGCGTTTTGAATTCCTCCCCAAAGAGTATGGCTTTATAAGAAATGTTTTTAGGAAATGCTCTCAAGGTACTTGCACCTTAGCTGGGAATTTTCTAGGGTATAACATCTCTATAATTAATAAATAACCCCATAAAACCCTTCTGGATCAAATTGCGTAAACCACTAATTTCAGGCAGGTGCCGCGTGTCAGGGACAGAACGTGGAACAGAAGCGCCGTGCGGTGCCTCCCACGCACAGTCTACCCTCTGCCAAGGAGATGAGATATTTTAGGATCCCATCAGGTGGGGGTCACAGCTCTCCAGAGGCCTTCCCTGCATATTCAGGGGTTCCCCAAAGAAAAAGTCAAGACCCCCCCCTTTTCCATCTCATTACTTCAATGTCACTGCAAGAATACCGGAAATGTGGACTCGCTCTAGGCTGCCTTCCCCAAGCCCTGCAGTCAGCCAGCCACCGGAGCCCAAGGCTCTCTTCTCCATCTGTTCGGCCGACAGCTTGGCCCATGTCCCTGCCCCTCTTCCACAACAGACTGGCTGGCTACAGACAACCTTTCTGGAAACACAGGTGTCGTGAGGGTCCTCCTCTGCCTACAGCCCCTGGGTGGCTCTTTGAGGCTCGTTCTAGGATGCTGCACTGTTACATAGATACGGGGATGCCAGGAGAGGGAGGGGCAGAAGGGATGCTGGGTGATCTTGCCCCTCCCGGCCTGGGCTTGCCAGATGGCCACCGGGCAGGATATTCCTGCTGGGCTGTGGGTTCAGAGCCGGGGCCTCGCTGCAGTCTGGAAGGTAGTAGCAATCACACCGATGTGCACACAGGGCATTTGAGGCCGAGGGTGGCAAAGCCTGTGCTCAAGAGAACTTGCTAGGAACCAACCTAGAAAGCTAGTTCTCATCAAGGCTCAGTGTGTGTGCGTGTTGGGGTGGGGGTGGTTTGTGCAAACACATGTGCACATACTGGCTCACGAAGGCTGATTTAACTCATCATACCACATCTGCGAGGAAAAAAAGATGGGCAAGCTGTTCAGCAACGGTTCATCTGGTGGCGAAAAGGAACCCTGTTAGCTCCCCTAATAGAACCACACCCTGATTTCCTTCCCTGGGCTAAAGATGGGGAAATCTCCAGAGGAGGTGTTGGGGGATGGCAGGGCAGTGGTGAGAGCAACTGGAGTTCCTGGCCATCCCCTCCTTCTCTTCTGGAATCTTGCTGGTCCAGAGCATACAGGCTCAGACTGGGCATTGTAATCGTTACCTTGAAAACTCTGGCATCGAAGTCAGAATAATGTATGGGGGTTGCTGGATGTGCTACCCCCTTACTCTAACCAGAAGCCTGCAGAGAAGGTTCTGGAGCACAGCTGAGTCTGCAGAGACGAGGCCTCAGACAACCGGGCACACATTTGTCCCAAGGTGACCAAGCACTTCCTAACGGGGGCACGGCCCTTAGCACACAGCAGAGATCTCACGATGCAAGGGCAACATGAAGCTGATTGCACGGCATGCATGCGAAGGCGAGGCTGGGGCTGCGATTGTTTTCTTCAACCAGCTCCATCGAGAGGTTATCTCATCAGCTTCTTCTGGGTATCCCACATAGGGCACAAGGGATTGGGCCATCTCCCACTGCTTTTCCAGCCCATTAGCTGGAAGTTGGAATGGAAGTGGAGCTGCCGGGACTTGAACTGGTTCCCAGGCCAAAACCACAGGCGAAGACTGAATGTACTATGCCATAGTACCAGGCTTCATAAAAGCAGTTTCAAACGAAGAAATGCTCTTGTCCTCAGGGAACTCCCTAGAAGGTGGGAGGAGACAGGCACACACACAGCGATTCACTGCACCGTCGCCAAACGTGGAGCTGCCAGCTGTGACAGGAGGCACTGGTCCCTCCCATCCTTTGGTCCTGTGTTAGCTGGTGCAGACATGGTCAGTGGGAGGGAGGGCATCTCCCCGGGTGGAGATGATCTGTAGCATCCTTGGGTTCATTTAGCCAACCTGGGCTGCTGAGCCTGCTATTCGTGTTGCCTGCCACCACAGGACGGAGGAGAGAAAGCAGTGAGTAAGAAAAGTACCAGCACCAGGGTAGCTGTGACAGGCACAGGAAGAGGAAGACTGCCTCTTAGCTCTTCCTCTCCTAGCCTGCTGGGACTCCCAGAAACTCCAGGGGCACCACCTTCAAACAGGGCTAACACAGAGGCCCCAGCTTGGGTTGAAGAAGTGCAGTAGGAAGCGGGTCTCACTAGGGAAGAGGCCAGCCTGGGCCTGAAGAGTTAGATCCAATCACAATGGAGCTTTGCCGAAACCACTCACCTGCTATTCAACAGGTGAGCTGCAGCCCCATGATGGGACCCCCTGCAGTCTTCCAGGGTGCTGTGGCCAACAGTGAACTTGCCATCTCGATCCCGACAAAAGGTCATTTTTTGGATAAGACCTACTCTTCAGGAGGATCTTTCCATATTGAAAATGCCATGCGATCTGGCCCTTCACCATCCACAGTCCCCCGCCAGTAAGAGCTGGGTTCCCCCATACACCTGTTCCAGGACCGCTACATGATTTGACACTCTCATTAGAGATATTCCACAGACGAGGTAAAATACAGCCCACTGAGAGAGGGAACAAAGCTACTGAACAACTAAGGCCACCAGTTAAGGAGTGTGGGGAGAAGACCTGGGTCCTTTCTAAGCAGTTTCAGCAGCTCGCAACCCCGCTTCCAGCATCGGCCAAGCCAACCCTGGAAACAAACATCCCTAGGGGCCATCCCACCAGGACCTTGTGCATAGCTGGAGACCCTCCACCTGCTGGGAAGATGGTCTGACACTTCTGCCAATGGGCCGGCTCAGCTGTCCAAGACCACAGACCTCAGCCATCCTCTGAGACCCTTGAGAGAAAAACACGACACCCCTACCTGGAAGCTGCAGAGCCCTAAGCAAGGTAGGCTGCAAAATACATCCCTGCAAACAGCAAGTCCCAATTTCCAGAACATGTGGATGTCACCGCCATGGCAAAGGGGACTTGTCATTTCCGCAAGGCTCTGAAGATAAGGGTGACAATCCCATCTTCTCCAGGTGGGTCTACCCATGGGTTAAGTTGAGCTGTGAGCTGGAAGGCAGAAGGTGGAGGATGCAAGGAAGGGTTCAAGCTGAAGGCTGCAGCAAAGCTAAGGACCTGGAAGGGGCCAGCCCTGCGAGAGCTTGACGTGAAGCCGGGAGACTGACTTGACTTCTAACCTCCAGGATGGTAAGAGAGCGAATCGGGGTTCCATAGTTCCCTGTTCGCTCTCTCTCTTTTTTTTTTCTTCTTTAACTTTCTTTCTTTCTTTAAGATATGAGAGTCCAGTGCTGTGGAGTAAAGTTAGGTCTTCATCTATAGTGCCTGGTTTTGAGTTCTGGCTGCTCCACTCTGATGATGGTCTGGAAATGCAGTGGAGAATGTCTCAAGTCCTTGGGCTCCTGTACCCGTGAGGGAGACCTGGAAGAACCTCCTAGTTTAAGATTGGCTAGGTTCAGGCTGTTGCGGCCATTTCGGGAGTGAACCAGCAGATGGAAGCTCTCCCTTGCTCTCCTTCTCTCTATAACTCTGTCTTTTCAACAAAAAAATAAAATAAATTTCTCCCTCTATATATAAAGATTTAGTTGAAAGGCAGAGTTACAAAGAGAGAGGGAGAGACAGAAACATCTTCTATCTGCTAGTTTACTCCCCAGAAAACCACGATGGGCATATAAGATGCCTCCATACCTTCTGTCCAGTGAGCTCTCTGCCCCTGGCTGCTGCAGCCAGCTCCCCTTACCAACTACCCTGTGGGTATCACTGCATGGCTCACTCCTGCAAATCAAAGTTCCTTGTCTGTCTCCCAAGGCCCAGCCACACACAGCTCCTGCAGCCCCCACAGAAGGCCTGGGAACAGATGTGATGGATACTCAATGACCCCAGGGAGGGTGGGTCACGGTCCTCTTGGCCATGCCATCCATGCTGCAGGCACCCATAGCAGCCGTCTACAGCAGCCGTCCTGCTTCAGAAACCACAGCCTTCCAGCAAGTTCTCAACCTCTGCAATACTGCGCGAGGGAGCAGAAAGTCCCTACCACTGTGAAGTAAGCCCCTGACACCTGCCCCATCCCACTTCCGCCTCACACTTCACTTTTAAAATAAAGATGGAGGTGCAAAAATATTCAAAGAAGCTGTCCTCCTGCAGTGCCAACCTAGTTATCAACTAAAGGCACAGTTCCAACAGTTTTCCCAGGGAAGAGAGAGCTTTAAATTCCACAGGGAGGCAGCTGTTCTGTGCTTCCCAAGGAGAGACCCCCGACTCTGCGCCCCCTTGGCAGAACAGCTACTTGGAAACAAGGATGTGTCACTCATGAGACTCTCAAAGCACTTTTCCTGGGTCTAGGAGTCCATCATGAAGAGCAGAGCTTTCAAACTTTAAAAATTAGTGAACATCCTTAAAAAAAAAAAACACCCTATCATTGGGGTTGGTGCTGTGGCACAGTGGGTTCAGCTGCCTCCTGCTGCACTGGCGTCAAATATGGGCACAGGTTTGAATCCTGGCTGCTCCAGGATCCGGCTCCTTGTTAATACACCTGGGAAAGCAGTGGAGGACTGCCTGAATGCTTGGGCCCCTGCATCCAAGAGGGAGACCTGGAAGATGTGGCTACTTCCTGACTCCAACTTTGCCCAGTCCTGGCCATGGTGGCCATCTGGGGAGTGAAACCAGCATGTGAAAGATCTCTGTGTCTTTCCCTCTCCCTCTGTAACTCTACTTTTTTTTTAATTAATTTTTTTTTTTTTTATTGAAAGGTGGATATACAGAGAGGAGGAGAGACATAGAGGAAGATCTTCCGTCCGATGATTCACTCCCCAAGTGGCTGCAATGGCTGGAGCTGAGCCAATCTGAAGCCAGGAGCCAGGAGCCAGGAGCTCTTCAGGGTCTCCCACGCGGGTGCAGGGTCCCAAGGCTTTAGGCCATCCTCAACTGCTTTCCCAGGACACAAGCATGGAGCTGGATGGGAAGCAGGGCCTCCCGGATTAGAACTGGCAACCATATAGGATCCTGGGCATGCAAGGTGAGGACTTTAACCACTATGCTATCGCGCTGGACCCTGTAACTCTGCTTTATAAATAAATATTTAAAAAAAAAAACAACAAAAAACCCTGCGATAAAACATTGAAAGCTGGGCAGAGCAGCTGAGTGTGTGCACGTGTGTGTGAGTACAACATGTGTGCATGGCAGGAAGAACTGCTCTGGACCCACCCAGCCCATGCGGGATTTCAGAGCCAACCGAAAACTGCCAATAGCACACTGAATCTATTACTTGTATTACATGTAGTCTTTTTTTTTTTTAAATAATAAACAACTCTATTACCACAAAGGCTGCTTGTCAAAGGCCCCTGCTACCCCCATGTGCCCCTTGGTATTCCACTCCCTTTTTAAAAAATGTATTTATTTTTATTGCAAAGTCAGATGTTCATAGAGAGAAGGAGAGACAAAGAAGATCTTCTGTCGGCTGCTTCACTCCGCAAGTGGCCACAATAGCCGGAGCTACGCCGATCTGAAGCCAGGAGCCAGAAGCCTCCTCCGGGTCTCCCACGCGGGTGTAGGGTCCCAAGGTTTTGGCTGTTCTCTACTGTTTTTCCAAGCTACAAGCAGGGAGCTGGATGGGAACTGGAGCAGTCAGGACATGAATCGGTGCCCATATGGGATCCTGGTGCATGGAGGGCAAGGACTCTAGCCACTATGCTACCATGCCAGGCCTGGTATTCTACTCTCATTACTCTATGTGGCCCGTTTCCCTTCCATCGTGGGAGCTCAGGGTTGGGAGAGGGGAGCAGGAACATGCCTCCTCCTAGTGTTTAAGACCTATGCATGCTGAGCAAATGAATCAGTTCTTTTTTCCATGCTCCACGGAAAGTCCTTTGCTTAAGCCTGAACCGATGCAAACACACAGACATCCCAACAGCCGCCATGAAAGGAGACAGCACAACCTCATAGAGTCGGTGGCGGGTGAGAGAGGGGGCAATGTCAGGAAGACGGTGGAGAAGCAGGCCTTGTGGTGCAGTGGTTAAGATATGGCACCCCAGATCTGAGTGCTGGGACTTGAGTGTCTGGGACATCTGCTTCCAACCCACTGTCGGGCCAAGCAGCATCCCGGGAGACTCAAGGTCTTGTCGCCCACCGGGAAGACGCGAGGTGAACTCCAGGTTCCTGACTTCAGCTTGGACATTCAGGAAGGGAACCAGCAGGTGGAAGAGCTCTCTGACTGCCTTTTGGGTAAATAAATTAATTAAAAACAAAGTGATCCTAAAAGAGAGCCAGAGAAATATTTTTTAACAGTTTAGAGAAAATAGAATCATAAAGATAAGCTTCTCTTTGGTGTGAAAAAATGTTGAAATTGATAATAGTTCCCCCCCCCAAGAATATGCATTTTCTATGAACTTTCTTAAGACCCTCTTTGATTCACTCTGCCCAGTTCCAGTCTGTGATCACACTAAATTGAAGGAGCCTGTGCGTTACGAGAACTGCAAAGGAAACTGACCAATAAGAAGCAGTGTGATCGGAAGGCAAGAAGGAAAGCAGAGTTCTTGACAAAGGCCAGCTCATCTGACAAGCTTAGAGCCAGACCACGTGTATAGGCTGCAGGGGTCCAAGAAACACATTCAATGCAGATGGCTTAGGAGTACTTCACACGGGGCCAGGATCCCCTGTCTTGAGCAGACATAGCGACTGTCAAGGCTGGCAAAGGCCCAAGCTTGGTGAGGCATCACAGCCTGTGTCAGGCAGGAGGGGAAGGGGCTGTCCCACGCAAGGCTCTCAGCAGTTCCCTGACTTGAGAGGTCCTTAGAAAGACACAGAAAAATGAATTGCTCTGCAGGACCACAGAGTTGGTCAGGGGCAGGCACAGGGGAGCAAGCACGCAATGTGTGAATGTGTGATCACCTCTCACACACAGGGCACGCCCAGACCTCACACACACACCAGGCCTTCTCCTGTACATACAGACTCAGGATCACACTTGACGTACCAGCTCAGGCACAGTAAGAGATGAACAGCAGCCAGAAGTAATCAAAACAGAGCAGTTACAACAATAGAGTCTAATGAATGTTATGGGGAGGTGACTTATTTCTAAACTTTGCATCTACTGCTTGCAGATTGCAGGTGGCTGAAGTCACGGGTAAGCAGACCTGACTTGGTCTGCATATGCCCCCTCCCGGGGCCCATATCTTCTGCTCCCAGCTCCCTTCACTCACCATGCTTCAAGACTTCCTCCATTCCCTTCCCAACCTTACTTTTTAAGAACGAATTCTGTGAAAACTCCAACCCATATTTCTCCCCAATTCCTCCTCTGGCGGAGGGCCCTGGGCTCATTTGAGTCTTATCTTGAATACCTGCTGTCAAGGCCAACAGCAATGAGGTTTAGACCTCACTTGTTCATGTATTATTCAACGCCACATCCCCAGAGCCTAGACACTTCAATTAAGGTTGAATGAATTTTAAAAAAAGGAAAAGTCTCCTTGCTAATGGCTTGTCTGTGGCTGAGGGGTAGCCCTGTCTTCTGCCACCCTCACACCACTCTGAAAGTACTAACTAAATATGGGATGGCTGAGTGACACCGAGTCCTAAATGAAAACATTCACTGAAGAAAGTTTAGCAGTAAAACGTATTCTGGCATGTGGCATAAAGCTACGTTTTCAAGGTGATGACATCAGCCCAATGGAGGTTTCAACGTATTCATCTATATCGGGATATAACTTCAGACAACTTATCAGCAGTAAGCAATTACAAGGAAAGCATCTTACATTTAGGGCACAAAATGTGTCATCCATATTTAAGAGGATATACAAATGTTTCCTCACTTTTCATTTCTATGTGAACCAGGGGAGGGGAGGTGGGAGAATTCACTTTACATCAGCAAGATTATCCATGTCCTGCTAAGTTCTATCTTAATTCAATGAAGAAAAATGAGTGTCCTTTCAAGACTTCCTGATGAGAAAGTCAGAAAGGAGCCCAACTGGGGCTTTAAAGCAGATGCCTAATATTTCTCAGCGAAACTCACACGAAACTGCCCTTGTCCGATGCGAGCAATGAGCGGCAGCACTGTCCGAAGAAGTTTCTGGTGAACTTTCCAGGGAATTTTTCTGCTGAAGTCTTGCCTAATTTTCTTAATACATTCTCATAAGAAACAGATGTCTCCTTTCTCTGGCTGTCCTCAGAGCCCCAAATTCACAGGGCCTTATGCATCCCCGCAAGTTTGTTGCCATGGCCTTTGCTCCTCTTTAAAAAAAAAAAAGATTTTTTGTTTATCTAAAGGGCTGAGTGACACAGAGAGAGAGAGAGACAGAGAGCTTAAAAGTGGGGTAGCTGGGACTGAGAACAGTCTGGGTTTGGAACTGAGACGGTCTGATGTGTGGCTTAGCCCACTGAGCTTTGCTCTTCACCACCTGCTTCTGTTCCACCCAGCCCATGCCCACCTCTTAGTAGCCATTGCTTCAACTGTGCTGAAAGAACTGCATCTCATCTCCTGTTGACTATTAGTTGAAGAAGTGCTTCAGAATTTCCATTGAAAGCTCCCTTCTTAGGGCCAGCATTGGGTAAGGCAGGTGAAGCTGGCACCTGTGATGCCAGCTATCGCGTACGGGCACAGGTCCACGCCTCAGCGACTCCACTTCTGAGCCAGCTCCCTTTTAATGCGCCTGGGAACGTGCGTGGGCCGCTGCCACTCCTGTGGGCGATCTGGAAGAAACTTCTGGCTCCAGCCCTTAGTCTGACCATGGAATCAGGGGATGAGAGGTCTCCCCCCACCCCCTTCTTTTCATAGTTCTGACTTTCCAATAAAACTACATCTTTCATCTCTTTTTTTTCTTAAAGCTCTACTCTTAGTGGTGCAAGAGTTTTGGCATCAATCAAACAGCAGGTTTAAATTAAAAATTAACAGCCAGATGTTGGAAGCTGAATCAACCGAGATGTCAATGGCATGGGCCGGTATTTCTGCTGCTAATCCCTGTTCCTAACCCACTCAGATAAGAGCAAGATGTTTTCATCACAAATTGATGTGGATGGCCTGCCAGTGTAAGCTTCACTTTCAACATCCCTTCTTAAAATGAGTTATCCAATTGCAAACTGCTCATTTCTTTGGTACATAAATGTTTCAGAAAGCATAAGTTTCGCCATTCTTCCAGCCATCACTATCCATTGGATGTGTCTGTTTCCATTTTAGAAGAATACAGGTTGCTCTTGACAGGAGTTCGTGCCAGCCCTATGTCTTCTCCTTCTCAGTGTCTCAAACCCAATCCTGTTTGCAGACGGTACAGCAAGTCAGTATGAGTTGATGGTGATAGAAAAAAAGAAACTGAAATCCACGCATAGCTTTTTATAGTGTATGCTTTCTGTGCACACCCTGCAGATCCCTCTGTCTTTCCTGCCACTGGGCTGAGGGCTCCTCAGGAAGGGCTGAGTCCTTGTTCTGTCTCTGAGTCCTCCCTGTGCTGTGTCCCCACCCTCACCCAGGCACAGGATCTTGGTGCTGAACAAGGAACTGAACAGATAAGTCATCAGACTTACTCTACATTCAAGGAGCTATTCTGTCCATTTCACCAAAAAGCAACAATGGGCACGAGAGAGGTGGCAAATCTCAGCACCAGAACGCTCAGGTCTAGAAGGGAGCGGTGGCCAGCGCTGAATGCAGCGAGAGGCACACCGCCTACTCTTATACCACCGTGAGGGTTATGACAGGACGTTAGGATCCTGTCTTTAATCTCTCCAAATACACTATAATTAAAGTCATAGATGGGGGTTGACATTGTGGCACAACAAGGTACCATTTGGCCCGTATCAGAGTGCCAGTTAGAGTCCTGGCTACCTTTATGTTTCTTTCATTTATTTGTTAAAAATGTATTTATTTTTTATTGGAAAGTCAGATTTACAGAGAGGAGGAGAGACAGAGAGAAAAACCTTCCATCCACTGGTTCATTCCCCAAGTGGCTGCAATGGCCAGAGATGAGCCGATCCGAAGCCAGCAGCCAGGAGCTTCCTCCAGGTCCTCCACATGGGTGCAGGGTCTCAAGGCTTTGGGTCATCCTCCACTGCTTTCCCAGACTGCAAGCAGGGAGCCAGAAGGAAAGTGGAGGAGCTGGGATACAAACCAGCACCCGTATGGGATCCAGTGCATGCCAGGCGAGGACTTTGGCCACTAGCCTACCGTGCCAGGCCCTACCTTTTGTTTCTGGCCTAGCTTCCTGCTAATGCATCATTTGGGAGGCAGTAGATGATGGCCTGTGTTGTGTACCTGTCACCCGTATGGGGAGGCCTGCCGTTGCGCAGGCATTTGGGATGTGAGCCAGCAGATGGAGGATGTGTTCTCTCTCTGTCTCCCTCTCTCTGCCTTTCAAATGAATACATACATTTTTACCAAAAAAAAAAAAAAAAAAAAAAGAGCAAAGTCACAGAATATGCTAAACTGTAATTAACTAAAAAGGTTTCCCTGGTGACAGTTTTGAACTTGTGTGCCTATCAGAATGTCTGTTGGCACTCCCTGCCTCTATCCTGCCTTTCCCACTAAGAGAATCGGAAAGCTGTCCTAGAAATCTACCAACATGTGAAAAACAAACATGTTTCTCCCACAAAATCCAGGTAGTTTCCTGGAGGCGATTCTCATAGGTGTGCAGGTGTCTGATATGCACAAGGGACAAAGCAGGTGTCTTTCCTCGCCCTCAGCCATCCCTGCTCCGGTTACCCAGTTCTTCCTGCAAGGAGCTTCTCTCCCAGATCTCACTGCCCTGCTTGGGGTCCTCTGCCATTTCTTGCTGGATAATACAAAGGATGACACCACTCTGCAGTTTTCATTCAGCTTCTAGGCTCCAGATGAGCTGCAAGTGGTTCGTTCAAGTTAGTAGCGCTCCTTGCCCATGCCCCGGGGAAGCAGGCCAGGTCATTTCCATGAACCACATGCACCGGCTCACCCTGAGCTTTGACTTCCTGAGGACAGCAACACACCAAGTTGCTCTCCATTGAGAATCAGATTGGAAGAGGGGAGGGCGCTGAGTGGCTGCAGCGAAGCCCTACATCTGCTTAGCAGAGCACCCATGAAGGATTCTAGAAGTCAACTCGTTCTAGTTGGGTTGCTTGCAGCCACCCGGCCAGGGCAGCTGTGGCCACCTCAACGTTGAAACCTTCAGAGCTGGATGGAGAGCGGTGACCTATCCCCTCACTGCCCCTGGCGGCAGGGACCACATTCATGCGTGGTGAGTTCACTCACACCTCCTACCACCAGCCCCCAGCCCCCACTGGGTGGCACGGAGTCACTCAGACTGTGTGGTTCCCAGCTACAAAGGAGCACTTATTCCAGCAAGCAGCAAGCCAACTTCTCTTCATGAGGCTATGCTCCACATTTCAAAGACCCAGGCCGATAAAAAGAAAATATTTATGTTACAATATTTTATGAATTACAGAAACACATCTCGTACAGTCTTGTAAATTTTTTTTCCTTTCATGTACTTGCCTGCAACAGCAGTGGTTGGTGCCAGGCCAAACCAACGAGTCAGAAACTCAATTTGGGCCTCCTGCGTGGGTGGTGGGGACCTAAGTATTTGAGCCAGCACTCCAGGAAACTGGGACTGAAGGCAGGGGCTTGGACCTGAACCCAAGGGACACTTCAATATGGGATGTCCATATGGGTGCTGGTTCTAGTCCAGGCTGCTCCACTTTCCATCCAGCTCATTGCTTGTGGCCTGGGGAAGCAGTGAAGGATGGCTCAAATGCTTTGGCTTCTGCACCCACGTGGGAGACCTGGAAAAAGCTCCGGGCTTAGGATGAGCTCAACTCCAGCTGCTACAGGCATTTGGCATTTACAATCTCTCTCTCCTTCTCTCTTTAATTCTTTCAAATAAAAAGAGATAAACCTTAAAAACCATGGCAAAAATATGGCACATGGGGCCCTGGCGCGGTGGCGCAGTGGTTAAGGTCCTCTCCTTGCATGCCCGGGATCCCATATGGGCGCCGGTTCTATCCTGGCAGCCCCGCTTCCCATCCAGCTCTCTGCCTATGGCCTGGGAAAGCAGTCGAGGGCGGCCCAAAGCTTTGGGACCCTGCACCCGCGTGGGAGACCCGGAAGAAGCTCCTGGCTTCGGACTGGCATAGCATCAGCCGTTGTGCTCACTTGGGGAGTGAATCATCGGACGGAGGATCTTCCTCTCTGTCTCTCCTCTCTGTATATCTGCCTTTCCAATAAAAAAAAATAATAATAAAAATAAATCTTTAAAAAAAATATGGCACATGGTCCCAAATGGTATCTCCAAACAGCTGCACCAAATGGCCATTCCTCATGAAGTGAATCTTCATTAATTTGTGCTCTCTACCTAGTCTAAGGAGCCGACCCAGTTCACCAAATGACCTTGATAATGAAACGCTCCATGTGTCACCGCAAGAACACAGTCTGACCTCTGAGAATTACGGACTCAGTGGAACTTCTTCAAGTAAACTCTTCACGCCACTGTAGGGCTATGTGTCTGAAACTCCGGTAATACTTGGCTCACATGATCTCATCTCTCCTTAGCACTGCCCTAGGAGGCAGCTGCTACTCTCATCACCTCCTCCTCGCCCCCGTATTACCGATGAGCAGACCAAAGTCAGAGCCAGTTAGCTAAGAGGCACCAGGAATGTGAGTCCGAGCAACCTGTCTCCAGTGCTCACATCTGCATTCCTCTTCCGAGAACAGAAGGTATGACACATTCACTTTGTAAGAAATCAGAGTTTAATGTTCAAAAATCCATGATGGTTGGTGCCCAGGCACCGGGGTCCTGCATTTACCAAGAACTGGTGGATTTATCAATTCCAGGACCTCCCTTGTGTGGGAGCAGGAGTCGTGGGTCCCAAGGTCACATTAGTCCCACCAGGGTCCCTGGGGGTTACAGGGTCACCCACAGCCTTGCTTGCAGGAGGGGGAGGGAACTCAGCTGGCCCATCCACCGGGCTCTTTCTCTCCTGCTGCTGGTTTGAAGGAACATCACCACACCACGAAAAAACAGAGAGCTGGTTACCAGAACAACAGCCCCACTGTTCACAGCTACTGGCAAGAAGTAAGACTGCTGCCAGCCCCAGTCTCCCTGCAGGGAGGAAAGAGCCAGCTCAGGGCCTTGGGGTGAGCACTGAATCAACTCCTGAGCAACCCTGAAGGACCTGCTCAGCCCTCTCTCCTGAGGGCAAGGGGGCAGGAAGCGCCACGGGGTTTCCTTGGCACTTACTGTACTGGTGTCTATTCCTCATCCCGGACCACACCCCCATGGCATAGATGCAAACAGCGAGGCCTGGAGTGTGTGTGGAGCGGTGGGGGGCGGGGGTTGGCTCAGCCAGGACACCACAGGGGCAGGCAGCCAAACCCCGGCTTCAAAAAAAAAAACTCAAATCAGATGTGTTTGTTTCTAGCAGGCCATTCTGTGAATGTTCTTTCTTAAAGTTAGCCAAAAAGGTTGATTTTTATATAGCCAACAAAGAGCAGATGTAGACACAATGGATCAGTACCAATTTCCTTAAAGGAAGGGACCTGAGACAATATGTTTAAAGGGCAAACCGGGGTGGGCATTGTGGCATAGTGTGTTAAACTGATGCCTGGGATGACACGTTCCGTACCCGAGCCCCTGGGACAGCATTCCACCTCTGCTTTCAACCGAGTTTCTCCCTCACATGCTCTCTGGGAAGCAGGAAGCAGCAGGTGGCTTGGAAGCTCAGGTGCTGAGTTCCCATCATGGGAGTGGGAGATCCAGACTGAGTTCCTGGCTCCTGGCTTTCGCCTGGCATCGTTTCAGTTGTTGAGAGTATTCGGGTGTTGAGCTAACACATGAGATCTCTTTCTGTCACTCTTAAAGAAAAAAGATTTACTGATTTTTCTTGGAAAGTCAGATTTACAGAGAGGAGAGACAGAAAGATCTTCCATCCACTAGTTCACTTCCCAAGAGGCCATAATGGCCAGAGCTGAGCTGAGCTAAAGACAGGAGCTTCTTTCAGGGCTTGGGCCGTCCTTTACTGCTTTCCAAAGGCCATAAGCAAGTGCTGGAAGGGAAATGGAGCAGCTGAGATACAAACCGGCACATATGGGATCCGGGTGCATTCAAGGAGAAGAGTTTGGCCACTGGCTACCATGCCAGGCCCTGCCACTCTGCCTTTAAAATAAACAAAATAATCACCCCCCCCCCTCTTTTTTTTAAGAGAAAATAAGATAGTGACAAACAATTGTAACAAAGACTAAATATTAGCATTGGGTAAAGTTTGCGTATGAACTACCAGCTCCCAGAAGTAATATAAGCAGAAATACTGACATCTAAAACACTTGGAAGATGTCCAACCTCAAAGAAATGCAAAAAATGAAATCAATATATTTGATAGCTATTACAGTGAGAGGAACTTACAAGATTATAATATTGGTATAAAAACAAACTGCTAGTGCAAGTATAAATTACTGCTATTATTTGGGAAGGCAATTTAGTAACCTGTACCAACAGACACTTGATACATCTATATATTTTAAATTTACGTTTGTGTCTTCTATATTCAGGCAGTGCTGATGTCACATTAAAGAGTGATGGCTAATAATGTTGACGTGTTTGATCAATAAAATATTACTCAGCCGTTAAAAATGATGGCGACAGGTTCTATGCAGCAAAATGAGATGGCTCTTCTCTGCAACAGTAGGAAGGAAAAATTAAGATGGGGACATAAACATAACTTACGTATCTTGTGATCGTGTGGCCACGTGACAACGCTCATGCAAAAACAATTACCCACGAAAAGAGACGAGGAACAAATACACCAAAAAGAGAAATGAGGCTGCATTGTTTTTTAAAAATGCTTTATGCAGCCTCTAGCTCTATGCATTTGCCACAGCTTGCATGTTCTACAAGGTAGGTTTGGGTTATTTGTTTTGTTTGTTTTGTTTGTTTTTTAACAAAAGACCACATCCGGGATGCTCCTGCCTGCTGGGATAGCCAAGGGCCCATTTGGTAGGGGCGCCTGAATACTGAGCTTCCAGGAACCTGAAGGGCAGCTTGCAGCATCCCCCATTTCATGTGGCTTCCACACAACGTGTGGACTGTATGTCCTGACCCCATAAAGGACACTGTGGTGGTAGCTGCTGTGCTGAGGGTTTCGGGGAGGACCAGGCAAAGCACACAGTAGGAGCTTTCAGAGTTTTACAAGGAACAACTGAGGGCCTTGTTTGTTTTGCCCCTCTGGAGAGAGGGCTGCGCTCACCGTATGCAATGGTTCCTGACTGGGCAGAAGCCCTGCTTATCTCTAAGCTTTTATTTCCCTTTATCCCTGCCGCACACCTTCCTTCCTTCATCTCATAGGCAAACCTCCAAACGTGCCTCAAGTGCATCTTTTTGTTTGTTTGTTTGTAAAGATTATTTATTTGAAAGGCAGAACCACAGAGACAGAGAGAAAGGGGAGAGAGGGCCAGGGGAAGCAAAGAGAGCAACTGATGTTCCACCTGCTAATTACTTTCCAAAGGTTTTAACAGTGAGGGCTGGACCAAGACCAAACCTGGAGCCCAGAGCTCCATCCAGGGGCCCAGGCCATTGGGCCACCTTCTGCTGCCATCCCTCAGCAGGGACCTCATCAGGGATACATGAGAGGCAGAGCGGCTGGGAACTCTGATGGCGCGCTGACATGAACTGCTGCTGTGGCAGCGATGGCTTAGGACACCGCGCCGTAGTACCTGCTTCCAAGCCGTAGTACCTGCTTCCAAGTGTGTCTCAATGTTTACCGGAATACACCGTGTGTTGCCATGACATCTATTTATAATTTGTGAAAGAATCATCAGTCTGTGCCTCTAATCCTTACTTTCCCCACAAAGCACTCCATCCCGAAGGTTGCCCCGCGCTGCCCCATGCACGTCAGCCGAATCCAGGCAGCAAACACACCACGGTGGACATAGCTTGTGGTGGCTCTTCCCTCCCAACTTATCACTCCTTCCTCCTTCTCCTCCAACTCCACGCCCCCTCCACACATCATGCACGTGCGCTCGCATAAGTAGCGCTGTGATAAAACTTCACTATTTGCAGGGAGTCTTTAAGAACGTACGGTTCTTGCATGTCAAGAAGGCGCTCTTACTAACTAGGTACCTGTAAGTTTAAAAACATCTCTACTTTTCCTTCCTGTCCCCTTAGACCTATTTTGAAATAGCTGCTTTTAGAAAAGCTGGAAAGGGTCACCCAAGACCTTCAGGGTCAGAATGCAAATTCCAGGGATGCTGCTGGTTGTAACCTGGTATCTCTGAGGTCAGGCTTTGATCTTCAAGCTGACACCCCGAGAGCCATGGAGATCACAGCAAAGTGCATATATTCCAAGCCAGAGGGAAAGGGAGCAGGCTTGTGTGTGGGGGGAAAAGGGGGGGGCACAGGAGGAGGGATAACAGCCACAGGAGGCTCAATGGCCTGGTGTGTGACCTCCGCCCCTTCCCCCAATTGCAGCAAACACCGATCTGGACTGGAACTCTTGCTTAGTTTTGCACTGAACCAAGCAGTCACAGACTCTGCCATTTGTCAGTCATAAGTATTGTATGTAGACCAGAGTGGGTGCCGTTGGCTTTTGCTTAGGATAGAAGAGGGTGAGGGCCCAAAGCCACAAAGGCAGGACATAGTAGGAGGGACAGTCCAGCCTCGGTTAGGCCAACTGTGCCCTACCCTTTTCTCTTCACCACATTGGACAGTACATCTTCTTAGCAGGCTATGGAACCAGGGGTCTAAGGTTTGTGCCTTCAGGGGCACTGGCAAATCCTGCCCAGGGACTGTGTGATCTAGAAGTGGCACTTCTCTCAGCCCTTCCCTTCCAGGATCCTGCTGAACCATCCAGGGAGCCCCCCCGCCCCCCCATCTCCCTAAGGGCCAGCTCCTCCCTGCCCACAGTCATCTTTATTTGGAGCTGGAAAGATTTTAGGAATCTTATCTGCCAGGGTTCTGGCAGGAAACAGATGGTCCTCTCAAAATGGGTAATTGGAGGAGCTTTTAATAAGGAGACCATTAATAGTGGGGTCTAAAGTGCAATGGTCTGGGGCCATGGTTAGTAGCACACTTCCAACTCTTTAAACCAAAAGGGTGAGGGAGACCCTGAGAAAGGGATGAGTGAAGAAAGGGCCGTTTGCTTGAGGCCAAGCCTTCAGTGATGCCAAGGGTGGAGCCAGGAGAACAGAACACCTCTTCCAAACTCCTGTTGATGTCCGCCCCTGCCCGCCCCCCCCCCCCAGGCAAACAACACAATAGTGAGCCAGAAAGCAAGGAAGCCCATTCACTTGGTTCCTACTGGTCAGCTTCCAGGGAATAGGGCTGGGTGGAGTAGAAGTGGGGGAGGAAGCCTGCAGGGGCAGGAACTAAAAACCCGCCTCCCTGCTTGAAAGGTGCTGTGCCTCTGGGGAAAGGTTTGGCCCAGAAGATCAAGGCAGAGTGGCAGAGCTAAACTGGGAATGCAATCCCAGGCTACTGGTGCACTCCTCCCCCGCTCTCAGCCTTGAAAATGAGCAGGCTTTCAAATCAACTGGAATTTATTTCTGCCTAAAGAAGACAGAGATGGTATATTTCCAAGCTACCTCATCATAGTATATAGCCTACACTCCCCTAACATCTACCCTGCTTATACATATGGGGGGGCACTTCTGCATGAGAATCAAGGGTCTCACCATTTAAAGGGACCAGAATTTGGGGGGGAAGGGGAACCAAAAACACCTGCCTATGGCAGGTAGAGGCACGCAAACACAGGTGGATCTGCAAACAGAAGCAGCTCTGCAGGGAAGCCCAGCTCTGCCACAAGCTTCACCCTGTGGCTCAGTGCAAACATCCAGCACCCAGCCTTCAGTGCAAAGACCAGGCACCCCCCCACCTCACTTGCACACAGAAATAGCTGTGCATTGACCCACGAGTTGCCCAGGCCTGGAAAAATACTCCAGGATATTTTAAAAATCACATGTTCTTCCAAGCCTTTTTAAATTTGACTGGAGAGCTGGGCTGGCTAAAAAAAGAACAAATCATTGAAATCATTTTGGTAGGCATTATCGGAGCCACGTATTCAAAATGAAAGATCAAAATGTTACTGGAGTTGCAATTTCCTCTATATATTTTATAAACTTTGTCCCCCCCCCATTTTTTTTTAATGAAGTAAGGCAGGTTTCCCAACTCTGTGCGATAAGCTTCCATCAAGAAAAACTGTAACAAGACCATCGGTGATCAATCTCCCAGAGACATAATAGTATGATGGTTCCGTAACTACAAAATGAACCCCACCACAGAATAGACTCCCGGATTGTATATTCATTCATTGCATCTCTAAATGTTTGCTGAGTTCCTGTGTTTGGAGCTGTGGGCAGAACAGAGTGGAACAGACTCGGAGAGGCAGTGGGGGCCACAAAGGAAAGGAAGTTCTCCCACCCTCTTCTAGCTTCCGTAGGCAGCGAAGAAGCACTGACACTTCCAAACAGAGGAGGGGCGTCATTAGACTGCAGCACGTTTTGGCAAGTTATGGAAAGGCTATGTAGAGGATGATCAGGAGGAGAGCTGGTTGGCAGCCGGCTGTACGCTGCCTCTGGCATGTGAGGATGGAGAGACAAATGGTTTTGCCCTATCAGAGAAGGATGCAAGATGTGTTGCAGGCACGTGCGTGGAAGGGAGGACTCACGTCACAGACATGTTTTCTCTGTAAAATGGAGCCTTGAGCCCAGAGTCACGGGCTGAGCTCCAAGACATAGGCGAGCAGGATTTGCTCATAGTCTGGTTTGCACAGGTGCTGGTCAGGCAAGCCTGGGGTAGGCCGGTGCTGCAGCCAGGAAGCTCCCCTGTGGGTTCCCACCAAGTGGTGGAGAGCTCTCCTGCACAGCTCCTCACACTGCCAGCTTCTTTCTCAGCCTGGGTGAGGTTAGGTCCCTGGAATCTTTCATTCGCACGGTGGGTCCACTCCTCTAAGGCCCAACAGACTGCACCATTCCTGTTCCTGTGCACCTGGGAAGGCGTTGAAGGAGAGCCCTACCCCAAAGTGAACGAGTGCTAAACAGTTGACAAAACTGGCTTAGCTCTTCTCCGCAACCTGGCTTTCCTCACTGCTTCAACGTGCAAATGTGACATAATCCAGTTCAAGGTTTCTTCTGGGAACAACTTTACCGGAAGTCAGAGAGCAAGCTAGCCTATGCAACTTTACAGCATTTCTCCCGTGCAAGAGGTAAACTGTGCAGCTTTCCTATGCCAGTGTAAAGGCTGCAGGAGGAGTCCTGAAATGACAGGAGCGTGCAGCATGGATCCTGGCAGGAAGGCAGAGTCATCCAGTTATTTTCTGCTCAAACTATTATAGCCCCCACGTGGGCTGCTCCAATAAACCGGCAACTTGGCAACAGCAGCAGTGTACGCTGGCTTGGGGCTTGGCACCAGCCAGGACAGCTGCACGGTGGCACCCTGACCACGGCTGCTTGTCAGCGGAGGGCACAGACCCAAGAGGACAAGACGCGTGTCTGCCCGGAGCCTGTGCCTGGTGAAGTCACCTCAGCATCCAAATCAAGGGGAATCCAGCAAGTGGCATGTGACCAACATCACACTGCTTCTTTTGCAGCGTAAGTTCTCCTGGACTGGCTGGTGATGATCCAGTGCCAGCCAGGCCCTCCTTGCCTACGTTGGTTCTGACTCTTACGGGCCTGGTTGTGATCTCTGTGTCTGTACGGGAATCACCCAAACAAACTACAGCCAATACATAATACAGCACAGAGGAGCCTTATTCACCCAGCTCCCCTCCACTGCCTGCTGAATGTAAGCTCTCAAGTCCCGTGGGCCCCCGCCCACCCCCACCCTGCAAAGCCAGCCTCGCACCTCAGGATGCAAAGCTGTTGAACAGCAGTAGCAGCAGCTGTAACAACAGCAACAAAAGGGCTCTCCAGTGAGTCGCTGCTTCAAAGTTAAGCGCGCACACATTCCCACCCTGCCCCTCATCTCTTGGGAGCCTGGGACTGAGCTGTGGCCAACAGCACTTTCTTTACTAAAGGCAAGGCCTGCCTCTCAGGTACCAGCCATCCAGCCAGGTCCTCTTCTCCATATTTTCAGAGCACACACTCTCTCCACTGTTGCCCAGGCTTGGTAATACAGTGGCCCAGGCATAAACTTGGCTCTCTCACAGCCAGATAACTGGAAGCCCACCACCATCTCAAGGAGTCTCAAACAGCCGAAGTACTATCATGATGCTCAACTTGAAGGGAAGGGGGTTTCTGGGAGCACAGCTCCCATGGATTCCCAAGCACGTGGCACCACGAGAGCTATGCAACCTGGTACATCCCAAACTCTGAGGTCACACACTGGGGGGGGGGGGGGGTGATGCTGGGTCCGCCGAGCACTCTCTACAGCTCTGGCAGGCTTCCATGCAAGAAAGTGGCCGTACAATATGTCCCAAGCCTCATAGATACCTGGTGCAAGACCCTGCCGCACTGCAGTGGTCTGATACGGGTGGCCACTGAGGCCACGTCTTTTGGGGGGCAGCAGAAACATTAGTTGAGTTGGAAATAGCAGAAGCAAGAGGAAGCCGTGAGCCAGGGCCTCTACGCCTAGAAGAATCCACAGGAAGAGGAACTGCGGAAATGGGGATGAGAGGAAAGGTCCCTGGAGCTCATGGTGCCACCTGGGCAAGAGGTGCCAGAGTGTGTGTGTGGGGGAGCTAAGACCTCGAGGTCCATGGCAGGTGTGCTGTCTAGTGCTGTGACTCAGGTGGAGATCCGCCTGTCCCTGGGGGGTAGGAGCTCCTGTCCCCAGAAACAAACGTAAATTTAAAGGGCTGAAGCCGAAAAAGGAGACACTATTGCAAAAGGAAACTGAACATAGAGTTGCTGATGTAGAGGCTGATGGAGCTCCCCCTTTTTCCCCAACAGAACTCTTGATTTCTTGAGGGATGGCAGCGTGCCTCATTGGAGCTTCTGCCCAGTTTGCAGCTAAGTGAGCACGGGACAGAGTTCTGACCAGCGAGATGCAAGTTGAGTGTAAAAACATCTTACTCTACTGAGTCGGAGGAACTGTCCCTGCTGTGTTACTCAGAATTGGGGTCTCAACCCGCAGCAGCCACTCTGGCAACCACAAGGATGAATGCCATGTGCTGAGGAGGACAGTACCTGCTTGCCTGAGCCGTCCTTGGCATCCTCCCTACAGCTTAGGGCTTCTGTAGGAAGTGTTAAGCCACAGCTGTGACCAAGGGCTGTGTCTGGAGCTCACCTTACTCTTCCCAACTGGCAGCCCTGCTCCCTGGTCTCAGAACAAGACATACACACAGGAAACAAGATGAGGGAGGCAGAGCACTCGAACCACCAGAGCGAATGCTTGACAAACAGCAGTGCCTGCTATTACTGTTAAGCCAGGCAGGGTGCTTAGCCACGTGTTAAGATCTTCAACCACAAACAAGTAGGAACTCATAAGAGCTCTGTCTTAAAAAGAAACAATGAGAAAAAGCTAGGACCTTCCTAGGACCTTCAGCTTTATGGCACTCCTGGGAGCAGACGGGTGGTCCGCTAAGCTGACCTGATTCTCTGATGATGTTTATGTATAAACACACACAAAGAAAATGGTGGTTAAGTTCTAAGTGATGGTATTTTGGGTGACTTGAAGATGTGATATGATTTCTATATCTTCCATGAACAAGCTTTTCTTTCTTCAAACTCACAGGATGGGAGAAGCTAAGCGTGTCATTTTTCATCGGAAAGTGACGCTCACGAATCCCAACATATAGGATCCCATTGCTTCAAAGCTGATTTTGAACTGTTGATCCTGGTGTTCAGAACATCATCTGGGGTTGGGTTGTCCTTCGTTAGCTATTTCACCCTCCTAATTTTTAACACCTTCTGTATTTCATTAGGCTATGCCCCCAGCTTCTGAAACCCATGGAGGAGAAACGTGCCATCACCTGCCACAACCCTCAGCTCCCTCGCTCCCTGGCAGGCACACAGTTCAGGGGGTATGGCTCAAGAGCAACACAGGTTTTCATTCACAGGAGGTCCTCTGCTGTCTTCTCAGACCCTCACACTGAAGCGCTTCTGCTGGCTCACCTGACACTACGGCGCATGTCCAGAGGTGAGACCCCAGAGCGAGCATCCTGGTTGGCTCAGCCCACGGCACAGTCCATGGATCAGGCCATGGAGGGCAGCTCCTGCATGTGCAGCTCCCACAGGGACCACACACCGACACGGTAGGCCAAGGTGGTTCTAGACTACAGACCTAGGGGTAGGTAAGGTGGCTACCAAAGGCATGAAAATCATTTCGGAGTGCATCCTTCAGGATTGCCTGCAATCTCCCCCCCCCGTGGGCTCCTCTCTCCCCCAGGAGCTTAAGTATCATCTATATGCTGGTCAAGTTTATGTCTCAGACCATGAGATTTGCTAGCCTATGCTGCATCTCCGTGTGTCCAAAACAACAGGGCTTTCATGGCCCTCTCTCTCTGGAAACTGCCTCTTTATAACCTGGTCACGCCCTGGTACCTTCATCTTAAGTTACTTCCCCTCTCCCTCCCAGCCTTCCTCCCTCACCAGAATTCCACACGCGCCTGGGTCATTCCAAGCATATTTCTACAGCAAGGTTTTAGCACCTGTTGCTTTCTTTGCCTAAACACTCCTTAAAGGTGCCTCCCACATGAGGCCTCTCGGGGCAGAGCTAAAACTAGGTCCAGTCTGACACTCTCCGTCACAGTGTGCTGCTTTCCTCAACCCGCCATCATTTATAATCAATTAATTGTTGGAGTTCACTTGTATTACCTGCCCTCCACACCGAAAAGAAATGCTTTAATTACTGTTTGCTTGATATATCTGGCACATATCAAGTCTTTGTTATATATTTGTTAAATGCCTCAGAGCAGGTCACAGCAGCAAGGAATACCATTTAATAAAATCAAAATGTGTGTGTGCACAGCTCTATAAGAAACACTTAACACAAATAGGAACACAGACTGGCGTGATATCTCCACAGGCAAATCCTTTATCTGCAAGCGCTGGCATCTCATGAGGATGCCGGTTCTAGTCCCAAGTGCTCCACTTCTGATCCAGCTTGTGGCATGGGAGGGCAATGGAGGACGGCTCAAGTCCTTGGGACCTTGCATCCTGTGTGGGAGACCTCAGAGAAGCTCCTGGCTCCTGAGTGGCTCTGCTGCAGTCATTGTGGCTATTTGGGGAGTAAGGCACAGCAGATGGAAGATTTTTCTCTGTGTCTCTCCTCTGTGTAAATCTACCTATCAAATAAAATAAGTAAATCTAAAGACACGAGCAGTCATTGATATTGCTGCTTCTACTGTCAGGTTAAACCATGTGACACTGCTAACAGGTGAAACGTGTTTACCTAATGAAACAGCAGTTTCATATGATTCAACCTAATATCGCTAACATGATTTGGACAGCACACACAGCTTCAACTCCTGCTGTATGCTGGTCGCCAGAAATCAGACACTTTGGCGCAATACTCTGCAAAATGCAAGAAGATCTCCAGGGCAGCGTGCTGAACTTGCCAACAGAGGTCAAGTACCTCAATCGGCTGACTGCGGTCCACCCTCTTCTTAGAAGAAGCTCTCCCAGGAGACTCTGCCTCTGGGGTTTCCTAAGAACTCACCCCGCCAGTAATGGCTGACTGTCTTTGCCCAATTCCCCAGAACGAACTGTGAGACCATGGGAGGGCACGATGACATATGGTCCACGTGTGGATGTCGTTTCTCTCCCTAGCACAATGAGACGTGAGCGAAAGCCAACAAGCATGTCTTCTCTGCAGCATCACGGCTCTCTCCCTCACAAAAAGCCGGTGCTCCAGGGACAGTCAGACCGGAGTGTCAGCCTGTCACCAAGCACAGCACGCACGGCCGCACGGTGGGGCTGGTACTGTTCTTTCTGTTCCCCCTGGAAGGGTCTGTGTTCTCTGTCACTCAACTTTCCTGATGTGCGGAGATGGAGTTAACTTGTCATACTCATCCAGCGAGTCCATGTGCTGTTCAAAGCTTCACGGGATACAGACTGATTTTATCAGCAGTAACAAATGTAATCAATAAAAACACAAAGTAAAAGATTTTCTTTTTTTGTAAGATTTATTTGTTTATTTATTTGGAAAGGCAGAAAAGGAGAGACAAAGATCTTCCATTAACTGCTCCACCCCCCAAATGACCACAACGGCCAGGACTGAGTCAATCTGAAGCCCAGAGCCGGGAGCCTCCTCTGGATCTTTTAAGCAGGTGTAAGGTTCCAAGGCCCTGAGTCAGATGGGAAGTGGAGCAGCCGGGACACGAACCAGCACCCACATGTGATCATAGTCCATGCAAGGGGACAGTTACTTAATAAGCCATTGCCCATGGTCCGAGAGATTTTTTTTCCCCCAAAGAAAACAAAGTGTGAAGCCCTATTCCATTTGAAGATGCTGTTTCCTTCCACATTCTGCCTTGAATGTGGGCATTGGGAGAATGACATAACCATTGCATAGTTGGAATTATATCCAGCTGTGATACATGCATAGCTCCTGGGCCCCACGCTGTAGGCCTTCCCCGGGCTCAGAACAGACTTTTTTTTTCTTCCAGAGTGTGAAAATTGAAAAGCTTGAGATTTCCCAGAACTATGAAAAGCAATGTTATTGTGAATATAATCTAATAGTATAAGCCAGACTTTAAAAAAAACAAAACAAAAAAAGAGTTAGCTAATAGAGCAAATCAAAACTATAAAACAGGGTTGAGCATGGTAGCCTAGTGGCTGAAGTTCTCACCTTGCCTACGCTGGGATCACATATGGGCGCCGGTTCTAATCCCGGTGGCACCGCTTCCCATCCAGCTTCCTGCATGTGGCCTGGGAAAGCAGTTGAGGACGGTCCAAAGCCTTGGGACCCTGCACCCATGTGGGAGAGCCAGAGGAGGCTCCAGGCTCCTGGCTGCAGATCGGCACAGTTCTAGCAGTTGCTGCCACTTTTTATTTCTCTGTCTCTCCTCCTCTCTCCCTCTCTGACTTCAATAAAAATGAAATAAAATAAAAATCTTCAAAAAAGGAAATGACCAGAAAACCAAGTAAAGAAACGCATAATAGATTTGAAAAACTACTATTTGAAGCAGTTGACACACTGACAGAGAGGGTCTTGTTTGCAAGGATCTGGACCCGGCTTTATTTCACATCCACTGAGACATTTCCACAGGCTCCTGTGCACTTTGTGTGCCCTCTCCCTCGCTGAGGGCTTCTGTCCTGTTGGTCCCCTGCATATACTGTGCCCTCCGCAGCCCCAGGCACATGCTTGCCCTCTCCCGCACAGCACACCAGCAGCCTGGGCCTCCCCTGCAGAGTAAATTATCATCTGCACTCCATTGTCTGTGCAGTCATTCACAGGGGCTTGGTACCAGGGGTGTTCATGGATTTCAAAACCTACAGATGTTCATTTCCAGGAAATGAAACAATATATGCACAGAACCTATGAGCACTCTTCCGCATACTGTAAACCACCACTGGACTACTTTAAATGCCTAACACAATAAAAATGCCATGGGACAAGGTGTTACATTGTACTGTTCATGGCAAAACAACCTATTCATTTTCAGTACATCTGAAACTTTCTTTTCTCAAGGCTTTCAATCTGTGGTTGGTTGAATTCATGGATGTAGAACCTGTAGTTACGGAGGTCCAACTAGGTATTTGGTTTTTAAACAGTTTTGTTGGTTTTCTTTGGAATGCAGAGAGATGGAGGGGGACAGAGATCCCCTACCTATGGCGTCACTCACTAAGTGCTCTCTGTCTCCACCCGGGTCAGGCTGAAGCCAGGAGGCGACAGGAACCCAACCCAGGGTCCCACAGAGGTGGTGGGGACCCAGTGACCTGCATCATGAAGAAGCTGGGATCAGGCGCAGAGCTGGAACTCGCACCCAGGTACTCCAACGGGGGACACAGGCGTCCCAAATGGCTTTGTCACTGCGCCACCAAATGCCTCTCCCTGTGTGTGTGTCTTACATTCTTCACTAGATGGCAAGTTTGCAGAAGGCAAGGAAAACGTTTGATTTCTACCAGTTATCCACAATTCTTTGCTTACTGTAACTCAACACACGGAGACCAAATACATTCACGATCGTTTTTTTTCTCTTGTTTGTTAACAGAGGCAAGGGCCAATAAGCTGTAACTAACTGCTTTTTCATTGAATCTGTACAGGCAGAATTTAAAAAGCGTTCTGTTCCCTTTTTGTCATTAATATTTTATTATGAAAAAGTTCAAACACAGCCACATACATGCAAGGCCACCTGGCTTCCACGATTAACACTGTATTGTATTTTTTTTTTCACTTATCGGTACACAGAGCGATGTTTTAGCCATCAGTCTACCTATTACAAGTAAACTACAGATACTACATTCCCTAAACAGTTCAGCCGCCTGTCTTAAGTATACTTCAACGTGGCTGTTTTCTTTTGAGCTAAGGTAAACACACTCAGCATTCACTGAGTTCTGATAAACATGACAGAACAGTAAAACAGTTCAAGGGAAAAAAAATAGAATGAAAACACAAGGCACATTTTCTGAAGACGTCTTGTAAATCCACTTGCATAAACCCTTATAGTCTTGATTTTCTTGAAGGGTTATTTATTAATTTGTTTGAAAGGCAGAGGGAAAGACAGAATGAGTTTCCATCTGCTGGCTCCTGTCCCAGACAGCCACAGCAGCTAGGGCAGTGCCAGGCTGAAGCTCGGGAGTCAGGAATTCCATTTGGATTGCCCACGAGGATTGGAGCGACCCAAGCACATGGGTCATCTTCTGCTGCCTTCCCAGGTACACTAGCTGGAAAACAGATGGGAAGCAGGACACCCACAGTACAAGGCTGTGCTCCCAGATGGGATATCATTGTCCCAAGAGGCAACTTAACTCATGTATTACCTTGTCCACCTCTAGTTTGATATTTTTTCCCCTACCTATGATAGGTTTGTCATATTCGATTGACTCTCCTAAATAAAACAACTATAAGCCCTGGACACTACACAAAACCATAATCCTGGGAGGGCAATGTGGGGGAAAAAAATGTCAGTTTTGGAGGAAGGGTGATGTTTGAAGAAGATCTAAGGGTATTTCTAAATGTCTTGGCTTTGGCCTGGTGGGAAGCGTGCTATCAGGCCAGACAGCACAGCCAAAACTCCAATAAAAGCACACAGTCTGTAAGGAACAGACTTTGGGACACAAAGCCACTGAAGAGGAAGGAGGAAGTCAGCCCAAATGGGAAAACCCCAGTTCTGCATAAAAACTTCCTAAACCCCGGACTGACCTCTGAACCATGAAACAGGCGAGGGATAGACTCTAAGTAACCCCACAAAGGATAAAATAACTAAACCCAGAAGTGAGGGATTGCCAAAGAGACAGAGCTTGTGGTTGTAGTTCAATCAAGCTAATTGCTGACTAAGGCAAAAACAAAAAAACAAAACTGGAGGAACAAAACTAGATCTGCCTAGCCCCCTAACCCACCAAAGAAAAATCTCTCTAGAAAAATAAAATTCAGTCTCCACACTAAAATATACAAGCAATGATCAAAACATAATCCTAAATTATCAACACACGAAGTACACAGGAAAAAGGAACACGTCTTCAAGAAAAACACAACCAACAGAGAATCCAGAACAATCTACATGGTGCAACTAGCACATTAAGAATCTGTACTTAGGGGCCCGGCGCGGTGGCGCAGTGGTTAAGGTCCTCACCTTGCACACCCGGGATCCCATATGGGTGCCGGTTCTAATCCCGGCAGCCCCACTTCCCTTCCAGCTCCCTGCCTGTGGCCAGGGAAAGCAGTCGAGGACAGCCCAAAGCTTTGGGACCCTGCACCCGCGTGGGAGACCCGGAAGAGGCTCCTGGCTTCGGATCGGCATAGCATCGGCCGTTGCGCGTACTTGGGGAGTGAATCATCGGACGGAAGATCTTCCTCTCTGTCTCTCCTCTCTGTATGTCTGCCTTTCCAATAAAAAATAATAAAAATAAATCTTTAAAAAAAAAAGAATCTGTACTTAGGCTCAATACAAAAAAGGAATACATAGGAATAAATAAATACACAGGAAACCCTGGCAGGGAAACAGAAACCATAAAAGAGCGCCAGCTAGAATTTTTAAATATGCTAAAAAATGTTTAAAAATTACTGGATGAGCTTAGTAGCACAGAGGTGATAGTGGAAAAGGCCCTTGAATTGCAGGTAGACATCTATCTACTCCGAAGAACAGAGAGGAAAAACAGCCCAGGCCCTCAAATGCCGGAGTCCAGCTCTAGCTGAGTTCGGAACTCGAGAAGGGTGAGTGGATAAGGCGTAAAGAGGAAAGAAACGGATCACTACGATTTCATGATCATAATGGACAATGTGGGAAAGCTGTCCGCTTTATTTATACAGAAACAGTCAAACTCTGGCTCAGACTTTGTCTTCATGACCAAGTGGGTGTTTCTAAGGATAATTCTGCCATTTGTTTTACCTAAAAACAACAGAAGTTCCTGCTGCAATTCTTATTCTACAACTTAATCTTGTATCACAAAGAAAAGGAGAACCTAAAAATGGAGGAAAGAATGAAAGCCTAAATACAGGTCCTTTGATTAGCATAAGGTCAATGGGGACAGCCAAGACAGTAGGAATAATAGAAGGTCCTTTTGCAAGACATTATTATTGACATTAACCTCCAAGCTCACATTGAGTAGAAAAAAGCCAACTCCACAGTAGCAAGCAATGCCTGAATGGATTAGAGTTCTTCTGCAGGGTGGTCCAGTGTCCATGCAAAGGAAGGTGGTTGTAGAGACATCTGCCGGGCCCTGCCAAACAGCGGGAAGTTCCTTGCTGCCCTGCCTGCAATGGAACAATGCTCTTCACACCTTCCTGTCCCCCACATCCACTGCACGGGCCCCAACGCTCAAATCTGCACCACAACATAAAAAAGTCACTGTTGTGACATGCTGGTTCAAGTCCTGGCTGTCCCACTTCCAGTGCAACTGCTAACTGTACATGGAAATGCACAAGTAGATGACCCAGGAGCTTGGGCCTCTGCCACTCAGTCTGGAAGAAAAGAAACCTTCAACCCAGAATTCCACATCTAGTGAAAATATCCTTTAAGAATGAAGATGAAATAAACATACGATGCCTTTGCCGTAGCTTTCAGCCAAAACTTTTAATTTTGTTACAATGGTTGGTTATCCGCATGGCAGTTTATACCAACTCATAGAAAGTTTAACATTAATAGTAAATAAAAATATATGAGGTGGGAAGAATCAACAACAACAAAAACATCCTCAGTTTTTCCTTTAATACCGGATGGTGGGCAAGAAGTTGTTTTTATGCTATTAAGACTGAAATTCACTTAGATTCTGCTAAGATCTCTGCTCTACTCTTCCCTCCTTTTCCACACACAGGCTTGCTAAGAAAATGAAGGAACACATACATAATCCTTCTTCAGATCTAAACGAAGGATGCAGAAAGAGAGAAAACAGATTGGGGGACTACCTGAAAAGGCTTGGACCGAGTCAACACTGGCGCTAGAAATCTCCCCCTGAGCTAATGCATTTGTTGGACGTGTTGGTCCAGAAATAGCTCCCCAGGGAGCTCTGAAAGCATGCTCTGCTCCCATGCATCTGTTCCTGCTCCACTGAGTCCTCGCAATCATTTTCCAAGCTGCTAAGTGTTAATTTTCGTTCAAAAAAAAAAAAATACTAAACAATCTGATGGTAACACACACACACACAAATTCCTTTTTCATCCTGTTCTTCTGGTCTTTCTTTAGGCTAGAAGCAGCCGGTTTTCCAAACTGTTAACATCCTGAGCGGGCTGCCAAACACAGCCATGAACTAGCTTCTGCCTTCTAAACAACAGCTGTGTTCTGTCCTGCTAAAGGGCAGCCTCATCCAGACAGCGACTCCCCAAAGGTCAGCCGTGTCCTGCGGCAGGAAGTCCACTGCATGGCTGGCGGCACACGCCGGTGCAATGGAACGGTCCGTGTTTGTCCAGATCCCCTTTACTCTCTTTGGGTGATCTGTGCTGGTAATGAATGCTCAGCTCAGCTTGCACGAGAAGTGGGGGGCCTTGTGCTTCCTCCTGCATATCCAGGTGTGGCTCTCGCTCTAACACGTGCTCTGCCAGATGCCCCTGCAAATGGTGCTGAGGACCGGGAGGTGAAAACACGTGCCTTGGCCGCAGGCACACCTATTAAACTGTTTCCGATCAAGACACTGGCCCAGTGCTTTTCCACACTGCCAATGCTGAGTCCAGGAAGCTTCTTCCCTGCCATTTTCAGGTGAGAAGCCGTGGCTGCTCAGAGTTTCAATAAGCTGTCTTTGGCCTTGGGGTTATGGAAGGACACCATGAGAGCATCCGAGTAGTCTTGGACTTCAAGTTAAGGGTCTTTGCTATTCTGACAACCTTAAAAATGAATTCCTAAAAAAAAAAAAAGAATCTTCCAAATCGCAACTTTTTTCTTAAAAATGCTTGCCATATTGATGGGAGGTAGGTGGAAAGCTGGTTTCAAAAGTTACCTGGAGGAGCAACTGCTTAGGAATAGCAAATGTCATTTTAATGACGATGACAACGATGATGGAACACAGACATTTAAAAAAAACATGTTCTAGACCAAAGCATAAAACGTGGCATTTGTTTATATCCACATAGCTATCATAATGATCACACATTCAGTCTTTTATACACCAGTTGCACGATCTCTCGGGTCATTTTTTTTTTTAACAGGAACATTCAAAGAACAATTTTATTCTCATTTGACAAATCGGAACGCTGTGAGACGCGAAAAAGGGTACAAAGCAAACGGAGTGTCTAGAATCGGAACCAAGTGTTTTGCTTGAGAGTTAAGTAGCAGAGTGACGATAACCAAAGGGAATGTAAATATTTATCAGGAGGGGACGAGCTGGATGAACGAGGCGGATCTGGATCTTCTGAAATGAGGCCTGGAACACGCGTTCTGCTCCCCTATTTTTTATTGAACAACAGCTCTACGTGGAGCACCAGGACTGCTCATGAAGGCGCACAGGCCTTCGCCCTGTGTGTGGACACACATGTAAATAAACCACAGGGATGCGCCCTGCCTGTGGACACACACACACGTACAAACCGTACAGCCAGAGCGTGTTTATCATGCATTTGTAGAGCCCACCCTTTTTTTCCTAGGTACAGGATTAGGGTGAGGCCCACTCTTTCTAAACATACTTTTACATTATTCCAGCCCTTTACAGGAACACACTGACAAACAAACAGGAGTTCTAAAGATGACTCACTGCCTGAAAAAAAAAAAAATAAAAGATAACTCTTTTCAAAGAAAAATGCTTCCAGTAATTGGTGCAACAACTAGCCCAAAGTACAAGGGATCCTCCCCACGTAGGCGTTCAGGAGGCAATTTTTCCCATCAAGGGACCCTGGCTGGCTGCAACAGTGCACGGGCTGTCCCCACTCACCGCTGTGTCCTGGCACGCGGCTGGCCTGCTGCCACGCACGCACCTGTGCATGGGCACACAGCCGCTCTTTTCTTCACAGTCACTTCTGCTAGACAGTGATGGTCAACACAGTAAGGGACAGAGAAGGGGAAAGACTGAGTTAACGGCAAGATGGTCTGGTGGTCCAAGTATAACCAGAATTCATGGTGGGTCTAGACATGGGCTAATGTGGTCTGGGGTAGACCCCAGGCTTAAATACCACACAAGTGTTAACGGTGGCAATGGTCGGAGAGCCCGTTCGCTGGGTGTGGGGCAGGCATGGAGGAAAACTTGGTCTATTTTATGTCTTTCAGATGGAAACAGTGGGTCAGCTCAGCCTAGAACCTGTGGTACAAGGCCAACTCAGAGCAGGTGTTGGGATGGGTCAGCCTGGTATGCCCATTGGTTCACTCCACCCCTGTGGCTGACTTGCAGACCTGCTTATGTGTCATACCAGGCCACCCTCATGATGAAGGAAGGCGGGAGGTGGGGGGAATTGTCATCTGATGCCATTTTCAGCTAGTTGGTACATTCCAGATAGAATTTCCCTGGAATTGTCTCCGAGAGAAAGCAGCAAATCATTTTCTAAATCCATCCACCAAGGGGATTTTTTTTCCTCCTTCCGTCCTTCCTTCCTCCCTTCCTATTATGCAACCTTGTGCAGCTTGTAACCTCATCTGGAACTTGGCAGGAGTCAGTCTAGTCCTCTGTGATGGGCAGGGAGGACTAGATGGACAGTGACAAGGAACTCCAGACAGAGACCAGAGTCTCTGTGAGCTACTGCGCATGGGCCGGTGAGGGCTGCCATTTGATACACCTGTTAGGCGACACGGACTTGGTTTTGTACTGACTGTCAAGCTTTCAATTCTTCAAAATGGTCATTTTTTACCAGACCAAACAAAATCACTTCTACAGAAAGTTTCTAAACACCATACAACACTACCCTGAGGCAGTTTTGATAGTTTCAGCTTTTTAAAATCCAGGTATTATGCTAGTGTTATCATTTCTGAGTTTATTTTGTGCCACTGACAAACTTCCTGTTGTGATTGTATAAATAGCTACTTTATACCATCTACCGCATTTCCCCTTCCCTGTTATTATAATAATAAAACTGTTCACTATTAAGCCAAGGAGTTTTATTTTTCCATATGTAATTTTTTTCCTCAGAGTGGAACTCACTATTTATTTATTTCATGTGTTCAACTTTCCGTTCATTTTCTCCAAACATTTTGCCTTAAGTATGTGTGTGTATATGCATAAATATATAACATGCATTTGAATATTATTTTCCAAATTGTCATTCTTACAGGATCATCTGTGAGTCCACAAACACTGGGCCTATTTTGCACACCTTTTCAGTGGTTTCTTCTCTCCCGAGTTCTGCTTCTTCATTCTTTTTTCTTTTTTCTTAATTTTATTATTTTCATCTACTTGAAAGGCAAAGAGATGAGACAGAAACAGAGAGTTTTTTTTTTGTTAAAGATTTATTTTATTGGAAAGTCAGATATACAGAGTGGAGGATCGACAGAGAGGAAGATCTTCCGCCCGATGATTCACTCTCCAAGTGAGCACAACAGCTGGAGCTGAGCCAATCCGAAGCCAGGAGTCTCTTCCGGGTCTCCCACGCAGGTGCAGGGTCCCAAGGCTTTGGGCTGTCCCCGACTGCTTTCCCAGGCCACAGGCAGGGAGCTGGATGGGAAGCAGGGCCTTCAGGATTAGGACTGGCACCCAGATGGGACCCCATGCGGTGCATTCCAGATGAGGACTTTAACCATTACGCTATCCCACCGGGCCCAAGAGAGGTTTTCTATCAGAGATTGCCTTTGGCAGGACCAGACCAAATGATCCTGCAGGCTTTATATACCTCGTGGTTGAACATTTTCTACCCCTGCAGGACAGTGATGGTCAGGACAGTGGGTCAGAAGCACAGCAGCCAGAACTTGACTTAGAACTGTCTTGGGATGTGAAGCAGCAGCTGAACCGACTGCACCAGAATGCACGTCCCTCTTCCTCTTTTTGGATTTATTCCCTTATTTTATTTAAGTATTCGCTCTAATTATTTCCTAGAAAAGAATTCACAAGAAGCAAAAAATGCTGAGTAGAGTTTAAAAATATTTGTTCTGTTTTTATAATTGATTGAAACCTTGGCTGAGGGCCTGGCATGGTAGCCTAGTGGCCAAAGCGCCCAGACGCTATATGGGTGCTGGTTCACATTCCGGCTGCTCCACTTCCCATCCAGCTCCATGGTTGTGGCCTGGGAAAGCAGTAGAGGACAAGCCCAAAGCTTTGGGACCCTGCCCCGTTTGGCTGACCTGGAAGTAGAAGCTCCTGGCTTTGGATTGGCTCAGCTCCGGTCGCTGTAGCCAATTGGGGGAGTGGATCAGTGGATGTAAGAGCTTTCTCTCCTTCTCTCTGTAAATCTGACTTTCCAGTAACAATAAACAAATCTTAAAAACAAAAACAAGTTTGGCTGAGTACAAAATTCTAGAAGAAAAGTAATTTTCCTTTCGAATTTTGTTGCTTTCTAAGCTTCCAGAATAATATTAAGTAATCTGAGAACACTCTTGTTCTCACTGTGTCTAAGTATGTGTGGGTGACATTTCCCTATTTCAAAAATGCTAAAGCAATCTTCCATCTCTGCAGTTGACTGTTGACTACAGTGTGCTAGGAACGGGCCATTCTTCTCATCTGCTCCACCACGGACCTTCAAACTGCAGTGCCTTGATCCTTCAGGGTCCAAAATGTCCTTGTATTATTTCTCCAATAGTTTTCTGTCCTCTCTTGTCTGGTCTCTTTCTCCCTGACACTCCTGAACCCTGTGGTTGTGGCATTTAAAATCATTTACTATTTCTCCCCTATTTTCTGCCTTTTCATTACAGCCGGGTGTTGCCTGCTAACTTCCATGTGGATTACAAGTTAATATTCTTACATTCCACGTGGTTTTCACAGGCAATAAATTGAAAGAAAGAAAGAGAGAGAGAGAAAGAAAGAGAGAGAGAAAGGAAGAAAGAAAGAAAAGAAAGAATAAAAGAAAAGAAAAAGCAGAAAAACAACATTCATTGCACGTGTAGCTCTGATTCGTAAATATTAAAACAACAACAACAGCATCATTTTAAAAGAGCCAGAAGGAAGAATCTGGATTTCAATGCAGCATAGGTTTCCTAGGCCTCATTCACCCTCAAAAAGTCATTCCAACCGCTTGGCTTCTTGCTGAGACAAATGGCAGGCTACCAGTGTTGACCCAGGGCCAAGGTTTTTAGCAGGCCTGGCAGGTGGTCAACCCCTCTGGCTTCCTCCCCACCCATGGACCGGACGACCCCTTGCCCTGGCTTATCCTATCCAAAAGGGATGGGTTAAGTTAGAGAGCCTTTGAGTGAGGCACTGTACAAGTCAAAGAGGACAGTCTCAGTGTCTGAGTGGCTGGTACCCTGCTAAGTGCTCACAGCCTAGCATCTCACACCCCGGGCCAGCAACACTCATTGGTTGCTGTTCTCCATCACCTGTAGGGCTCTCTCCTGCACACAGAACATGAAAAACGGCTCCTCTCTGTCTGAAACTGTCTGAAACATCAAGTGTCAAGATGACACAGAAAGGGATGCCTTAGCAATACTGTGCACAGACTTTTTTTTTTTCTTTTTAACAAAGGTAAATGGATGATTTTGGAGAGAAATGCATTTTATTTTTTCATGTGAGAGACTGAAGTTATCTTGCTTTCAGCAATGAAAACATTCCCAAGGAGTAAGGAAATATGGGTCATACGGCACACGTAAGCTAGAGTTTTCTCCCCCTTCTGGTTAGCCTCACTGTAAATGTCAGAAGTCTTTCCGGCTGGGACGCTGACGTGTGTGATGGCACAGGGCAGGCATGCCTCTCGCGGACCCGGGCTTCATGAGGACGGCAGCTGCTGCCACCTCCTCCCCCCGTCACACCCCTCACTCCAGCACTGACACGTCTTCTCCCCCACCTTTGGCTCCGCTCAGTTGCGTGGTTGCAGCCCGTTATGTAACTGTCAAAATGTGGAATTTCTATCTAGTTCTTAAAGAGTACAAGGCGTGACCTTCCTGATAGGAAATACCTTGCATGTTCAAGGGGTCTTTATTAGTCCAGCCAGCATCCTCAAGAGCTATTACTGTCCAACTGGTCCATGCTGATGCATCCTGGTCCTCGGCCATGGCGGCTGGGATCTGGGGAGCTCTAGACACCTGTCGGGGTTCGGCTTCCCTAGGTATTCCGTAGTGCGGACAGCTGGCGTCTGCTTGTCAGAAGGTACTCGGAAACACCCTGGTGCACGGACTGTTTTCCAGCAAGAATTCTGCTACACTCAATAATTTGCCATCACGTGCCTAAGTGTTAACTGTGGAAAAATCATTTGGCTCCAGGGGCTCCTCGAATGGAGAAGACTGCGATGTGGGCCAGGCTGGTGTGAGCCTGATCGTGTGCGGACACGGGCTGCAGCGCGCTTAGCTGTAGCCGTGACAATGTGGATGGGAACCCGTTTTGAGAACGCAAGTGCTTCACGGTGTCCATGGTGGCAGGATGCAACAGCATGAAACAGAAATAAAGGCAGCCCAAGTCCTGAGGTGGACTGTCTCAAAGGTGTATCGGAATCATCGGGGGAGATATATGTTTTTTTTAAGTGCAGATACTGCGGTTCCACCTTCCACTCACAGCATCAGGGTTCTGCTCTGCTGGGCTTGGGAGCTTGGATTTTTAGACAGCTCCCCAATAATTCTCATGGACTGTAAACATTTAAACCACTACCTGTGCCTCTGGGGCTTCAGGTCCGGGCATCAAAGAAGTTACTAGAGAAGCAATGTTCAGCTCCACTGACAGTTCACTAGCTTGTTTTGGAGATATGCCCTGAATTTCCCACACCCCAGGCTTCCGCCCAGCTCTGTATCCCCCCAACCTCCTACTCAAAAGACCACTGATGTGATTTCTGTGAGGGTTCAGGCTGAGTGCCTTGCAAGGCAAAGACTCGTTGTAGTGTGGGTTGCAGTTTTGGTGAGAGAACAGAGGGCCAAGGGGAGGCTGTGGAGGGAGAGAGATGGGAAGCAAATGAGAAGGCAACTGTAAGACACAGGGAAGGTAAGATGGTTCCAGGCCATGGGCGCCCTGGAGAGCTAGGGAGGGGCCGTGGAATGCGAGAACACAGGAGAGAGGCAGCAAAGGGAAGTGATGTTTTGGGAAGATGAAAGCGGCAGCCCCTATGGGAAGGGAGCGGGGAGAGGGAGCAGATGGAGGCACATGGGAGTGGGAACCGTGTGGCCCTGACCTGGAGCTGTGGCGATGGGAATGGGATGCTGGGATGGAGGAGGCTTGCTCTTATGTTGACTTGTTTTTGCTCTTTACTCCTCTGTGGTTTCGGCTCTCTCTGTAGTAAGCCGATGCTGCTTTGTGATAAGAAAAAGCAACACACAGTTTGGCATTTCCGCTGAGAATCATGCACACAAACCTCTGAGTTTTTGCAGCTCTGCCCTTTCCCTCTCACCAGACCCCTTCCCTGTCAAAACCCATCCCTTGTATTTCTGCCGGCTCACCTGCACCCCAGCCCCTTGTCCTTTTGCCATGAGGCTTCTCAACCGCCTTCCTCCTTCTGTTCCAGGATTCCTCTGCCAGCCCCTTTGTCTTTGGGAGGCTGGCTTTGCCCTTTGGCCAAGGGGAGTCTTCTCCTGGAGCCCCAGATCCGGCCCAGCCTCGGGGAAGGCCAGGACTAAGCAAGCAAGCCTTTCACTCCTCTCTCAAGGCTCAATCTTCTTTCCATCCCTGGAACTTTAGCCTCTGAGTCTCAGCCTCAAACCCTTCCCTTCCAAAAAAAAAAAAAAAAAAACAAACATTTGTCCCTGCTCTGCGATGTGCGCTGCCAGGACCAGGAAGACACTGTCGCTCCCTCATAGTCCCGCTCCCTGGCCTCCATCCACACCTGCCACCACTGCTTCGTATCCTGCACGGTCACTCAGCAGACCCAAAGTCCCCCCAGAGCTCAGGAAACATGGTAAACCATGGAACTGTGGTCTGACCATGAGCTCCTGTCCTTGGGCTTCTTGAAGGTTCATATTTCAAAAAGCCACTAGTAGGTCCTCTTTCTGAGTCACGTTTCTCCCAAGGTTGGTCTAAGTCGCCCTCATCATTTTCTAACTCAACACCAATCATCTCCTCTCTCCAGTGAAAAGCTGTTCAGCCATGCTGCATGGCTCCCCACTCTTTGCAAGGGTCACAGTTCGAGAAAGGCCTTCGGGTCAGCTCAGCTGCCCACACCCACCTCCCTGACCGGCTGTCCCACTGTCAGTTCTGTTAGAGGCCCTCACCGCTTTCTTAAAGACTCCTGCTTCCACTCATACCTCCTCTACTTTTGGCAAATGGTTTTGCCTCTGATTTCACTAGGAAACTGGAAGCCATGACTTACGTCCCCTCTCTCCAGCTCTGCTCTGAATGTTTCCAGGTATTCGATGGCTTTGACTTCCTGTCTGGGTGCAGACCCTCCTGTCTCTAACCTCTCTACTCAGCAGACTCCTCCTTCTTTCTGGTAATCTCAACTCTCCTTCCCTGGCAACAAAAAACACTCTGATGCTCCCCCCCCCCCAACTCTTCTCATGTTCTTGCTCTTGCCAAGCTTTTTACACAATTTTGCTATTTTTGTAGCAACGATGTATGCCCGTGCAGACATTTCAAACAATACAGAAAAGCAAAATAAAACAGCTCTCCTGCCACCCATACATTGCTGCACGTTCGCACACATTGGAAGAGGCTACTCCGTGTATGCTCTGAATAACTCCAGTGGGTTTCTGGCATGCTCCCATGTCCACATCCTATGTCCCCCAACCACAAGGTACTCCAACAGTTGTAAATAACGATTTCATTGTCTCTTATTCAGTTGTCTCAAGTTTCCTTTTGCAACTGCAGAGGACACTACTGTGTTTAATATTTTTGCATCTGTGAAACCATTCATGAAAAATTCCTCAAAAGAGGTGACTAAGCAAAATAAATTCACAACTCATGTCTGATATACACTACAAAATAATTTTCTAGAAAGACTTTTCCAAGTCAGATTTCCATCAGTGGTGATCATTTCTGTAAATTCTAAGGGACCCTGAGTTTTGTGAATGCTTACAATGGTCACCTAAGTAATGCCAAAAATGAATGACACGCATTACAGATTCCACAGACATTGTTAAAAGGGCATTTTGAGCAGCTTTCACATATTGTTTTGAAAATGTAGATGAAATGGACAAATTCCTAGGAAGAGGAAACTTGTCAAACCGGATATAAAAAGAAACAGACTATCTCAACAGTCCTGTCTTTAAGCCAATTAAATCTACATTTTAGAGACCGGTGTGATGGGTCAACCAGCTAATCCTCTGGCTGCAAGCATCAGCATCCTAAATGGATGTAGTTCACCTCCCGGCCGCTCCACTTCCCATCCATCTCCCCTTTTATGTCCTGGGAAAGCAGCCGAGGGCCCAAAACCTTGGGACCCTGCACCTGCATGGGAGTCTTGGAAGAAGCTCCTGGCTCCCAGCTTTGAATCAGGTGAGTTTCGATCACTATAGCAACCTGGCAAGTGGACCAGAAGATACAAGATCCCTCATTCTCTATTTCTCCTTCTCTCTATACATCTGCCTTTCCAATAAAAAAATAATAAATCTTTAAGAAAAGTATGTATTTTAAAACCTTCCCACAAAGAAACTGCAAGCCACAAAGGCCTCTGCATTGAGTTCTATAATGTAGAACTTCCTTAAAGGAAGAAATAAAACTAACCTTACACAAATTTTTCCCAGAGGACAAAATGCCCCCCCCCTTTTTTTTTAAGATTTATTTTATTATTTTTATTTGAAAGGCGGAGTTACAGAGAGACAGAAAGAGGTCTTCCATCTGCTATTCACTCTACACATGGCCGCAGTGGCCAGAGCTGACCCAACTGGAGGCCAGAAGCCAGGAACTTCTTCCAGGTCACCCACAGAGGTGCAGGGACCCTAGGATTTGGGGGATCCTTTGATGCTTTCCCAGGCCAAAGACAGGCTTAGGGAGCTGGGTCAGAAACGGAGCAGCTGGGAAATACACCAGCACCCATAGGGGATGCCGGCGTCACAGTCACCAAGACACTAACCTCACTTCAATTTGTTTTCTGAGGCCAGCTTAATCTCTACACCAAAAGTTTAAGAAAGGACAACCACAAACCACTTCCTGTTACACACGATGACAAAATCATTGGCAATGATTACTCCAGTGATTTGTTGTCTACCTTTACAGTTGACAAAAATGGCAAAGTGGAGCTAGAAGCCAATGAAAATCAATATGTAATATTTTCCCTGCCCAAGTCCCTAGACTCCCAGAATTCTGTTCAAGGACCACTTAGGCACCTGAGCACCCCACGGCTAAAACTCCTGCATGGAAGAAACAGAAACAGAGGCAGCCAAGACTCCTTGGGGAACCAGCAGCCTCGTTCTAATGGAAGTCTCGGGAGCCCTAAGGCCTCCGTGGAGGTCGCTGGTCCAGAGAAGCTGCTGGTCCTCAAACACTCTTTGGAGCCGGATTTCTTTTAAGATGACTCCTCATGGCTTTGCATTTCACTCACTTCTTTCTTCTCTTTCCAATATGATTTTACTTTGCTTCATTTATAAAGGACTTGACCAAACATTTCAGTTCCTTGATTCCCCAAATAAACTCCCAGGACACCAGGGCAGAAGTGGCTAATCAAGCGAGCCGTTCCTTAGCTGACATTCACACTGCCTGGCTACCCAGCTGTAACTAGATTGCTTTCAACCTTTCTGTGGCTACCGCTCTGCACCAAACCAAGCTGGCTGCAGACCAAACACCCACAACATCCTTTAGAAGGTCACCTGAAAGACACATAATCACGCTGAAGTTTGAAGTGGCTTCGGCTTGCATACCTGGCACAGCCTGGGCGAACGCTGGGGATCACTTGAACGTCCTGTGGAAAGCTCAGTTACCAAGCCTTTTGGCTAGCTTCCTGAGCGCTCTCCGAACAGGAGAGGACCTCTTTCTTCTGAATTCATCTCTATTTAAGGGAAGCACGGTTCTTAAACCTTCATCTTAATTAGAGTCCAGGAGCAATTATTTAATTATCAAATAATATTGAAACACGCAGAGGAGTAAAGAGAATAAATCAAATAGCTATAGGTAAGATTACCTAACCATCCAGCTCCAGCACTTCTTAACAGTTTGCTGTATTTGTTTCCAAAAAAAAAGTATGCATAAAAATAAAATATTAAGGCAACAACGGAAACTTCCTGTGTACCCCTCCCTGATCCCACTCACTTCCCCAGAAATAACTATTATAAATGTGTTATTCATAATTTCTAAGTACATGCTTTTCATCTTCCTACATATGTGTCCTACAAAATATATAAATCATGTGTTTTCACACTTTATATAAGTATGCTATCTGCATTGTTATTAGGGAATTTTTTTCTCTGTGTTGCTCAACACTGCTTTGTTTTGGTTCTAGCATGTTAATAGATATGACTCTAGTTTATTTCTATTTTTAAAGTTCCTTTATTTATTCATGTTTTTGAGAGGCAAAGAGACAGAGAGAAATACGTGTCATTAACTGCTTACCCCTGCCAAGGCTTGCAATAGCTAGGGGCTGCGGGAGCCTAAGCCAAGGGCCAGGAATTCTTTTTTGTTTTTTTTAAGATTTATTTATTTTTATTAGAAACTCAGATATGCAAAGAGGAGAGGGACAGAGAGGAAGATCTTCTGTCCGATGATTCACTCCCCAAGTGAGCACAACGGCCGATGCTATGCCGATCCGAAGCTGGGAACCAGGAACCTCTTCCGGGTCTCCCACGTGGGTGCAGGGCCCCAAGGCTTTGGGCCGACCTCGACTGCTTTCCCAGGCCACAAGCAGGGAGCTGGATGGGAAGTGGAGCTGCCAGGATTAGAACCTGCGCCCATATGGGATTCTGGTGCGTTCAAGGTGAGGACTTTTAGCTGCTAGGCCACCGTGCCGGGCCCAGGGCCAGGAATTCTAACTGGGGCTCCAAATGGGGGAAGCAGTGGCTCAAGAACTTCAGTCAGTATTTGCTGCCTTCAAGGCCTGCATGATTTGGACGCTGGAATCTGGAGTGGGGCTGGGACTTCAACCCAGGCCCTCCAACAGAGGACATGGGCATCCCAAGTAGTGCTTCACCTGCTATGCCAAAAACTGCCTCCAGTTTAGTCTATGTAATTTCATTGCTTGGACATTCTGGCAATTATTTCTCTATGATTTTTTGCTTTTAAATCTCTTCTAACTAGATCTCAGTCTTTTCTTCAAAGGAGCTGGAGGAAAAGTGGGTCTCTAAGAACTGGTCCCCTTTATTTCACCAGAAAAGTGTCTTGGAAGACTGGCACATTTGTCCCAGCCATGCGACAGCCTCATTTGATTCTTTAGGTCCATCAGGATTTTCACGCTCCTTTTTGTCTACGGCAGTTTAAATGGATTCCGTCATTTGCAACTGACAACACTGACCAAAGCAAAGGATTCAAGCACCTTTGAAAGTCTCCTTGGCGTTTTCGGCCCCACGCCCACAAATAATGGGCAAGCGACATCAGTGAGAGCTATTACTTCTTTCAGAATTTCAGGGACAAATACTGTTGGACTCTTGCTAATTTGCACTAGGAATCTTCACGTGATGTTCGCCATGAATTCCAGCATCTGTCCTTTCTAGAATTCCCAGCACACAAGTGAATGCAAAAGAGCATCCAGGGTTAGCAACGAGCTCCAAGGAAACAGAATTTGTTATATAGATACCAAGTAGGAAAAATATGTGGTGAATGTAATGGTGGCCTAACATCACGGGGAAGGCCTAGGATTTTATCTTGATAAATCCGTTGCCTAGGGTGGGAGCAGAAGGAAAGCATTTTTTGCAAATTACAGTTGCTGCTTTTTAAGATGTGAATCTGAAAGGGCTGTGACATTCTCCAAATGCTTCCCACATGTCCCCATAACACTGGAGTCACGGTAGGTTGAACTTGTCTACACCGTTTGGGAGGTACACATCTGTAGGATAGGCTGAGCAACAACGACAACATAAATACCATGGTTGTTGAAAGATGAAATAAAACTCATACGCAAAGTACTTAACACACAGTACTCACAAAATAAACTGTAGAAATGCATGGCACTGTGCATAACTTCTTTTATACTTGCATCTCAAGCACCTGGTATAAATTATACATGGTGGTGCTCAGTGAGTGCCTAATGAATGCATTCATTAAAGAAAATATGGATAGTAACAGGAAATATTCATGAAATGTTTACATATTATGGCATGTAGTTTGTACACGTATAAAGCATTATTTGATTCTTACCCTAGCTTAATAACCTACTTAGAACCAGGAAGTCAAGCCTTAGAGAGATGAAATAGCTTACATGATTCATACAGCTCATAGAGAATGTGACTGGTATTCAAACCTTGACTGCCTCCTGCACAGACAGCGCTAGAAGATTTCAGGAGAAGGTGACAATTGACTTGTATCTTAGAAAAAGATGACAACTGCAACAGACATCCCAGAACAGGAAGCAGTGCACGCACAGAGGAGAGAAAAAGTACCACATGTTTGTGCTTAACATTGTGGCTCAAAAGGGGGATTCCTGGACAAGATGCTGAAAATATGGTCTCGGGTCAGTATGTAAAGGACCACAGGCGGTGAAACTGCACCTTCTGCTTTAGAACAAGTGGCTTTAATCAGACATCAGTATGACCAAATGTGCACTTCCGACATTTAGAGCCATCGGCCATGTGCAGAAAGAACCGGCCTGAGTTCCGTGACAAAGCACAAGCGACCCACCTACCCCATCTGGGCCGTCTCCAAGACTCCAATCATCCTCCTACCACTTCCCTTACTTATCCCCTGACACAAGCAACTAAACAAACCAGTGATCTCTACCTGTCATACTTCCTGGATGAGGACTTCCACTCTCAGCCAAGCTTCAACTGTTTTCACTGCCTGGTGGTGGCAGGATTCAGGCCATTGAGTGGACGATCTTGGGTTCAGGTAAGATAACCACTTGCTTGTTTTCCTGGTGACATCACAGCCCCCTTGAGAACCTGGGCTTTCTCTGCAGTACGGGGGATCTCAGCATATTCCCATCTGTTCTTGTGATATTCAACTCCTCTATGCCCTTGGACCCATCAAGACAGGCACTGCAGTTGCATCACTGTCTACCTAGAACTCAAACGCTGCTTATCGCATCTTATCTACACTTCTGTACTGATTTGTTCTACACACGGATAATCAATATTGGAAGATATTCTTTTTTTAAAAAGATTTTTATTGGAAAGTCAGACATACAGAGAGGAGGAGAGACAGAGAGGAAGATCTTCCGTCCGATGATTCACTTCCCAGGCAGCCGCAACGGCTGGAGCTGAGCCAATCCGAAGCCAGGAGCTTCTTCTGGGTCTTCCACGTGGGTGCAGAATCCCAAAGCCTTGGGCAGTCCTCAAGTGCCTTCCCGGGTCACAGGCAGGGAGCTGGATGGGAAGCGGGGCTGCTGGGATTAGAACCGGCGCGAGGACCCCAACCACTACGTCATCGCGCTGGACCCGGGAAGATATTCTTAATCCCAATTTTAGAATTTGGTATGGGAGGCCGGGAAGCGGCTCCTATACAAAACCCATTTGGGTAAATTCTTAAAGAGTGGAGAAAGGCTAGGTCTTGCCTTTCAGAGTCCCCTCCTCCCACCCTGCAAAATGCTGAATAAATATGCCTTGCCAGATTGTGAAATGTCTTCATGTTCTCCTCTGCTTAAATTATGGCCAAAAATTTACTTCTGAGGAAAGGCTGGTATTATAGTAAGCTTAACATAGCTTCACACCAGGGAAGGTAATCAAATCTTAAGATAGAATCAAATCTAGAAATAGACACACACACAGAGATATAAGTGCATATATATGTGTGTATGTACACATACGTAGGTAATATAGCCAATTGATTTTTTGCTAAAAGTTCAAAGGCACTATGATAAAGAGAGGATGATCCTTTCAATAAATGAACACAGACATCCAGATGTAAACAAATAATCTTAATCCATAGCTTGTACTTCATCCAAAAACAAATCAAAAGCAGACTAAATGTAAACTTCTCTCTGTCTCTCTGTCTCTCTCTTTCCCCAAAAACACTTCTAGAAGGAAACAAGGAAAAAACCTTTGTAAATTTGGGTTAGGAATAATTTCTTTAATACAGCACCATAACAGAGACTGTAAAAACAAAATTAACATGCTACGCCTCAGAAAAAAATCAGAAATTTCTATTCTTCCAAAGCCACATCTGGGGCTAGCACTGCGCTAGCACCCATATGGGTGATGGTTTGAGTCTTGGCTGCTAAACTTCTCATCCGGCTCCTGGTTCTGCCTGGGAAAGCAGTAGAGGATGCCTTAAGGATTCAAGCCTCCATACCCAGTTGGGAGACTCCGAAGAAGCTCCTGGCTTCTGGTTTTGAATGGAAGCCTCTCTCTCTCTCCTGTAACTCTGCCTTTCAAATAAATAAGTAAATCTTTAAAAGGGCACACCTGTTAGGATGACTATTACCAAACACAAAACATAAGCAGGAAATAACAAGTACGGTAAACATGTAGAGACATTGGAACCCCGTGCACTGTGATGGAGATGATGTGGACAGCGTCATCAAAGCTCCTCAAAGCGCGGCTAAGGGAGTTAGCGTAAGATCCAGCAGCTCTCTTCCAGGCATATACCACCCCAGGAACAGAAGATAGGAACAAAACAGACACCTCCACACCCCCTGTTCAACGGCACCACAGTTCACAGCAGCTAGAACGCACAGGCAACCCAAGCATCCACCGAGTCATGAATGGGTAAGTAAGGTGTGAAGACACACACACACACACACACACACACACACACACCCTACAGTGGAAAACTAGCCGGCCATAAACAGAAAACAAATCCCGACACACGCCACAACGTGGATGAACACCGAAGACGTCACACAGGCGGAAATAAACCCGTCCTAAAACACACGAAAACCACGCGAGTTCCGTGATCTTGCAGGGAATAGGATGGTGGCTGTTGGGCCCGAGAGCAGAGCCGAGCATGAGGAGTGAGCATGTTTCCTGGCCCATGTCATTCTTTGCAATGCCAAGAGCTGCTGATGGTGACGGCTGCACGACAATGTGGACATGACACGACACGAACACTTCAAAACGGGGAAGATGGTAAGGTTTTGGTTACACGTATTTCTACCAAAGTTTTCAAGTTTTGAAAAACAAAGCAGATGCTAAGAGAGTAAAAAGCTAAACCATAGAGCAGGAGACATATGTATTTGAAGATACACATTCAACACAGTACTGGCAACCAGAATTGGAGAACAAATTCTCAGTAATGAAAAACAACCCAACTTTTGAAAAGTAAGCGGCAGCAGTTCGAACAAACTTTCCACCAAAGAATTACCTGAATGGCAAACAGGTGCATCAAACTCATCTCAGCACCATCTGGGGTTTGAGAAATAGAGATGAAATCCACAATGAGATGCCACCGCACTCCTACCAGAATGGCTAAAATTAATAATAATTTTTGGGCCTGGCGTGGTAGTCTACTGGCTAAAGTCCTCACCTTGAATGCGCCAGGATCCCATATGGGCGCTGGTTCTAATCCCAGCAGCTCTACTTTCCTTCCCATCCAGCTCCCTGCTTGTAGCCTGGGAAGGCAGTCAAGAACAGCCCAAAACCTTGGGACCCTGCACCCATGTGGGAGACCCGGAGGAAGTTCCTGGCTCCTGGCTTCGGATCAGCAAAGCACAGGCCATTGCGTTCACTTGGAGAGTGATTCATCGGACGGAAGATCTCCCTCTCTCTCTCTCCTCCTCTCTGTATATCTTTCTAATAAAAATAAACCTTTTTAAAAATCAGTTTAAAAATTCATAATTAAAAAAAAAACACTCCCATCCCAATTGTGCTGGTAGTGACCTAGCTGTCTGAGTTTGTCAGAACTCACAAAACTTTGTAATACCAAAAAGGAGTGGTTTTTTTTTAAATTTTGTACTCCATGCAAATTTACTTCAATAAAAAAAAAATACATGTGAAAAAAAAAAGTTCAAAGAGAGAAGTCAGGCGTACGGTGCTGATGCAGAATAAACTGCCACGTAGGAAAATGTACATTCCCCAGCAAGTGCTCAGGAGTTGGAGTCAACACATAATTTTACACCTGTGGGAAGGACTGCGGTGAAATGCTTTGTTACAGCTAAAACAAAAGTGGATGTGTTCGGCTGTTTTCCTCAAAAGAGGCAAAAGAATCTGCAGCTTTGCCTGGAGTCTTTGGAATTAAAGTCAACAGTTTGAGATTTGTACAAAGAGAGCCAGATACACAGAACAAATTGATGACATGAAAAGCTAAATCTTGACCAGAATACCAAGGGAGAGATTACAGAATTTCAATAAAGTACAGTAGGAATTCTTATCGCTACTCCAAGGCAGCGTTTATTCAGGCCATGTTGACAAGACAGAGCAGTTTCTTCATCTCGCTACCCTGAAATTCCAGAAGCTCAAGAACAGTCATCACACTGGGCCGCAGCTCTTTCCAGTGTTTAAAGTGCTTTAGGTATCACGTATTAAAACATTCTGGCAAACAGCCATAATGTAAACTCTCATTACAAAGAAACCATTCAGTGTTGAGCTTGCAGCAGCTACCAGAATCAACATGAGCTAGCACTCCGGTGATGACGTAATCCTTAGCATCCATAAAGACCGTCGTTCATCGGGCCCTGGCTGCAGAGGACTGAACACGCCACCAGTGCCCTCCGTCCTGACCCCAAGCACAAAACACAGTGTTCGTATCCCAACCCAGGGCCGTATGCAGTTCTCAGGCCTTTGCTCCATCGTGTGATGTCACATCAAAACCATAAAGGCATTATTTGTTTTTCTTAAATAACATACAGAATATCGATCTCCATTAGAAAAAAAAAAAAAGATGTTAAGGGATTAAAGAAAAAATAAGCATTTAAGGAGAATGCATTTTTTCATTTAAAAATTTATCTCAGAGGCAGAGAGAAAAAGAGAACCAAGTTCAAATTTGTTGGTCTTGAAGTGTGCCCAAAGGTTGAGGCCAGGGCCAGAACTGGGCAAAAGCAAGACGAGGATAAACATCACTGCTATCAGACATCCAGAAAAATGATAGGTAGCAAAATACTGAGTTTAGGAAAAACATTTATGTATTTGAAAACAGAGTGGCAGAGAGTAAGAGACAGAAAGAGATCTTCCATCCGCTAGTTTAATTGCACAAGTGTCTACAACAGTCGTGTTTGGGTCAGGCTAAAACCAGCAGCCAGGCATTCCATCCTGGTCTGCCACGTGGGGAGCAGAAACCTAAATATTTGAACCATCATCCATGGTCCATTTGTACATTGGCAGGAAGCTGGATGGGAAGAATGGAGTAGCTGGGACTTGGATGAAGGATTGCAGTACAGGATGTGGGAGTTCCAGGTGGTGGCCACAAACACCTACCCAACACTGAACTTATTAATAAGTAAGGACTTACAATCTGGAAATTTAGCTTACAGGTATACAAAAGATCAAAGATCTCCAAAAAATTGATGGACAATGTGTGCTACGAACATCTACACATAGATTTCTAAAGTTTGTTTTGCACCAAGATAAAATTTCAATTGCACTTATCCACAAACTTTTGCTGTATCCTTAACCCTTACATCTTCAGCATTACCCAAGAGGATTCTTCTGCTTCTTCCTCAGATGGCAAGCTTAGGAAGAACTACTATCTACACCCATCCGCCTAACAGGATCAATCGGCCTCTTGCATTCTTTTCTCTGAAGGAGTGGTGTAAGAGAAAAATCAAGTAAAATGGGAAGCTTAAAAAAGGCTCAAAACCCTCATTACATAACAATGTCCAGGTTTCAGGTGTAATTCACTTGCTATTCCAAGAACCAAGCAATCTCATCTAAATGGAAAAAGACAGTTGATAGACACAAGCATTTCAACAGCAGAGAGACTTACCTGACAGAGTGCTGAAACGGGCCATGACAAAAATGTTTCAACAAGCAAGTAGAAGCATGCTTAAAACAAAGCAAATGAAAGGTGCAAAAAAACCAGGACAAGGAATGAAGATGGCCACGGGGAAAATGTAAGAAGACTTAGAGGAGAGGAAAGTCTAAAACTAAACAATACCAGAATAGCAATAAGAATGCCAGTGGATGGGCTCACTCAAAAAGGGGGTGGGGGGACCGACAAGCCTGTAATAAGGGAACAAAAGGTCTAAAAACATTTGTGAAACTGGAGTCTCGGACAGAGCAGAGCCAAAGAAGGAAAGAAGGAAGACTGGAAGGAAGGGAGGGAGGGATTTGAAAGGCAGAGAGAGTTAAGAGACAGGAAAGCCTTACAGAATGTGCCCGGTTCACTCTCCAAATAACTGCAACAGCTGAAACCAAGCGTTTCCTCTGGGTGCCCCAAGTGGGCACAGGAACCCAAAGACTTGGGCCATCTTTCACTGCCCTCCCAGGCCATCAGCAGGGAGCTGGACCACAAGTGGAGCTGCCAGGATTTGAACCAGTGCTGGTACCACAGAGGCCTAGCCTTCTCTTCATTATTACTATTTAGAAAGTAAAGATGGCAGACACTGTCCCGTTTTGGACACACTGGCAGTTTCTTAAAAAAAAAAAAAAAACCTTAAAATATTCTTACCAAACAGTGTAGTAGTTGTGCTCCATCTTTACAAAGAGCTGCACAGAGATGGGGTAGCAGCTTTACTGACAAGTGCTGAAACCTGAAAGCAACCATGCTGGGGCAATCACTGAGGCAGAGCAGGTACAGCTGCCCAAGGGGTACTGATTTGAGTCTCAGCTGTTCCACTTCCAACCCAGAGCCCCGCTAATGCCTTGGAAAGCTGTAGAAAATGACCCCAACTAAGCCCCCACACCCCAATGGGAAACTGGTGGACTGGTCCAGCTTTAGCTGTCTGTTTGGAGAATGAACCAGAGGTTGAGAAATCCCTTGTAACTCTGACTTCCAAATAAAATAAATAAATCTTTTTTTTTTTTTAAGCAACTATGACATACTTTAGTCGGGGACCAGAGAAATAAGCAATGGTACGTTCACTGAATGGAGCATTATTCAGCACTAGAAAGAAATAAGTTACCTAGCTCCATGTACTCAAGGAAGAAACTTAACTGTGTATTATCGAGTGAGAGCCAGCACTGTAGCACAGTGGGTTAAGTCACAGTCTGTGATGTCAGCATCCCAAATGAGTGCTGGCTTAAGTTCTGGCTGCTCCATTTTCATCCCAGCTCCCTGTTAACGCTCCTGGCGTGGGAAACAGCAACGATGGCACAAAGACTTGGGCTTGCCACCAACCTGGGGGGTTTCTGGCACTGGCCTGATCCAGGCCATCTGGAGAATGACCAGCAGATGGAAGAGCTCTTGCTCTGTAACTTTGCCTTTCACATAATTCTTTTTTTCTAAAAAAGAAAGCTAATCTAAAGAAGCGGGATCATATGACTCTAACTGTATGACAGTGTGGGCAAAGCAAAACTACGGGAACCATCAAACGTCAGGGGTTAGAGAAGCTGAGGGAAGGGCGAGACACCGAGATGGCTGACACACGTGTCCAAGAACATGCAACATCAAGAGCGAGACCGGACGTGGGCTGCTCAACTTCGGGTGACAACGATGTGTCAAGAGAGGCTCATCCACTGCAATAAATGTCCCACTGTAACACAGGACGTGTGCCATGTCTGAGGCCGTGTTCGGGTGGGGTCGGGGAAAAATACAGAACTCTGTAATTTCTGCTCAATTTGGCTAGGAACATAAAATTGCTCTAAAAATAAAGTCGAATTTTAAAAAATACATTAAACTGAATAAAAATGAAAATAATAGCGTTTCAAAAACACGTGGGACACAACTACGGCAGTTGTGAGAGAAATGGCAGCGCTGCACACATATAATAGCAAGGAAGGAAAGTCTCAAACCAATCGTAGAAGAAGTTCTCTAGGAACCTAGAGAGGGGTACAATAAACATGAGTCAAGCAGAAGGGAGAAAATAAAGCTAAGAACAGAAATCAATAAAGCCGAAAACAGAAAAGCAATAGAGAACACTAAACAAAAAGCTAGTTCTTTGCAAAAATCAAGAAAATCTGGCAAAAGTGACAAAACAATGAAACGGAAAACACAAAGAACCACTACTGTGACAATGCCTCGTGCTAAGGAGTGGCATGCCAAGATCACAAAGGAGATTTCTATGCAAAACTCCGCCAACTTAGATAAAAGGGATCGCATCTCAAAAAGCAAACACTGCAATTCCCCAACGTGACGCAGATCAACTGCTCTGCGATTTTTAAGAAAACTGAATGTGTAGTTTTAAAAAACTCTCCCCCAAAGAAATCCCCAGATGCAGAGGGTTTTCTTGAAGAATCAACAGTCTCATAGCATCTTTCAATAAACACATGAGGAGGGAATACCTTCTCATCCATTTTACGAGGCTGATACCAAGGAGATAAAGACAATCAAACAAACAAAAACCCCACTATGGATGAATATCATTCACAGATCTAAAAATCCTTAATAAAATAAGAGCAACTAGCATTCACTGATGGGGGGTAGGCAATACTGAGCAGGGGGTTAAGCCATTGCCTGCCATGCCAGTAATCTCTGGGCATTGGTTCATGTCCTGGCTGCTCCACTTGCAAGCCTGGAAAAGCAAATGGAAGACCGCAATGGGGTCCCGGGCTCCTGGCTTGGGCCTGGCCCAGCCTCAACAATTGCAGCCCATTTTGGGGGATGCTCAACTAGTGTGTGGAAGAGCTCCCTCTCCTTCTATAACTGCCTTTCAAATATATCAATTTTTGTGAAGTAATTCTAAAAAGAAAAAAAAAATTCATCAATGTGCTGAAAGAACGGTACACCATAACTAATTAAGATGTATTCCAGGAATACAAGGCTGTCTCAATATTAAAATGCAGTACAAGCTATCCAGCAAACTGAAGAATATCATACAGAAATATCACATGATAAAATTCAACAACTATTCCGAAAAATTAGAATAGAAGGGATTTCTTCAATTGGATAAAGACTATAAAAAGCCTAAAGCCGGGGCTACTGATGATAGAGAAGATAAGTCCACAATTTTGGATGCCACCATCCCAAACAGGCACAGGTTCGAGTCTTGGCTGCTCCACTTTCGAGCCATTTCCCTAATAATGGCCTGGGAAACGCAGCAGATGGCTCTAGGGCTTGGGTCCACACCCCAAAGGAAATCCACAGAAGCGCCCGGTTCCTGGCTATGGCCTGGCCCAGTGTTGGCCATTGTGGTCATCTAAGAGTAAACCAGCAAATAGAAGATCTCTATATCTCTTGCTATCTTTCTTGCTCTCTTTCTCTGTAACTTTGGAGTTGCAAACTAAACTTAAAAAAAAAAAAGCCTACAGCTGATGCTATCTTTCATGATAAAGGATCAAACAATTTCTTTCTAAGGCTGGGAACAAAACAAGGATATTCATCCTCATCACTATTAGAGAACACATTGTTAAAAGTTCTAGTCAGTGTAATAAAGCTCAACACAACACACCAAAAAACAACTCAGAAATGGTGAAATACGTTATTTTTTACAGGCATGTCTGTCTATATTAAAAGGAGCCAACAAAAATCCTTATATAACTAGTGAGTAAACTCAATAAGGTCATAGGATACAAGATAAGTACACAAAAATCGACTAATCGACTGTATTATTTCCACATGCTAGGATCAACACGTAAACACTAAATTTAAAAATTACAATCCCATTTGCAACCGTTTAAAGAGCACTTAAATGCAGAGGCTAGTAATGCAGTTTAGTGGTTAATCCACTGCCTGTAGCAATGGTATCCCATATGGGTGCTAGTTCATGTCCTAGCTTCACTTATATGAAAGACCCAGAGGAAACTCCCGGCCCCTGGCTTGGTCTAACTGAGCTCCAGCCACTGCAACATCTGAGGAGTGAACCAGTGGATGGAAGATCACTGACATGTAAATATAACAAAACACTGACAGACTTGTATACTGAACACCATATAGTCTTGAAGACAGAACCAAGCGTGTAAATAAACAGAGAAGACATACCATGTTCATGGACAACAATCCATCCTCAATTTGATATATAGGCTTAATTGAATTCCTGCCAGATCTCAGCAACATAGGGTCTGTAGCTATAGAGTATACAACAGCTATAGAATAACTGAAAGAATTTTGGAAAAGAAAAAAGCTTGGAGGGATCAGATCACCCTATTTCAAGACTTACTACTCAACTACAATAATTAGGACTGAATGGCATAGGGAAAGACACACAGTTTAAAGGAACAAAATAAAGAACACACGGAATACAAATCCACACTAAGGAGCCCGTCTGAGTTCTCACAAAGGTACAAAAGAAATTCAAGACAGCAAAGACAACCTGACTCTCATGTATAGACTGAACCTGAGCTTCCATCCTATTAAAAGAAAAAAAAGACACAGACCTGGAGTGAATTATGGACTTAAATGTAAAGTGTAAAAACTATAATACTTTTGGAAAAAGTCTGGAAGGAGATCCTCAGGATTTAGTCTTAGCACAATTCTTAAATCTGATACTTAACAGCAAATGATACAAGGAAATATTTTTCTTAACTGACCAAAATCAAAAACTTTAGCTCAGAGATTCTGTTAACAGGAAGAAAAGACATCTATAACCCAGGAGAAATACTTGAAAGCCACATAACTGATAAAGGATTAACATCTAAAATACAGTATTCTCAGAACTCCAGTAGGGAAAGAAAATCCAATTAGGACATGGACAAGAGACCTGAAAGGAGGCTTCACCAAAAATACACATAAGGAAAACAAGCCTGTGAAAAGATGTTTAACATCATTATCAGAAGAAAGCAAATCAAACCTTAATTTAACAGAGAGAGGGAACTGGCATTGTGGCACTGCGGCGGGTAAGCTGCTGCCTGGCATTCCAAAGCACGGTGTGAGTGTGCCTATAAGGCACAGCTTCCTGCCAACGCACCTGCCAAGACAGCAGAATACCACCCCACTAGCTGGACCATACCTGCCATGTGGGAGGCCAGGATGGAGCTCTGGGCTCCTGGCTTCACACTGTTCCAGACCTGGTTGTTCTGGATATGGGGGGAGTGAATCAGTAGATGCAGGATGCATCTCCTCCTCCCTTTGAAACAAACAATTTAAATAACAGCAAAACCAAAAGCAAGGATCACTCCTATATCGCTGAAGGAAATGTAAAATGGTACATTTATGCGAGAAAACACTTTGACAGTTTCTTGAAAAGGTACACACAAATACCATATGACACAGCAATTATCCTGGGCCTTCATCCAGAGAAAGGAAGATGCTGGTTCACATAAAAACATGTTTACCAGGGCTTGCAGCAGCTTTATTTGTGCTACCTCAAATCTAGAAACGATTCAGATGTCCTTCAAGAGGTGAAGGCCTAAACCGTGCCGTGACCCCGTCAAGGTACACTACTCAGAACAACAGTTAAACCAAGCCAACAATCTGGCAAAAAACAAACCAGAGACGTCATCGGAGAGGAACAAGCGATTCAAAAAGATGGCATACAACTCAAATCTCGTTAGATGCCATGCCCAAGATGATGAAGTTTCAGAAACAGATTCCTGATTGCCACAGGGCTAAGAGGGGGGAGAGACTGGGAAAAGGTGGGGCCACGTGAGGCCCTTCCTGGTGATGGAATTTTTCTAAAACTTCAATCGGCACAATATTAACACTGAGGAGGAAGGGCTGGAGTGTCTGATTTCTCATTTCTATCAATCTACAGTTATCTCCAAATAAAAAGTCCAATTTTCAGAAGTTCAACAGAATCTACTTCAAATCTTTTCTCATCTGAAATAACTACGGTTTCCAAGAGCCTTTTCTTCATTACACTTTTGTTAGCAACCTAAAGATTAAACTTTCTGAGCTGAGGTTAAATTGACAAACATGTGGGAGACACAGAACTAGCACATTGGACCAAAACATCCCTCCCCATCAAACCAACTGGCCTGCAGGGATCTCACCAGGAACATTTATGAGCTTGCAAAACAATGAATTCTTTAGCTAGCATTTCCATGCTGTTGTTAATCATGAATTTTAATTGAAGCTTCTTGGTTTTGTTTTATTATTGTTCAATCATTTAAATTATTGTTTCCCTTCCAAAAACCCATGGGAAACCTTTCTTTTGTTAGTTTAAAAATTTCATTTGGGGGGCCCAACGTGGCGGCCTGGCGGCTAAAGTCCTCACCTTGCACATGCCCGGGATCCCATATGGGCGCCGGTTCTAATCCCAGCAGCTCCACTTCCCATCCACCTTCCTGCTTGTGGCCTGGGAAAGCAGTCGAGGTCGGCCCAAAGCCTTGGGACCCTGCACCCGTGTGGGAGACCTGGAGGAAGTTCCTGGCTCCTGATCAGCACAGCACTAGCTGTTGTGCTCACTTGGGGAGTGAATCATCGGACGGAAGAGCTTCCTCTCTGTCTCTCCTTCTCTCTGTGTATCTTTGAAATAAAATAAATCTTAAAAAAAAATCATCTGGGAGCCAGCAATTGTGGTGTTAAGAGGTTAATTCACTACCTGTGACACTGGCATTTCATATGGGCATTGGTTCAAATCCCAGCTATTCCACTTCCGATTCAGTTCTCTGCTAAGGTGCCTGGGAAAGCAACAGAAGATGACCCAAGTATTTGGGTCCCCGCACCTCCATAGGAGTCCCGTATGAAGTTCTTGGCTCTGGACTTTGGCCAGCCTGGCTCTGCCTGTTTGTGGCTATGTAGGGAGTAAATCAGCAGATCAAACATCTATTTGTGTCTCTTCCTCTCTATAACTCTGACTTTCAAATCAACAAATAAAAACCTTCAAAACAGTTTTTGGGGTAGGCCCCAGCTCAATAGGCTAATACACCTGCAAGTGCCGGCATCCCATATGGACACCTGTTCATGTCTTGGCTGCTCCACTTCCAATGCAGCTCCCTGTTGACGGCCTGGGAAAGCAAGAGCAAGTTCCTGCACCCACACAGCAGATGAACAGGAAGCTGGTGGTTGCCAGCTTACGATCAGCTAAACTCTGGCCATTGGGACCACATGCAAGATCTTTCTCCATCTCTCCCTCTCTCTGTAAATTTGTCTTTCAAATTAAAAAAAAAAAATCATCTATAAAAGATCAGTACGTTTTTCTTAATAGTCAAGCAAAAAACTTGAATTCCTTTGCTTTCCTCTCCAGCCCTCTCCCTGGAGACAATCATTGTTGTCAGTTTATTTCCTTGCAGATTAATTTCTGTGTATTTTTAGACATATGTACACTTCGAGGAGGGTGTTTTTTTTTTAATAAAGATAGGATCATACTGTTTATACCATTCTTCACATTTTTTAACCCCCTTTTAAAATGTCTTGGAAACTCACATGTCAGCATGTTTAGTTCTATTCTAACTCAGTTTTTAAGCATCTTGAGATACTCCGTAGTATTGATGTACCGTGGTCTATCCATTGATCTGCTGCCACTTAGGACGACACCCATTTTATTATCATTTTTGTGTGTGTGAAGGGATATTCTTTCCTATTTAATTACTTCATTCAACAATCAGAAAGAGAGAGTGCTCCTATCAACTGGCTCCCCCACTGAAGTGTCTACCACGGAGGGCCAGGCTGAGACTGGGAACCAGGACCTCCGCCCTCCCATGTGAGTGGCAGGGCCAAGTCACCTGACCCACCTCCTGCTGCCACGTTAGCAGCAAGCTGCAATCAGAAGCAGACTTGGGACTGGAGCCCAGAGATTGCAGTAGAAGATTCCGACACACAAACTGGCCAGACCATCCACTGAACTGAAGCCCTGCCCAGGAAGCTTCTAGTTTCACTACTACTACAAGCAAGGTAGCCAACAGGGAAGATCTGTGAACATGTTTCTTTCAGCCCAAGGGAAGATGCTTCTCTAACGCAAAACTTACAAGTAGAACTGGAGTTCTGAAGGTGAGCCCACCAGTTGATGGGTTGAACCAAAACCCTCTCTCTCTCATTTCCAATCTCTCTTCCTACCTGCCGTAACAGGGCAGGAAAAGCTGAAAACTTATTTTCTTCCCAGGTGCTTGCAGCTAGGAATGGCCATGTGACCCAGCTCTGGACAATTAAGCAACAGCAAATGTTTGGTAGGCTGTTCTTTAGCTTTTTGTTTTCCAGGTAGAGTGAACGGACACCACCGGCAGTGTCTCTTTTTCCCATCTTGAAGGTTGCCCGCTGTTTGCAGGGGTGGCAGCTGGGTTACCACAGGCGGGAAATGCAGGGGAATCACTGTGATGTTGTCCTGACACCGGTGAATTGCTAAACCACCCTTCCGATTGCCGCTTACATGAGCAGAACAAATCGCTGGTTCAAGTTGCAGTAGTCTGGGTTTCTGTTCCTTGCAGCCAAAAGCATTCCTAACTGCTAAATTACTCTCTAGAAAGTCTACACTCACTTTACTTTCTCATTGCCCAGAATACACATTTCCCAAACCTGCATCCACTTTTGAACACCGGCAGTCACTTATGGGTTCATCCAGGCTGACCCCTGAAACTTTTACATGAAGTGGAATGTCCATTATTAGCTATTCAGACTTCCTCTTCTGTGACTCAGCTGCCCTTATCTCTTGTCGACACTTCTACTGTATTGTCTGTTTCTTTTTGATGAGTGAGAGGAAATTTCCAGAGAGCAAGATTGGCTAAGCTAAACTGAAGTGAGAATCCGTGTCTGTAGATTTGCACTATCAACCCAATCGGATACAACTCTGAGAAACAAATCTTGCATAACTAGCCGGGCTGACAGCCGCAGCTGAGCAGAGCACCACCACGTGGCAGTGTGTCAGGAGCCCCTGAAAGCATGCGGAACACCACAGTCTGTGCCTAGTGCCTCCCTTACAATCTGCACCTGGAGAGAGGTTTAGGAGACAGTGATAACTGGTAAACCAGACAAATCCTGGAGGAACACAATCTCTGGCAACTGTCCCATCACCCAAGAGACAGTCATTTTCTTGCTGTTTCACAGAGTGAACGATGAAAGCAAACATCTACAAATTGGCATTTTTTTTTCCCACCACAAAAACTTAAAAGACATCCTGGGCCTAGTACTTAAAAATGAAAACGATACAGTGTTTGCCTCAAACTAAAGTTATGTGAAATAGATCATGCCTACCCGAAGACAGCAACATGCTCCTACAGGAACATTGCTAAACCTTTTTAGTGGTTTATGAACCTGAAGCAACTCCACAATTCGACTCTAAAGGTTTACTGCCACACTAGAGATAACCAAGATCATTCCCATTTTTCAAAAGTCAAAAAAAAAAAAACCAGCTAAGCCGAGCAGATTTTCACTGCTTCAGACAGATTTACAAGCCAGTCACTCCACCCCAGAACAGCAGGCAAGGAATTCCTCAAATCAGTTAACAAACAACCAAGCTGACAAGGGACAGCAAACAAAACAGGCAGCTCAAGGTATCGAGTGGCACAGGTGGCACGGCAAACAAGTGGCACCCAGCAAGCCCGGCTTATGGTGTGTGTCCACCGCTTGCATCTCAGATCAGAGCGACCGCTTGCAAAGTCAGGGCAGCTCGAGGCACAGGCAAGTCAGCAAGGAGCAGGCGGCTCGGACAGACGCTCTCCGCCACACCTCTCCCAACCAGAGCCGCGGATTCTCTCTGGCAGAGCATCACACAGGGCACTCAGTGGCAGCTGGAGGGAGTACCCAGAGCAAACGCTCCTGCAGCCTCTTCCCAGAGGTGGCACACCCAGCTGGGACCTCGCAGCTGACAGCGCCAGTGACAGGAAGGCCCGGCCATGCTGGGGCCCTGGGGAGGCGCAGCGATTCAACCAGCACGCCTTCTTAAAATCATTTTCTTTTCTGGGGGCCCTTTTATTTGTACAACACAGGGGGGAAAAAAACTACCTGAGAGAGTCTGAATTTTTTATTTTCTAAACAAGAAAACCAATCTGTAGGCACATTTATGTTTGCGACCTACAAAAGCGCCAGCAGGTTGAGAAATCCCCCACAGGATGATACTTCTGTTTTGTTTCCATTCTCCAAGGCGGAGTGGCCCCCACTCTGGACATTGCTCCTCCCACCCTCACCCCATTTCCTTCACTGGTACAGCAAGGCGGGGGGGGGGAAGGAAGGAAAAAGAAATCCGACTCTTTCCCAAAGTCTGCTGTGGTCAAGCCAGGCCCTGGGAAGGGGGCAGATGTTCCAGGGAGCCCTACCCAACTTCAGCCCACACAACTTCAGGGAAGCTTCAGTGCCCAGAACAGAACACGCAAGGTTCCTCAGTATTTCCAAATAGGATACCCAAGAGAGGGGTACCAGGTCTTGGCCAGTGGGAAGAAAGGGATGGGGGAAAAAATTCAGGAAAGGCGGTTAGGGCTTCAGTGAAACAGTGTCAAAACCTAGCCAAGCACAGCATAGCACAGTGCTGCTGAGTTCCTGGGAGGCGACACTGCCAGGACCCTGGGGGCTCCTCTGGGGCCCCTCACCCAGCTGGGTCCTCACAGGACCCAGAAAAGGCAAGAAGGGGAATGGTTCCACACTGCTCCCACCTACACACACACAGCCTGTCTGGGACCTACAGGCAGCACCAATGTGGGCAGTGGATAGACACAACTCCTCTGTCAGCGGGCTGGAACAGTCACACACAACACATACACACAAACTCCGCCAGAAGAGAACACACACAACATCTGAAGGCTGTTGTGCATGCACACACATACACACACATCCCACAAGCTCGCAGGGACGCCCACACCGCTACAAAATTCACACGCAAACTCAGAGGCAGGCCAGAGAAGCCACACTCCCAAGCAGCAGGGTGGGCGCGCACACACCGCCACAAGCTCGCGGGTCCGGTGCGCAGACAACGCAGCACGGACGTGTACACTCTCACACCTGGCTGGCAGACAGGCAGGTGCACAACACACTCCCCTCCTCCCGGGTAGGTGCCAGGGCAGACATTCTCCCAACTTCTCCGCCGGCTCCTGCACATGCAACACTCAACAGCGGCTCGGCCGATACACACACAGCCTGGCTCCTCCGGGCGCGCCCCACACCCACGCACACCCTCCCTTCCACCCGCTCCAGGCCAGGGGCACCCTCCCCCTCCCCCAAGCCCGTGCCGGCACGGGGGATGGGGGTGCACCCGTCCCCAAGCCCGCAGCCACAGGCCGGCCACCGAGCTCCGCCTCACCTTTCTCGCTCGCGCCGGACACACGGCCCTCGTCCTCCTTGGGGTTGGTCACCTGGGTGATGATGGCCGGGCCGTCCATGGGTGCGCGGCGTGGCGGTCGCCCGCAGGCCCGGCCCCCCGCAAGCCAGGCGCGCGGGGCCGCGGCGCGGGGGGCGCGCGGGGGCGCTCGCAGCCGCCACCTGGGCGCGCCCGCCGCCCGGCCCCGCGCTCTGGAAGAGGCGGCCCGGGCCCGCGCCCCAGCTCCTACAGCCGCCGCCGCCGCCGCCTCTGCTGGGCTCCAGCTGCGGCGGCCTCCTCGTCACCATGAACCCCCGGAGCCGCGCCCGGGAGAGCAGCGAGCGCACCGAGAGGCGGAGCGGGAGAGCCGGCGCCGCGGGAAGCGGGAGCGGGCGAGCAGGCGAGAGGGAAGGAGAGCGAGCGAGGAGCGAGGGCGGGAGGGCGGGAGAGAGGGAGGGAAGGAGAGAGGAAGGGAGGGAAAGAAGGAGGGCGGGCGGGCGGGTGGGTGTGTCCCGGCCCAGGGACCGGCCTCCGCCGCCGCCGCCGCCGCCGCCAGCGCGGCTCGCCTGGCCTGCCCGTGGGGAGGGGAGAGGGTGCGGGGTCGAGGCTGTGGTGGTGAGTGGAGTGCGGGAGGGTGTCCGCGTGCAGGTTGGGGTCTCGGGCACATGAGTGGGGTCTCAGGGTGTAGGGGCTGACACAGAGGGCGGATGTGAGGGGGTGCCAGGAGGCCTGGCTGTGTGAGTGCTGTGGGGAGGAGCGTGGCAGGCAGGCAGGCATCTGCAGGGCCCTCGGGTGTGCGGTGTCGGGCTCAGGGCCCCGGGCGGGACGGTTGGCAGGCAAGACTGGCCTGGGTAGACGTGTGGGATGGGAGGGGGCGAGCCGTGACGATGCGCCGCGCTGCGCCGCGCCGCAGGTGCCTGCAGGACACTGGGCCTCCCCACGCGGGACGCGGCTGCTGAGGGTCCACGCGTCCAAGGCGGCCCCAGGAGGGTGGCAGTGTACTGGCGCGAGGAGGGACCCCAGACCGTGGGGGTAAGTAAGCTTTGGAGGGACCCAGGGCTACAGGGCTGTGCGGATTGCCGGTGAGGCCCTTGAGGGCGCGAGGGTGAGGGAGTGGTCAGTTCAGAGAGAGAGACAGAGACAGAGAGCGAGCGCCTGCCGGTGAGCCATGGTGGGTGTCGGCGGGACTCGAAAGGCCGCGTGCGTGGCGACGAGTCCTGGAGGACCAACCTCCGTGTCTGAAGAAGCAGAGGAGGTAGCCATCGAGGGGGTCCCCGGCCACGGGCGGTGCAGTAAAGGGGGCAAGGGGGAGTCTGTGGAGGACAGAAGCGCGGAAGGGTCTCCGCCTGGGCCAGGGCAGTGGGCGGCCGCCATGTGCCGGAGCGTGGGAGTGACGGGGAAGGCGCCCCCTCAGCCGGGACGGGCTCCGGGGCGCTTTGGCACTCGCTGCAACTTGCAGGGCAACAGCGCTGGTAAACGGGTGGGCGGGACGGTGCCGCAAGGGGCAGGGGAGGAGTGCCCGCGCGCTCCGCACCAATCAGGAGGGCTCGCGAGGGTCTGCGGGGTGTGACGTAAGTGGGCAGCCGGGGCGGTCAGCCGAGTCCCTGTGCGCCCCGGGCCTCGCGGACACCCTGCGCCTCACGCCGTCTTCCAGGAGGCAAGGCTCGTGGGAGCCTCCTGACTTCTCCCTACCCAGGAGCTGGGGGAACCGGGTTACAGCCCGGCCTGTGTTCACCGGAGGGAGCCAGCGAGCCTCTCCGGAAGTGCATCCCACAGACACCGTGCTGTCCCCTCTCTGTACCTGGTGCTGAGCCCATTGCGGGAGGATTCCGGTGTGGGCTGGAGGCGCGTGGGAAAGCGCAGCTAGAGAGGGGGCATTTTGCTCCACAAATCCGGGACCCTCAGTGGCCTCTGGGCTTTGTGAGGCGTAGGTGGAACCTGGTGCCAGTTGGGCTAGGGGGAGGATGGAAGCGCACGTGTGAGCAGTCCAGAGCCCCCCTTGGGGACGCCATGAGCCACCTGGGGACAGAGCAGCTAAGAAGGTGGAAATGAAGCATCCTTTAGGCTCCCTAACCTACAATCTCGGGGGAGCCGCTACAATCTCGATTAGGGAGGGGTCCATGGCTTTCCTTGCCCCAGCTTCTCCAGCCCCTCCAGGTTTGTTGAGCCAGGGCACGGAAGGCCCTCGGCTTGAGCCCCAGAGTGTGAATTCAACAGAAAAGGGCTTCCCAGTTAGGTGCGAGGAGAGCCTGGGGACCAGGCCCTGCAGTTTGTGGCATGCCCTGGTACATGCAGGGAGTCCAGCGTTGAAAGCCAGTTGCTGACCTTGGAGGGTCTCCCTGATGCGTGGCACCAGCACTGGATGCCTCGGAGGCTGCCATGGTGGCAGTAGGGCAGGTTAAGGGTCCCTCAAAGGTTCTGGTCACTAAATTAAGGCTAGAGGAGCTCAGTTCCCGGATGGTGAATGGCTTCTGCTTTCAGTGTTTGGCCCCGAGCTTAGCAGTGACCTGGAAGGACCGTGTCCAAGCTGTCTTCCTTCGCCGACATCCCCCACTGTCTGGGTGTCGCCTGCAAATCCTCCACTCCGTTTACCTGCCTGTCTCAGGCTCAAGCCAGAAGGCAGCTTGCCATCTCTTCAGTCCCCAGTCCCTCCTCGTGTTGTACATTTTCATATACATTGGCAGAAATGTTTAACTAGAATGCATGGCCATTTCCATCTTTAAATCAACTCTTTTTTTTTTTTTAATTTCTCCCTGCCCCTTCCTAAATGCTGACTTTCATGGAGCTGGGGGAAAAAAAAAACTGAAAATGACACAGCTCACATTTTCCCGTGTGCTGATATAATCATTGTTAACTACCATTATACGTGATTGCATAATAGCCCACCATAAGAGTCTTAGATCACACTTGGTTTTACTGAGGAAGGAAAAATTAAAATTCTTGTTATGACAACAAGGAGAAAATCTGTCTGCCTCACTTCCTACAGCATCTACGTGGCAGATCATTCGATGAGATATAGAAAAAAAAACACCAAATAAAGAAATAAATATGTAGAACAAACCAATTTGGGATGAGAAAGGCATAAGATTAACAAAATCTCCCCAAATTCCAAAGAACAAGACTGATAAACTTAGCTACACTTTTTTTTTTTTTTTATGGAGTGCCTTCTGCACGCTAAGGTCACATCACTGGGGGTCTCTGCTGAAATGAGGCGTAGAGACTTGGGGGTTTGGTCTCACATGAGTCAGGCCAAGGCCAGGCTGTCCCTTGGGGACGGAGGGAGGGAAGGTGACCACATCTGGCCCCCCGGATGTGAGCACAGTGCTGACTCTTAGACAAACGTGCCCAGGACAGCAACTGGGGACCCAAGGGGCTCCAGGTTACACAGCAAAGAGGGAGGGGAAGTCGTGTCTCTCAAACTGCCATCGTGGTGTCCTGGGCAACCTGCAGGAGGACAAGCTAGATGTTTGTTTGAAAGAAATGGAAACTATAGGAAGGCCCACAGCCCTAGCAGAAAGTACTCTACATAGTGTGTGGAGACGTGCAACTAGGGGTGGCAGGCGATGCCAGGGAGCCCCGGACAGGGGCAGGTAGGAAGCGGAAGGTGTTGGGGAGAGCAGCCTGGACTGGAATCTATTGGCTCACCAGTGTGATGAGGGGAGAGCTGGACTTGATGGTGGAGGATGCGGGAGGGGTTGCCCTGGGGCGATGAGTGAGGGAGGGGCTGTGTCTGCCCACAGGGAGGGTCTCTGCGGAAGGGAGGCTGGATGCTGAGAGCAAGGTCAGGCGCTGGGTAGGATTCAGGTCAAGCCAGGCGTTACTCACCAGGAAAGCCTCTGGGCTTTATTTCGGGGGGCTGTGGGGATGATGTAATGAGATGCATGTTTAGGATATTTCTGATAAATGAGAGATCACATCCAGGACTGGGACACCCAGGTAAGGCGTTGCATAGTTCAGAAAGGGGATGGTAGTTGTGGGGTTGGATGGTTGGGCTTGGGAAGTGATGGATGTGCCAAGATGAAATGACCACCATGTGTCTGCCTGGGGTGCCGGAGTCCAGCTCCAGCTGAGTTCGGAACTCGAGAAGGGTGCGTGGATGAGGCGTAAAGAGGAAAGAAAGAGACGGACCACTAGGACTTCATGATCATAATGGACCACGCACAAAAGCTGTCCGCTTTATTTATACAAAGTCAGTCAAATTCTGGCTCAGACTTTTTACGTCATGACCAAGTGGGTGTTTCTAAGGATAATTCTGCCATTAGTTTTACCTAGAAACAATAGAAGTTCCTGCTAACATTACCTAGAATTTCCTACTACGATTCTTATCCTACAACTCAATCTTGTACCACAAAGAAAAGGGGAGTCTAAAGAATGAGGAAAGAATGAAGGCCTAAATCTAGATCCCTTGATTAGCATAGGCTCAATGGGCACAGCCAAGACAGTAGGAATGATAAAGGGCCCCATTTGCAAGACATTGACCTCCAAGCTCAGGCTGAGCAAAAGGTTAACCTCGCAGTAGCAAATGCCAGGATGGATTAGAATTCTTCCGCAGGGTGATCCAGTGTCCATGCAAAAGAAGGTGGAGATGCATTCAGGTGGTTGTAGAGACATCCGCCGGGTGGGCCCTGCCGAGCAGCGGGAAATTCCTTGCGGCCCTGCCTGCAATGGAACACTCTTCACCCCCTCATGTCCCCCACATCTACTGCACGGACCCCAACACTGGGGGACCCGGGAAGAAAGCTGAGGCCTCCCGGGATGCCCTGTGGATCCCTCGCTCCCAGCCTGTTCTACTCTCCATCTTTGCATCTCCCTCCAGGCGGTTCCTTGGTCTCCTTGGCATCTCGGGGGCAGGTGGGGCTCAAGTTTTGTGTGTCTGCTGTTCAAACTCTGCCTCTTGGTCTTCCGGCTATAGCTTTGTAATCATTTGTCTCAGACAAAGCTTGTCAGTCCCTGGCCTGGGGAGGGGCAGGAGTGGAAGCAGGAAGCGACCACGGATTCCTGGTGGTTAGTCAAGCAGTTGCAACCCTGAGCCTGCCCACAGGTCTTGCTCTGGGGGTGACCTTGGGACCTGGAGAAGGTCCCTCCAGGCAGTTGCCTTTCTTTCCTGCTGGGAAGCAGGCCCAGAGTCTGCAGCCAGCTCCAAAGGAGGCCTGCTGTTGCCTAGGCAGCCGAGCCATGCCCACATCAGGCTTGAGCCAAAGTACCAGAGTAACTGAAGGGGGATTATAGTCTGATGGAGGAGGCAGAGGAAGAGCAAAATTGATTTATTTCCCAGTGGTCCTAGAGGAGATAGCACCAGCAGTCATGTTTCTGTATTTTTAAAATTTGTTTTTGCTAGAAAGGCAGATTTACAGAGAAGGAGAGACAAATATCTTCCATCCACTGGTTCACCCCAATGGCTGCAACAACTGGAGCTGAGCTGATCTGAAGCCAGGAGCCAGGAGCTTCTTCTGGGTCTCACATGCGTACAGGGTCCCAAGGCTCTGAGGGGGTGCCAGGAGGGTGCCAGGGTCCCAAGGCTCCCTCGTCTGCTTTCCCAGGCTATAAGCTGGGAGCTGGATGAACAGTGGAGTAGTGTGGACATTGTTCGGGATGCTGGTGTTGCAAGGTGGAGGATTAGCCTGTTGAGCCACGGTGTCGGCCCCACCAGCAGTCATCCGTGGAGCCCCTGCCTTGTAAGGTCAAAGGACTTTCCCATCCTTGACACCCACAAACAAGGCTGTGGCTGCGGGGCAGGAGGACTTCCTGAGGAAAACGTGTCCCAAGGCCACACTGAATTTGGAATTTAAACTGCAGACCCATGGATGTGTTGTGAACAAGGAATGGGGCCCTGTAGAGGTAATTTGTAGGGGCAGTGAAAACAGAGCAGCCCCATACCAGTGGGACTGCATGACTCTTATGAGCTACTCCCAACTACCTCGCCTGGGGACCAGGATGGCTGGATTGTTAGGAAAGCCAGAGGGTGTCCTTAAACCCCAACACACCCTTTGACACATTGTCTTGGCCACTCTGGCTCCCAGGACACCAAGGGCTCCCTAGTAGCTCATCCTTCTGTCGTCAACACCCGGATCCTTCCTTGCCAAGATCTGCTCTGATTTCACACAAGACCCTGGTAGTCAAATGCCCATGTCCACCAACACCCGTGGCTTCCATAAACCTTTCCCTTTGTCAGCATCCCTCTCCATGCACCCTTCCCATCCACCATCTCCCGGCCACCAGAGGTAAGGCCTTCAAGTGGTTCCATGTCCAGCAGGTGCAGCCTGCCCCCTGGTGGCCACCATGTGGTGTGCCCACCCAGAGATGGAAGGCGGGGCCTCTGTCTGCAAACTCCTCAGGGTGCGTCTTACTGGTTCCCTACCTCGCTGCCTCGGTTGGTGATGCTCTGCACCCCTCCACAGGGTGGGATTCGATGTGTTTGTTGCTGTGGGTCGGGGGTGGGGAGGATGGAAAAGCTCTGGGGAGCTGGAGTGAGCATGCACTTGGCAGCCTGTCCCAGGGAAGGAAGGCCAAGTGGCCACTGAGGGAGAAGACAGCAGTCAGCCAGGCCTTGTGAACATGGAGCTCAGAAGGACTCCAGCATGAAGTGGGGAGGCAGGAAGCCTTTGGGAATCCAAGGGCAAGATGGACTGAACTGAGATACACTCTAATGGGGTCATGTTTCAAGGCAAAAAGAAACCCAAGAGACCTTCCTGGAGCAGGTACCCTGTCATATCCCATGTACCCGGACAACATGGGTTATAGAAGGGACATAGCTCCGTCCCAGGTCCCCCCGTCAGAGCTCCTGATGAAGCTGACGTGGCCCTGCTCTGAAACCACGCTACAAAAGAGTAAGCCCTTGGTAGCACAGAAGTCAGGGCGGGTCCCCCAGCCCACCTGCAGCGGTGGACCACCAGACAGTCTCACATTGACTTGGTGCCTGGAGCTGACAAGCCCCTCCCTCAAGCGCTGTCTCACTCGTAGTTCTCATGTGGCTTGTCTCTGGGGAGTTTTTTTTTTTAATTGTATAAATTTTATTTTTGATAATTTTTACATGTTTGATTGGGGTGCAAAGGGTCAAGGGCTAGAAGAAAGTGGGTGAGGCCATTGTTTTCACATTCTCTTTTTCCTTCCTGTGTCGGGGGTAAAGGGGGAGATAAAGGGAGACGCCACACCCAGCTTCCCAACCATCCCAGGGTCCCCGATGTGGGGCACGCTCTGAGGGTCCTGCTCAAGTTGTTTTGATAGTTCAGCAGTTCTGTGTGACTGCCGATCTTGCCACTCCAATCATGATGAAATCTCTTCAGACTCCACTGGCTGACATAGTCCACCTTAGCATCTCCTTTTGCCCAGGTATTTACTGCCAACTCTTTACTGGGTAATTGATTGATTTGTTCTGTCCTCCATCCTCTGTTATGGTACCAGGTGTCCGCTGCTGTTGCCAGCCGCATCTGTATGCACTGGCCACATGCCGTACCCAAAATGGCGCCGGCCGGAGAAGCCACACCTTGGTGCCTGGTGGAGAGTCACGTAGCTTTCGCGGTACTGCGCAGGCGCCTAGCGCATGCGCAGTGAGCTGCGGCGTGGCCGGCACGTGAACACTGGGGACTGACGAATCCGGTCGCCCAGGACCCTGCGTGATCATGACGCCGACCTATCATCGGCAGAGGCGGGGCCAGTCAGCACATAAGAGCAGACAGCCTGCCGGGGTCGGGGCCCTTTCCTCTTCCTCATCTTGGTGCGCGCAGTAAAGATTACCGCAGAAGGCTTCACTCGCGTCTGCCTCTTATCGCTGGACGATAGGACATGTGGGCGCGACACTCTGCTGTCATATCCTCCAAGTGCAACTGGCCATGCTGTCCACTGCTCCATCTGAGCCACTGAGGAGGCCCAGCTCTGACACCTGCATTCCACGGTCAGACCATGGAACCTGCAATTCTCTCCATGGTTGGGGTTCTGAGTCCCTCAGTTCAGTTGGGAGGATTCCCAAGGAGATTTCATCTGAGGCAATCCCTGACCTGGTGCTTGTATATGTGCTTGCCAGTACAGGGTCCGGCAGAGTCTGTCACCCAAATCAGCCTATACGCACACTGTTAGTTGCGATTGCTGGGTCATTTGTCTCCAGCCATGTCTTCTGTGCACGCTTGGCCCCCATGCAAACCACTGAGAGTTGTAGCAGTTGTAGCCTAGTTGGAGTGACCCGCAGTAACCCCCTTCCCTGGTTCTCATTCTTGCCCGTGTGTACGGCAGACTCGTCCAGTCTGTCCCACATCCCGTTCAGCTTTCACACATGTCAATGGGCATTGAAGCCCAGTTCAATCCAACCTACACATGTACTGGTAGGTGCCACTCTGTCTAGCCATGCCCGTCCCAGACCTGGTTCTCATGCTCAATGGTCAGAGTGACAACCCAAGAGGGAGGTGCCCACTGTTTTCCTAATGGGCTCACTCCTACTCCTGGATCTTGCACTTTCCAGGTGGTACTGCAGTTTACTCAACAGAGTTCCCCTCCTAGCTCCCATTCCAGCATCTGCCAGCTGATGCTGTGGCAAAACCCAACCAACCCTCACCCACTGTGGTTCATGCATGTACCAGTAGGAACAGTCCACCCAGCTTGATTTGTCACATGCAGGCCAACAGGTGTTGTAGCCCTGCCCGACCTGGTTTGCCCCCAATCCTAGCCCTTAAGCTCAGCAGTGGGAATAGTGGCCTAGCAGGTTAACTTCCTGCAACACCCTTACTGGATTCGCCCGCTCCCCCCGCCCCCGGGTCTCACATGTGCTGGTTGGGTGCTGTGTCCCAGTCTGACATGGCCCACCTCACCTCGGCATTTGCCACTGTGTGCTGTAGCCTAGCCTGACCCAGCCCGCCCTGAATTCCAGCTCACGCTGGTGGGGACTACAGCCTAGCCGGCCCAACCAGCCCCCAGTCCCGGCCCTAATGTGAACTGGCTGATGTTGCAGCCCAACCTGGCATGACCGACACACCGTTCTGGCTCTTGGATTTTCCAGTGGGTGATATGAATTGGCCCAGCCTGGCTTCCCAGACCTGATCCCATGGGTACCATGGATACCATTTCCTGACCTGGTCTAGGCTGCTCTGTATCTTGGTTCTTGCGCTCACCTGCAGGGACCGTGTCCTGACAAAGGAGTTCCCCAAGTTCCTTCATCAGAACCTCTCCCAGTGCCAGATCTGGTGCACACTGGTGGGTCCATGGGCCAGCCCTACTAAGTCTATCTTCTGTCCCAGCAGGATCAGTAGCCTTTCCTGACTGGCCCTCACCCATTCCAGTTCTTACTGTTGGGTGCTACAGTACAGCCAAGCCTGTTCACACCCAGACACAGCTCTTGCATAGCTCAGCAAGGGCAGAGATCTAGCCCAACCTGTCTTACACCTACCATGGTTCTCACAATCACCAGTGAGTGCTGGAGTCTAGCCCAGTCCACACTTGTGCCGAAGGAGGCTTCAGTAATGTCCAAACCAGATAACAGCCCCCTCATTCCAGCCCCCATGCTCACCAAAAAGACCCACAACCCAGCCAGGACTTTTCCCTTAGGAAACCAGGCCTGATTCCAGCCGTAGATCTCGTGTGTGCCAGTGGTTACCCTGACCTAGCTTGGCATAATCCCTCCCCTGTCTTAGCGTTTGCCTTTGGATGCTGCAGCTTGGCCTGACCGGGCCGGCCCCCAATCCCAATTCCCACTGGTGGTTGCAGCAACCTGGCCCTGCTCAGTCTGCTCACATCCCTGGCTCATGCAAACCAGTAGGTCTGGCAGCCTAGCCCAGCATGACCTGCACTCCCACCTGGTTTCTGCACTTGCCAGTGGCTATGGTTTGCTTGGCCCCACCTGGTCAGCCCCCTTCCAAAACCAACTCACACACTTGCTGACAGATGGAGCTACCCATCCTGCCCATCACCCAGGCTTGGACCACGTGGTCATCAGCAGGAGCAATGACCTATTAGGGAAGTTCCCTAGGTTCCTCCACTCGGGCCACTCCAGGACCCAGATCTCATGCATGACAGCAGGTGCTTGGCCCTTAACTGGCATGGTCTGCCCCATCCATCCTGGCCTTTGTATTAGCTGGTATGGCCTGGCCTGCCCCACATCCTGTTTGAGGGTGCTCATGCAGGTGCTGCAGCCTGGACCTGCCCTGCTTGCTCCCAGCCCCAGGCAAGGCTAGTGGGGGTGACCTTAGCTGCTGGCGTCTGCCTCTGTCACCCACACTCCCAGATACTCCCTTTATTCCCTGGCCAGTGCCTCCACTGGCTGCATCAAAGCTGATGTGGGCAGACCCAGACGGAACTGCAGTCTGCACTGTGGATTCTGAAACACCTGCCAAGTCCAGGTGACCCATCACTAGGATGCGCAAGCCCTTATAGGGGTGACTGCATACTATTTGGTGCAGACAAGTGGTCCTTGTGTGTACAAATCCAACTGAAAATAGGCCGCTGCCTTCCTCAGAGCACTTACAACGCTGGCTGTGACAGGCGGCAGCCCATGGGAACTCCTCCCACTGGCACCACTCCCATGGGTGGGGCCCTGGCCAGGCAAGCAAGAACCTTCCCTGGTACATCTGGTCACAGACACACATGCTGGCACATGCCACATGTGCTCATTGTTCATGGGCTCAGAGACATGCCAGGACACAGGGCACAGACAAAGGCAGGCTGTCTCTGACCAGGTGGGTTCTGGCATGTCAGCACTACCTCCTCCCGCCTGTTCTGGGCCTCCCATCCCCAGCTGTGACAAGCACCATTCTGCTTCTTCTGTCCACCTCCAACCTGTCCTCCTGTTCCTCTTGGGCAGGCTCTCAAGTGGTTGGTCATGAATGGTGGGCTCTCTTCCCCAGGAGCGTGTGTGTGTGTGTGTGTGTGTGTGTGTGTGTGTGTGTGTGTGTATGTCTGTGTCTGTGTGTGTAATACAGGGAGGGACAGAAATAATGTCTGAGCAAACCAGTCAGCTTCCTGCCTCCATTCACTGTCCCTGGTGCCACCTGTCCACCTCATGAAGGCATGCACGTGCAAACTTGCTCACAGACACACAAACACTCCCCTGGAAACACGGTGTAACTCCAACCCTCATGGCCACTCTTGACCCCAGCAAGCCATGTGGTTCTGGTCCCACTGTGGGGGTGGCCATGCCAGTACCCCCTGTGACCCCACACCTGTGTGTTAGGCTGTGGTGGGTAGGGAGGGTGTGTGAGTGGGGGACTTGCTCTCCCAGGCAAGAACCTGCAGACAACGCTGTTTGTCTTGGGCTGAGCTTAGAGATGGGACTGGGTTCTATTTCTGGACATTCCAGAACTGTTAAAACTGTTTTGTTTTTGTTTTTGTTTTTTTTAAGTAGCAAAAGCTGAGGCCAGCACAGTGGCACAAAAGGTTATTCCTCCCCACTGGAGTGCTGGCATCCCATATAGGTGCTGGTTCTAGTCTAGGCTCTTCCACTTCCTATCAACTCCCTGCTATGGCCTGGGAAAGCAGCAGCGGATGGCTCAGGTCCTTTGGCCCCTGCACCCACATGGGAAACCCTGAAGAAACCCCGAATTTGGATCAGCTCAGCTCCAGCCATTGCAGCCATTTGGGGAATGAACCAGCAGATAGAAGATCTGTCTCTCCTTATGCAGAAATTTGCCTTTCAAATAAAAATAAGTAAATCTTAAGAAAAATTAGCAAAAGCCAAACATTTTAGAAAAAGATTCTAGCTGTGTGGATTTGTCTAGACCCGGAAAGCTCACAAAGCCCTTTGCCCTTTGCTGTCTGCGTGGGTCCCTGGTGGTTCTTGGTAAGAGAAGATAGGTTATAGCTCCTCTCGGTTTGACTTGGTACTGTCTAGGTTTTGCCAGGCTGGGTTAAAATCACTGCACTGGGCCCGGCACGATAGCATAGTGGTTAAAGTCCTTGCCTGGAACGCACCGGGGTCCCATATGAGTGCCGGTTCTAATCCTGACAGCCCCGCTTCCCATCTAACTCCCTGCCTGTGGCCCGGGAAAGCAGTCGAGAATGGCCCAAAGCCTTGGGACCCTGCACTTGCATGACTTGCATGGGAGACCTGGAAGAGCTCCTGGCTTCGGATTGGCTCAGTACCAGCCGTTGCAGTCACTTGGGGAGTGAAAGATGAAAGATCTTCCTCTCTGTCTCTTCTCCTCTCTGTATATCCGCCTTTCCACTAAAAATAAAATAAGTCTTTAAAAAGAAGAGTCTCTGTACTTTCTCACCTGTCGCAGGTGGTCCTGGCTAACAGCTGAGACCTTTGTGCTTTGGATGATAAACCTACCAATGATGACTGGTAGTGTGTCCAGCTGGTCCAGCAGGTGCCTGTCCTGCTTGCTAGCTGCATGCCAGGCTCTGGCTGGGCATTGCGGTTCCCAGATATGAGAAGCTCTCCCCTACCAGAGTTCTGGTTCAAGACCCAGCTGCTCCACTCCCAATCCAGCCCCCTGTGAATGTGCCTGGGAAGGCAGCAGAGGGTGGCCCGCGTGCTTGGGGCCTGCATCCATGAGAGAAGCCAGGATACAGTTCCAGGCTGCTGACTTCAACCGCCTCCAGAGTAACCCCCCCCCAACACACACACACAACTGCATTTCAAATCAATATATGTTTTTATTTTTAAGAAAGCCTACCTATCTTTGTATTGAGTACTTGCCAAACCTGGAGGGTCTGCCCCTGCCAGGCTGCCTGAGTCCTGGATTCAGCTCCCTTGTGGAAGTTGTCTTTCCCATGCAAACCAAGCAGCTCAGAGTGCACACCTCCATCCACCTCCTGTACCAGGCTCTTACATCCCAGGGCCAGGTACCTGCCAATTAGGGGCGGCCCCCCACACCCCAGAGTCTGCTGGAATGACTTAAACCAGCTAATCCTGAACCTGCTTATCCTGTTCTACCTGCTCCGCCCCTGAGGAACCCTGAGGAAGCTGCCCTTGGCCCAGCTTCCTGACGCGTCCCCCCACGCATCCCGGGTGGCGTGGCGCGTCCCTTCTCATAGGTTAGGTGGGTATAACTGTCTTCTCAGCGGACCCATTGGCCTGATTGTACTTGTGACAATGCAACCTGCAATTCTTAAACATCTCTGCCGTGGCCTAGGCAACCTCACACACCGGGTGGCTGTGTCCAGTGAAAGAAAACCCATGGTACTGTGTGACCTAGTCTCAAAAGTTACTCTATGTCACTTCCATGAGACACCCTGGCTTGCCCTGTCTCATCTCTGCTCCTTCACCCAGAAACCATAATAATAAAGGCTCTTAGCTTCCTAAGCCACCTGCAAGGCTTCACCTCTGCTCCCACGGAGGAGGGACAGAGCCTGCCCCTTGTAGGTATGTGGCAAGGTGATGGGAGGGCCGGAGTGGAAATGCAAGTGGAGCCTCCCCTCTCTGGAATGTTAGGGACCAGCAGGGTTTCTGAGTGCCAGGCTTTTTTGATTTGGGAGAATTTGACGTCACTAGCTGAGCATCCCAAAATGCTCCCAAACTGGGAACCTCTTGAGTGTCCTGTGCATGCTCAAAACTTCAGATTTGAGAATGCTAAGGATTTCGGAATGCTGTGGGTTCAGGATCCTCAAGCTGCTCTGTGGGAAAATGTTGTCTTCAAGCCAGGTCTCTTATGTACTACCAGTCAGTGGCCGGGCTGTTGTGACAGCCCAGATGTACCTTCCCATCCCTTTAATGCCCCCTCCCTCATCCCTGGAGACTCAGAAAGCCCATTCAAGCTCTTGCTCAGTTGTCTCTGATTTTGTGGGTGAGCAATTTGCAGGCTACAGGTCTTGGGACCACGCAAAGTCAATGCACACAGCCACCCCATGCCTGCTGTGGAACGCAATTTGAGTGTTCAGAACCCTGGAATTTCCTGTCTACACAGCTCTGGGTGTTTTTTTTTTTCTCCCCCAAATGTTTATGTGTTTGAAAGGCAGAGTTACAGGGTTGCCAGGGTAACCATCTGTTGATTAATTCCCAAGATGGCCACAATGGCTGGGGCTGGGACAAGACAAAGCTAGGAGCCAGGAGCTTCTTCCAAATCTCCCATGTGGATGTAGGAGCCCAATTACATGGTTCATTCCTCCAATGGGCATAGCAGCCAGGTTTGGAGCCAGGGTGAAGTCAGGAGCCAGGAACTCCATCCTGGTCTTCCTCATGGGTAGCAGGGCCCTAGGTATTTGGGTTGTCTTCTTCTGCTGTCCCAGGCTGTATGAGCAGAGAGCTGGGGCAGAGGCAGAGCAGCAGGAGTGCTCCGATGGCTTGCAATCAGCAGCTGAGCCCTCTGTGCCACAACAGTAGTCCTGCATGTTTCTTGAGGGGTGGGCCCAAGGGTGGCTGTTTTCAGGTAGGGTGGGATGGCAGTGCATCTTGGTCACCCAGCAGCTGCCCAGCATTATAGGAGCCATTGGTGGGGAGCGTGTCCAGATCTGGCCTCGAAGCTCCCGAGTTTAATGCAGGACAGCTCAGAGAAGCCTTGCATTTAGTATCTGCAGAAGGGGTGATGTGCTCAAAACCATAGACACCTCTCCTAAGATAAACTTTGGTCCTCTGGTTTGATGTGCACTGGCTCAGCATCCAAAATGACTGCTTTTTCTGATTCTGGATAGTGCAGCCTGAAACGCAGAATCTACCAGGCCTGGGACTATGCTATCTGGTCCTAGACCATGCGCTGGGACAGGAAGCCAAAACTACCGCTCACTGCAGATCAGGCATCTCCTGGACGTCTCCAGAGGGATATGAAGATTACGGAGAGAAGCAGTGATTGAGATGTCACCCAATCCGTGTCTTCTCTACGGATCATGCCTCTCCTTCTGTCAAAAGTGCTGTCCCCTGGTCTTCCCTGCGGGTGACTGCCCAGGCCTGGGTCATCAGGGAGGTACCCTCCTCTGAGTTCAACCCCTCCCGGGCTGTGCTCCCATTAGCTCTGGACTCGGTTAAGGTCAGGATGGAGAAATCGCAGGCTGATGATGTTTTTTTGTTGTTGTTTTTTCTCTTTCTTTGTTTTAAGTAAGTGAAGTACCAACAAGTACCACAGGGAGGCGTCTTCAGAGAGATGTCCTTCCCCTCTGTATCTCACCCTAGTCCCACCATCCTCTTTATCCTATCACTTTAGGTAATTATACTGTGCATTTCCTGGGTTACCCCCTACCCATCTCACACACACACATACACCCCATGCTTTCCTTTTTGTTCTATAAAGATGGTGGGTACATACATGTATTTTTTCTCATTCTTATATAACAAGTGGTATACAATAGATATGAGTTTGTGCCTGTGCTATTCATTTTAGCAATTATTCTACTTTGGCTCATAGATCTTTCATTTAAAAAAAAAATCGTCACAGGTGTCAGTGTTGTGGTATAGCAGGTAAAGCTACCTCCTGAAGCTCTGGCATCTCCGATGGATGCAAGTTTGAGTCCCAGCTGCTCCACATCTGGCTACTTAGGTCTCTGCCCCCATGTGGGAAACGTGGCTGAAGCTTCTGGCTTCCGTCTGCAGACAGCCCCAGTGGTTGCAACCATTTGGGGACTGAACCAGTGGATGGAAGACTTCTCTGTCTCTCCTCTCTCTGTGACCCTGCCCTTCCAATAAGTAAGTAATCTTGAAAGAAGAAAAAAAAAAACCAGAAAAGCCTATTGCATGATATGTGCTTGATCAGCCACTCTTTCATGAATGGCGCTTGGGTTGTTTCCAGAGCTTGGCACCATGAACAATGCGGCAATGAATACTGTCTGTGTTGTTGTACGGACAGGATAGCAGGGTTAAGAGGTAGACAGACACAGGTGTTTTTGGTGGCAACTGCCCGACTCCTCCCAGAGTGGCATCAGGATGCATTTCCTCCCAGCTGTTTGTGAGAGCCCCTCTCCACACCGCCTCCTGTTAGAAGAAGGTGTTATCAGAAATGTTTGCCAACATGCCAGCAGGGAAGTGATAGCTCAGCATAGTTCAAGTTTGTATTTCTCCCACCATGTGACTTAAGCATCTTTTCACATGTTTAAACTCTTTCTAAGGAGTCCAGCATAGCAAGCTAACCCTCTACTCTTTGGCACTGGCATCCAATATAAGCGCTGGTTTGTGTCCTGGCTTCTCCACTTCCCATCTAGCTCCCTGCTTATGGCCTGGGAAAGCTGCAGAGGATGGCTCAAGACCTTGGGATTCTGCATCCATGTGGGAGATCCAGAAGAAGCTCCTGGCTCCTGGCTTCAGATCAGCTCAGCTCCAGTCATCATGGTTACGTGGGGAGTGAACCAACGGATTGAAAATCTTTGTCTGTCTCTCCTTCTCTCTCTTCAAAATCTCTAAAAATAAAAATAAATTTTCAAGAAAGTGATTTTTTATCTAGTCATGTCTATTACCTAATTTTTAAACTTAAAAAAAAAAACTTTTGATTTTTTTTTTTTTTGCAGTTTAAGGATATTGGCTTTTTCTCTGTGCCATCCTTGCAGCTGGAAAATATCCTTTCTGATGTAGTCATTTGTCATTTGGCTTTGTTCACGGTGTTTTTTGGAACATTTTCTGTTTTATGTAATCAAATGTATCGGTCCGCTCTTAGTGTAGCTACTCTTTGTCCCTCCGATCCGATTGGAGCTTGTTCTCTCATTCAGCGTGAGGACTTTGATTCCATCTCCCTCCGAGCTCCCATTGCCCCTGCAATCTCTGCCCGGTGCTTGAGACGTGCCCCCGCTCTAACTGCTCACAACTGCATCCAGCGCAAGGGTGAATTCTGAGCGTTCTGGTCTGCTGGCCTGTCCGTGCCTGGGCCAGCACCACACTGTCCTCGTGCTGTGCACAGCATCGCCCACAGCCCACTTCCTTCAGCGTTTCTCTACACCGTCAGCAGGTGCCTTTTCCCGTATATAACCTGTTGTGGCCGTGTGTCTAGACCCATCATAAAAATTGCTGGCCCTCAGAGTCCTCTGCAGGTGTTGAATTCATTTGCAACATCCACGGTGGGAAACCTTGCACGAAGACATGGGTGATCTGTCCACGTGGGCCCCTGCTTCCCACAGGACCTGGTAGTGCAACGCAGAGTGCATCCCTCACCATGCTCTCTGACCTCTGCCCCCTGACCTTCACCGGTTCAGAATTCATGACTCTGGCTCTAACTGGATCGGGTGAGTCGATTGCATTCTGTCAGTGCCACAGCACAGGCATGACGAGAGGGTTATGTGCTCGGTCTCTTGGGGCATCGTTAGCATGAAATCAATCTTCACTCAAGGAATGAATTGATGCTTATTGATACGAAGCAAGAAACGATCAGAGCATGTTCTGTCTTCAGAAAGCCAGCTGCAATCCGTCGCATGGAGCCCAAACACTGTGGCTTGGAGTGAGTGGGTTGAGGCAGTCCTTACAGCGGGGCCCTGGAGCCGTACCTGTCAAGATCACACCCCCAAAGCCCACTTGGATCACAGAGCCACTTCTAGGTATTTGCCACGAAGTAGCTTTGTACACAGGCTGAACTGACTCGACCTAGGATCAGAGTAGGAGGAATCTAAGTTTATTCGCCTCAACAGGAGACTCACTGGCAAACATTCTGGGTTACATAATCCAGTCCGTGTATGAGACAGTATGTTCTGTAGGCAAGAAAAATAACTCGTACACTCTCTGTGGACCAACACAGAAAGCCCAACATGTTGAGTCGTGTGTGTGTTGGTTGTACGTTTTTGTGTGTACAAATATACAACGAACAAGAAATCCACTTACTTGCCTGTAAATATATTAAATAAACCTGGATGGGCCCATGGCAAGCCAGTGACAGGACTGGCACCATGGCACAGCAAATAAAGCCACCTCCTACAATCTTGGCATCCCCTAGGGGTGTCCATTCCCGGTCCATTTCTGAACCAGCTCCCTGCGAATACACCTGGGAAGACAGTAGAGGATGTCCCAAATGCTTGGGCCTCTGCACCCGCATGGGGAGACCTGGAGGAAGATTCTGGCTCCTGGCTTTGGGTTAAAAGTCAGAGTTACAGAGTGGTTGTCCACCTGCTGGTTCACTCCCCAAACGGCTGCGACAGCTGGAGCTGAGCCTATCTGCAGCTGGGAGCCAAGAGCATCCTCCAACGTTGTCCATGTGGCTGCAGAAGGCCCAAGGACTCGGACCTTCCTCTGCTGCTTTCTCAGACCATTAGCAGGGAGCTGAATCAGAAGCGGAGCAGCTGGGATTAGAATTGGTGCCCATATGGGATGTTGGCACTTCAGGCGGAGGGTTAGCCTGTATGCCACCATGCCCATCTCAAGTAAATAAATATTTTTAAAACATAAAGAGACAATTTTTAGTGGGTGGTGGAAAGATGAGGTGAACAAACTGAGCAGAGAGAGGTAGGGCCTAACTCAGTGACTGAGTGGTGGCTGTTTACCTTTCGGAGATTTATTTATTCATTCATTTATTTAATAGGGAGAGAGACAGAGAGATCTTCTGTCCCCTAATTTGTTCCCAAAAGGGCCACAGCAAGCTGGGGTTATGCTACTGTCAGAGCCAGGAGCCGGGAGCTCCAACCCAGTCTCCAACATGAATGCAGGACCTTGGCCACCCAGACCATCACCCACCCTCCACAACCCAGGCACACCAGCAGGGAGCTGCTTTTGAAGGGTGGAACCCACACTCTGACACAGGGGGACACAGGCGTCCCAGGGGGGCAGCCCCGCCCACTGCAGCACTGTAGCCGCCTCCCTCACCACCACGTCCATCCACGACCATTAGCTGATGATACGCCGTGCAAGCTATTGCTCTTTTGACAGAGGACGCAGTGAAATATGCATCTGGTTCCCCCCGGCTTGCACTCAGACACAGAGCACTTCACAAATTGATAGCCAAGCAGCCACTCAAACCAGCGAAGAGGCATGGGGCCGACCCCAAGACGCAATGAGACCCTCCCTCGTGCCCTTCAGCGAATTCCACAACACAGAATGTCGGAGATCGTCTTCCTGACAAAAGAATGGAGCTGGTAACTACAGTTCCCAAAGGACACACAGCCCGGGCTTCCAATGGCTGCAGTGCAAACTCAGTCTTCAGAGACAAATACAGCTCTTGTACATTGCACTCGGCACGTGAAATTCAATCAATAGAAAGTGCATTTTTTTTTCTAGAAGGAAAAAAGCAAAATGAATTACCTAGAGTGATGTTGCTCAAATAAGTTAAATGGAAGAACACGCATCATCACAGCATACATAAAACATCTTCAGTTTGAGAGCCCAGAAATTCCCCGGAGTCAGCATTGTGGACATCATAGGCCGATTTTACAGAGAATAGACACACACACATATGTACGTACACGCGCGCGCACACACACACACACACACACACACACAGGGAGAACTTCCATTCACTGGCTCAAACTGCAACAGCCAGAGGTTGGCCTATCCAAAGCCAGAAGCTTCTTCCGGGTCATCCACATGGATGCAGAGTCTCAGGGATGCAGGCCATCATTCACTGCTTTCCTAGGTCACACACAGGGAACTGGATGGGAAGTAAAGCAGTTGGGACCCAAACCGGTGCTCACATGGGACCATGGACTTTGCAAGGGGAGGACCAGCCAATTGAACCATCGTGCTGGGCCCTTATTTTATTTTTGGGGGAACCTGGACTCAAACTGGCACCCACTTTACTTAGCCTGTTATGCCACAATGCTGGCCCCTAGATGGGAAATGTTTAAAGCCCCTGCAATAAAACTGTAGAGAAATGTTGCTTTGTTGGGTGTTTCAACTGTTGCCGTGATAGGATTCAGGATTAAGTGATACGATTTGGAGGGAGATGGGGGGAAATATTTGCAAGAGCACATGGAGAACAAACCTGTATCGTGAATTACACTCCATGCTGTGTGTTATTCCTTACCTTCTCAAGAGCTTTGCAAATAGGGAACAAATGCCCTGTTTGAAAAATTGGTTCTTCGAAGTGTATGGTAAAAGCACCTTGTTCCTCGAAGAACGTTGTCTTATTTTCTTTTCCCATTGTACCCACTAATTGTGTAACTTAGTGCCTTGATTATTATTATCCCCTCAGCACTGCTTCATGGGAGCTTTGGAAAATTTAATGTTCTGTTCCCATAAATGCCAAAAATAAATCGTGCACTTTTTAATGCATTCTCAGAAAAACCATGCTGATGCGTCTTGACCACTAGAGGGCGGTCTTTAGTCAGCTTATTTGATTTTGTTAGCACAGAGCTGCCTTCAGCTTTGCCTTCTCGTAGAAGTTTTAAGTTGTTATTATTATCGTATCATTATTATTATTTGCAAATCAGAGGGCCAGAGAGAGGGAGATGAGATTTTCTTTCCTCTGGTTCAGTGTCTAGTGGCCATAATGTCTTGGGGCTGGGCGAAGCTGAAACAAGGAACCAGGAACTGCACTGGGGTTTTTATCGTGGGTGGCAGGGGACCAACCACTTGGACCATCCTCTGTTGCTTTCCCAGGCCGTCCAGAGGGAGCTTGATTGGATGTGGAGCAGCAGGGACCTGAACCAGTGCTCTGACGTGGGATGCTCTTGACCCCTCCCTCTCGGGTCCTGGAGGGCGTGGGGTACCACTGTGGCCACCTGCCGGCAGAGTCGCCACTCTGTCCTCATGCTTCCCCTCATCTTATGCCTCCTGGCTCCCTTGTCTGGGTTTCTGGAACAATCCAGGCCTCCATTGTCATGGGGTCTTTGCACACGCTGTTCTTTCCACCTGGAGTGCCTGCCTTTCCTTCTTCGCTCAGTTCATTCTCTTTCCTAATTTTCTCTTCCTCGGAGAAGCCCTCCAGGATCTCCCAGAAGAGGCAAATCTTTGCATTTCATGTCTTTATCGTACTTTTTTTTTAGCTCTGTGATGGTTGTTAGTGTCTGTTTTGCTATTAAATCCTTACGCACTGGGCCAGCATTGTAGCACCGTTGATTAAGCTGCCGCATATGCAGTACCAGATGCCATATTGGAGCGTTGGTTTGAGTCCGTGATACCCCACTGCTTGATCCAGTTCTCTCCTACGTGCTTGGGAAAGGTAATGGAAGATGGTCCAAGTCTTAGGGCTCCCCCCACCCAAGTGGAAGACCCAGGTGGAGTTCCTGGCTTGGACCGGGACCAGCCCTGCCTGTTTAGGCTATTTAGGGAGTAAACCAGCAGAAAGAAAGTCCATGTGTGTGTGTGTGTGTGTGTGTGCGCGCGCGTGTGTGTGTCCCCTAACTCCATATTTTCCCCCTTTCTCTGTTATTCTGATTTTCAACATAAACAAATATTTTTAGTGCTCAGCATGGTAGCCTAGTGGCTAAAGTCCTCACCATGAACATGCTGGGATTCTATATGGACACCAGTTTATGTCCTGGTGGCCCTGCTTCCCATCTAGCTCTCTGCTTGTGGCCTGGCAAAGCAATCGAGGATGGCCCAAAGTCTTGGGATCCTGCACCTGCATGGGAGACCCAGAAGAAATTCCTGGCTCCTGGCTTTGGACTGGCTCAGCTCCAGCCATTGCGGCCACTTGGGGAGTGAATCAACGAACAGAAAATCTTCCTCTCTGTCTCTCCTCCTCTCTGTGTATCTGCCTTTCCAATAAAAATAAATAAAATCTTTTTAAAAAATAAATACTTTTTAAAAAATGGGTTCTTGGGCGCGGTGGTGCAAGTGGTTAAAGGTCCTCGCCTTGCACGCCCGGGATCCCATATGGGCGCCGGTTCTAATCCCGGCAGCCCCGCTTCCCATCCAGCTCCCTGCCTGTGGCCCGGGAAAGCAGTTGAGGACGGCCCAAAGCTTTGGGACCCTGCACCCACGTGGGAGACCTGGAAGAGGCTCCTGGCTTCGGATCGGCATAGTATCGGCCCGTTGCGCTCACTTGGGGAGTGAATCATCGGACGGAAGATCTTCCTCTCTGTCTCTCCTCTCTGTATATCCGCCTTTCCAATGAAAAAATAATAAAAATAAATCTTTAAAAAATAAATAAATAAATAAAAAATGGGTTCTCCTCTTAAAGTGTTCTCCCCTCTCTTCAAATTTTTGTTTATTTGGAAGGCAGATTACAGAAGAGAAGGAGAGAGAGAGAGAGAAATATCTTCCATCCAGTAGTTCACTTCCCAAGTGACCACAATGGCCAAACTGGTTTAGTCCAAAGCCAGGAGCCTAAAACTTCTTCCAGGTCTTCCACAAGGATGCAGAGATCCAAGAACCTGGGCCACTACTTATTGCTTTCTCAACTACATTAGCAGAAGTTGGATTGGAAGTTGAACAGCCAGGACAGGAACCATAGTCCATGTGGGATGCCAACACAGCAGGAGGCAGCTTTACCTGCTATGCCACAGCACCAGGCCCAGGAGAACCACCCCCGTGTCTTTGTTCCCTTGAACTTGATGTTCACATTTTTGTGAATTTTGTTCTTGTGCAGAGGTCAGGTTCCTGGTTCTGGCCTGGCCTAGCACCGGCTGTTGCTTGCAGCCACTTAGGGAGTGAACCAGCAGATGGAAGCTCTCTCTTTCTCTTGATGTCAGTCTGGTTTCAAACGAATCACTCTTCCAAAAATGAAAAGCACGCGTGGATTTTCTCCCTCTGTTTCTAGCAGTACCACTGCTAGACCCAGTGTTCCACGAGGTTGGGCGAGCAATGGTCTCATACTACAGCTTACTTTGATGCTGCTCTTTGCCAGCTAGACTTGTTTTAGGAAAACTGCAAAATGGTTAGCATGCATTATTAGTGCTTGTGTATGTTGGTCAGGAAATGGGGTTTTTTGCTTATTGTGAAGTAGTTTTCAGTAGCAAAACAATTATTTAAAAGGGTAGATGCGCTTATCTGATGTATGTTTCCTGAGTCATCTTGGTGTATTTAAATACTGTGTTACATTCGGCATGCTCCTACATTTCGAAGGATTGTTTCAGAATGTGAATCAAGTACATTGGCAGTTGGCCTATGGTTGCAAGCCTGGAATGTGTGCTCAGTGATAAAAGGCTTAGGAAAGAAAGAAAATTTTGCAATTGTTGTAAAATAGTTTTCCTACAGGAGAATGTCTACATAACCCTGGAACAGAAAGCATGGGGAAGGCAGAGATCTGAGAGGAACGAGTCTGACATGGATATGCTAATAAACACCTGAATGAGTTGATGTTTCGTTTTCAGAAAGGCTGTGAAATGCAAATATCTGGGTAGACTAATTAATATCTGAAAATAGTAAATCTGCTAGGAGAAAAAAGCCCGAAACTATCTTTTTGATAGTTTCTGTGTCATGGGTGGCACATGGTGATTTCCTGGCCAGCTCCTGCAAGCTGTGTTCTTGTCCCTATTTTTAGATTTGTTAAGAGGCTGTGGAGTTCTGATAGTTTGGGAAGAGCTGTTTTAAAAGAGTAAAGGTTGGTTTTGCAACCTGAAAATCTGTAACTTGTAAAATGTAATTGTGATCTGCAACCTGACTAAATGGGTAGATGTTACTTCCTTAGATGCCACTTGGATCAGATACTGTTAAGATCTGTTGGTGTATTTGATGGATTTGACTCCTCTGACTTTGGGATTTCCAGATGGGCCCTCGGGGTTTTAAAGTGAGAAAGAAGGAAAAGAAAGCTGTATCTTTCTTCTGGTAAAGATAATAACTAATTTGGCCATCTGGATTATACTCAAAGTATTGCCAGGATGTTTTGTAAAAATTTTCAGTTTTTTTTTTTTTCAAAATATTATGTGGACTGAGTAGAACAGGTTTCCTGGTCAATGAATGAGTTGAAGCTTTTTAAAGTCTTTGGTTATCTGCAGCTTGCAGTCTCTAAAACATTTGCAGTCCGAGTTTGTGGAGACACGTGAATGCAAGTTTCTGACACCTGTTTAAAGATTGGTTAAAATATTGTTGGTTGTATACATGGAAATATTGTTTCTGTATTCAATTTCCCTATGAATTTTCAGTACTTGGGAAGTTTCTTTTGTTAAGATTTATTTATTTTTATTGCAAAGTCAGATATACAGAGAGGAGGAGAGACAGAGAGGAAGATCTTCCATCCAATGATTCAGTCTCCAAGTGACTGCAATGGCTGGAACTACGCTGATCCGAAGCCAGGAGCCAGGAACTTCTTCCGGGTCTCCCACGCAGGTGCAGGGTTCCAAGGCTTTGGGCCGTCCTTGACTGCTTTCCCAGGCCACAGGCAGGGAGCTGGATGGGAAGCAGGGCTGCCTGGACAAGAAATGGCACCCATATGTGCAAGTCTAGGACTTCAGCCGCTAGCCACCGCATTGGGCCCATTGAAAACTTTTGTTTATGGGTAAAATTGTTCACTTTCCCCTCACCTGGCTCCCCTGAAATGCAGTTTTTCTGAGTTTTTGGTTTCTCTTCAGCAATGTGATTTTTCCTATGAGTTCAGCTAGATCCTATGTCTTTGTCTTAACAGGAATCTTGCTTTGTTTACTGACATTGTGTAAATGAAAATGATGTGAAACAAGAGCCAAGGTAACTTTTGTAAATTTCATGCAACACTGCAATTCAAAAAAATTTGTGTCTGCCTTCGATGGTCATTTTAGCTCTGAAAGTCTGTTGCTCAACTGAATCTCAGATTTACAGACTGTACTGCACCTGTTTTTAGGTTGTAAATCTGTGCATTGCTTTTAGCGTTGCTAACCTTGACAGTTTTCCGGTTCTGAGTATTGTATGTGTAGCCAGTCATCTGTGCTATACCTGCATGAATAGTCAATTAATTATATGTCTCTTATTAGACTGTAAGCCAGTTCATTTTTTAAAAGATGCAAACTTGTCTCACTGTGTTTTTGTTGGCTTCAGTGTATATATTTTGTTGGAGCTCTTTGTGTGTTGCCCGTCAGAGTTATGCAGAAGTGTAGTTCCTAGCAAGTGATGGTGGCCTAGCACTTTCGGCTGGTAATCCATGCCCGCAGAATAGATGACAGTCAGCATCAGGTGAGGTTGGCATCAGGACCGTTCCTTCTAAAATGGCTTTGTTGCTAAGTGTGGCTTAAAAGGATATCTGAAATAACTCCTTGTCATCAGACAAGCAGCTCCCTCCCAACAGGCAACTGGATAAACCAACAGGCCGAATGCAACCTGGCAACGAGGGACGATTGATGTTGGAACTGCATCTACGCTGCAAACAGGACATGAAAACCAAGATGGACTCACCAGTGCCAATCCTAACCCCGCTTGACGGAAGCTGAGGTTAACAAGGAAGGATTCCTGTGTGATTATTGATGTCAACTGCTACAAAACACTCCACAGAGCTCTGTGCTCTAGAGAGGGCCCCCATCTTAGAACCGAGGCGCTAAGCAGCTACAATAGTTGATATTTTCAAACCTAATGCTAGACTGAGCATATAACATTCACAGCAAAGTACTGAGGAAGTGAGGCAGTTCTTTGATCTCTTGTTTGAGAAGTAAGTATTAGGGCTAGGCATATTGATTCAAAACTTAGTGATAAGCCCTGGACATCGTTACCTGAGTCTGAGGTGCCTGGCTGATGTGTCTGAGAACAGCTGTTTGTGATGTACTCAGGAGACGTAATAGTTCGTTTTTAGGCAGTGCACACAGATTACTGTGCATTGCCACTTCTGGAATGAAAGGCAGCTGACTGGTTCACTTCTGTATACTTGGGAGATACTAATTCAGCCAGCTGACCTAGATCCCTCTAGGGAATCTATATATGACTGTTTAAGTGAGCCCAGACTAAGGGCAATAGCCCACCAAAGTACGGGTTACAGCCTTCCCTGTCCCAGTCCTGCCCAACAGACTGATGACAGAGAAGAGGATCAAAGATGAATAAAGATGCAAACAGGCTCCTCAGGACCTGACATGTCTTGCCAGGTGGTATAGCAGACCTATGAGAAGGCCTGTCCCCAGCCCTGGCTCTCCCAGCCTGCAGAGAGTACTGACAGAACCCCACCTCTGTGTACCAGCCTGGAGATGTCACGTGGGTTAGGAGACAAAACCCACAGACCCTAGAACATTATCAGATGATCCTGAGCCCCCTCTAGACCCTGAAGGTGGCAGGAATCAACCTCTGGATTCAACATTCCCAACTCAAGAAGGCACATCTAACAGTTGAACACACCAGAGGTCCTTGAAAGCTAATGCTCTCATTCTCTGTAATATGCATTTATTCTGTATGAATGGGAGCTCTGGGGTGTAGAAACTAAGAAAATCAAGGTAAATGATAAATGCTACCAACCTGATCAGGTGTCCCTAGATATGAGATTGAGTCAACGATTTGATTCAAGTATTGGGACACCAGTGGGATGTGTGATGGATCACAGCCAGCACTTGCCTAGTGGGTTAATTGACAGTGTGGAAATGGAAGTTCCCTGCCCTGCCCTTCCTACCTCCTGCACTATTCAAGTTAATTAAACATGGGAAACCAGCTCTGGAGGCTCTTCGCATGCACCCCACACCTCTTACAGCCTGTGCCATTCCAGTTAATTGAAATCACAGAAATAGCTCTGGAGGCTCCCTGCAGCAGGTCCCTCCTGCCTTGTACTATGCTAGTTTAATTCATTAATTAGATTAATTAACTGCAGAGGAACTCTGGACAGCTCCCTTTTTGCTTTACGCCACTTAGTTAATTGAATGCATGGAAACTTTGTTCTATATGCCTCTCAATCTCATCAGAGGACGAGAGCTTAAAAACTCTGACATCGGTAGGCCATCTCAGTCTGGGACATAGCACCTGCTGGCATGTGCAAGATCCAGGGCTAGGAACAGGCCTGGTAAGAAAACTTTGGTGGTTCCCTTGCTGGGCTGCTGCTTCCACTGGTGAGCGTGAGAGCTGAGATTGGAGGCAGACCAGGCTGAGCTAGGCTGCCATATCTGCTGGTGTGCATAAGACCTAGAATGGGTGTGGGCAGCCAAGCTATGCCACAATGCCCATTAGCAAGGTCCAGGACTGGATACAAGTCATGTGAGGCTGGACTGCAGTACCTCTTGGAAAGTGCAAGATCTGGAGCCAGGAGTGGACCTGGTAATGAAACTGTGGGCACTAGTATGCTAGGCTGCAACTCCCAGGAGTAAGTGTAAGAGCCAGGGCTGGTGGCAGACTAGGTTGGGCAAGGTGACAGCACCCATTGGCGTGTGTGTAGGCTGGGTCTGGGGACAGGTTAGGTTGAGCTAAACTTCAGCTCCCATGGATGTGCATGAGGACCAGATGGGATGTGGGACAAACTGGGCTAGGCTATAGCATATGCTAGCACACCTAAAAACCAAGGCTGGGAGCTGACCTGGAGGGGAGTATCGGGGGTCACCCCAACCAGGCCACAGCACCCAATTGTGTGTGTCATGACCGGGCCTGTGGTGGGCTGGGCTGGGCTGGGCTGGGCTGCAGCATCCATGGGTTCACATGGGGCTGAGTGTGGAATTCACCAGGCAGCTCTATCTATGCATTGGCTGGAGCAGCTGACATAGTAAACCTGAGTCAAGTCTGAGGTCACGCCAGGCAGGATTTCTCGGGGTACTTCCTAACCAGATGACTGGATTCAAACCCAGTCACAGGGGAAATAAAAAGATAATGTAGTCCAACCTTGGAGTGCATGTGACAGGACTGGGCCTCCTCAGTTGCTGACGCCTGTACAGCAAAGAGCATACCAGATGCACACAAAAGCCAGCACTAGGCCGGCAGAGGATGTCAAGCACAGAGGGTGCAAAGCAGAACAGGTTGGGCCACTCTCCTACCAAGCTTTGCAGTGTGTTCCTGGCCCTGTGTGTATGCACTAAGGCGGATTCGATCAGCCCACAGACTTCGGGAATATTTTCTCTACTGTGGTGCAAGGGAGCCGACAATGTCACAGAACTGTCTAAACACTAAGGTTACACCCTCAGATCACTCCTCCCTCGTCCTATTCACTGTCCCTGTAACACAGTCTGTCAGTTTTCTTAGTTTGTTTTCATGAAGACCTATTCCATTTGTAAGGTAGATTTTACAGAGTGAGGAGAGAGAGAGAGAGAGAGAGAGAGAGAGAGGGAGGGAGGTCTTCCATCCACTTGCTTTGCTCCCTAAATGGCTGCAACAGTCAGAGCAGAGGCGATCTGAAACCAGGAGCCAGGAACTTCTTCTTGGTCTCCCACGTGGGTATAGGGTCCTAAGGACTTGGGCCAGCCTCTGCCGCTCTCCCAGGCCATAAGCAGGGGGCTAGATTAGAAGTGGAGCAGCTGGAACACAAACCAACACCTAGAGAGGTTGCCAGCGCTGCATGCAGAGGCTTAAGAAAACTGACAGACTGTGTTAACAAAGACAATGAATAGGAGTTAGGGCCAAGGAATGGTGGGGTTGAGGGTGCAACTTGAGGTTAGATGTCAAGTGTGACCAAATGAGAAAACCTGAGTCTCATTTTAAATGTTTGTCCTTTCTGTTCATTCCACGTTTGTAGACGATAAAAGACTAAGCCGGATTACAAAATAAATAAAGACAGTGAAGCAGTGTAGGTCTTGGGTCCTAGTACCTACCAGTCTGGCTGTACAGATATGACCACAGAAGCAAGTCTCATGAGAAAAGATGTTACACAAAATCCCGTGGAATGCACACAGTAGGTGCTCAATATATTTCACTCACTTATGAAATATGTGGGCTAACATAAATGTTTTGCCAGGATATTTTCAATGAGGGATGTGCTGCCACATTCTAGGAGGGGGTGGGGCGGGGTGGGGGGTGGGGATGCAACAGAAGACACTTAAGGATGCAAGCCTGGCCCCAGGTCCAGCTGATTGTGGAGAGCGGGTTCCAGCACCTTCTTTACAAACCCCACCCAACTATTAAGCACGGTTACTACAGCTGTCTTCCCCTTCATTTTGCAGTCTTCCCCAGCCCCCCAAGTAAGGAGCTCCCCCCACGCCCCACCTCCCGCACCCTGACTGGGCGCTCAGGGAGTCGCTGAATGACCCAGTGGTAGGTGTGTCTCACCAACCCGTGCTGGCCGGGCAGGAGGGAGCGACGCGTGGAGGGCCAACTGCCACGCGTATTCCGTTGCGGGTGGGACCAACTGCACCAACTGTGTCTTCCAGCGCCCGCGGGGATGGCGAGGGTGGGCATCAGGGCGGAGCCGGAGTTTAGGAAGAGGGGACGGCTGCCACCAGTGCAGTCAGATTCATAATCAAGTCTTCTTGCACTGCGTTGCTGTACTTGGAGTGACTCAGAGAGCGAAGAGTTTTACAGCCGGCACAGTCCTCGCGGGCAAGGTAAATAGAACTTAAACCCTGCCTTTTCTCCTGCTTTCTCGCCTCCCGCCGCAGCAGTCGCTGCCTCGCGCAGAGACCCCTCCGACACTCTGTCGCTTGCTTGCTTCAGCGATCATTCATTGTCAGTCTAATTATGATTTATTGTGGCATGCAACCTTGCCCTCCCCCTTCTAGTTCTGCGGGTCTGTTTTCTTTAGCTTCCAGTCCTGCGCTGTGGGAGCCAGGACTGTGAGGTGCCCATGATGGTCCTGATCCTTAGGGGCGCGCTGGGACCTGGGTGTGCCTGGAGATAGAAGTGACGAACTATAGTTTGCTCTGGGTTCTGTGAGAGGTAACATCTTTCCCCATCCCCTCTCCCTCCCCTTACCTCCCGTCCCACAGTAGTCCGTGGCATCCTCACATTCTTGAGCCTCTGATTCTGCATAGACAAGCTGAGCTCTTTTCAGCCTTGGCTGGTCCAGACATCCAGCAGATACCCCACAGACTGCTCCCTAGGTGGCGTCCTCTAGTGATGGCTGTGACCCCATCATTTCTCCCTTGCCTGTTCTTGGGTTTCCCTTAGTCGCGGGTGTTTCCAGGGAGTCTGCGGACCAGACCTTACAGGTCCTTTCTGCAGACAAGTTCTGTGTGCATTTCAGTTCTCCCTTTTTTTGAATTTCCCAGTGAGACCTCAGAAAAATATCCTAGGGGTTTCTGCAGGTTGTGTTTGCAACAATGTTTCTAAACACTTAGTCCATCACTCCCCCCACCCCCTTTCAATTAGCATTGCATTAGATCACAAGGCGGACGTGCACGTTGGAATCAGACCTTGGGTTGGTTGTGGGAGCTGTCAAGATTGATTGTGTCTCTTGGGGCAACTGCCTCACTATTGAGCCCATTTCCTCATTTCACAAAAATCTTCAAGGGTTGTTGTGATGACTGAAGCAGTCACGTGTCCTCCGTTCTACCCATTCCTCCTGGATCCACTTCGACGTTTCAACCAGAACCACCATCTAGGTGTGTCTCCAATCACTGGCATTGGTTGTGCCTACACACAAAACAGTGTCAGGAGAACATTATACCCTGTTCGCCCACCCGGAACAGGACTGCTAACAACAGACGGATGCCTGTACGTCTAAGTGGCCCAGCTTCTTCTCCTCTTCCTTGGATGATCCAGTGGTCAGTTGTTCACCTCATGGTCACCTTCGAGCACCCAGGGTGGCAACTGTTTTTAATAATGCATGTGTTTTTGGTTGTCTTCCCCTCCTGGCATCACCTGCCCATACCCCCTGCCTGCTCCCATAGAAAATATCTACGATCACTCCATGGAGCAGGCTCTGCTGCTGGAGAGAATGCCAGTGAGACGGTATGTGTAGTGCTGAGCCCATTGTGCCACAAGTTACCACACACCCAATAAGCCACAAACACAGGACGGGCTTCATTGCCCACGCACTGAGGCACACTGTGTTTGGGTCTAGTTCTCCATGCCAGAGCTCCTTTGGTGCCACTCGTGTGGATATACAGTCACCACTGACTGTCCCCTAGAATGCTGTGACTGTTGAAAGCTGGACATGTGACCAGTCTGAGTCAAGATGCACTGCAAGCGTTAAACATTGCTGGATTTCACAGATGAGCTTGAGAAAAAGAATGTAAACTATCCCAATCAATAGTTTTTGTATGTTGGAATGCAAGTATTTTAGATATGTTGTTTTCTAGAAAATGTACTAAAGTTAATTTTGTCTGTTTCCTGTTCAGTGCAGTTACTAGAAAGTCTTAAATTGTATGTGTATATACAAAATGTGTGTATGTATTGATTTTTAAAAATAAGATTGACATTTATTTGCAGGACAGTTACGGCGCAAGGCAGAGACTCACTTTGGAAGTGGAGCAGCTGGGACTCAAACTGGGTACCCTCATGTGGGGTGCTGGCGTTGCAGGTAGCAAGTTGAGCAATTCAGTGCACCCAGTGCCGACCCCTATATTTAATTTTCACACTCGTTATGACTGTTAAATAAAGATGAAGTTCCTGTTGTGTTGTGCTGTCCTAGCAAATTGTCAGAGTATTTGGGAATACATGTCCTTCAAGGTCATGGGGGAAACCTTGTATGTTTCATTTCAGATTCCATGTCACAGCACCCATCTCCAATGGGAGCCCCAGAGCATGTCTCCAGCCTCCCGATGCACCAGCCAGGACCCCTCATCCAGGGAGAGTCACAGGCCACGAGGCAACCCACCAGAAGACCCTTGCATTCCAGCTGCATTGGCTGCAAGCTCAGAATCTAGTCTACCCTGCAGCTCGCAGTCCAGGGGAAACGGATGCTGCTTGGTATGCAGCAGCAGCAGCAAGCACCGCCGAAGCCACAGGCCCTGCTTCAGCCAGCATCTCTGCAGCAGCCAGTAACAGTCACAGCAAGTGCTCACCTGTCCAACACGCTAAGTGGTGGGTTCATGGGATGCCAGCATGGGTAAGAGAGAGCATTCACAGGCATGGGCACTGACTTAGGGCTGACTTTTCCTTGCACCCCCTGAAGTGGCAAGCTTCTTGGTTTTCTGTGGTGGAACCAGTGAGCAGTGTTTGGTAACCTGCAAGTTGTGGACCTGGGGGAATAAAAGCACCATCGCCCATGATTCTGTATTCTGTCTCTCACGATTTCTCCCAGGCCCTTCCTGCATGCCAGGTTAGGAATCTTCATGCCCAGTGTGCTCCATGAATAGCGCTCACTCCCTGGAATGGGCCCCACCTGAGCCACCACGTTGCTGTGGATTTCCTTATTTCCAGTCCAGCCCTACCCACCCTTTTGTTGTTGTGAAAAGCATTTGGGGAAGCTCACAAGAAGCATACTTGAAATTAAATAATGAACACGGAGGAAAGCACAAGAGAGTGAAATAAAACGTGAGGAACAGAGATCAGGCAGGTAGAAGTCCCAGGAGCCTCCCACCCAAACTGAAGAAAACACAGCATTTTAGTGCATATGAGGACCTGGCACGGTGACCTAGTGGCTAAAGTCCTTGCCTTGCACATGCCAGGATCCCATATGGGCACCGGTTCTAATCCCAGCCATCCTGCTTCCCATCCAGCTCCCCACTTGTGGCCTGGGAAAGCAGTGAAAGATGCCCAAAGCCTTGGGACGCTGCACTCATATGGGAGACCCAGAGGAGGCTCCAGGCTCCTAGGTTCGGATTGGCGCAGCTCCAGCTGTTGCAGCCGCTTGAGGAGTGAATCATCAAACAGAAGATTTTTCTTTGTCTCTCCTCTCTGTATAACTGACTTTAAAAAGTGCGTATGAAGCTTGGGATTTACGCATGCTGGAGACAGCCTGATGGATACAGTGATCAAGATGGCTGTCATACCTTCCTTAGCACAGCTTACATGACCTCATGGTTTCACATCCAGCTTGCCTTGCTGTTTCTGGAATGGCCTTCTCTTGGTGGCGGTCGTTCGGTGTCGCTAATGCCATCACATTAAGGAACCTGCCTGCTCTCAGAAGTAACCCAGTGCTTCTTGGTTATTTCTGACCAGTTGTCCTCTTAGTGTGTGAGAAAACTGCCCACACCCGCGTGGTTCACCCTGCTGGCTCCGTTTACCTCCTCGTCTCCTCCCGCAGCCTCTGTTCCTGCCCATCCCACTCCTGAATGGCACTCCTCCCAGGACCCTGTCCTTGCCCCTTCCCTCCTCCAGCCTCCCTCAGTGCTCCAGCCTGCGCTTCTGCTTGCTGATGGTTTCTAAACTGCGTTCACCCAGTGATGTTTCCCAAGGCGCCACCCAGGGAGGGCTTTGCATTTCCAGTCCTCTAAGGATGCTTTGCATAGATGTCTTAGTGGTGTAGCAGACTCAGGGTGTGAAGACTTGAATTCACTTCTCACTGTTTTTATCACTTGTGTCCCCTATGTCAGTAATGATGATGGAGATGCTGAAATACCTGACACCTGCAGTAGACAGATGAGACTGACGGCATTTTATCAGTCACACATCTGCCCAGTCCAAGGTTGGGTGACACTGCATACGCTGCAGGGCCACCTGAGGTTACACTGAGAAACAGTGAGCCCTCCCTCCCTCCTCCAACTCTCCTCTGGGTGCTGTGACTGAGGACAACACAGGGATAAACAGAACTGCTCCTGGTCTGTGCGACACAGGCTTGCTGGGCTGCAGGAGCAGAGTGGGGAGGAGAAGTTACGCTGACAGCATTAGGTGCCCTCCTATTTTTTTTTTTTTTAAGATTTATTTTATTTTTAGGGCCCGGCGCGGTGGCGCAGTGGTTAAGGTCATCGCCTTGCATGCCCGGGATCCCATATGGCCGCCGGTTCTATCCCGGCAGCCCCGCTTCCCTTCCAGCTCCCTGCCTGTGACCCAGGAAAGCAGTCAAGGACGGCCCAAGGCTTTGGAACCCTGCACCCGCGTGGGAGATCCGGAAGAGGCTCCTGGCTTCAGACCGGCATAGTATCGGCCCGTTGCGCTCACTTGGGGAGTGAATCATCGGACGGAAGATCTTCCTCTCTGTCTCTCCTCCTCTCTGTATATCCGCCTTTCCAATAAAAAAATAATAAAAATAAATCTTTTTTAAAAATTTATTTTGTTTTTATTAGAAAATCAGATATACAGAGAGGAGGATAGACAAAGAAGATCTTCCGTCTGATTACTCATTCCCCAAGTGACTGCAATGGCTGGAGCTCTGCTGATCAGAAGCCAGGAGCCAGGAACCTCTTCCAGGTCTCCCACACGGGTGCAGGGTCCCAAGGCACTGGGCCGTCCCCAACTGCTTTCCCAGGCCACAATCAGGGAGCTGGGTGGGAAATAGGGCTGCTGGGATTAGAACCAGCTCCCATATGGGATTCTGGTGTGTTCAAGGTGAGGATTTTAGCTGCTAGGCCCGGCTGTCCTCCTATTTTGCCAGCTGGCAGGGCAGCACATAATATTGAGTTATAATTTTAGGTCTTAATATGCCCAAGCCAATTTCTCCTGTATAGCTTTGCAAAGAAGATTAAAATCTATAAACATACTGTTTGGTTATACAGAAAGAGGTAAATTTGCCAATACTTTTGTGTTAATAGCTTCATAGAAATAGTCACACCCTTTGTAGCTTTTTCATTTTAGAGATTATTGAGAAGCATTCACATTGCTTTTGTTTCCTTAAACTACTATAAAGTTACAGACACTTTCAGTGTTCTTGGATATATCTTAGAAACTATCTTTTTAAAAAATGATTTATTTTAACTTTTTTTTTATTGGAAAGTCAGATATATAGAGAGGAGAAGAGACAGAGAGGAAGATCTTCTGTCCGATGATTCACTCCCCAAATGGCCGCAATGGCCAGAGCTGCACTGATCTGAATCCAGGAGCCTGGAGTCTCTTCCAGGTCTCCCACGCGGGTGCAGGGTCCCAAGGCTTTGGGCCGTCCTCAACTGCTTTCCCAGGCCACAATCAGGGAGCTGGATGGGAAGTGGAGCTGCCGGGATTAGAACCTGTGCCCATATGGGATCCTGGTGTGTGGGAGGGGAGGACTTTGGCCACTTGGCTACCACGCCGGGCCTGTAACTATCTTTCAGAAGTGCTTTCAGGCTGGTAGGAGTAATCAGACACATTTCTCTGTTCTTTGCAGGTCCGAGGTTATGATTTCAAAGCTGACATCTGGAGTTTTGGAATCACAGCCATTGAACTGCCACGGGGGCAGCTCCTTATCATAAGTACCCACCAATGAAGGTGAGGCGTGCGTTCACAGTACCTGCCCATCTCAACTCACCTGTCCTCATTTGCTGCCCCTCCTCTTTCTTCTCTCCTCTCTCTCTCTGTCTTTCTCTCTCTCCTCTCTGGTACGGTAGAATACACCCCCACCTAGCAGCTTCCCCATGTGTAAATGTACATACAGTTGCATGTATTAATCCATTAGTGATGTTGTGCAACCGTCACTGCCGTCCGAGCTCTCTTCATCTTTAACGACTGAAGCGCTGTATCCCACACTCCTGATTCTGCCTTCCCACAGCTCCTCCTGCTCCACTTTGGTTTTTCTGATTTTGACTACCCCAAGGACCCCATCTGAGGTGGATCTTAGAGTTTTTGTCTTGGTGTGACTGGCTTAGTTCATTTAGCATGATGTTCTTCTAGCTCATCCATGCTGTAGCGTATTGTGAAATGCCTCCCCTTTCTGAATCATGTTGTATTGCATGAATATATTGCATTTTGCATGTCTTTTAATTCCTAGACAAATGATTAGTCTGTTCCTGTATTTTTTTTTTTTTTTTAGCTCTTGTGAGGAACACTGCTAGGAAGCACAGGTGTACAAATTTCTCTTTGAAACTGTCTTTGCTTCTGGTTCTTTTAGCTATCTACATAAAGCCGGAAGTTCTGCTTTCCCAGGTATATTGAGTAAAAGTATTAATAGTTGTAATGTTGATCTTAGAAGAAAATAGTTCAATATTTTTCTGCTAAATATGGCATTTGTTGTGAAATCTTATTTGCCTTTTATTATGTTAAGAATTTTCTTGTATTCTTAGTCTATTGATGTTTTTAATCACGAACTGTTATGAACTGTCAGTTCCTTTTTCTACATTAGTTGAGGTATAGTTTTTCACCTTTTATGCCAGTAGTATAGTGTATTATGTTGAACCATACAGAAAGCTATTTTTTCTCCGTATCTGGCTGCTATTGACAATGGCCCTGGGCCACCATATGATGCCGATATACCAGTACATTTTAATGCTCTGTGCACTCCCAAACTAAAAGGCGTCCTCAATGGGGCTATCCAACCAACCACAGGGCATTCTCCATCTCCATCATCTCCTGTAAAATCCTCTGTTTCCCTGCATCAGGAGACACCACTGACTGGTCTAAATGTGTGGCATGTGCACTCCCACAGCTCAAGGTGCCCTAGCAGCGAATATCTAATTACAGGGCATTTCCTGCCCATCACCCCTATGCTATTCCCAGTGGATCTGCGGCAAGTGAGGCCAACAGATACGGTTACTTGTGTTCCATTTTCAATCCCCCCAACAATGGTCAAGGTGTCCAGAATGGGTGTATCTAACCAATCACAGTGCCAGTCTTTCTGTATCTGCCTGTTGTTATTGTCAGTTTGCCTAGGCTGGTGATGCCAACTGATGAGGCACCTGTGTGTTTTCAGGAATCCCACAGCTCAAGTTGTCCTGATTGCAGGGATCTGACCAATCACAGCACTGTTCTTCATAAATTACCCTGTGCTAGGTTAGTGGTCCTGAGGTAGGTGACAAAAACAGATAGGCACGTGTATTCTCTGGGCACTCCCGCAGTTCCATGTGTCCTCAATGGGAGTATCTAACCAATCGCAGCGCTGTTCCTTTTGCATTTTTGCCATCCTATTATTGTTAGTGTCTCTGAGACACATGACTGCAACAGCTGATGTTCTGCCATGCTGTGTGCACAGCCTCAGCTCCCCAAAGTGTCTTATTGGCATCTTACAAATTTCATGCCATTCTTTCTTGAGTCCACTGTTTTAATGTGCGTGTCCCTTTTGTCGATATGGCCCACAGAGCAGTGTGCCTGTATGCTGTGTGCACTCCCCCTGCTCATGGGGTCTTGCATGAAGATATCTCCCAAGTTGCAGGGAAATAGATGTCCTTGGCAAAGAACTGTCCTGTCTTGGTAATGTTGCCAAGATTCCTGCAGAAGAGGAGGTGTGCTGTGGGAGGGAGAGAAGCTGAGCAGAACTTTGGCTATCAGACTGGCAGCTGCCTCCTCACCTGGGAAATAGGTGCTGGTGTTCATTTCCTCCAAATCACACTGTCTTGTCTTTCTCCTCCATCTGTAGGTCAGCCCCCACCGGTGTGCTACTATCTTTTCTTTGTTTAAAATGGTAGTATCATCATGACTACTGGAAACTGACGTTGTCCATCCTGCAACACAAAGGTCGGCAACATCAGGGTTGGCTTGCCCTGCGTCTTGGCTCTTTGGAGAAGCTCTTCCTGTGCAAGTCAGCTACGAATTCGTTCATGAAGCTGAAGGAGTGAGGAAGCTCCCAATGATTTTGCGTTGTGGTAATGTGGCAGGAAGAGGCAGTGGTAGACACAAGGATGGAGAAGCAGGCAGGCTTAGCGATGAGGCTGGGCTCCAGTGTGAAGAGGGCATCAGGCAGGTGCCTTAGTTTGTCCTTAAGAAGGCTGGGGTTAACCTTGGGAGTCATGGAGGGGTTAGAGGTGCAGGTTCAGCTAACAGGTGGTATAGTGTTGGGGGGAAAGCAGATTTAGGCGGGAAAGTGGGCTGCATCATCAGGAGAGGCTCAATGTTAACTGCAGTTTCATTCAGGTTTGGTTTGTTCTTAAGAATCTTGGGGTTAGGCTCAACAGGAGCCACGTCCTCACCTGTGGGAAGCACCCAGTTGTGGTTTTTGAAAGAGGGCTGTGCTCGGTGTGCTGGCTAGGCTGTCTCCCAGTCCACTGCTGGGCTTAGAGCCTTTATGAAGTGTCCTCAGGACAGCTCACAATGATGGGAGTGCTGCCACATTCTAGGCTGTGGGTGGGGATGCAACACAACACCTAAGGCCAGAGTTGCAAGGTTGTTCCCAGGTCCAGCTGACTATGCAGAGGGAGTTGTGGCATGAGCTTGAGGACTCCAGTGTGTGGAGTTGCGGGGTCGGGGCGGGGGGGAGTCTTAGAAAAAATAGTCATCGTTGAGATTAATTGTAGTAAAGATGGAGCAGAGCTGAATGACCTTCCACAGGGCATCATTGCCATGTGTCTCAATGGTTTGTCTTCAAAGTAAGACCATTTAGTAGCAAGATACATGGAAGCAGCGTAATTATGAAAGTAAGTTAAATGTTCAGAAATTACAGACTCGCATGGCTCCTCGCTTCTTGGTTGCTTCCAATGTTGGGCATGGCATGCCATACCCTGCCAGGAAAAGGATAGAATGCTTGGTCCCAGTCTGCATCGAAAAGGCACACACAAATGGGAATTTTCACTTTTTTCTTTAATAAGCAAGCCAGTGACATGCAAAAACATGATTTGCTCACACCAGTCAGGAAGAAGCTATCCTTAGGGAGGGTCACAGTGTGGGGAGAGGAGCACAGGAGAGAATGCTCTGAGGTTACACGCTCATTTCCCCAGGGACTCAGCGCAACCTGGTTTGTGGTTCTCATCACCAAACCCAGAGTCATCTTCCAGAGTCAGCGTGCACAATCTCAGTGGGAAGCTCCTTGGAATGCCGAATGGCCAGTTCACTTCTCTTCTGTGTGCACCCCCAAAACGCGAGGTGTCCTCCAGGGCGCTAGCTAACCAAACAAAGGATGTTCTTTTTCCCTCTTCCAGCTTCTGTTGTTCAATGATCCTGTGTGCTGAGACACGCACTGAGCAGAGCATTTGTATGCCCTGTGCACACTCACAGCTCAGTGTGTCCTCAGCAGTGCTATGTAACCAATCACAAGAGCATTCTTGCTCTTTCTCCCCTGTAACATTGTCAGAGGCCCTGACACAGGAGATGCTGGCTGAGCTGGTGTGCACACACTCGTGTGCTGTGTGAACTCTCACAGCATGAAACTGGGGTAGTTATCCTATCACAGGACTGTTTTTCCTGCAGTTTCCCACTGCTGTTGCTTTGATTTGCCTTTGTGTGGTGATGGCCATTGACAGTTGCACTTACAACTTGTGCATTCACACACCTGGAGGTGTGCTCATTCGGGCTGTATGTCTAAGCAAACGGAAGGCTATTTATTCTTTCTCCGTATCTGGCTGCTCCTGACAATGGCCTTAAGAAATCATGTGCTGTCCATATACCAGTGTACTTCTATGGTCTGATGTCCTGTGCACTTGTATGCTGTGTGCACTTCCAGAGCTCCAGGTGTCCTCCCTAGGAATAGCTTACCAATGGGAAGGTCATTCAGCCTAAATCACCCCATGTGACTTTCAGTAGCCCTGACGTAGGCAATGCCTAATGACTGGGATGCCTGTATGGTGTGTACATTCCAACAGCTCAAAATGTCTTCCATGGGGTGTCTTACCAATTGCAAGGCACGATTCTCCATCTTCCTACTACTGTTATCAGTGGACCTGAAGCAGGTTGACACCAACTGACTGTTGACCTTGTACGCTGTGTTCTCCCACCAGTCACGTTGTCCTCCATTGGGGTATCTAACCAATCCCAGTGCCATTCTTCCTCCATCTCCCCTGTGCTACTGGCAGTTACCCTGAGACATGTGACTGACCTGTGCAATGTATGCTGTGTGCATTCCATCAGCTCAGGGTGTTTAAATGGGAGTATATTAACAAATTGCATTCCATTTTATCTCCGTCTTCCCACTGGTTATTATTGTCCATTGCCCTGAGGCAGGTGACAATGACTGAGCAGTGCGGTTGTACTCTCTGTGTACTCCCACAGCTCAAGATGTCCTTGCATGGAGTATCAATTGCAGGGCCACTCTTTCTCCATCATCCCTGTCCTTTCACAATTGCCCTGAGGCTGGCGACACAGAGTGACTGATGCAGCTCCACGCTCTGTGCACTCCCAGTGGTCTAGGTGTCCTCAATGGTGGTATTTAACAATTTACAGTGCCATTCTTTCTGCATCTTCCTGTTGTTATTGTCAGTTTCCCTGAGTCCGGTGACACTACCTCTTGGGCACGTGTATGCTGTCTGGAATCCCACAGGTCAAGTTGTTCACAGTAGGGGTATGTAAAGAAACGCAGAGCCATTCTTTCTGTATCTTCCTTCCACTCTTATTGTCAGTTGACCTGAAGCCAGAAATGCTGACAGACTGTTGTAGTTGTGGGCTGCATGCCTCGCCACAGGGCATGGTATCCTCAGTTGGGGATCTAACCAATCTCATGGCTGTTCTTTCTGCATTTCACATTGCTGCGATTGTCTGTCTGTGCCTTGTATGTAGGTGAAGTGTACTGAGCGTTGTGCTTCAATGCTGTGTGCACTAGCACAGCTCAGGTTGTCCTCATGCATGTATCTAATGAAATCAAGGCCATTCTTCTCTATCTCTCTTGTGTATATTGTGAGTGTCCCTGAGACACCAGATTGGGCTATCCTGTGCAATTGTACACTGATGCACTCCCACAACTCCCAGTGTCCTCAGGTGGGGGCTCAAAACAAAGCACATGGCCATACTATCACTATCTTCCCACTGCTATTCTTGTTTGTGGTCCTCAGGCAGGTGACAAGGATGAGCGGTACACTAGTCTTCTGTGTGTAGTTCAGCAGCACCAGGTATCCGCAAATAGGGTTATCTATTCAGTTGCAGAGCCATTCTTCGTCTATTTCCAATGGCTGACGTCAGTTTCCCGGATGCGGAGTACCAGTGCACTTGCTTCCTCAGTCCAGTCCCACAGCTCAAATTGTACTGAGTGGGGTATCTATCCATGGACACTTGCATGCTGCATGCACTGCCGCAGTTCCACGTGTCCTCAACGATCTTTGTATCCCATCGAAGGACTATTTTTCCTCGATAATATTTGTGGTAGTTACAAAGGTCCTGAGGCAGGTGACATCAAGAAATCAGTGTCCTTGTATGCTGTTTTCAAAACCACCAACAAAGAACAAGGTGTCCTGAACGGGTGTAACTAACCAATCACAGTGCCAGTCTTTCTCTGTATCTGCCTTTTTGTTCTTGTCAGTTTGCCTAGGCTGGTGATGCCAGCTGATCAGGCACCTGTGTGTTTTCTGGAATCCCACAGCTCAAGTTGTCCTCAGAGGGGGTATTAAAGCAATCACAGGACTATTCTTCGTATCTCCCCCTGTGCTATTGTTAGTGGTCCTGAGGTAGGTGACTCTGTGCACGTATATTGCTTCTACTCCCACAGGTCCATGTTTCCTTAATGGGAGTGTCTAACCAATCGCAGCGCTGTTCCTTTTGCATTTTGCTGTGCTGTTATTGTTAGTGTCCCTGAGACACGTGACTGCAACAGCTGGTATACTTCCATGTTGTGTGCATAGCCACAGCTCAAAGTGTTCCAAGTTAGGGATCTTACCACTTTCAGGGCCATTCTTTCTTGAGTCCACTGTGTTAATGTCCGTGTCCCTTATGTCAATATGGCCCACAGAGCAGTGTACTTGTATGCTGTGTGCACGATCACAGCTCACTGAGTCCTCACTCATGGTATCTAACCAATCGCAGGACTGTTCTTTCTTCATGTCCCCTCTAAAACTTTGAGTAGACAAGAGACAAGTGAGGCAGAATGACCTGCACACTTGTATGCTGTGTGCACTCTCCCTGCTCAAGGGGTCTTGCATGGGGCTATCTGCCCAGTTACAGGGCAATAGATGTCCTTGGCAAAGAACTGTCCTGTCTTGGTAATGTTGCCAAGATTCCTGCAGAAGAGGAGGAGTGCTGTGGGAGGGAGAGAAGCTGAGCAGAACTTTGGCTATCAGACTGGCAGCTGCCTCTTCACCTGGGAAATAGGTGCTGGAGTTCATTTTCTCCAAATCACACTGTCTTATTTTTTCTTTTCCATCTGTAGCACATGGTCAACCCTGACTGGTGTGCTACTATTTTTTCTTTGCAATGGTAGTATCATCATGACTACCTGGAAACTGACGTATCCATCCTGGAACACAAAGGTCGGCAACATCAGGGTTGGCTTGCCCTGCGTCTTGGCTCTTTGGAGAAGCTCTTCCTGTGCAAGTCTGCTACGAATTCATTCATGAAGCTGAAGGAGTGAGGAAGTTCCCAATGATTTTGTGTTGTGGTAATGTGGCAGGAAGAGGCAGTGGTAGACACAAGGATGGAGAAGCAGGCAGGCTTAGAGAGGGGGCTGGGCTCCAGTATGAGGACAGGGAAATGTGGGTAAGATTGGCTTTGGTCTTAGGAACCCTAGGGTTGGCCTTGGGAGTCATGGAGGTGTTAGAGCTGCAGATGCAGGTGCAGGTGGCAGTAGGAGTAAAGGTGGATGGGCACAAGGGTAAGGCAAGAGGGTTAGCTCCATCATGAGGACGAGTTCAGGGATAGTTTCCTTTCAGCTTCAGGTTTGGTTTGGTCTTAAGAACCCTTGTTTAGACCCTTCAGGAGCCACGTCCTCACCTGTGGGAAGCACCTGGTTCCTGTTTTGCAAGAGGGCTGTGCTCGGTGTGCTGGCTAGGCTGTCTCCCAGTCCACTGCTGGGCTTAGAGCCTTTATGAAGTGTCCTTAGGACAGCTCACAATGAGGGGCGTGTGCTGCCACGTTCTAGGCTGTGGGTGAGGATGCAACAGAAGACACCCAAGGCTAAAGAGGCAAGCCTGGCCCCAAGTCCTGCTGACGCTAGAGAGGAAGTTGAGGTGTGAGTCTGAGGACCCTGGAGTGGGCATTTTAGATTCACAGAAAAGACTGTCATCCTTGAGGTTATATGTAATAAAGATGGAGCAGAGCTGAATGATCTAGCATTGGGCGTCACTGCCATGTGTCTCAATGGTTTATCTTCAAAGTAAGACCATTTAGTAGGAAGATGCTTGGAAGCAGCGTAATTATGAAAGTAAGTTAAATGTTCAGAAATTACAGACTCGCATGGCTCCTCGCTTCTTGGTTGCTTCCAATGTTGGGCATGGCATGTCATACCCTGCCAGGAAGAGGTAGAATGCTTGGTCCCAGTCTGCATCGAAAAGGCACACACAAATGGGAATTTTCACTTTTTTCTTTAATAAGCAAGCCTGTGACATGCAAAAACATGATTTGCTCACACCAGTCAGGAAGAAGCTATCCTTAGGGAGGGTCACAGTGTGGGGAGAGGAGCACAGGAGAGAATGCTCTGAGGTTACATGCTCATTTCCCCAGGGACTCAGCGCAACCTGGTTTGTGGTTCTCATCACCAAACCCAGAGTCATCTTCCAGAGTCAGCGTGCACAATCTCAGTGGGAAGCTCCTTGGAATGCCGAATGGCCAGTTCACTTCTCTTCTGTGTGCACCCCCACAGCGCGAGGTGTCCTCCAGGGCGCTCTCTAACCAAACAAAGGATGTTCTTTTCCCCTCTTCCAGCTTCTGTTGTTCTGTGATCCTGTGTGCTGAGACACGCACTGAGCAGAGCACTTGTATGCCCTGTGCACACTCACAGCTCAGTGTGTCCTCAGTGGTGCTATGTAACCAATCACAAGAGCATTCTTGCTCTTTCTCCTCTGTAACATTGTCAGAGGCCCTGATGCAAGAGACGCTGACTGATCAGGATTTGTGCTGTGTGAAGTCCCAGAGCTCGAGGCGTTTTCACTGGGGCAGCTAACCTGTCACAGGACTGTTTTTCCTCCAGTTTCCCACTGCTGCTGTTTTGATGTGTTTTTCTGTGGTGATGCCCAGTGACAGTTGCACTTACATGCTTTGTGCATTCACACAACTCAGGGTGTGTTCATTTGGGGTGTGTGTCTAAGAAACTGTTTCCCTGCGTCACCATGTCATGCCGATCAACCTGTGTCCTTGCAAGCTATGTGCCGCCTCAACCACAAGCTGCCCTCAATTTGGGTATCTAACCCACACCAGGACTTTCTCCATCACCTTCTGTTATCCTCATTTCCCTGCAGCAGGAGATTTCAATGGACTGGTATACGTACCTGTGTGTGCACTCCCACTTCTCAAGATTACCTCTGTGGGCTCATGTAGCCAATCTAACATCCACTATTTCTCCTTTTTTACGTTTATATATCAGAGTCCTTGTGGTTAAAGGCGCCAACTGCCTGGTGTCCTTTCTATGATCTGTGTACTCCCACAAATAAAGGTATTCACAGTGGGGGTATTTAACCCATCACAGCACCTTTATCTCTCCACGTGTCTTGTGCTAATATTGGCATTGGCCTTGAGGTAGGTGACACTGATGTCCTGTGCACTTGTATGCTGTGTGTGCTTGCAGAAATCCAGGTGTCCTCCCTAGGAATAGCTTACCAATGGGAGGGTCATTCAGCCCACATCACCCCGTGCTAGCATCCGTAGGCCTGAGATATACCGTCTTCTGGGCTATACCGAGTGTCCCTGACACACGTGACTCAGGTTATCCTGTGCAATTGTACAGTGATGCACTCCCACAACTCCCAGTGTCCTCAAGTGGGGGCTACCTAACAAAGCGCGTTGCCGTACCTTCTGGATCTTCCTCCTGTATTCTCGTCCATGGCCCTCAGGCAGGTGACAAGGATCAACAGCGCACTTGTCTTCTGTGTGTACTCCCACAGCTCAAGGTGTCCTCCACGGGCGTATCTATTCAGTTGCAGAGTTGTCCTTCCTCTGTCTCCACTGGCTTTCTTCAGGGGCCCTGATGCTGAGTCCCAGTGCTGTTTCTTGCTGAGTCTAGTCCCACAACTCAAATTGTACTGAGTGCAGTATCTATCCATGGACACTTGCATGCTGCATGCACTGCCGCAGTTCCACATGTCCGCACTTCCACATACCTACTCCCATTATCCCATGGTAGGACTCTTCTTCCTCCACCACGTTTGTGGTTTATGCAGAGTCACTGAGGCAAATGAAGCCAAGTGAACGGTGTCCTTGTATGCTGTTTTCACTCCCAAGGGTCAAGGTGTCCTGAACGAGGGTGTATCTGCCCAATCACAGTGCCGGTCTTTCTCTGTATCTGCCTTTTTGTTCTTGTCAGTTTGCCTAGGCTGGTGATGCCAACTGATGAGGCACCCGTGTGTTTTCTGGAATCCCACAGCTCAAGTTGTCCTCAGAGTGGGTATTAAAACAATCACAGGACTATTCTTTGTATCTCCCCAGTGCTAGGTTAGTGGTCCTGAGGTAGGTGACTCTGTGCACGTATATTGCTTCTACTCCCACAGGTCCATGTTTCCTTAATGGGAGTGTCTAACCAATCGCAGCGCTGTTCCTTTTGCATTTTGCTGTGCTATTATTGTTAGTGTCCCTGAGACACATAACTGCAACAGCTAGTGTACTTCCATGTTGTGTGCATAGCCACAGCTCAAAGTGTTCCAAGTTAGGGATCTTACCACTTTCAGGGCCATTCTGAGTCCACTGTGTTAATGTCCGTGTCCCTTATGTCAATATGGCCCACAGAGCAGTGTACTTGTATGCTGTGTGCACGATCACAGCTCACTGAGTCCTCACTCATGGTATCTAACCAATCGCAGGACTGTTCTTTCTTCATGTCCCCTCTAAAACTTTGAGTAGACAAGAGACAAGTGAGGCAGAATGACCTGTACACTTGTATGCTGTGTGCACTCTCCCTGCTCAAGGGGTCTTGCATGGGGCTATCTGCCCAGTTACAGGGCAATAGATGTCCTTGGCAAAGAACTGTCCTGTCTTGGTAATGTTGCCAAGATTCCTGCAGAAGAGGAGGAGTGCTGTGGGAGGGAGAGAAGCTGAGCAGAACTTTGGCTATCAGACTGGCAGCTGCCTCTTCACCTGGGAAATAGGTGCTGGAGTTCATTTTCTCCAAATCACACTGTCTTATTTTTTCTTTTCCATCTGTAGCACATGGTCAACCCTGACTGGTGTGCTACTATTTTTTCTTTGCAATGGTAGTATCATCATGACTACCTGGAAACTGACGTATCCATCCTGGAACACAAAGGTCGGCAACATCAGGGTTGGCTTGCCCTGCGTCTTGGCTCTTTGGAGAAGCTCTTCCTGTGCAAGTCTGCTACGAATTCATTCATGAAGCTGAAGGAGTGAGGAAGTTCCCAATGATTTTGTGTTGTGGTAATGTGGCAGGAAGAGGCAGTGGTAGACACAAGGATGGAGAAGCAGGCAGGCTTAGAGAGGGGGCTGGGCTCCAGTATGAGGACAGGGAAATGTGGGTAAGATTGGCTTTGGTCTTAGGAACCCTAGGGTTGGCCTTGGGAGTCATGGAGGTGTTAGAGCTGCAGATGCAGGTGCAGGTGGCAGTAGGAGTAAAGGTGGATGGGCACGAGGGTAAGGCAAGAGGGTTAGCTCCATCATGAGGACGAGTTCAGGGATAGTTTCCTTTCAGCTTCAGGTTTGGTTTGGTCTTAAGAACCCTTGTTTAGACCCCTCAGGAGCCACGTCCTCACCTGTGGGAAGCACCTGGTTCCTGTTTTGCAAGAGGGCTGTGCTCGGTGTGCTGGCTAGGCTGTCTCCCAGTCCACTGCTGGGCTTAGAGCCTTTATGAAGTGTCCTTAGGACAGCTCACAATGAGGGGCGTGTGCTGCCACGTTCTAGGCTGTGGGTGAGGATGCAACAGAAGACACCCAAGGCTAAAGAGGCAAGCCTGGCCCCAAGTCCTGCTGACGCTAGAGAGGAAGTTGAGGTGTGAGTCTGAGGACCCTGGAGTGGGGCATTGTAGATTCACAGAAAAGACTGTCATCCTTGAGGTTATATGTAATAAAGATGGAGCAGAGCTGAATGATCTAGCATTGGGCGTCACTGCCATGTGTCTCAATGGTTTATCTTCAAAGTAAGACCATTTAGTAGGAAGATGCTAGGAAGCAGCGTAATTATGAAAGTAAGTTAAATGTTCAGAAATTACAGACTCGCATGGCTCCTCGCTTCTTGGTTGCTTCCAATGTTGGGCATGGCATGTCATACCCTGCCAGGAAAAGGATAGAATGCTTGGTCCCAGTCTGCATCGAAAAGGCACACACAAATGGGAATTTTCACTTTTTTCTTTAATAAGCAAGCCTGTGACATCCAAAAACATGATTTGCTCACACCAGTCAGGAAGAAGCTATCCTTAGGGAGGGTCACAGTGTGGGGAGAGGAGCACAGGAGAGAATGCTCTGAGGTTACACGCTCATTTCCCCAGGGACTCAGCGCAACCTGGTTTGTGGTTCTCATCACCAAACCCAGAGTCATCTTCCAGAGTCAGCGTGCACAATCTCAGTGGGAAGCTCCTTGGAATGCCGAATGGCCAGTTCACTTCTCTTCTGTGTGCACCCCAACACCTTGAGGTGCCCTCCATGGCGCTCTCTAACCAAACAAAGGATGTTCTTTTTCCCTCTTCCAGCTTCTGTTGTTCTGCCATCTTGTGTGCTGAGACACGCACTGAGCAGAGCATTTGTATGCCCTGTGCACACTCACAGCTCAGTGTGTCCTCAGTGGTGCTATGTAACCAATCACAAGAGCGTTCTTGCTCCTTCTCCTCTGTAACATTGTCAGAGGCCCTGATGCAAGAGACGCTGACTGATCAGGATTTGTGCTGTGTGAAGTCCCAGAGCTCGAGGCGTTTTCACTGGGGCAGCTAACCTGTCACAGGACTGTTTTTCCTCCAGTTTCCCACTGCTGCTGTTTTGATGTGTTTTTCTGTGGTGATGCCCAGTGACAGTTGCACTTACATGCTTTGTGCATTCACACAACTCAGGGTGTGTTCATTTGGGGTGTGTGTCTAACAAACTGTTTCCCTGCGTCACCATGTCATGCCAATAAACCTGTGTCCTTGCAAGCTATGTGCCGCCTCAACCACAAGCTGCCCTCAATTTGGGTATCTAACCCACACCAGGACTTTCTCCATCACCTTCTATTATCCTCATTTCCCTGCAGCAGGAGATTTTGATGGACCAGTGTACATACCTGTGTGTGCACTCCCACTTCTCATGATTACCTCTGTGGGCTCATGTAGCCAATCTAACATCCACTATTTCTCCTTTTTTACGTTTATATATCAGAGTCCTTGTGGTTAAAGGCGCCAACTGCCTGGTGTCTTTTGTATGATCTGTGTACTCCCACAAATCAAGGTATTCACAGTGGGGGTATTTAACCCATCACAGCACCTTTATCTCTCCACGTGTCTTGTGCTAATATTGGCATTGGCCTTGAGGTAGGTGACACTGATGTCCTGTGCACTTGTATGCCGTGTGTGCTTGCAGAAATCCAGGTGTCCTCCCTAGGAATAGCTTACCAATGGGAGGGTCATTCAGCCCACATCACCCCGTGCTAGCATCCGTAGGCCTGAGATATACCGTCTCCTGGGCTATACCGAGTGTCCCTGACACACGTGACTCAGGTTATCCTGTGCAATTGTACAGTGATGCACTCCCACAACTCCCAGTGTCCTCAAGTGGGAGCTACCTAACAAAGCGCGTTGCCGTACCTTCTGGATCTTCCTCCTGTATTCTCGTCCATGGCCCTCAGGCAGGTGACAAGGATCAACAGCGCACTTGTCTTCTGTGTGTACTCCCACAGCTCAAGGTGTCCTCCACGGGCGTATCTATTCAGTTGCAGAGTTGTCCTTCCTCTGTCTCCACTGGCTTTCTTCAGGGGCCCTGATGCTGAGTCCCAGTGCTGTTTCTTGCTGAGTCTAGTCCCACAACTCAAATTGTACTGAGTGCAGTATCTATCCATGGACACTTGCATGCTGCATGCACTGCCGCAGTTCCACATGTCCGCACTTCCACATACCTACTCCCATTATCCCATGGTAGGACTCTTCTTCCTCCACCACGTTTGTGGTTTATGCAGAGTCACTGAGGCAAATGAAGCCAAGTGAACGGTGTCCTTGTATGCTGTTTTCACTCCCAAGGGTCAAGGTGTCCTGAACGAGGGTGTATCTGCCCAATCACAGTGCCGGTCTTTCTCTGTATCTGCCTTTTTGTTCTTGTCAGTTTGCCTAGGCTGGTGATGCCAACTGATGAGGCACCCGTGTGTTTTCTGGAATCCCACAGCTCAAGTTGTCCTCAGAGGGGGTGTTAAAACAATCAAAGGACTGTTCTTCGTAATTTTTCCCTGTGCTATTGTTAGTGGTCCTGAGGTAGGTGACTCTGTGCACGTATATTGCTTCTACTCCCACAGGTCCATGTTTCCTTAATGGGAGTGTCTAACCAATCGCAGCGCTGTTCCTTTTGCATTTTGCTGTGCTGTTATTGTTAGTGTCCCTGAGACACGTGACTGCAACAGCTGGTGTACTTCCATGTTGTGTGCATAGCCACAGCTCAAAGTGTTCCAAGTTAGGGATCTTACCACTTTCAGGGCCATTCTTTCTTGAGTCCACTGTGTTAATGTCCGTGTCCCTTATGTCAATATGGCCCACAGAGCAGTGTACTTGTATGCTGTGTGCACGATCACAGCTCACTGAGTCCTCACTCATGGTATCTAACCAATCGCAGGACTGTTCTTTCTTCATGTCCCCTCTAAAACTTTGAGTAGACAAGAGACAAGTGAGGCAGAATGACCTGTACACTTGTATGCTGTGTGCACTCCCCCTGCTCAAGGGGTCTTGCATGGGGCTATCTGCCCAGTTGCAGAGCAATAGATGTCCTTGGCAAAGAACTGTCCTGTCTTGGTAATGTTGCCAAGATTCCTGCAGAAGAGGAGGAGTGCTGTGGGAGGGAGAGAAGCTGAGCAGAACTTTGGCTATCAGACTGGCAGCTGCCTCCTCACCTGGGAAAGAGGTGCTGGTGTTCATTTTCTCCAAATCACACTGTCTTATTTTTTCTTTTCCATCTGTAGCACATGGTCAACCCTGACTGGTGTGCTACTATTTTTTCTTTGCAATGGTAGTATCATCATGACTACCTGGAAACTGACGTAGTCCATCCTGGAACACAAAGGTCGGCAACATCAGGGTTGGCTTGCCCTGCGTCTTGGCTCTTTGGAGAAGCTCTTCCTGTGCAAGTCTGCTACGAATTCATTCATGAAGCTGAAGGAGTGAGGAAGTTCCCAATGATTTTGTGTTGTGGTAATGTGGCAGGAAGAGGCAGTGGTAGACACAAGGATGGAGAAGCAGGCAGGCTTAGAGAGGGGGCTGGGCTCCAGTATGAGGACAGGGAAATGTGGGTAAGATTGGCTTTGGTCTTAGGAACCCTAGGGTTGGCCTTGGGAGTCATGGAGGTGTTAGAGCTGCAGATGCAGGTGCAGGTGGCAGTAGGAGTAAAGGTGGATGGGCACGAGGGTAAGGCAAGAGGGTTAGCTCCATCATGAGGACGAGTTCAGGGATAGTTTCCTTTCAGCTTCAGGTTTGGTTTGGTCTTAAGAACCCTTGTTTAGACCCTTCAGGAGCCACGTCCTCACCTGTGGGAAGCACCTGGTTCCTGTTTTGCAAAAGGGCTGTGCTCGGTGTGCTGGCTAGGCTGTCTCCCAGTCCACTGCTGGGCTTAGAGCCTTTATGAAGTGTCCTTAGGACAACTCACAATGAGGGGCGTGTGCTGCCACGTTCTAGGCTGTGGGTGAGGATGCAACAGAAGACACCCAAGGCTAAAGAGGCAAGCCTGGCCCCAAGTCCTGCTGACGCTAGAGAGAAAGTTGAGGTGTGAGTCTGAGGACCCTGGAGTGGGGCATTGTAGATTCACAGAAAAGACTGTCATCCTTGAGGTTATATGTAATAAAGATGGAGCAGAGCTGAATGATCTAGCATTGGGCGTCACTGCCATGTGTCTCAATGGTTTATCTTCAAAGTAAGACCATTTAGTAGGAAGATGCTTGGAAGCAGCGTAATTATGAAAGTAAGTTAAATGTTCAGAAATTACAGACTCGCATGGCTCCTCGCTTCTTGGTTGCTTCCAATGTTGGGCATGGCATGTCATACCCTGCCAGGAAAAGATAGAATGCTTGGTCCCAGTCTGCATCGAAAAGGCACACACAAATGGGAATTTTCACTTTTTTCTTTAATAAGCAAGCCTGTGACATCCAAAAACATGATTTGCTCACACCAGTGAGGAAGAAGCTATCCTTAGGGAGGGTCACAGTGTGGGGAGAGGAGCACAGGAGAGAATGCTCTGAGGTTACACGCTCATTTCCCCAGGGACTCAGCGCAACCTGGTTTGTGGTTCTCATCACCAAACCCAGAGTCATCTTCCAGAGTCAGCGTGCACAATCTCAGTGGGAAGCTCCTTGGAATGCCGAATGGCCAGTTACCTTTTGTATTCATTCCCACAGTTTAAGGTGTCCTCAATGGGGTATCTATTCAAACAAAGGATGTTCTTTCTAATTCTGCTCATTTCTAATATTCAGTCGCCCTGAGTGCTGTTACTTGCAACCCACTCAGGGTGTCTTTTGTGTTGCTGCTTAAGCAATCACAAGAGCATTGTTACTGCATTTCTCCTGTATTAGTTTCACTGGTCTTGTGGCAACAGATGCCAGTTGACCAGGAGTGCACAGCACCACATGGCTATCCTTAATTTATATCCCTGAGATATTATCAGTGACCTTGAAGTAGTAGCCCTGAGATATACCGTCTCCTGGGCTATACTGAGTATCCCTGACACACGTGACTCAGGTTATCCTGTGCAATTGTACAGTGATGCTCTTCCACAACTCCCAGTGTCCTCAAGTGGGGGCCACCTAACAAAGCGACTGACCAAGAGTGCACACAGCTGTGTGCGCTGTGAACTCCCACAACTCAAGGTGTCTCAATTGAGATATCTAACCAATTGCTGGTTCATTCTTTCTCAACTTCGCTGTTTTAATGTCAATGTCCCTTTATGCAGGTGACACTGACAGACCATTGTGTTTGTATATTCTATGCACTCCCACAGCTTAAAATTTCCTCAGTCGTGGTATCTAGCCAATCACAGCACTGTTCTTCATGCCTCCTCTGTTACTCTCAGTGGCCAAGATGCAGGTGGACTGTTCATTACTGTTTGTTAGCTGTGTGCACCTCCACATCTCAAGGATCCTTACGCTGGTGGGTATCCTCCGAATTACGCATGATTTGGAATGGCCAGTGCACTTGGCCTGCTGCTTGTACTCCCGTGGGTCAAGGTGTCCTCAGTGGGGGTGTCCAACAAATCACAGAGCTGTTCTTTCTGCATCCTCCTGTTGTTATTGTCAGTGGCCCATTGGCAGCTGACAGCAACTGAGCGGTGTACATTTATCCTAAGTGCACTGTTGCAGCTCAAAATTTCCTCAATGGCGGTGTGTAACAAATCACAGGGCCACTTTCCACCCTCTTCCCAATACTATTATTGTCAGTGGGCCTCATGCACATGAGTCAGACTCCCTGGGGAAATTGTGTGCTGCCTCCTATGGCTCATGTTTCTCCAATGGAGGTACCTAGTGAATCACAGGGCCATTTTTTCCTGCTCCCTCATGTTGCTATTTTCTGTGGCCCTGAGGCAGTTGATTCTGACAAATCAGTGTACTTGCATGCTGTGTGCACTCCCACACTCGAGGTGTCCCTAGTGGTGGTGTCTAACCAATCACAGGACCGTTCTTTCTTCATAGCCTCTGTGTTATTGCCAGTGGCCGTGAGGCAGGTGAGAAGGACTAACCAGTATATACTTGTATGCTGTGTGTACTCCCAAAGCTCAATGTGTCTTCAGTAAGAATATCTAACGAATTGCAGGGCTCTTGAGCCTAGCACAACCCTGTGCTAATGTCTGTGCCCCTGACGCAGGTGATGCCCACCGAGCAGTGGACTTGTATGTTGTGTGCTTCCCACAGGGCACGGTGTCCTCACTGGGGCCATTTAAACAATTACAGTGCTGTTCTTCCCCCAAGGGATTGTCAGTGGCCCTTGGGCGGGTGATGCTTACTAACAGGTGCACTTGTATGCTGTGCGTACTCCCTCAGCTCAAAGTGTCCTCAGTGGGGGGCATCTAACCAAATCAGGGCAGTTCTTTCCCCATCTTCCCTCTACTATTATTGTCATGGCATTGAAGCAGGTGATGCCAACTGACCAGGGCACTTGGATGTTGTGTGCAAACAGCTCAAGGTGTCCTCAGTGGGGGTATCTAATCAATGGCAGAACTGTTCTTTCTCCATTTCCCGGTACTTTGATTGTCAGCTGCCCTGAGGCACGTGACGCCGACTGATCCATGTACTTGTATGCTGTGTGGACTCCCAACAGTTCAAAGTGTCCCCAGTGGGGGTATCTAATAAACCCCAGAGCCATTATTTGTCATTTCCCCTGTGCTATTGACAGTGACCCTGAGGCACATGACTCGGACTGACCGGTGCACTTGGTATGCTGCATATACTCGCACAGGTCAAAATGTCCCCAGAGGGGATATCCAACACCTCAGGGAGCTGTTCTTTCTGCATCCTCCTGTTGTTACTGTCAATGGCCCCTTGGCAGCTGACACCAACTGACTGGTGTACTTGAGGCTGCATTCTCAACAGCTGAACATGTCCTCAGATGCGATCTAACCAATTGCAGGGCCATTCATTCTCCATCTCCCCTGTGCTGTTGTCAGTGGTCCTGATGCCAGTGACGCCGACTGAGCAGTGTATTTGTGTGTGCTGTGCAACCCACAGGTCAAGGTGTCTTCAATTGGAGTATCTCACCAATGGCAGGGCCGTTTTCCCTCCATCTCCACTGTGCTATTTTCAATTGCCCTGATGTAGGCCACACTGACTAACGAATGCTCTTGCAATCTGCGTGCACTCCCGCAGCTCAAGGTGTCTAATCAAATGCAGGGTCGTTATTTCCTCCACCTCACCTGTGCTATTGCCAGAGACCCAGAGATGGGGAACACCATTCCTCTGGTGCACTTTTATGCAATGTGCACTCTAACAGCTCATGGTGTCTTCAATGGGGTTATCTAGCCAATCACAGCCCTGTCCTTCTCCATGTTCTCAGTGTACTTGTATGCTGCGTGCCCTCCCAGAGCTCAAAGTGGTGTTCAGTGGCTTCTTGGTCTGTACTTGCTACCTGGTGGTGGTCGTGGTCACAACTTAACCTGTTTATGACCCCAGTCACAGCTTGACCTGAGGCACAGCTTTTAGCAATGGGTGTGCAACATGACCTCCGACATGACTGGAAGGTCAAGGGCAATAGATATGCTTTTAGTCAATTATTGTGCGGTGGAGTGGGGAGACTGCCGGAAGATGCCCTCCTGCTCACTCCTTCCTTAACCTTTAAAATCTTGGAATTTGTGCTGAATAAATGGATATTCCTCACCAGCTTTTCTCCTGGAGGTTCCTTTGCTGAAGAACATCGCCACATCACCCTCAGTGACCTCGGGACCTGCTGCAGGATTAAACCCCAAGAATTGGCATCTCAAACAGGGGACTTATAGATATTAGGTGAATTTGGGTGAGATCCCTCTTGCCCTGGCAGTGGGCTAAGATTTTTGCTTGGATGTGTAGGCTAAAGGATAATCAGGCTAATTGGATTATGTTAAGGATATTACCAGATGCGAAGTAGGGTAGGATTTTGTCATATTAAAATACTATTGCAGCAAATATCCATAGAGTTGCAAAAGTCCAAATTTAATTTGTGCACTTGTAACAATTTGGTTTTACAAATGTGTTTAGTTGTTCACCACATGTTTTTAGGATGATTTATATTACTGGGAAAATTTAAATTACAATACTGGGTTAACATAACTTTTTGCTTACTAATTTCAAGTAAAGACTAATACTGCCAAGCTTGGTTGATAATAATTTTTTACTTTCCAAAGTGTATGTATGTGAGGCTACATGTTTGTCTTTTAATGTTTCTCTTTCATGAAGGTTGTTTAAAATCATTATCACGTGTTACTATTTCTGCTTGCTGGTCAGAAAATGTTTCAGCTTTTGTGAACTAACATTTAGAGTTCTTGTAACAAATGTTATTTTAAAAGGGGGTGTATACCCTAAGATCATCTTGATACAACTAATTGTTTGCTGCCTGGTCAGGGGCAGTGATAGCACACAGCATTTGCCTATCAACAGCAAGAGGTATTTGGGGTAGTGGTGGCATTTCCTGGATTCTACAACCACTCCTGGTCCTTTTAAAAAAATTATTATTTTGATAATCTTTACTTAGTTGATTAGGGCACAAAGAGTCAAGGGCTACAGGAAAGTGGGTAAGACCTTTGTTTCCACATTCTCTCTCGCCCTTTTTTTTTTTTTTCTGTATTTGGGGAAAGGGGGAGATGGAGGGAGAAGCCCCACCCATCTTTCAGACCATCCGAGGGTCCCCAATGTGGGGGCATGCTCCGGGGGTCCTGCTCAAGTGGTTTTGATAGTTCAGCTGTTCTGAATTGCTGTCAATCTCTTCATTCCAAGCATGATGAAATCTCTCCGGAATCCACTGGCTGACATAGTCCACACTGCAGTCTCTGCCCAGATTGTCACTGCCAGCACGTGGCTGGGGGAGTTGATCGATTTGTCCTGGGGTGTTTTGACAGGACTGCAAGCAGAACCTGGCCTCACACTGGCCTGTCTTTTCTCGAATCAATTGTTTTCTTGCAGATCTAATAAATCCTCCTATACTTAATGAATACAGATTGAGCAAAGGTAAAAAAAAATCATTTGGCTTTCTTTACCCTGTGAAATAAGCAGCTGCCTCCTGTTAATGAGTTATGATTACAGCCACGATTATTTGAGATTTCAATGCTTGAAATTTTTTTCTTATAACCTACAATTTTGTACTCTATTCTACCTACATATGTAAGCCATCTGAAAAAACATGGTAGACATATGTTGCCAGGGGTAAAGTAATTCTAATTAATTAGTCATCATTTTAAAGGTGTCTATACAGATTTTAAGCTGTTGCTAAACTCATTTGTTAGTTTGTCCTGAAATAAAATTATTACCTTAGTCCATTAACACAAACTTCTTTGATTCATATAACTTAAATTACTAATACGCTGTCTTTAAAATATATTGCCATTGATACAACTATATTTAAGTTTACTGATTGAACAAATTTACAATGTAGCTTAATTATTAACCTGTACTTTTGTCTCAAAATTATAATAGTCCATAGACCTTTGGGTAAATGTTTTCTAAAGCTATTATTTGATGGTTTTTCTAAAGCTATTATTTGACTTTTTATGTTCCTGAGAGTAAATAACCTGTTGACTCAGATTTGCAGCGCCCCCTCAATCCTCAAGGTCAAGGCATAGTTAAAAAGAAACACCCAAAATTTAAAATTATGCTTCAAAGACGGAGGGGAGAGTATACTACCTAGCCTCTGTGAATACGTTAATTTCCCTCTGTGCTCACCCTAAATTCTCTTCAGATTTTTTTCTTCCAGCAATCTCTTGCTGGCACAGTGTAAATGTCTTCAGTTCTATGGGAGAATTCAGCCACTCAAAAAGTGGAAAGGCATAACCCCTTACTAACTGTGGGAAGAGGGTCTATTTGTGTTTTTTCAGAAGACAACCTATGTCGTTGTCTGCCCACAATGTCTAGCCCTGGATGCCCCCTACCAGATGATACTCCTCCAACAAGATAACTTCAGAATCTGGTCTTGGAAGATCCGCTCTCAAGCAGACAATGGAAAAGGAAGAACCCAGCCCCTCCCAATACTGGGTGACATGGGGAAATCTTAAGGGTTTGGTGGATCTGGTCCAGTGACTGTCCCTGACCTCCTGAATTAAATAAATCCCTATTAGATTATGGCCACAGAGAAATCTCCTACTTTAGAATGTTTCAAGATTTTTTAAAAACCCTGAGATCCTAACTCTGTGAGAAACAAGTGATTTATAAATGGCAGATTCTTAATGGTCTGGATGTTAAGAAAAAAGCTATAGAGACTTACAATGGGACCTGAGAACACCCTGACAACATCTTAAAGATGGTCACATGGTCTTTTATCACAGAGCAGGAGGAGACCCCTCAGCAGAGCAGCAGGATAAGAGAAGGTTTATAATCTTGCTCCCAGCAAGGCCCCCGGAAGCCTCCCAAGAGCTTTTGCTGCAGAGGCAGTAGACCATTTGCCAAGGGTTGTCAAAAGGACACCCAGGATTGTGTCCCAACAACCAATGAGATCAATGGAGATTTGACTGTCCGTGAAGGCCAAGAACTTTGGGGTCAGTCATTTCCCATTGGGTCTCCCAAGTGGGAGTGAAGCAGCCCAGATTTCCCCACAGACTCTGGCGCCCCACCAGATCAGCACTCAGGAGCCCCGGGTGGCTCTCATGGTGAAGGAAACTTGGTTTCCTTTTGGACATGGGAGAGCAACTTTCTCTTGCCTTAGCTCTAGCTTTGGTACCCTTTCCTCTTAGAGTGGTCTGTCAGGAGCCCTAGCTTAGCTCAGATAAAGACCGCTGTTTTTATTTAGAACAGAGATAGAAACTAATATAGAAGATTAGCTCATCCAGGAAAGTTGGCTGGCCTATTACTACTAAGCCTGTACCATCAGCCAGGTCCCCTATAGGGCTGTTTACCAATCTCCTTTTTAAATTTTGCTAGACTCCACTGAGGTAGGACACCCTTACTGCTCTGATGCAGAATTCTTCATTTCCTTGTTTGCTAACTTATTGAGGATTTCTCTGCTCACCTAAGACTCTCTGTCCCCTAATTGTTAATATGTGGCTTGTTAGAACTATACAGCTATTTAATTGCTTCTCTCTGCCATAAGTATATAATGTTCTGTAAAGTCTCTCTAGAGTGCTATAAACTGTTGAATCAAAACTAGTTTTAGATCTTTCCCCAACTATTATATGATTCATATATAATTTTTTTTAAAGATTTATTTTTTTATAACTTTTTTTATTGGAAAGGCGGATATACAGAGAGGAGAGACAGAGAGGAAGATCTTCCGTCCCATGATTCACTCCCCAAGTGAGCGCAATGGCCAATGCTATGCCGGTCCGAAGCCAGGAGCCTCTTCCGGGTCTCCCACGCGGGTGCAGGGTCCCAAAGCCTTGGGCTGTCCTCGACTGCTTTCCCAGGCCACAGGCAGGGAGCTGGAAGGGAAGCGGGGCTGCCGGGATAGAACCGGCGCCCATATGGGATCCTGGGCATGCAAGGCGAGGACCTTTAACCACTTGCGCCACCGCTCTGGGCCCATATATAATTTATATCTTTGTAACAAGTGCTTTGTTGTTGTGCTTGATGTTCTAGGATATTTTTCTGAGATTTTAGGATTTGCAAAAGTTGATAAAATAGAATTGTTTTTCCTGATATGCTTTTAATATCCCTTTTGTTCACAATAGGTTGGGCGGGCAAGAGAAATCTTCTAGCTTCTTAGACTGTGTGAGGAAGATTTTGGTTGCTTATAGATAACAGATTCATAAATGCATTAGATATTAGCAAAAACTAGAGAGTCGCAGTGGGATTTAAGAGCAACCCTGACAGCCTCTTAACACGAGGTCATGTGCACAGAGGAGGGGATCCCAGAGCGGAGCAGGAGGATAAAGAGGTCTGTATCCTAGTCTCAGTGAGACCCCTGGAGGCCTCCCAAGAACTTTTACACAGAAGCAGTGGATACTTCATCAAGGATTGTCAGTATGAACACCAAGGCCTATATCCCGACTACCAAGGAGATCACGGGGAAATTGACTGCCCTCGTAGGCTGAGAACTCTGAGGTCAGTCAGTTCCTATTGGATTTCCCACACGGGGTTGAAGCAGTCCAGAACAATCCACATAGGGTCTCATGACATTGGAACAACAGCCAGGAGCCCCAGGTGGTCCTCAGAGATAAAAGAATTGTAAATTTCCTTCTGGATTCAGGAGAGGAGCTTTCTCTGGTCCTTACTTTAGTTCCAGCTTTGGCTCCCCATCCTCTCTTGCACTGACCATCAGGGTTGCTCAGGAGCCCCAAAGTTAGCTCTGATAGACAGAGAGAGACTAATATAGAAAGTTTTGAACAAACAGGAATGCAATTGGCCTGTAATTGCTCAGCCTGTGCCTTACTGGTCAGGCTTCGATTTGGCTTTTCCTAGACCTCACTAGGTAGGATGTAGAATTCAGTTATTCCTCGTATGCTGAGTTGCTGGGGATTTCTCTGCTCACCCGCCTAAGACTGTTCTGCTCTTCAATTGTTAATATATGGCTTGTTAAAGTTATAAGATTGCTTTGATTGTCCTAGAGTGCAAAAATCCTGCAAATTCTTGCTTAAATGCCATAAACTGCTATGTTTAAAAAAATTTTTTTTATAAAAGTATAATTGCTTTAGAGAATCTAACATTTGCCTATGTTCTGCCTAGATACAAAATGGCTTTAACCTTTTTTTAAGTTCAAGTATGTTTAACTGACTAAGGGTCAAAATTCTTTATCCTTTCCCAAAAGATTTTTTCCTAAATTCAAAACTGTTGATGCTAGATAAAATGTGACTTCGTGGAAACTTTGAAATTAAACTTGTGTGTAACTAACCTATGTGATGGACTTCGAGCCCACTGCTGATGCTAATCCTTTCATTGTCCCTCTGCCTCTTGAATGATCTAGCTTACAATTCTGCACAGTTCAGGAATCCTTCATGCGTTTTGCTGCTTTTATTGAGTTATTCCTCCATAAATCTTAACCTAGTGTTCCCAGGCCTAATGTTTACGTTTAAACCGGAGCCATAAAGACATACTAGCTTGGAAGGACTCATAACTGTGTTACGTTTTGTCACCTAGAATTCCACAAAGAAAGCCTCTAAGCTTCAATCAATATCGCAGGCATCTGGTGACTTCTACCTTCTGTCAGGGACCTCTAGATGGACCCCCTGGAGAATGCCTTGCTGCTGTCCCCGGCCTTTCAACGCCCCCTTTCAGCATGAAGTAGCCAGAGCGGTCATCAGTCCCTGTTCCTAACAGCAACTAGGGTCCATTCTCCAGGGGCTGGGTTGGGGGTGAGGAAGATGTGAGGAGTCAGACAGGGTAATAGGCAGTTAGGGTCTCTAGTCCCTGGTGAAGTTATCATTTAGTTTACACAGTGTGTGGCCTCCTTGGCCCTATATGTGGTTTGAAGTGACCACTTGTGCATCTGAAATCAGTGATGTTTTCATTTTCCATCTCACTGCTTGTGTTATTTAATTACATGTGGCTTAATATGTCTTAAAATCTTTATTACAAGAATAATGCCAGGGCTCAGGGGCGTGGCCTAGCGGCTAAAGTCCTCACCTTGAACGTGCCAGGATCCCATATGGACACCGGCTCTAATCCTGGCAGCTCTACTTCCCATCCAGCTCCCTGCTTGTGGCCTGGGAAAGCAGTCAAGGACATCCCAAAACCTTGGGACTCTGCAACCGCGTGGGAGACCTGGAAGAAGTTCCTGGATCCTGGCTTCAGACAGGCATAGCATCAGCCGTTGTGCTCACTTGGGGAGTGAATCATTGAACGGAAGATCTTTCTCTCTGTCTCTCCTCCTCTCTGTATATCTGACTTTCCAATGAAAAAAAAAAAAGAACAATGCTAGCACCTTGGACTTCAGTCTGGCTGAATGCCAAATAGAAGGGACCCTGAAAGGAAGCACATGATGGTATCCTGTCTTCCACTCTGCACCAGACACAGTGTGCACCTGGCCTCACCATCACTGCTGCTATCTGCTTTGTGATGCAATGTCTATGCTTTCCTTGACCCACCATCTGGACTGTATGACTGTAATTAACATAACCATGCTGGCCACCTATGCCCAAGGGACTCAAAATTAGGCCAATTACTTATAGGCCCATTGTACTAGCTTTCCAACAGAAACTGGACTTATGTCAAAGACACTTAACATTGTTGTAACAGGCATTCTGCCTGCAGTACGATGCTATAGCAGGTGATGTTATTATGTTAAATTTTGCCCTACAATGTCTGTTCCAACATCTTAGAATTACAGGACAAAAGTTTGCCCATTTGGTGAAGTTTTGTTGTAGGATTTGTTCCTAGAGCAGAGGGGGAGATGTGAGCAATTGCTCCTGGGTGTCTACCTGCTACCTGGTGGGCAGGGTCAAAGCTTACCTGCCCTTGACCTGAAGCACAGCTTTCAGCCCTGAGCATGGAACATGAGCTCTGACATGACAGAAAAGTCAAGGCAGTAAACGTGCTTTTAGCCGATTACAGTGTCATGATTCGGTGAGGGAGGGGGTACTGCGGGAAGATGTCCCCCTGCTCTTCCCTTCCTTAATGTTTTAAATCCTGGAATTTGTGCTGAATAAACAGACATTCCTCACCAGCTTGTCTCTGGACCTTCCTTGGCTGAAGAACATTGTCACCTCATCCTCGGTGACCTCAGGGTCTGCTGGCAGGACTAAACCCCGAGACAAAGTACCCTCAATGGGGGCGGGGAAATCTATCCAATCACAGCACTGTTCTTCCTCCGGCACCTCTGTGCTATTGTCATTTCCTATGATGCCAATTGCCAGTGCACTTGCATGCCATATGCACTCCCACAGCTCAAGGTGTCCTTAATGTGGTATCTAACCAATCACAGCTCTGTTCTTGCTTCATTTCCACTGTGTTACTATCAGCAGCCCTGAGGCAGGGGAAGCCAACTGACTGGTCCACTTGTATGCTATGCATACTGCTGTAGCTAAAGGGGTCTTTGATGAGATTAAGCAATTGCAGGTGCGTTCTTTCTCTATGTCATCAGCATTATCAATGGCCCTGCTCAGTGTATTTGTATGCTATGGTATTTGTATGCCAAGGCTCAAGGTATCCTCAATGGGGCTAGCTGCTTTCCCAGATCATACACAGGGAGTTTGGTCAATGGAGCAGCTAAAACTTGATGGGACGCCAGTGCCACAGGAGTAGGTTTAGCTTACAGTGTCACCCCGCCAACGCCCAAAACATGCCTCTCCATAACTCAGGGACCAAAGAAGAAATCATGAGAAAACAGAATATTCAGAACAGCATGGTAATGATAACATGCATATTCAAATTAAAGGGACACACCAATAGAAAAATATTTCTGTGTAGCCTTAAACATAGTTTGTGGACACACACACACACACACAGACACAAAGGCATCTTCAGATGGCTGAATTAAGAATTTGTTTTAAAAAGCTGGAAAAACAGTACAGGAGCCTAGTGGCTAACACCCTGGCCTTGCATGTGCCGGGATCTCATATGGGTGCCAGTTCCTGTTCTGGCAGCCCTGCTTCCCATCCAGCTCCCTGCTTGTGGCCTGGGAAAGCAGTCAAGGGCGGCCCAAGGCCTTGGGACCCTGCACCCGCGTGGGAAACCCAGAAGCAGCAGCTCCTTGTTCTTGGCTTCAGATCAGCTCATCTCTGGCTGTTACAGCCACCTGGGAAGTGAATCAGCAGATGGAAGATCTTTTTCTCTGTCTCTCCTCCTCTTTGTATATGACTATATAATAAATAAACCTTTTTTAAAAAAGCAGTATTAACTGCCCAAGAAAGCAGAAATCAGTATTTTTGAAAAAGGTCAAAATGTCAGTGGATCTTTGGTTCTGAAAGGTCCAGAACCACCAATGCACATGTGGGAGAAGAAATAAGGAGCAGATTAAAAGTTTAGGCCAGTACAACCTTTATCAATATGTGCTGAGTGATGGATGGACATGTGTGGAAGGGCTCCTCCAACAATGAGGAAGCCACTCATTCATCAGGGGCACGAAGGGAAGGTCCCGCATACAGCCCCAGGCAGGTGGGAGAAGGGGTGTAGAGGTGGTGGCCCCCAACAGAAAGGACAAAGATGAGGGACAGTTTCACTACAGCAAGTGGGTTACTCAGGTACAACTGGTGGGACCATGACATTCTTTCAGGCTCGTGTTGGTTTACACTGAAACCCTATCTTTAATACTTTAATCCTTTTCAGCCAAATATTAATAATAGTAGCAGACCAAACTCCTGGATCATCCACAGCCATTTTTTTTATTATTATTCCAAACATGTATTTTGGTGAACCTGGCATTCCCCCCAAACAGTGCAGGTGAATCAGAAGTGACTTGCATAGACTCAAATACATGTGACATTGTGATGAGGCCCACCCACACCACCCAGATCCCTCCACAGAAACATCTCTAGGGTGTAGAGTGATGCTGTGGGAGTGTAGAGAGCATGGGGGGGGGGGCAGGGCTTGCCATGCACGTCTTCACTCACCAAGCTCTCAGGTTCACGCCGTGCACACAATGAAAACCGCAAGAAAGCAAAAACAGGACTGCCCTTCACAGAGCTGGGAATTGAGATCACCGTGTGGAACAGCATTGCGGCCGGTTGGCGAGTGCGCCCATCTTCCCCTTATGAACCCAAGAATCACAAGTCACCAAGGGCTCCTGTTCATCCGCCTGGCTCTGCACTCCCCCTCCAGTCATTCTTTGCTCTGGCAAGGACTGTCCACTGCAGATGTCACTACCGCAGGCACCAACACACCTGACTCGCACCTGCTTGCCTTGTGTCAGCTAACAACCATTTTCCTCCCAATACCAATACCACGGTGGCACCGTGGCAGGCTGGGGGAGCTCTACCTGGGCCCATGCCTCACCAGGTATACACTGCAGGCAGAACTCAGCCATAACTGTACCCACTTGGCCATCATGCCTTTCTGGTTCCCCCAAATAAGTCATCCCTCTCCACAAGTCCCATGTAGGAGCCAGTGAGTTGGCCATAGCATGGTGCTCCTGGGGTCTTCTGTGGGGGAACCTCCAGCACCTGGTGTAATGGCAGCCATGCAGCAAAGGTCTTGCATGGCTGCTCAATGAATGACTAAACCTAACCCCAGATCTCTTTCCTTATTGCTTTAATAAAACACAGGGGCAAATCCTGAGTGTGTGCCAGGCTCTTTGCTTGCTCTTGCCCTCTAGACTCAGAAGCTACTCCCCTGGCTGCTAGGATCAGTGTAGTTCATGGCATTTGGCTGTCTTTCTCCAAGTTCACCACGGCCCGTTTGTGGTTCTGCTGCAGCAGAGTCATTTGAACATTAGAAACCAAGGACACACGCACACTGCACCAGCCTCACACCTGCTCAGCACTCTCCCAACTTCTGCCAGAAGTTCAGAGATGTTGGCCAGTGCCAGGAGAGGGTGTGGATCAAAACCTTGCCTCCCCAGATGCTCAATTCTGAGTCTTTTCGGCAACAGGCGCAGACTCCCAGCATGTCTGTTTCCAGTAAGGGAGACCCTGGAAGATGCCATCTTGTTCTTGTAAATGGCTTCACTCACTCCCAAGCAATGCCATCTGTATGCAGCCATGGCTTTCATTAGCCATTCACACACACTGCCAGCCCTGCTTGTGCCTCCTTGTTTTCTGTCCTACTGGATGGTCATCTGGCAGCAGGAATAGCGCCCGTGGCTACCAACTACTCCTGGGCACCATCACACACCCATCCCCTCATTGCCCTTGTGGACAATTACACTGTGCTGAGACTTGGGTGGCACCACCCACTGGGAGCTCTGGCATGGGAAGCTGTCAGTGCTGTGCTGGGTGGCCAAGCAGGGCACACACCTGCAGCTGTCATTTTGGGGGACCACCTCCAAAGACACTGGAGCCATTTCAGCAGCAGCAGGGACTGGGAGCAGCAAGCTTACAGCTCCCTTGGGCGCAGCACCCCTGCTGCAGGCCAGGCCAAGTCCGAGGTTCAAGTCACGCTGCAGAGAAGCCTGATTATAAAGAAGCTACCTCTCCCCCTTGCCCGTGGGACTTCCCCGGCTTCCTGCTTCCCCCAACCCCATCACTGGTACCCCTGAGAACACTTCCTGAATAAGTTACTTGCACACCAATCCTGTGTCAGGCTCTGCTTTTGGGGACTTCCTACCTAAGTGACTTGGAAAAAAAAAAGATGAGTTGAATGGCTGTTGTGGAAGGAGTGTGCAATGACCCCTCGCTGGGACAAGTGTGGCAGGGGAGACGGGCACCTCTGAATGCAAATGACTATGGACAGGCAGTGCCTCACCGCAGGCACACATGAGTCTTTGCTTGGGTGGATGGTGGCAGCAGAGGGCACCAATTTAGTCCTGGTGCTGTGTGATGTAAGTCTGATGTAAGATGTCCTGGATGAAACAGCATTCTGAGGTTGACCAGAAGACATAGTTGAACTTTGTCAAGCTTTCCATCAATGTGAGTAGGATGGAGGATATAGGTGTGTACACAGGTAACACAGAGCAGACCTGGCACTAGGAATCATGTCGTTTTCATCCAAACTCCTGCTGGGAATCTTCCAAGGAAAGGCAATATGGAGAGACAAACTCGACTCCTTGCAACAGAAGCATGCAGTGTCCGAGGATCTGCTACAGCGCCCCCTGTTGGCATGCAACACCACCAGCTTGGTGAGCTTGGCGCTTGATGCTTCCTCAGCTTATTGGGCTGGCAAGTCCTTCACCACAGTGAGTCCCAAAGTACAAGCATGATTCCATCCACTCCGCTTAGGTGTCTGTGCCCGTGTAGTGTCCAAGACTTCCGAGGCCAGTGATCAGTGCCGGAGTGAATCATAGAACTATGTAATAGAAATCATAAAACCTCGATACAAATATAAACACATAATCCATAGAAAAGGCTTAGATTTATAAAAAATACTTTTTAGAAAACAGTTTTCCCCTGAGGGTTGATCACGCAGGTTTGCATCCATAAATATCGCTGGAGCGGGCAGCTCGCTCTCCACGGGTCTGAGTTCATGGTGAGAAGGCAGTGGCTCCGGTGGCTCCGGTCCAGGGACCTGGCCGCGGTGGCTGCTGCCCCAGGCCAGCACCTGGGCTTCCGAGTGAGGACAAGAACAGCAACTGTGGGGCCTCCGAAAAATCTGGAGATTTTTTTTTTCTCTTCCAAATATGGAAGATAGAAAGACCCAGGATGACAGGCAGGTGTTGGGGTCGTGACTGATGTGGCGGGTCACTGGTTTTTCTGCACCCAGTCCCAGCTCTCGTCATTCTCCTTCCGGTTCTTCTCTGCCTCAATGATCTCCTTGTATCTTCGGCGGAAGAAGCCCATCTGGAAGGCAAGGAGAGGGGAGGCCAGGTTAGCGATGTGCCTGGAAAATGCTGCACTCATTTCTCTCTCTAAAGCAGGGTTGAGGATTTTTTTTGGGGGTGTGCCCAGGGCCATTTGAATACTTACAGCATCATTCATGGGCCTTCCAAAATGGTTAACTTAAAATTAACCTGCTATGAATATTTTTTTTTTCCAATTTCAAGTCCTGCCTGTGGTTGCCTTTGCAGGGCCTTATAAGATGCGATTTTGTGGCACTACGAACAGCCCACGGGTCCGATCTTATCCAGCCATGGTCTAGAGCTCTGCCATGAACAGAAGAGTTGAGGCTAAGGGCTGGGTAAGAGACCCGGGCCTTACACATCTACCCTTGGGTTTTGAATAAACGTGTTAATCACCTGGGAGATCTCAACTGCCTGTGATGAATTCAATAACTCGTTCTCCCCTGCTGGGCTTCTTCCTGCCATTCCCTGTACCTTCCTCTCTCTAACCTGTGGAATTCCCGCTGTCTGTGCACCACGTGCACTTTGCACTTCGAAGCATGGACTCACCTAGCACTGGCTGTCCTCCTGCTCCCAGGTGGCAGGTGTTTCCTTTAGTTTCATTCCAAAAAACCCTGTCCTAGCTTCTGCCATTTGGCCCCACCCCATACAACAAATTTCTGGTGGTTGTCACACTGTAGCGCTACCACCAAACATATCTGGTACCACAGAGAATACCTGCTGTGTGAAACTCTGGGGGCCCTGGCATCTTTCCTCCTCTGCTCACCAGTGGCCTCTGTTTCTGGGGTCTTGAACACATCTTATCCCAGCTCACACTCTCATTGGGAGGAGTAACCCTCAGGGGCATGCCTTCTCTACCTGAGGCTCCTAGTGGAACTCCTGCACAGAGGGAACCAGCTGGTAACACCCTTGTTCTAACTCACTTCTCTCCTCCCCAGCTCACCTCCCACATCAACTAAGTGCACCCGCACTTGGCTTCAATCCCCTTGAATTGGGTCCTCCAGGGACACTCACCTGAGCCTTCACTGGTGGACCTGTGTGTCATTCCCTCAGTCCCATGAGGACCCTGGGGACTGGCACCCTTTGCAGCCTGCCACCAACCATAGTGCACGCACAAGCTGTGCTCTCTGCAAGCGTAAAATATATCCCGCCATCCTGGACACACGTTCATCTTTGCTGTCAGGAAGTCCCATCTACTGCTTCTCAATTAGGAGCCAGGTGCCTGGGGGGTCACTCTGAGCTCATGAGCCCCTCCAGAGAGGGGAAGCAGAGAAATGGCAGGCCTTATGCTGCCACAGTATCTGAACGCCCCCCACCCTCCTGGCAAGTGTCATAGTGACCTAGAAGGGAGATGAGAACCATCAACTCGCTCTGTTCACTCAGGAGCATTCACAGTGAGTCGCAGCAAGGCGTGTCACCATCCTGTGACTGCAGAGCTGCCAAGCAAGCCTTGACCGGCCTGCTCCCTTACCATCATCTGCACCTGTCTCAGGATTCCTGCGCCTTCTGCCCCCACACTTGGTGTCTCACCTGCACTTGGTGCAGAGATAAACCGCTCCCTGCCCCTCCCCTAATCCCCTGGTGCTCAGGGACATCACAGCTCTTGCCATCCCAAGATACAGTCTCCTTCTCTAGCCAAGACTCTTTGAGGACTGGATGTGAGGATGGTGAAGCTGGGTCCATCCCACACCGAGGCCCCGTGGATTCTGGTTATTGTCTGAGAACCTTACACTGCCTCCTTGCCAGTGGGTCAGACCAGCCAGCATGTGTTGGTCCATCTGAGACTCCCAAGAACCACCTGGCTGAGCTCAGCCCAAATTCTAGGGCAGGGCTCTGCCCTGGAGAGCATCAAGGTGCTACACTCGTCTAGCAAGGACAAGGCTGGCTCACTTCTCCCAGCCACCCTTTGCACATAGTGTGCAAACAATCGAGAAGGGATCAGAGTTTCCAAACTTCTTCTCCCTCATGCTCATGCTCATGCTCTCATGGACGCCACCCTGGCACCAGCAACGTAAAAGCACCATCATTTTCTGCAAGCTTTTCCGTGAGTGATGTAAGCCCAGGGTATGAACTTCTCTCACACTCCCCACTGCTCTCCCACCAGCAGGCAGATCCTGGAGAGCTCTGTAAACTCCACACTTATCTACAACACTACAAGGGTTTAGCTGCTCCTTACCCAGGCCAACTTGGGGGTAACCTGTAGGATGGAAGCTGCCAATAGTCGTGTCTTCTTTGGAGGTCAAAGAGCATTCTTAAGACACCACGCATTGCATGGCTATAGTGCCAGGTGCAATGTGTTCAGGCTGCCACATCACAGATACCACATGCAGTTATTGCAACTGCTTTCCAACAGATGGCAGCAGAGTGTCTTGCTCGAATCTGTAGATGTTTCTGAATTTTCTGACAGATGAAAGCAAAGGGTATGGATGAAGTGTCGTTGGCTTAGATGAACGTGCCATGTGGCCTAGTGCTGCCCCTGTCACACTAACATCGTTTCTTCAAAGAACAATGTTAAGTCTACTCCAGAAGAGGAGGGTGTCACTTCCATGTCTCTATTCAAAGCTTTGGAAACAGAGTCCACACACAGACAGCAGGAAGCCCCCAAATTATAGCCCCGGCAGGCCCTGAAACCTGATGGATCCTCAAAGAAAACTCATGGTCCAAAGCCACAGATCCAGGACTCATGCCAACACGAGGCGAGATCCTGAACCAGTGTTTTTCAAAGAGTTTTGGGAAATTTCCAGAACATTTTCAACTGCTGTAAATTGTGAAAGAAACGAGTCATACAGTTTAGAAACGTTGTTAAATGATTGTGAGACTTCTGATTTCATAAAATACAGGTGATTATGTGCGCTCTTGAAATATTGACAATATTCCAAGTTAAGGCATTTTTTTAAACAGAGGATTTATTTGTTGACTTTAAAGTCAAGAGTCACAGAGAGAGAGGGAGGGAGAGACAGAGAGGGGTCTTCTATTCATTGGTCCACTCCCTAGATGACCACAATGGTCAGGGCTGGGCAAGGCCAAAGCCAAGGGACAGGTGGTATAACCTGATCTACCATAAGTTGGACAGGGACCTAAGTATGCACTCCAACCATCTTCTGTGGCTTTCCCACGTGTTCTAGCAGGGGACTGGATTGCCTTGAATGGGTACCCATACGAGATGCTAGCATCACAGGCAGTGTTTACTCACTATGGCACAATGCTGGTCCCAGATATTAGGGTTTTAGTCTTAATTTCATCAATGAAGAAAGTAGGCAAGCCTCAAAGGTGTTGTCACACCAATCTGTTGTCACACCATCCCGGAAGCAGCTTTGTAAGTGTGCTGCCCGTGACAGCCAGGAGACCCAAGCCATGCCTCTGCTGCTGCTGCAGGCTGCTGGAATCCACCTCTTGACTTCCAGGTCTTCTCTGCTGGGGAGGGTGCCTGCTGCTAGCCCCTCTAAGGGAAGGAGGCCCCTACCCTAACCCAGCACACTCATGCTGAATATGTGTGTTATCACTGCAAGGCTGTCAGATCACTCCAGGCAAACAGCAGGGTCCCTGAAACGAGCTGTGTGCAGCTCGGAGCCTCGGAGGAGATGGGTGGGGGGCTCAGGCCTAGGGCACAGGCTTCCTCTTTCCCACACCACTCAGGCCTGGCAGGGGACTCCCATTCACCTCCCCTGGCCTCTGGGCTGTGTTCTGAGGAGCTGATTCAAGGACCCTGGCTATGGGCGCTCTGGTCACTGCACAAGCCCGCGTCTCGAGCCCCTTGACTATTTACATAGCACGTTTCTGTCTGGAAACACAGACAGTGTGAGGCCAGCCCGATGTTTACTTCCTGACATAAACATGGCCCACTCAGTGCCCGTGGCCCATGGTTCTGATCAAGGCTGTGGGAAGGGGAGCCTGGGTGTGTGTGAGTGTGTGCATATAACCAACTGTTGCGGGTATCATCCTTCCCTCTGGGAGACCAGCCAGGGTGGCGTCTCACAGATGGGCATGGAGGTGGGCTGGGGGGGTACCCTAGATATCAACACAGGGTTGGGCACATTCTCAGAGCCAGATGGCAGCTTTCGGTGATTGTCCAAGTGGTTTCTGCAGGAGGGTCCACACCAACTCTCAGACAAAGCTCCCGGAGCCCTCACTCTTGGCACAGCTCAGCAACCCTTCTCCCAGGGTGGCTTGCCTCTCCCTGCCCTCTCCGAATTCAGGAAGTCTCCGCCTTTGCCCCGTCTCTCCCAAATCCATCCCCCAGGCTTCCGGGAGACCAGCCTGTGCACCTGGTCACCTGAGCTCGCAGATGTTCAAGCAGAAAACCCAAGGAAGGAAAGAGGGGTCACAAGCTGAGAGCATCAGAAAAAGAGGCCAGGGGTACCGCCCTCATAAGGCCTCAAACCTCTGAACAGGTGGAAGGGGTCAGGGAGCCTGGATGGGGCAGAGGACAGGGGTCTTCCTTCATACCGGAAACACCTGGGTGTCTGCTCATCCCATCCCAGGTGACCCAGCTGTTGTAGTGAGCTGAGGGATCTCAGAGTGTGAACCCCAAGTGGCCACAGTCCCGGCCACACCCCTGGCCGCTTCCTGTTTACCGCTGGGCGGGCTCCCCTGAGAAGAACCACATTTTCAGCTCTTGTCCTGCAAGCTCCTGGGAATCCTGGTCCGTGGAGTGGAAATTCCAGCACCCAGCAAGTGTCCACCCCTCAGCTCTCTAGGTCAGCACACCAGGATCTCTGTGGTGGTGACTGAGCTAAGGGCCAAACAGTGCCTCTGGTTGCTGCTGCTTCTTTGTTAATTAGAAAGACAGATTAACAGAGAAAAAGAGAAACGGAGAGAAAGATCCTCCATCCACTGGTTCGCTACCCAAGTGGCTGCCATGTCTGGGGCTGAGCCAATCCAAAGCCAGGATCCAGGAGTTTTCTCCAGGTCTCCCAAGTGCGTGCAGGGTCCCAAGGCTTTGGGCTGTCCCCTACTGTCCCAGGTCACAAGTAGGAAAGAAGGGAAGTAGAACAGCCAGGATATGAACCAGTTCCTTATGGGATTCTGGCGTGTGCAAGCTGAGGACTTTTGCTACTAGGCTACCATGCAGGCCCCTCTGGTTGCTTTTTGACCTTCCCAGTCCATCTGTCACCCAACCCTGGCTTGATCTAACTTCATCCCACCTTGGCCTTCTGGGTTGGTGGCCCTCACTCCCATGTAGTCACAGAGCTCCCTCGACACAGGACCAGCCACGTCTCTGCTTTGTGGAGAGCCCTCCCCTGGGCCCTTCTGTCCTCACTGCCTGGAAAACTCAAACCAAACACCCTCATTCGTGTAAAGCCATCTGGCTTCTTCTAGAGCCTTCTTTCTATGTGGCAAGGTTAACGCACAGCTTCTCTCAGCCTGACCATGACATATTTAGCTGGTATGGGGGTGCCTCACTGTTACTGAGTCGGGGGTCAGAGGGAAGGTAGGCAGACTATAAGAGGGAGTGACACATGGCCACAGTGGTTCCTCACGGTGTCTCTGGGATCAACAGCTTTAGATTTAAAGCAATGGATCCAACCTTGTCCTTTGAACAGGACATGAAACACAGCATTTCACCCATACTTCGTGGGTATTTGGAAGTGTTTTCATTATTCCTTTTTTTTTTCTCCCCAATGAATTAACATATTCTTCACTCTGGGGCTGTATCCACCTGTGTCCGGGAACTGGAGCCCTTGGGTGGCCCGGGCAGTGGTATCAGGAAGTCCCAGCTGCAGGAGGGGACAGGGCTGGTGGTGCTTGGAGCCAGGCAGGCAGTGTGGAAACAAGGCTACATGTGAGGCCCATGACCTGGACCGCTGCCTCCAAGGGGAATACACAACCCTTCAATCAGCTAACAGCTGCAGCGCCATCACTGGGGGCTAGGGACGGGGGTAACAGGACATGAGTCTGAGAGGGGCAAAGGCATCACCTAGCCCTGAGTGTGGGCAAGCATGCCTGGAGGGAAGACGTGAAAGATGAGCCAGGGGTTCCCTGTGGAAGGGGTTGGGGCACCCACCAGTAACAGCCCACGGTGCTGGGAGAACTTTCCAGTAAAACCAGTTCTCCGGCCTAGTGGCCCATCTCAGTTCCCCCAGGCTTCTGGGCAGGAATCCTTTTGCTGTTTATCTTCCATGGGAGACAAGAACAGAGCCACGCATCTTTCTCTCTTCCAAGCAGCCCACTCTCAGTTGCTGGTTCCTGCCACTCTTGGTGAGGACAGAGTGGAACCGCGTTAAGGAAGCCATGGAAACAACGCACTGAGACCTCTGCTAGCCCTGCAGTGTGGCTTCAGCTACAGCCTGTGCTGCACAGGAGCCAGGAGTCTCTCCCCTGCCTAGGTCTGCAGCAGCAAAGCAATTTTCCGCGAAGGAGCTGGAGGCCTGGAGAGGCAGGGGAACATGGCACACTCACCTTCCAGAGTAGCACGGCCAGGAGCAGGAAGATGAGGATGCCCACCAGTAGGCTGATGGCGATGATCCAGCCCACGACGTAGCCCCGGGGCTCCAGACTGTGCAGGGCCTCAAACACCACCTGGGGTGAGAAGACATACAAGTGAAAACCCCTTCCAGGGATGGAAATGGCCAGGGCATGGGAACATGTGTCTTTGGGCTTGACCTTTGGAGAAGGCTAGAAGGCGCAGCATTCAGAACGTCAAGTGGCCACTTGGCTAAGTGCTTCCATAGCTGGAGGCCCACGGAGTGTTCACCTGCACCCGAAAAGGCACTGGAGAAGCAAGCCCTGGGACCGGAAAGAGTTGCAATGCTAACAGCTCTGATTGCAACATGTGAGCAAACCGGGGCGAGACACAAGAGTATGCACCAGAGCCTCTGTTCAAAACAGATGGCATTCTACATTCACTCTTGTTCTACGACAGAAGGCAGGTGTTCTCCATGGAAGACTGCATTGTTCTACATTCAGTTCAGCCATATTCTGGGTGAGTGCCAGCTTTCCCTATAGACCGTGGACTCCACAAGAGACAGGCTGTGGTCTGAGCTGGGTGACTTGGGATGTTAGCCTGTGGTACACCCACAATCCTTGTGTCAGTGAGGCAAGCGTCACCCCTAAAATGCACCCAAATGCTGGAGCTGGCTTATATTTACTCATCAGAACCTGCTGGGTTGTCCCTTCCTGACTTTGCCATCTTGTGACCCAGCGACAGTAGCTGGAATCTGGCCTTGGTGGGGGCATTCCCACTTCGGGTCCTGGCAAACAAATTGGGGCTCCCGCCTTCCCATCAGGGAACTGTTGTTAGGGGTCTATCAGCTCCCAGCACACTAAGGGTCTGCAAAGCTCAAAGCATCCAGTGTGTCACCTGTCACCAAATGTCCCTTCCTCAGATGCCACTGCCCCAATTATGTGCCTTGTGATTGCAAAGATAAGCACCCTGGTTCGGGCTGGGGGTGCAGGGGGAGTGTGGTTCAGCACTGCCCCAGCTCCACAAGTCTTCAAGTCATCATACCTTCTCCTTGTCATGCCCAAGCCCTCCTTGCCCAAGCCATCCATGCTGGGTCCCCTTGGGAAGCCCAGGGTGGCTGGGCCCAGCACCACTTCCCATGCCCCTCTCAGGCCTGGCTCACATCTCTCTGTCACTTAGCCAGTGCCCTTCTAGTCTAGCTTGACACTTTGCTTGCACTTTCCTGTCTAATTCCTGCAACTGTCCCATGAGGTCTCCAACACTCATCTCACAGAAGGAAACATGCAGACACAGTGAGGACAAGTGACATTCTGGGCCACAAAGCTCAAGTGCAAGAGTAAGATTCAAACTTCAGTGTCAGCCCCAAGTCCTCAGATCTGAGCTTGTCACGTCACACCATTGCATGCCTATCTGCCTGACAACAGACTTTTAAAGACTAGCTGTTGGCCATATGGAGCCAGCTACCATCTTCTCGGTTGCTAAGCAAAGAAAATGCCACCATACTTGTCTTACTGCCCCTATTCTCCCATGCCCTGCTTGCTCCTCCTGTGTGGGTGAGTCTGGGAAGACACGATGGGCTCTGAGCCAGGGGCTGGCATCTGGCCCGGGTCACCAGAATCTGTAAAACCGCCAGTGGGGCAGGCTGACCCAGTAAGGCCACATTGGAGGTCTGCTCTTGTGGACACCCAGATGGAGCCACTGCTGTAGTTTAGTCTGGCACGTTCCACAAGCACGCCCTGTCCGTCTGGGAGAGGAGAATCATCCTCTTGGAGACGTGCCCTGTGATGAGAAGGGCCACTCCACTGCCATCACCATTTCAATAAACTCATCTGTGGGTGGTGATCTGAGTGGCCTGCAGTGCCCACATGCCACATCTTCCATCTTTCAAAACAACAAAGAAGACAGAATCTAAAGGAAGGAACAGCAGGGGCCCCACGTGGCATCAAAAAGTCCTAAAGTTCAGGTCTTGCTGTTGCCACGTCTAACAAGCCTGGCTGCCCCAGCCAAACCTCTAAGACCCCATAAGTGTCTGTTCTGTGATCCCGGGGCGTGGGCATCCATGGTTAGGCCTTGTCTTTGCTCTTTAGCCATGCCTATCTGCTGTCAGATCTTTCTAGAACACCAGCTTCACCTGTCACTTCTCAGCTTCGGCCATTGCCTGCCTCCCTTTAGGCTGAGCATCTGGAGTCTCCTTCCCACCAACGATCCCATGGTTCCAATACACTTTCCCTGCATGCTGCTGGCCCACGGGCCACACGGTCCACAAGGGCTGGGCCTCTGCTCCAACACGAGGCACAAAAACATCACCTCTCCCCTCCTTGTCTGACAACCAAGCTTTCAGCGATTTCAAAAACATGACAACAATGTGAGGATATGGCCAGTGTTATAGATAATAAGTGAAGGAAGAATACCATTTAATATACCCAAGGCATCATCTTCACAGAAAAATAGAAACTTAAAAAAAGTAAGTAAGGTGTCTTTTGAGATTATGGGATTTTTCTCTCTCTCTCTTTTCTAGTTTTTACTTCTCAGATATTTTTTTTTTTTTAACACTGAAGAGCAGGTGCTTGGTGCAGAATGCTGGGACTCCACTCAGGTGCAGAGCCCGACTCCACTCTCAGTTCCAACCTCCTGCTAACACGCACCTTGAGAGGCAGTGGATAATGGTGCGAGCTGGTGGGTCCCTGTTATCCATGTAGGAAACCTGGCTTTAGCTCTGGGCTCCTGGTTTCAGCATGTCCCACCTCCCTACTTTCAGCAGAGCTGGTCATTCTCTCTGGGTTTCTAGAAGCAGAGCAGGGAAAAACCCACCACAGCATCCTTGAGGAGGCAGAGAGGCCCTGCAAGGGGATAAGCTAAGGAGCTCCAGGCCAGCCAACTCAGTACCCCTCCCTAGTCCCGTTCCCACTACCCTCATTTGCACAGCCCCACACATTCCTATAGTTTTTCTAATGTCTAAGGCCACAGGGGTGTCTGGATTAGCAGTTACACGGCCAAAAAGCTGTCAGGTAAAGGCAAAAACCCACTCCAAAAAAAACTGAAAAAAAATCCACCAGAAAAAAACTGACCCGAATTGGCAAAGCATTTGGCACCTTTCTCAGCAGTTTCCATTACTAAAACCAGTGCTTGGGGTGTCAGGTGCCCCACGCCACAGTGCCCGTGCTTAGCATCTCATGCTGCCTCCCAGTTCCAGACTTCGGACCAGGGAGACCTGGAAGCTTTGCCGTGGTGCTGGCCCCTCAGGCCTGCTCCGGGTGTGCGGGGCCCTGGGTGCCAATTGCACTTTGTGGAAGTCCAAGAGAGTGGACGGCGAATGGAAGAGAAATCTCTAGGTCTTTGGCGGCTGCTGAGGCGGCCTCTTTGAGCGAGCCAAACAACTTGTTTTTACAACATCCTGGTGTTTATCTGTGGAGCACTGTGTCTGGGAAGGCACACTGGAGGGAAAGGGCTCAGAAAGATAAAAATAGTTCTGGCTTTCGAGTGGAATGCCAAGTCTGGCTGATGCTTCTAGATAGATGATCTTTCCTTGGGACCGATGCTATGAGGCCACTGTACCAGGTAAAAACCATAGACACTTTTCAGGATGCACGGGGGGAGCCGACGTGGTGTGGGGTCCACCAGCACCCCACATCTTGGCCCAGCAGTGGTGCCTACCCTCAAATTCCAGCTCCCCGTCTCCAGCCAGCCTCCCTGTCCTGAAAGTGGCTGACTCACCGTCATCTCTTCTGGGTTTCCACTCGCCAGTTCCACCACTCGGAGGGCAGGATCTACGACCTTCACCTTGGCCGGAGCCATGAACTGGATGACCGAAGAACTATCCTGTGGAGGAAAACACACGATTCCATATTGGTCCCCTGCAGGGCGGGCACTGGCTGTGCCTCTACATAGCACACAGCTGAAAGAAAATGCCCAGATTCACACAGACCACACGCATACATACAGGCACACATACACAAACCCTCCCAGCCCAGCAGCCACACACACACACACACACACTGGCACAATCTCTAGAGAATTCTTTCAGATCACAGTGGCTGCTCAGAGCCACAGAGGACGCTGGCAAGTCCCACACACGAGCTCGCCCGCTGTGCATTCCAAGTGGTGAGAGCCGCGTATCTGGATATTGATACTGACATGTTCACAAAGAGCTGTGGATGAAGCGAGCTGTTGAACTGTGTACCACAAAGGCAGGCCCAACACCTCGGACGGCAGCTGAATCACATTTTGCAGGCATCCGCCGACCCACCCCCATCAAGCCCGCAAGCCTTCCCCACGAAGTTCAGTTTTAACCCTAGCCTTGCTTTTTCTTTAGATTTCAAAAGTATTATTTGTTTTACTCCAAAGTTGGCGATACAGGGAAGGGAGAAAACAGAGAGACAGCCAGCTGCTCCCTCTGTTGGTTCAGCCCCCAGATGGCTTCATTGGCTAGTGCTGGGACAGGCTACAGCCAGGAGCATCATCTGGATCGCTCATGTGGGTACAGGGGCCCACATGCTTGGGCCATTCTCTGCTACTTTCCCAGGCGCCTATACAGGGACCTGGATTGGACAGGGAGCAGCCGGGACATGAACTGGCTGCATCATATCACAGGCCCCTCTTTCTTTGCTCTTAAATGAAATTGTTTTGGAGACAAGGCCATTTAGGATTGAAAGAGGGTGCTGACAGAGAGATGAGAAATGAGAAGACATCTGTCTTATACATTAGGCATAAAGAGAGAGGGACCTGGGGGTCATGGAAGCCTCTGGAATCGCTCAACAACCAGAGGCCTGCAACAGCCTTGCTGTGGCTCTGACTCAAAGCCATCGATCCAGATAACGAGAACACAGCTGTGCAGCGGCAATGACAGAGAAGGCCTTTGGAGGAAGACCAGGAGCAGCAGAGCTGAGGCCCATGGCAGAGCCAAGAGGGTGGATGGTGCAGGGGGCACACTCACTGTGGAGTGGGAAAGGCCTGGCCCCTGCACGCAGGTGGGCAGGAAGACAGAGAATTGGGCTGGTGGCATCATGCCCGCTCCCTGTGGGGTGCCAGGTATCAGCAGGCCCTACAGTGCAGGGAAGTCTCTAGAAATCTACATGTTGGAAAGTGAACCCTCCATGTCCCAAGTGAATGGAACCTGCAGATGGGGCTTCAGGAGATTGCTGGGGTTAGAACAGGCTGTGAGGGTGGGGCCGCCAGGGCGGGATGAGCAGCTTTATGAAGAGGTGGTAGGACTCATCCCTACACACCTGCTCTGCCTGGCATGTGAAGCCCTCGCCGTATCATGATGCAGCACAGAGGAAGGGCAGATGTGGGCACCATGCCCCTGGGCCTGTCAGCCTGCAGGACCATGAGCCAAACACACTTCCTTCCTTTATAAAGACCCAGTCACCCAGTCTACTGTCATGGCAACTGCAGGTGGCCGGAGACTGAGTGAGGCTCACAGTCCCCAGTCAGGTTGTAAGCCCACAGATAAGAGAAGGGATGGTTTCCCGGAAAGCTCCCAGGGGGCCCTTTTCCCACATCTGCCAAAGAGACCACAGAGACTCTCCCAGAGAAAACAGCACCCAGCGTCCCCTGTATCTCACCTAACAGTACCGCACATGTTATTGTTCTCTTGCGGAAACAATCATAGGGGCCTGGACAGTGGCGTAGTACAATAAACCTCTGCCTGCATCGCTGGCAACCCGGATGGGCATTGGTTCAAGTCCTGGCTGCTCCATTTCTGATCCAGCTCCCTGCTTATGACCCGAGAAAGCAGCAAAGGATGACTCAAGTTCTTCAACCCCTGCACCCATGTGGGAGACCTGGAGGAAGCCCCTGGCTGCTCGTTTCAGACTGACTTGGGTCTGGCTATTGTGGCCATTTGGGGAGTGAACCAGAAGATGGAAGACCTCTGTCTCTCCTCTCTGCGTAACTCTTTCAAATAAAAAAGAAATATGACTTTAAAAAAAACCATAAAACTTTGTGGTTTCACTGTGAGCGTGCCCTGTGTTTGGAATCTGGAGTCACCAGCACGGTCATCATGTTGGCTATTAATAATGACAACAACCCTAACCATGACAATGATGGCACCTGACAATGATGGCACCTGACAACGATGGCGCATGGCAATGACGGCGCATGGCAATGATGGCACCTGACAATGATGGCACCTGACATTGATGGCACCTGACATTGATGGCGCATGACAATGATGGCACCTGCCAAGGCTACCCTACAAGGCAGCCCCAGAGGCCACAAAATCAGCAAGCAAGCTGTCAACTGTCAAGGAAACGGCAATGCTTTGATGACTTAAAAAACCAGATCCTACAAAATACTACTTCAGGTCAAGACAGTAAAACCTCAAATTCCCTTGCCTGGGGGTCAGACTCTGAAATCAAAAACAAAACAAAACAAAACAAGAATGCAGACCCGACCCACACTGTAAGGCTGGCCCTAACCCCTGGGGGTGGGGAGGATGGGAGGACCCGTGTGTGTGTGTGTGTGTGTGTGTGTGTGTGTGTGTGTGAGTGTGTGTGGCGGTGAAGCAAGCGATACGGGTGGCACTCCTGGCTCCTCTGCTTGGCAGTGAAGTTTGCTGAGTGTGAGCCCAGCCTGCCCCAAGCCCTTTTCCCTCCAGGGCAAGCCAGGGTGCCCAGAGCTGGGCACTACCTCTGCCCAGTGGGGGCAAGGAGCTGTAACAGCTGCACACAGAGCTGATCCCCATGCCTGCCACTTGTCAGTCCTGCATGTTGACTGCTACTTCCGGCAGGAAAAACCCTTGGGAAGGGATTTTGCTCGGGACATGTGGTCACACACAGAGGGATCTATGCAGGTTATTCATCCAGTCTCTCCAAGGGGGAGCAGGCCAAGGGGCATCTCTGTGGTTAATGTGCATTCTCTATCTTCATGTGCAATTATTTTTATAGCATCCAGTTCTGGTCTGCAAATGAATCCCAGGCAATCTGTGGGATTCTTCTGGGACTGCCAGCTCACTGATGGAGGTATTTTATTTCTTTATTTTTAAAAACAAGGCACTCCTTATAAACTTGCAATAAGAAAGTGACCTGAGTTCAAAAGTTTTGAACTTCTCTGATGAAAATGATAATAAGTTGAGGTTGGCATAGTACGCTAACTCTTTGCCTGTGGTATTGGCATCCCATATGGGTGCCAGTTTTTTTTTTCCTGGCTGCTCCACTTCCAATCCAGCTCGCTGTTTATGGGCCAGGAATGCAGTGGAGTACGGCCCAAAGCCTTGAGCCCTTGAACCTATGTGGGAGACCCAGAAGAAGCTCCTGGCTCCTGGTTTCAGCTCAGCTCAGTTCAGCTCTGTATGTTGCAACCATCTGGGGAGTGAATCAGTGGATGAAGGACTTTCTAGCGCTCCTCTTGGAGTGTGAAATCTGCATTTCAAATAAAAATAAATGAATCCTTAAGATAAGCAAGGCCAGCAAATTAGATACGAGGATTAAATCTGGCCCTCCACCTGTTTTTGTAAACAAAGTTTTATTGAAACATGGCCATGCCCATTGATTTGAGTGTGATCTAGGGCTGCCTCCAGAACACAATTGCAGAGGCTGGCAGCTACAGAAGACTATGCAGCCTGGAAGATTCGCTTCAGGTCCCTACAGGCTTTTTACAGGAAAAGCTTGCCAACTCTTGATTTGGTATGCAGTCAAGACCAGTGGTACTGGCTTCACCTGGGAGCCTGTCAGCTGTAGTACGGCACGCTCCACACGTCCAGGGAGTTTGCCTCAATAAGATTTTTAGCTTACTTGGATGCAAACTACAGTACAGAAATGTGAGTGTGCAAACTAGCCTTGTGCAGAGCTTGCTAAGAGGAAGAGTTGGAGTAAGCCCAGGCCGGTGCCCAAGATGCTCCCAGGAGACCCACGCCCGTGCTTCCGCTTGCGGGACCACTTCAGGAGTCCCTGAGGTCGGAAATGTCCACCCCTGTCCCAGCAGCAGAATTACCCACAGCCCTTGCAGGAAAAGGAGCAGCCAGGGTGTCCCTAGGAGGCCCACTCCAGTGTTCAAACTTACCTTCTTCAGTATCTCCGTGTTCAGCAGCAGGTAAATGTCTATGGTACGGCTTTCTTCTCTCGCAAGGGCACTGAGGTTACAGTGCATTGTTAGGCAAGGGACCCCTCGTTTCTCACAGTCCTGGGAAGACAAATTGGGGACTCGATTGATGTATCAAGAGCAACGGCTGACGCACAGCCGCACATTAAGAGCTGAGGATGTCAACAGAGAGCAAGAGCAACTTCCTGCCACAAAGGGGAATTCGAGAGCTCTCCCTGCCGCTGGCCTTCAAGGAAAGCCAACTCCGTGCAGGCAAAGGCTATGGATTCTCCCACAACGTTTCATCTCACAGAAATGGATGCTTGCTCAAGGAAACACGTGCACAAATTCTGAGAGCATTCTTACGGGTTTGGAAGACAAGATGTCTTTGTTAATCACCTAATTTCTGCCTCTGGTGGCAAATGGATTTCAAGCCTGTTGTCTAGGTATGCTAAGTTAGAGAAGAAACAGGGCTTACTCAAGAAGACACACAAGTTACCCAACCAAAACGTGCATTCCAACTCACGAACGGGGATTTCCCGTCTCTTGGATGGCAGGACCTGCAACATGAATTTTCTTCACGCTTCAATGTGGGGGAAAGTTTTCCGAGAAAATCATCTATATCAAGGACTCATCGTGGCATGCGAGAACCTTAAACAATGCATTAGCATTTCTACAGAAGTGAAAAATCCTAAACTGTACAGGCAAGGAGCTGCACCCCCTACCGTGGAAGAGAGGAACAAAGAGCTCAACGGGCACCTCTCGAGTCTGAAATAAGGAACCCAAGAAATGGAACCAAAGATACGTGGGGTAGGCGGCTTTAGAAGCATACGGTGACTCCATTTTCAATTTCTAAACTCTGGAGAAAAGGGCATATTCAGTAAATACAACCCATCTCATGTGTGCTTTCCCCCCAAAGAAGCAGCCCTTGGCCAGCTAAGCAGGCTTCCTCAGGCTCTACCTTACCAATAATCCTTCCAGAATGATCCATGACTGCTGATCAGCTTTTGTTACTTCTGAACTCATATAAAGAACACACTCCAACAAGGATCCTTCTGTCTAGATGTTTTTACTCAATGTTATCTATGACGTGTGACTTTTCATTGCTGTGTGGTATTCCAGTGTGTGGGCTAAGGACTTCAAGTTGGTGGCTACTCAGCATGTCCCTAGCTATGACAAGATGGTGAAGGGTTGGTGGTGGTGGCGGCAAATGGTCCCCTTTGCCAGGAACCTGGAATGTAAAGTTAACCCTGAGGGCAACCGCACACTGAGCACTTAGAGTGGGAGACAATCCTTGTCCATGGATTAAAACCATCAGACAGCATTGGGCTCTGCTCCCAGGCGCGCCTTCCCAGGGGGGCTCATCCCCGCTGCCCCAGCCACTCCTTACCAAGACCTTCCTTCCAGACTTGGTGAAAAAAGCAAATATCGTGTGGAAGATATTTTCTTGTTCTTGAGGGATGACACAAGGGGTTGGGCTCTTCTGGAAAGAGCAGTTTCCTTTCTCCTGGCTCACCTGTAAGGGGAAAGAGGCCAGGTGAGGTGGTCAGTGCCCAGGATGGATCCCAGCCAGAGTACCTACCTGTGCACCATTCCTACTACCTGCTCCGTCCACCAGAGGGCGTAAGAGCGTGATGCTGAGAGGTGGATGTTGCCATAGCAACAGGTCCAAATGACAGAAGATGCAGATTTTAGGATCCTGAGTAATGGAGGGAAGCTGATGTGCAGCACATAGATGAGACAGAACAGGAAGATTTCGGACACCACGTCAACTCTGGCCTGCATGGCCTGTGGAGCACATTTATGAACATCCCTAGAGGCGACCCCTGTGGGAGCATTAACACTGTGGGGATGCAGACACAGAGACCCATGTCAAGCCACAAAGAACCAAGGACTCAGGTCTGCTGAGATGCATGGAGGCACAGCCAGGGCCGTCAGTGTCCCAGGCCACTGCTTCTTACCGAGTCCCCGAGAGAGACAGAGAGAGAGTGAGCTCATGAGTGCTCAGGTGCTTCCTGTCTCTAACTGGGTGGGGAAGGCTACCAGAATTTTCTCTTGGAACCAGGAAATGAGGAGAGAATGGAGGCGGGGAGAAAAGGAGGTAAGCGGGCAGAGCACACCTTTCAGTCTCACAGCCCAGCTCATTGTGCATCTGACGGGAGCGTCACCCACAGCCCAAAGCCTGGAGAAAGACAGTGCATTGGAGACACGCGGCATTCATACAGTGCGTCCTGGGGGCCAGGCTTGTCACCTTCTCACGGTCAGGCTTTTGACAGCACCGTGAAGCCAGAGGTCTCGCCCTCTACTCCCACATTATGAGAGGCGAGCAGAGCCACAGGATTGCCACAGTCTCCTGTCCCCTCCGCCACTGGGGTTACAGAGCTGGGCTGGGGCATGGGGACCACTCAGCTCACAGATGTGCCATGGGGACTCCCTGCCACCCTGGGAAGCCTTTGGATAGGAGGCTGAGGAGGGGGCTGGTGGGGAGGAGCAAAATACGTCACCTCATCCTCCTCTTCATGACTGTGCGGAAGGAACCTTAAGCTTAGATACCTGGAGACCCCCCAGAGACCCTCCGTGCCTACCCACGGCTGCCACAAGGGCCAAAACCACAACTCCAGCCTAGACCGTGAGAAAGAACGGGAAAGCCTGCTCGCAGGGTAGGCTGAGCGACCCCATAGTACCCCGTGGGCTGCATAGGGAGCAGAGAGCCCTGGAATGTTGTTTCTGGAAGGCAGGCTACAAGCTCACGCGGTCCTGTGGCCTCAGCTGACAGATAAGGAGCCACAGGCTGCTGGGTTCAGTGACTTGTCAGAGGTCACGTGGTTGGCTGCTGGCATGGACACTCAGCTTTGGATGAACACTCCATGGTCTCTGGCTGCAGTCCATGCTCTACCACCTAACAGCTGGGTCAACTCGGGGGCCCGAGGGTCTCAGCTGCCTCATCTGTAACACGAGACACTGGAGTGCAGCGGGGGTCTGTAAAGTCTTCTACTACCTAAGGACTGCCTGGGCACCTCCACTGAACCTGGAGACCCCCTGCCTCCATCACCTAGGCGAGCAATAGTGAGCCACCTGCCCCCACACTCTTTGCTGCTAGCCAAAGGGAAGCAATATGTTCCTTGTGAGTGGCAGGCAGCCTATGTCTCATCCAGCTGCACCTGCTCAGTTGACTGACAGCCTGGCAGTCCATGGACCCCTGCTCATCTCTGCCCAATCAATTCCCCCCCTTGTCCCCAGACTGCCCGAGGCCCATGCATCATCCCCACCACCATAACCATCCATCCAGCAAGGCTGCAATCTTCCAGGACCTCCAGGGCCTGGGAGGCAGGCCGAGTCTCTTGGAATTTGGACAGAAGGGTGTCACTGAGCATACAAGCAAGGATGAGGAGATGCAGGACACGACCTCAAGGAGCCCACACTCTGCCAAGGGAGCTATAAAGTCCTTCCACTTCCTTGGCCCCAGTGAAGCACTGTGCAAGCTCAAACCAAAGGATAGCGGTGACCTGGGACGGTGTCAGGAGACTGGACTGTGGGAACCCAAGGGGCGGACAGCACTTGGCAGCAGGGCCTGGGGTCAGGCCTATCTTTGTGGCTAGGGGTGGTGGGGAGGAAGAGGCTATATGAGGCCTCTCAAGAGCTGAGCGAGAGGGACACAGCACAAGCATGCCCAGGTCTCCAGAGATCAGGGCACACTCACAGTCCCTATCTGGGGGCTGAAGACTCTGCAGGCAGAGGTTCTTGCTAGGATCCAATGCTAGCTTCTTACAATCCCATGTAGATACTGATTTCAGACCTGGATGGGAATTAAAGGCACCAGCTGCAGGCGCTATGACAAGTGCTATGTTGGCACCCTTCTTGGGGCCAGCAACACCCATTTGTGGGGGGTTCTACCAGTCACGGGGTGAGCATGCAATCCACTTCAACTGGGACACATCCGAACTGCTAAGCTCTGACTGTGAGAAGGTACGGCTCCTCCCTCCTCCCCATCCTCCACACACCACACTGCACAGCCACCGCTTTGCGCATCCCTCCCTAGTACTCAGAGGAGGGCTCCTGTAGAATCACAGATTTTATCTGCTGCCCCTGGGAAGTTGGCCTTGATCTGTGCTCCTGACCCAGAGGAGGTGGCACTTCCAGGGGGTCTTTGGGCTAAAGAGAACTTCTGGGAAGTAAAGAGAGCAGTGGTTGGAGGGGTCGTAGAAAGGGAACTCCTGCTGGAAGGGAATAGCAGATGCATAAGCATTGGGAAAGCACACAGCAGACTGAGGCTGCAGAGCTCAGGGCTCAACATGGGGCAGGCTGTGGATAAATTACAACATTAGCAGCAATCGAAAGTGAGGTGGCAGAATGGGCCTGGGCAAACAGGAAGCCCCATGTGGGAAAACCTTAGAAGAGGAGTAAGCGAGATGGTTACCTAGGGATGGTTTTGCCACATTCATATGATCTGACCCATGCCAGTAACACGTCTCAAAAACTAAAGAACCAACCTCACCTTGGGCATGTACTTGTAACAGTTTGTGGTAGGGACATCCTCTGGCCCCACCTCATGACCACACACCAAGGACGGGGAGGTCCCCCCGGCATCCCTGTGGGCTGTCCTCTGGATGATGTGGTACCTCACCTGATGGCTAGTGTCCTCCCGGGAGCTCGCCTGGAGGTGCCCCCTCTGTGCTCTGGGGTGCAGTCTGATCTAAGAGCTGCCTCCTGGCCCAATGAGGATGAAAGGGGACATGGGGTCACGCGCGAGCTACATGTGTTTTGCGTTAACTGCCGCGTCTCTGATAACCAATGCCCTTCTGTCCTCATTGACATCCCTGGGTCTCAGTGCTGTATCGTGTTACATGGAGCACAGCTGACGGCAACTGGGTAAACACGGCCAATCCCCCGACTTAACCGCCCAGTCCTCGCGCTTCTCACACCCTCTGCGTCTGAAAACCCCAAGAATGTGTCAAATGTCCACCCTGCTAATTCAATTACTGGTGCCACCGTGAAGTCCCGAGACATGAAAAGACAATTCATCCCTATCTGGCCACAGGAGGCTGAGCACGGATCATGGTGGTTGTGCGTGCTTTCATTCTAGGAATCTGGGGTCTGAAATCTGCATGTGGGGGTGAGGCAAGAGCCATATCTGAAATGTGGGGTCCGCCACATGATGGAGAGGTGATACCAACTGGTGCATGAGGCCAAGCTGAAACGTCAACAGCTAGAGGGGCAAAGGCGAATGTGCCATAGTTTGCATTTAGTAAAACAGAGATTGAGACTCAGTTACATTTCAGCTTCATCATGTCCTTCCTATTATACTTCCAAAAAAATCCATTCATTTGGGGCCAGTGCTGTGGCACGGTATGCCAGTCCTCCACCTGCAGTGCTAGCACCCCACATAGGTGCCTGATCGTGTCCTAGTGGTCCACTCCCTATTCAGCTTTCTGCTTATGGAAATCAGCAGAGGTTCACTCGACTCCCTAGGCCCCTGTAGCCACGTGGAAGACCCAGAAGAAGCTCATGGTTCCTGGCTTTGGAATGGGTCAGCTCTGGCTACCGTGGCCAATTGGGGAGCAAACCAGTGGATGGAAGATCCTTCTCCATTTCTGTCTATCCTTCTCTCGGATAAAAATAACCAAATATATATAAAAAAATCATTTGAGAGAGAGAGAGATAGCACATAAGAGCACACTCCCAGCCTATGGTTCATTCCCCAAATGCCCACAATGGCTGTGGCTGGAACAGGGCCAAAGCCAGGAGCCCAGAACTCAATCCAAGTCTTCTGTGATGGGGCAAGGATTCTGCTAGCTGTGCCATCACCGTGGCCTCCCTGCTCACACTTTAGCAGGAAACTGGAGTCAGACAGGATCGGGAACCAAAGCCAAGTTCTCTGATAGGAGTGTATCAACCACTAAGCCAGACACCCACCCATCCTGTTGCAACATACCGAATTATGCAGCTATGATTATTGAGTGCTTCTGTGCATGTGCCAAACAATAGCACAATATTCATCATCATAAATCCATGAAAAATGCTTTCCTCATCAGCATCCATCTCAAGCCTCTGTCCCAGATGTGGGCCCCGAGGAACTTCTGGGGGTGGATGAGGAGAGCAGCACTGACTGGATCGATCTCCTTTCCCTGACAATGACATCATTAACGGGGGACCACAGAAGTCTGCAGGGGTCTTGCATAACTGCTCACGGTGAATACGCCTAGTTGTAACCAAAGGCTGAGAACACAACTCGTGTGCGCGTGTGTGCAAGCGAGCGCACGTGTGGATGAAGGTAACTGGGCAGGCTTGTCAAAGAACCTTCTGGAGCCCCACAGACCCTCCTGCTTGTGGATCAGTCTGATGAATTCTGGTTTTCTCCAATCAGCCTTCATGTGTGGTCGGAGGCTCCGACATGTTCTTACAAACAGATCAAATCCCCACGGGCACCACAGCCACACAAACAAACATGAGGCTCCAGCTCTGGGGGAGGAGGGGGCCTCCAGCCTCCAAGGCTACAGCGAGCACGCAATAAATACAGAAGGCATTGCTGTGGCTCCCCAGGGAGAAGGGCACAGGAAGGCATGTGAGGGAAGACCTCACCGCAGATCTGCTGAGTCGGATGGCTCAGGGGCAGCAAGAGAGTGGAAGATGATCCAGCCTCCTTCAATCCAGAAAGAAAAATAGAGAGGGACTTTCAAACTCCTACAGAGATGCAAACTTGCACCCCAGGTGGCTTCTCATGGCTCTCTCTGAAATCCGTCTCCTATACCCCCGCCCCTCCTCTTAGGGAGGTAGCCACCGAATCAGGGGTGGCAGGCAAAAAAGCCAGGGTTCCTGGAGGAACAGGAGAGCGCCATCTACCCTACAAATCTGGCTTCTGCAGGTGTTGGCCATGAATCCCCGGACAACTGCACTAACAAGGTCTGCTCCTATCAGTTTTAGGGTTCAGCTAAATCTCCCCCAACTCTGCCCTGGAGTCTCCCTGCCCCGCACCCGGGAGTGACAGGCTTGGAGATCAGGAGCACAGTCAACCAGGCTTGCCCTCTGTGACACAGCCCTCACTCATACCACATCACAGGAACACGGGACCCTCCCCGCCCCCTGCGGCAGACATTTCTCAAGTACAGGAAGGCTTTTCCTGCAGTGCAAGCCCTGCAGATGGGGAAGAGTTTCTGCAGAAGCAATGACACCCAAGACTTTCCAGATGTGGTCAGATTCTCCTTTGTGAAAGGACGAAACATAAATATGTTATGTGAGCACTGGACTGCGCATGCCGAAGATGCTTTCCTTCCCTGGCTAACATGTTTTGGACGCGGAACGCTTCGCTGATTTGGCTCCTGAATGAGCCTGTCTCCCTTCCCGAGACGCGACTCAGTCCCTGAGCAATGCATTCGTTTGGTGAAATGCTGGTTCCCTGTCCTGCCATCTCCGGGATGTACAGCTATCAAGTTGGGAAACATGGAGACCTGGAAAACACACCAGGCACCGAGGGATCGGCACTTCAGCTGCTCCCCACGCTAGCCGTGAGACCTTAACACTTCCAGATGTCATGGCAGCTGTGAGCACAGGCCATCAAGGCACCGCGACCAGCCTGGGCATCTCAGTCAGCAGGGGACAACATGGTGGCCCTGACTGATTCTGTGTGCACAGGGTTAAAGAGCAGCTGTCGAAGCAGGTGGGGCTCCTCAGGCAGCCCATGCTCACCCTGCTTTCCAGAGGGTGCGAGCCCAGGGTCTCTCCCTCTCTCTTTCTCTTACACACATACTCACACACTCATGTACACTCTGCACACACACGCACGCATAGACATGTAATCACAACACACATGCACACACACTCATACACACGTACATGCTTACTCGCTTGGCTGAGCTCAAACTAACCACAGCCCAGGGATGGAACCCTGCTCCAGAATTCAACCTGCCATCTTCCATCTTGCAACTGCCTGGCTTTTGTTGAGAAAAAAATGTAAATTCCCATCCTGGTCCATTTCAGGAGCTTGGCTCCACGGTGGCTCATCTTCACACCCAAGCAGAGATAAGGGGGTGCTGCTGAGATGAGTACACAGGTGTGGGAGCCGGGGGCGGAGCAGAATACATGTCATTTTTTTAAAGGTTTATTTAATTGAAAGGGAGAGACAGAGAGACAGAGAGAGACAGAAGAAAGACAGAGAATCTATGAATCAATCTTTGACCCACTAGTTCATACCTTGAAATGGCTACAATGGTGTGGCCTGAGCCAGAATGAGGCTGGGAGCTTAGAATTTCCTTCCGGTTCCTTACACAGGTGGCAAGGGATCAATCACCTGGGTCATTCCCCACTGCCTTCCCATGGGGATTAGCAGGGAGCTGGATGGGAAGCCAAACAGCCAGATCTCTAAGTGACACCCGTACCCATATGCGGTGCCAGTATGGCAGCTGGTGGCTTAACCCACTGCACCACAATGCCAGACCCCAGAAGCATACTTTCACAGCTTCTGTGGCCAAAGCTTACAGGGACGAAGTTTGCTGTTAGGGGACATGGAACAGAGAATGAGGGGGTTTGCAGCTTCAGGTCCAGTGGCCAGGGAGGACTCACTGAGCAGGTGGATTTAGGATTAAGAGAAGGGCACACACTTTTGCGAACAGCTGAGTGGGATGGGTTTCCCTGATAGTAGCAGGGTCCAAGGTGGAAGTTTTTGCTGGAAGAGAAGGCAGGTGGATTGGGTCTTGAGCTATGCATGGACTTCCCATAGCCAGAGAGAAAGTAGAAGCCACGGGCAAGGCCAAGAGGTTGCACACCCATGCAGTGTGTGTGCAGCAGCCTGGCCGGTCAAGAGTGGCAGTAAGACAAGTGAGGGGTAAGGATGGGGCTGCTTGGAGACCTGAGATGCTTTTGAGAGTCACACCAAGCAATCAGCAGGGCCAGACTGCACGGGTAATAAGCCAGGTCCCTGCCGCCTGGGAAACAGCAGTCTGTACTTGGCAGAGGCTAGGTAAAGAGGCGTGGTCCTTCACATTCAGAGTTGGGTTTTTAGGAATTTACAGACTATGGGGCGAGCCAAGCAGCCAGGAACAAAGGATCGAAAGTGACACTAATCTTTTTTGGAAAGCAAGGGTGAGAATGATTAAGTAACAGCTCAACTTCTCTCCAGGAGGGAAGGAGGCAACTGTTTTGCATTTGAGCTGGGAAGAAGTGGATGGGGGAGGTACGGGCAGGGGAAGGAGAGCTTGGAGAATTGAAGGTAGTCATAACAGTGGGATTTGAAGGGCACTAGGGTGGCTTAGCAAAAACTTGCTGGAACATGGTTTGCTGTGCTGGGAAAAAAGTTGACAGACAGCGTTCCCTGCAGGCCTAGAGGTGGGGTCCCATGACCTCCACTTCCTAGCCCTGCTGGGCTCTCTGGCTCTTTCCTGCCACACAGGGGCACCAAGGCTGGAAGCCCCCATCAAACAGCAGGTCTGCTGCTGACCAAGCCCTTGGATCTCCGCAGACAAAATTAAGAGCAAAGACAGGGAACCAGCATGCTCCTAACAGGCACTGGCTGCTCAATTCTACCCCGACTGCCTCTGAGATGCCCAGCCTGGCACCTCCACCTCCACCATGTCAGCTGTAAGGGGCATGGTGATCCTGCCCAAGTGGCTCAGTCACAGAGCCCTGGACTCTTCTCACAAGTGACACATGCCAGCTTGAGATATCCATGTCACGGTCACCAACAACTCACGTGATGGCAGAATATCCTGCATGAGGAATGCCAACGAGCATGCGTGCACCCACGCACACGCATACGAACACATAACACCAGTGTCCAGGGAGAAAATCCCAGGACATGGAGAGAAATCAAGCAGGGCTGAGGTCAAGGGTGGGGCTTTCCAGGAAACATGGACTTGGCAATGGGTTCCTGCCCAAGGAACTCAGGACCCACACCTGTGGGACAGTTTCACCACCTTCCCTTCCCGGGCCACTCTACCTGCAATTACAGCCCTTGGCACCACCCTACCCTGGCCTCTGAGTTACTCATTGGCCAAATGTATGTGAAGTTAATGAGCCAAGTGGAGTACTCATTGGCCAATGTGGCCTCTTCACATTTGGCCAATGAGTAACTTTTCCTATGGGTCTACAATCTCTCTCCAGTCCTGCATACCTCTTACAGCTGCACAACATCCCGAGACCATCAGGGAGAAGGCTCACTACGCAGTCTGATCAGTACGGTCTAAGAGGGTAGACGGGTGTGCACATGGTTTGTTAACTTCACGACCTTGCTACAGAATACTTTTGCTACAGAAGACTTTTCCTCTGCTGGTTCAGTAAAGCCCACTGACCAGAGAACATGAATGCGAGATCGCAAGGTGCACAAATGAGCAAGCAAGTGCCTCAGAAAGATTTTAGAGCTCACGTTACCCAGGAGGACAACAATGCCAGATGCCATGGTCAGCATGCCCAGAGGCAGCGTCCTGATGGCCTCATGTGTACTTGGCTTCTGGGCTCAGAGGTGTCTGCGTTACGCTGGGGAGGTTGTCTCACTCAGACAGCAATGCTCCTAGATCCTTGATGATATGCCACTACATGCGTGCTGTCCGTGTACACTGACTGATGCCCCTTGTGCCCAGGGCTCACCAAGTGGGCACCACCTTTGAACCTGGCCTCATAAGAGTCCAACACATGGTAGGAGTACACAGCCAGTGGTTCTGAGTCACCCCTCAGCAATCAAAACCCAAATCTCTGGACAGAGATTCCCATCCAGTGTTTTTTTAGCAAGAGAGTTTTCCTGAATTCCATTAGAAAGGGTCTTTGCAGTATGGTTTTGTTGGTTTCAGTCCCCACTACTTGAAGAGGTGATGTCAAATACTGTGCTGGGTCCTGGAGATTCAGCAGAGAGACGGGCTCATGATGAGGTGATGGGGCAATGGGAGCAGGACAGGAGGAGGAAGAGACTAGCCTGGGAGGGTCTCACTGATGGGTGATATCAGGAAGCACCTGAGGAAGTTGGGAGACGGGCCATCCAAGTAGAGCAAGATGGAGAAGACAAACTCCCACAGGGCGGGATTAGCACACTGCAGGAACAGCAAGGAGGCAGTGTGTCCGGAGTGGGAGGAGAAGGAGAGAAGATGATAAAGAGAGGAGGATGGAGAAGGCTGGTGGCAGACTTTGGGGCCAGCTGGAAGAACATGGAGAGAAGAGAAGACAAGACATAGGCAGGTTTTGAGAAGGGGAAGGGCCTGACTTTGGCTCTTGGAGGACTGTTCTGCTGCTCTGATGACAGACTATGACTGGGCATGGGCAGAAGCAGGGATACGAGTGAGGGTGCCCAGGCCCAGGGTTCTGGCAGTGGAGGGGTGAAAAATGGTAACTTTGTGAATCTGTTGTGAAGCCAGCAACCTCAGACTTGCTGGAAGCTTGCTGAAGCGTATGAGAACAGAAGCAAGAGGGAAGGCCCCATGGTTCTGACCCGAGCAAAGGAAGGCAGAGTGGCATTTTCTGAGACAAGCAAGATTGACAGGAGGAACAGGTTTGGAAGGGTACCATCAGAAACTCTGCTTACACCGAGACCCTGCTATAGTCACCTGGATTGAAAACAGGCTGGAGGCAGTCAACTGTCAGAGTTTGAAATTCATGGGAGTGATCTTGGCAGGAGAGGTTGAGTGGCATCACAGACTGGATTGAAAACCACTAATTTGGGCAAGACTGCAGACACCGGGGGCAGCAGATAGGAAGCTGGGGAGATGAGGAGTAAGACGACACTGGGAGAGTGATATCCTGGAGGCCAAGGAGAACGCCTGAGAGGTGATGACGATCACACATGCTTTAGTAAGCTTCCCTGGAGACAAGCGGGTCTCCAACCGAATCAAGACCAGGCAGACTGGCGTAGCCTGTGCAAGAACTTCAATTTCAATCCATGTCGATGCACTTGGCCGTCATCCTCTAAGCATCAGAACCCTTTTGAGAATATTGAAGAATGGTAGGGATCTTCTCAGAGAAATACACCCACGTACAAACACACACACACACACACGTCTACAGACAGTCACACAGAGGCCTACCACATGGGCTCATGCCTAGCTACCTCTCCCACATCCCCAAGGCTGTCTTCTATAGTATTACTGCAACTGCCTCACTGGACTAAGTGATCACAGGTGCCCTACCTGCCCCAGAATGTGCCTCCAAATGGGCTCCGTTTTCTTGGGCCCTCCAGTGTGCATAAGGGTCAGGGGCAGCGAGTGGAAGACAAAACGCCAAGCAATGGTGACAGCCACAGAGAACTCACCACCATGTCCTGGACGTGAAACATCTCTGCGCCACCAGGTGACAGTCGGTTGGGGAGAGAGATGCTGACAGAGGATGCCGGAAGCGTGCTGGGGCCGGCATTGAAGACCTGTGGCAATGGAAAGCATGGACCTTCAGTTCACAGTTATCATGCACTTTGCATTACCAGCTCATGCATGGAAATGTTGGGCTTTGCATCTGTGGCAGGAGCAGGGTGTGCTGTCAAGACCTGCAATGACAATGAAATGGTGAAGGGTGGGAAATTTCAATGTCACAGAAATGCTTCTGATAGATACCTATAAACCTCAGGTTGTCAAAGGACTCACTTCCTTTTCTGATCCTCTTCCTACCCAAAAAAAACCATGGTTCTTTACACATGCCTGGAAATGTCCTCATAGACTATCACACAATTCTACTACTGCTCGGGATGACCCAGTGCACAGCATTGGGACTGCCTCCAAAGATGAATTAGCTCACAGATGGTGTGGTTGGGATGGAGCATGCCTGGGGGTTTGGGCAGCAGTGGGTCTGGGTGGATTTGGCTGGCTCAGTACCCACTGCTTGAGAACCACTAATATGATATAACCTCTTTCTTTCATATTAAGTCCAAGACAGCTGGGTCCTTCAAATACCAAGTGAGCCATCCCTAAAGCAAATGGTCTCCCTGGGTAAGGGCTGAGGAAACGACATGAGCTGGCTGACTGGGTAGGGGCTGGGGGAGACCGGACAGATGGCAGCCATTCATTTGTTGAAGGTGCTAGCAGACAGCTGTGTTCCCGCCTGTCCCTGCAAAACTGGGCTCCCTCCTTATTCCCTCTTCACCTCCTGTCTCTAGCAGTCCTTGTCTCCCAAGAAATGAATGGGCAAGATGGGTGACCCAAAGAAGCTGGGTGAGAATGAGGAGACAGAGTCTGAACAGGAAGCAAGGTAGAACTGGGCTATGATGGAGAACTTGAAGGGACAGGAAGTAGATCAGCAGTTGCTTAGGACTTGGGAACTGAGAGTAGGGAATGTGTCTGGCATAACAGCAGGGCCCCAAAGATGGCCATAACCTCTTCTGTGGGAACATGAGAGTGTTACATGAGGGGCAAGGGATCATTTAGGAGACTGAATTGAAGGGTCCAGTGGCTTCATTGTGGAGGCTGTGGTATCTTCAAGGTAGGTGTATATGGAGCAGTGGCTGATGGATACTGGAGTCATCAAGGAGGTAATGGAATGTTCTAGAATTAATTGCTGGCAATGGCAGTGTGATTTCGTAAACATACAGTTAGCCATCGGTCTGGATACTTTAAGTGGGTGAGCTTCATAAAGACGCTCTGTTAAAAAAAAAACTTAACTTTTTGTCAGGTGAATAATGAATTTTTATGAAAGACGAATAGGAAGTGAGTAAGAAAAGGGAAAGAGGAAATGGCACTTAGCAGCCTGGGGCTTAGAGAAGGAATTCAAGGACTCCAGGCGCTGCTGAGGTCAGTAGGGCCAGGAAATCCCACCAGATCCTGACCCGGGGCAGAAAGTGGGAGCATTGAGCTCCACGAGTCCTTCCCTAGACAACGGGGCTTTTATTTATTTTGCTCTAGCTGGTTCTGCTTCAAAGAATAAATATATAAAAAGAGATAGAGCTGGTGATTGGTTCTTGCCAAGTCTTGATTAGGAAGAACAGAATTCACTAAAAACAACTAAAGGGAAGGGACGCCCCGCCACCAGCGAAATAGTGACTGCCAAGTGAAACGCGAGAGCTCGGCCCTGGAAGGCAAGCTGCCAGCACAGCTGGGAGCTCCCACTTGCAGCACACAGGAGGATGTGCAAGGAAGGAAGGATTCTCATTTGCACCATTTCCTGTGGGTGGGAGAGTCCTCCCAACCAACCGTGTTTATTTTTAACACATGTCAGAACGTTGGATTCTCTGCAGAGGTTCGCGCACAGCAAGCACGTGAGTTCTCCCTACAGTTTTGCAAGTGGGGAACTGTTTTGACTCTCGATGCCAAAATTGAAAAAACAAAATTCTCGCGAGAACTGACAGATGATCGTGTCTCCATCAAAAAAGGGGAACAGTGTTCACTGGGGTGGTTAAGGCACTCCAGCACTTGGGAGATCAGCGACCTGTTCTGGAGCATCTGGGTTCAAGGTTCAGCTCTGGGTTGGCTCCAGCTTCCTGTTAACACACACCCTGAAGGGCAGCACGTGATGCTCAAACAGCTGGGCTCTGCCACCCACCTGGGACACCTGGGTGGAGTTGTAGGCTCCTGGCATCTACCTGACTCAGACTTCCTCCCAACTTTTTGGAGAAGATCTCTCTTTATTTCCCTCTCTCTTAAGCACAGACAGGGTCTGGTGCTGTGACATACAGGGTTAAGCCGTTACTTGCAGTGCCAGCATCCCATATCGGCACTGGTTTGATTCCCTGATGTGCCACTTCTGATCCAGCTTCCTGCTAAGGCTCCTGGAAAAGCAGGGGAACACAGCTCGACCACCTGGGCTCCTGCCACCCATGTGAGAGACTCAGAAGAATTTCCTGGTTCCCACCTGAGGTCTGGCCCAGTCCTGGACATTATGGCCATTTATGGGGTCAATCAGTGGATGGAATCTCTCTCTCTCTCCTCTTCTCTCCTCTTTTCCTCTGCAACTCTGTCTCTCAAATTACAAAAACCGAAAAAAAGAAAAACCCTAGTGAGCAAGACCAAGACAAGTTTATCTTTCTTCCATCAGCATTTGTAGTAGTCTTTTAATAATGACATAGCTCATTGCATCACAGACTGAAAATGCAGACACACGGAGAGCTTTGTATTCTTCAGGAATATGACTGGAGTAGGAAAACTGCAGTGCCTTCTCCACATTCTTCTCCCTTTGCTTCCCTCTATCTGCCCAGTTGCTGACTTTCCTGCAAGGTGACCACTGGGGGTGACAACTACACCAGCAATCCAGCAGGCAGGGACCTCTTAAGGGAAAAGGGTCACTTGGTAGGCCAGGCATGTACTGTCTGTCTCCCAGGGGAACCATCATCCCAGCCCAGATGAATGCCCCATAGTGGCTCAGCCAACTGGTTTACCTACGGGGAATGTTGCCAGTCACTAATTCCCCAGAGCAAGCTTCTCCCACCTGGGTCCTATTTCAGGAAAGCTTTTTGTCTGAATCCCAAGTCTAAGCTGCCTCCAAAAGACACCTTAAGGGAAACCATTGCTAGGGTAAACTGCAGGCTCTTAAATTTCTCTCTTTTTTTTAAACAGAAGATGGTGATAAGAGCGCCCATTCTCTTTGGTATAATTGCAGCTCCCCAAGTCTTCTTTCAGCACACACCCTCTTTAGTAGGGTCTGTTATTCGAACCCCTCTACATCATTTCCTTGACGCCACCTTTTACTGCAGGATACCTCCAACACTATTAAGAAGAGATGAGAGTTGAGACCATTAAAATGAGATCCATCCATCTTCTCCTTATCTGCTTTCTACCCGACTACCAAAATGCAGAGGAAAGAAAAAACAAACAAAAAACCTTGGCTAACCCCTAGAAGCAACTGGGAAAGACAGTAGTGTTATCCCAGCCGTCTCCCTACTGTCTCCAAGCTGCTGCCCCATCTTCCCCCTCCCTTCCCTGTAAATTAAGGGCAGGGGGTGACAGCTGGGGGTCTTGCGGATCAGGAAGGCTCATTCTCTCTGAGCTGGGACATGTGTTATCCATCACGGTTTCGGGGTCCCTGCCTGGGGAACACTGTGGAGAGAGGAAGACCGCTGTCTGCGAGAGTTCACAAATGCTTTACTGCCTCCTCCTCTGGCTCCTCACCCCAGGGTTATTAATCACACCCCTAGTGCATCGAGGGGAAGCCACAGGCAAACATCATTAGGATCTGGCCACAGCCACACACGCTAAGGCAAGGAGGGAGAGGCAGGAAGACCCCAGGAAGCATAGAGCCAGGACTTTGGGGGTACAACAGGCAGGCAGCCTGCTTCCTCTATCACCTGATGCATGACTCCTGGGAGGGGGCCATGCCTCATGGGGGTCTGCTCAGTGTCTGCCATATCCTGGTCCTCAGCCCAGCCCCTGGCAGCACGGGAACTGCCTGCTCCTGCTCTGTCTGGCCTCCATCTCCCCGTGTTTGCACATTGAGGATGGACTGGAGTGTACTGAGGTCCTGCTTGTGTTACCTCTACAGATAACCACATGGAGCTGGCAGATGGTCTGGGGATTCCTGCTTTGAAGAAGAAGTTACTGACCTCCGACCCGCAGTGTGGTCTGCCTGTCATGCATGCTGCTGTCCAGCCTGAGGGCTAAGAATGGCTCACAGGTTTACATAGTTAGGGTTGTGGGGAAAGAAAAAAAAAAAACCAGCATTTTGGTTTTGGCCATTGTGCCTGCAGTAAGTAGAGCTGAACACACCAGAGGGATCATGGGAGCCCCCAGAGCCTACATCTTCCTGGTTCTTTCTGGGAAAAAGGTGGTCTGCTGATCTCCCCTCTTCTCAGTTAAGAGAGGGAATAGACGGGGCTGCTGTGCTGACAAAGCACACCAATCCTCTGTCTGTGACGCCAACATCCCATGTGGACGCCAGTTCAGGTCCCAGCTGTTCCATTTCTGATTCAGCCTAGGAAAGTGCTTGTGTTTCTGCCTGCACAGCGGACATGTGGAGCAGGCCCCTGGCTCCTGCCTTCAGATTTGGCTCAGCTTCAGCCGCTGTGGGAAGTAAACCAACAGAGAGAAAATCTCTCTTTCCTTTCTCTCTGTAAAATCTGTCCTTTGAATTAAAAAACAAACAAAAAACTAGAGAAGGAACCATGCCCTTGGCCTTGATCATGTGTGTAGAGGACACACAGAGTGCAGCTGCTGGAGGTGACAGTTCTGTGATCGAGGCAAGTAAGCCACAATTCAGGCAGGCGTGGGGAGTGAGTGTGTGCACCTTCTGCCATGCTCCTATGCATCTGTGCTGCTTGGGGAGGGGGTGGCAGTCACATGGCTAGCCTGGGAGGACAGGGAGGCTACGAGTCCTCTAGGGCACACCCCTGCATGGAAGGAGAAAGGCATGGGGGACACCTGAGGGGCCCTCAGGGGACCATCTGGCCAAGGACACCAGTGTAGGCCTCTGCCATCGTGGGCCTGTTACTAATATTCATCAGTGTGTGCAATTCCCCCTGTCAATCTTGAAGACCTGTGTGCGGACACACACACACACACACACACACACACACACACACACACACACACACACACACACACACACACACACACACACACACACACACACACACACAAAAACACAGCTGGGATGACTTCTCTTGGAGAGTCCAGCCCTGCCACTGATTTCCAATAAAAGACACGTCACATGGGTCCTTGGGATCATTCCCCTGACATAGGTGGGTACCTGAAGGGTGACATTGAGTGCTTGAAACTGGCATTCCAGGTCGCCGAGCTGGATGATGCTGGCAGGGTCCACAGACTCGCCGTACACGAAGGAGGTTGGGGATGTGATTCTGAAAGCGGAAGGCAAGGGGGGTCTGTCATCCTGAGCTGTGGCCATGTACCCTGGGTCTGTTTACTCCAGGGGCTCCCACAAAATGCTTGCACCTGCAGCTGTTACATCTATCCTCTCTAAAACCAACTGGGGGTCCCAGGCATGAGAGACACAAATAAGAACATATACACTGCGGGGTTCTGTTTCTGAAGTGGGGAGGAAAACTATGAGAGCTTTGTCTTTCAAAAGCTTGATGATCCCATTAGACATCTTAGGTCTTATCATCTGAGAAAACAAACTTTTAAAAATAATTGGGAAAGGGGGCAATGGCTTAACGTGGCTAATTCTTCACCTTGTAGCACCAGCATTCCATATGCATGCTCTACTTCCAAATCCCACCTTCTACTAGTGGCCTGGGAAAGTAGCAGAGGATGGCCAAAAGGGGTAGGACCTTGCAGCTCTGCACCACACACCAGGAGGAAGCTAATGGCTCGTGGCTTTGTCTAGCTCAGCAGGAGCCACTGTGACCATTTGGGGAGTGAGCCAGCAGATGGAAGGCCTACTCCGTCTCTCCTTCTCTCTGTAAAACTGTCTTCCCAATAGAAATACATCTAAAATTTTAAAAGATTTATTTATTTTTATTGGCAAGTCTTATACAGAGAGGAAGAGATACAGAAAGGAATATCTTCCATCTGCTGATTCATTCCCCAAGTAGCCGTAATGGCTGGAGCTGACCAATCTGAAGCCAGGAGCCTCCTCTGGACCTCCAATGTGGGGGCAGGGTCCCAACGCTTTGTTCTCAGCTGGCTTCCCAGGCCACAAGCAGAGAGTGGGGATGGGAAGCTGGGCAGCTGGGATTAGAACCGGCATGCATATGGGATCCTGGTGTATGCAAGGTGAGGAGTTTAGATGCTAGGCTACTGTGCCAGGCACAAATTAAAAAAAAAATAAATGGGAATGAATATTTCTCATTTGCAAACTTACTCTGTGACAAATTTACTTAAATGCCCTAATGCGTGAGCATTTAGCCTAGCCACCCACATCACAGAGATCCTGGGCTCAGTCTACCTCTGTCTCTGGCTTCCTGCTCATGCAGATCCTGGGAGGCACGGGTGAGGGCCCAAGTGACTGGGTTCTTGCTGCCACTCATGTGGGAGACCTGGATGGAGCTTGTGCTCCCAGCTTGGTGTGGCACAGTCCTGGCTGCTGCAGGAAGCTGGCGAGGGAATCTGGACTGGAGCACACACGCTCTCTGCCTGCCTCTCATATGCCTAAGAATAAATAAAAAGGTAAAAGCCTAAACTTGGGCAGAGTGCCACAGTGACTAGAAGCAACCAGTGTCTTGGAAGCTCAGTGAGTTCAGTGATAGGATAAACCTCTCAGAACCACACAGTGGCAACGTAGGAGACAAACATTCCAGCTGGGATTGGAACAATACTTTCAACACTGCTGTGTCAACAAGCTCCCGAGAAGAACACGGCTCATGCCGATGCTGCCAGAGCCAACATAAGCTCCAGACGTTAGACGCAGCTTACTCTGCCAGACAGAGCCACGTGAGATGTGGGGACCATGGCCAAGAAGACAGCCACACAGCCCTGTGCAGTATAAGCACATTGTTTTAGCAAAAGTCTGAGTCTCCAATGTTGTCAAATGGCAAGAAGTGGCTTATGGGAACCCATTGCATTTGTCTTCCTGGATAGCTCAGAGGTAGACCAGTTAGTTTAACAGAAAATTCATCAAGGGCTGCTAACAGCCAATGATGAGGCTGCCTATGGCCTGACAGCATGATCAATTGCGTGTGGTTTGGGATGGGAGGCGTTTTCATCCCTGATGGCTTAGTTCAGTATATACAGGATATGTGCTTCTAATAGGACAAATAGGCTGGTTAAAAGCAGAGCTATAAACAGAAGCAAACAGATGCTAATTTGCAAATATATTCCATCAGTACCTCATGACTAAAAATGGGATGTGATAACAACAACCAGGGCTCCAGAAGCAGGAATGCCCCAGACTGGCTACATCCTGCCTGTCTAGTCGGGCCCAGTAAGTGGAGGCATGTGGGGATGGCACCTCCCTTGATGTGGCAACATGGCCACTTTGAGTCCAGGCTACAGCCAGAGTACCGGAGGACTGATCAGAACAATGCTGAGAACCTCCAGAAAGCTCAGTGCACTTCTAGATCCTCGTATCATGGACACTGCTGGCCTACATCTTCCTACTTCTCTCCCAAAGAGGGTTGGAAATGCTGTTTTCTGAAGTCAGAAATAGGAATCACGTACTCATTTTTCCAGGTCAGAGCTTGGGCTTCAATACTGACTTAGATGTTTTGGGTACATGAGCCCCTCGACCACAGCCCTGCTTTCCAACAATTGCAGTGGCCTAACCCAGTCAGCCAGCAGGGCCCTTATCCACTCTGGGTCATTGGATGTCAGGTAGAGCCATACACACGCATAAACAGCCAAGGCCAACCATGCTGCTAAGCAGAGAGGCAGCCCTTGGCACCCATGTGGCTGCAATGTCAGGTCCAGCAGCCGCTGACTGAGGTTTGAAACCCAAGAACCATGCTGCCTGCTCTGCCACCTTAAGTGTATAGGTGGTGACAGGGCTGGGAACACGTGGGCAGCGAAGTCCCTGGACTACACTAGGAGTCTCAAACTTCTCATGTGATCAGTTGGGATGCAGACAAGGATAGGGAGGAAGGGGGAGCACCAGCCCTGCTTCTCCTGGAGAAGAGACCCCAGAGGGTGTTCCCGAGTCCCAGGTTACTCACCCAGTGATGGACGTGTCCACCTCGTGCACCAGCGGCACCGTCAGCGTGAGGCTGTTGTCATGCAAGGAGTTGGAGCGCTCCACATTGCCACTGCATTGGAACAGAGGTAGGAATGACCTTTGGCCACACCAGCCATCAGGCAGCTGGCTCCTCTGGCCCCCACACTGGTGCTGGGACTGTCCATCCTCTGAGGGAAGCTTGCACTTGGACTTGGCTGGTGCCACTCCTGGTCTGATTCCCCTGCTCCCCACCTCCACCAAGTGGGAAGGCCAGTTGCCTGTTTGGAAGGCAGGCCCAGAAGCTGCCCATAGGGAAGTGGGGAGGGAGGCAGGTAAGAGCGACGAGATGGTCAGTGGGGGTCAAGCTGGAGGCTGCTGGGCTTCTCCTTTGTTGGCAGATTCTGAGAACACTGCAACATCCCTCCACTTGCAGACATGGGCACCGGCCTTCTGCTAATGGCCCCAGGGTTCTGTGGTCTTGGGCCTGTCACCCAGACTGGACACTGACTGGAGAAAACCTCAGCAGGTGATGGCATGCTTGCTCAAGTGCCAGGATCTCACATGGTGCCAGTTCATGTCCTGGCTGCTACACTTCCAATTCAGCTCCCTGCTGTGGCGTGGGAAAGCAGTGGAGGAAGACTCAAGTCCTTGGGCCCTGGTACTCATGTGGGACACTTGGAGGAGGCTCCTGACTGCAGCTTTGTCTGTTATAACCATCTGGGGAGTGAACACTAGAATGGAAGTTTTTTCCCCTGTCTCTCTGTAAAGCTCTCTTTCAAGTAAAAAGAAATAAATCTTTTTTTTTTTTTTAAAGCCTCAGAGGCGGCAGGTGGGGAGTGATGGGAAGTGAACAGTAGGTGTGGGGAAGAGGGGAGGGATCCATAAGTAACAGCACCCAGGGCATGCACTACTTCTGCAAGTGCCCACTGATAACACCAGTGCAATGAAATCAGGGCACCCCGGAAGGGGGTGTGAGACTCTGATGGGAATCTGTTACCCAAAGGCTTAACCCATTATCTGTGGACAGCCAGGAACAGGAGTGAGGCCTGGCGCCCCCTTGCCATGACCAATGTCACTAGGACCTCTTGCTATGGAGACAGGCTGCTGCACCTGAGGCCTGGCGCACCCTTGTCATGACCAATGTCATCAGGACCTCTTGTTATAGAGACAGGCTGCTGCACCTGCTGGGTGAGAAGGCAGAGGAGGACTGTTGTGGGGTGTGGAAACATGACCAGCCTGCTGCTGGTGAGTGGTCAGGTAGGTTGGGTCACCTGCCTGTGGCCCAGGGCAAACTGGACAGAGATGGGACTCCAACCAGCTCAGCTGAGACTCCCAATAGGAGCCCTTCTCATCACAGTTCCTCCTATGGATACAGGTCTAGGGGATGGAGAAGGGAGGGGGAGACCGAGGAGCAGGCACAGAAGAGAAGGAGAGGCAGGAAATGACTTGGTTTACCTGCGCCAGCTCAGGTGTGAACTGTTGTGCTTAGGACTGGTCTGGGAAAAGTACCCCTGTTAGGTGCAGCTTGCTGAACCTGGCACTGACTGCCCATGAAAGGGGGAGTCCCAGAGGGGAGCCCAGTTCACCTTCTTGGGGTGGAACCACAGAGTTCTCCAGACCCAGAGGGGTTTAATCACTGTGTGTTTTCACCACTCTCACCCTACTCCACCCCATCCTTCCCTGAGCATCTGCAGAGTCCCTGTCCACCCCATGCCCTCCCTCTGCCCCTTCCAAGCCTTGGCCCTCCACCTTCCTCTCCCCCACCCCCCGCTTTGCAAGTGGTGACTGGCACCGGGGCTTACTCAAGCTCACACCCCTCACCTCTGCTCTCCTTTTGTTCTCAAACAATGGCACTCTGGGACCCTGACCCACCAGGGCCACAGCCACTGCCCCCTGGCCCCTCATCTGTCTTCCGCACATGGGATGACATCAGTCTTCATGGGGCGGCCACAATGCGTGCAGAAGCACGGGGTCAGGTGCCCAGGCCGTTGAATGTGTTTGTTCTTGCTCTCCAAAGCTGGGCGGGGGTACAATAAAAGCCTTGGGTCATTCATCTGTCTACAATAGCACCCTGGCCTGCTCCCTTCCCTCCCAACACCCTGCCAGGCAGCTCTGAGTAATCGGTTCCTGATGGCAGAGCCACGCCCTGTTCTGCCATTAGTCCAGCCACCTGTGGCTGCTGGCAGCTCAGGTCATCCGTCATCGGGCAATGGCTTCAGAATGAGCCAGGTTGAAAAGTTGAGATAAAAAAGCTCAACATCAAAAGGCTTCCAGTCCTTCTGCCAACTCGTGTGCTGGGACGCCTTCCAGGGCTTGGCTGAGAGCAACAGAGGTCTTGGTCTTGGGAAACTGCCCAGGCTCAGCTTTATGTCCTCCCAAGTATACGTGTAGGCGACAGACCTTCAAAGGGTGGTGATAAGGTGCGTGGAGGCTCTCTCCCCATCACAGCAGGGAGTCAAGTGTTCTGAGGGACCTCTGGGGGTAGGAGGACCAGCTTTCCCCCCAGGTCTACAACAAATCTATTGAATGTGTACCAGAAAACGAGGCCTCCTGGACATCTGTGATTTCAGGAAGTAGAAAATCTTAGATGCCTCCACCTGTTAGCAGAGCAACTGGTAGGCAGCAGGTGCCTACTAGATATTCACTGAGTGCAAATGTTTGCCTGGTACAGAGTGAGGGACTGCAGATGGTGGGTCTCATCTGGGCTGCTTGTTAGAAACTCTTAAGGAGCCCCAATACCCGGGTCTCATCCTCATCCAGTTCAAAGGGATCCCTTAGGCTGGCCCAGGGATCAGTGGTATTCCACAGTTCTCCCGGGTGGCTGTGGTATGTGCCTGAGGCCAGAGAACCACATGCCTGTGGGTGCAGTACTCTGGCAGAGGAGAGAGCCCCTCCTCATCCTGCCATCATGAACCCCAATACCTCAAAGCCTTGCAGGCACTGGGGAAGCGGGCACATTCCCTGTGGCACCTTCCTTCCTGGGAACAGCGGGAACATGGAGGTGGCAGGTGTTAAAGGCAACACGCAGACAGATGTGCCCCAGGCTCCGGCCCTTTCCCATCTTTGGGATAGAGTGTTCCTGGCCCTGCCTCCCTGGACCCCCTCAGCCCCATTTTCCATTGCCCAGGTGTGTGGCCTCCTACTATGACTGTGGGTACGCCTGCACATCACCTCCGAGGTGTGGCCCATGGGCTCCCCTCTCTGCTAAGATGTGTTGCTCCAGCCTGGAAGCCAAATCCTCTGTTTCAGTGCCAGCTCCCCATCCCCCCCGGCCAATGCCAGCCCTTCTGTGCTGCAGCCATGGAACGAGTTCCACCCTCCTATACACGTTCCAATCACATCTTGGGTGTTTTATATGAACATTATTCACTTGATCTTGAACATAACATGAACAAAAATGGTCAAGTGAGAAAGTGGAGACAAAGGCATTACTGGGGACAACAACCAAGGCATAATGGCAGACGAGCGGTAAACTGGATAATCTTACTGTGTCAAAATCTTAGCTCCTAAACTTGATCATGAGATTGGGGCCATTTCAGAGAGAGGCTTTCTTCCCAGAAAATGCACACTATAGTGCCTGCAGTTGAAGGGATAAGATTTCCACAACTTTCAGATGTGTAAGAAAAAATACCACATAGAAGAAAAGAACAAAGACAGCAGAAGGAGGATAGCACTGGGTGCCTTGGAGAACAAGGGTTACAGGAGCTCCTTGTACCATTGTCACAACAGAAGCAAAAGGCTATCTGACTGTCCCCCGTCATAGCTGGCTCCTCCTGTTCACCTACGCCAGGGTCTCTCCCTCCCCCTGAACCGCTGGCTCCCCAGATGTGACTTTGAGGTATTTGTGGGTTCAGGCTCGCAGTACTCAGGACTCCCTAAATGCTCCTTTGGACACCGCCCATGGTGGTACTGAAGAGCGGCAGGTGCACATTCCAGGAGCAGAAGTCATCACTGTGTCACACTATCCCCTTCCCTAACCATCCATGACAGGGGGTCAAGCTCCCTCTCAAAGAGCATCCTCTGAGGGGACTGCTCTTAACATCACAGGGGCAGCAGCAGGTCTGCACGAAGCTCTTAATGTTGTCTGACAAGCTTCAGAAGACATCTGACCACAGAGGGTTCACACAGAAACTGACCAGCCCGTGGCCTTGGACCAGACCCTGGGCTCTCTGGGCCTGGCGCTCTGCAGCCATGGAACTGGCTGCGGCACCCCAATCAGCACCCCACAGCTGGGGAGGGCCCAACCAACCACTCCCCAATCTCCAGGAGATCCCTCACTCCACTTAGCAGCTGGCAGCCTCGAGCCTGAGCAGCTGTGGCCCCCTCCTAGGCAACCTGGTCAGGCAAGGGGGATCCTCGAGGTGGAACTAGGGCAGGTCCCTTTCTGGCCCCCTACATCCTTCATCTTTGGAAAACAAACGGCTCCATCCCTCTTACCTCTGAGCAGTGACAATGAAGCTGAGCAGTGGCTCCTCTCCAGACAGGTGGCTCGTGTCAAAGATCACACTGAAGTCATACTAGGGGAAGAGAAGGCATCCTTTGGTACCAGCACCAGGCAGCGAGATTGCTGCAGGCTGCTGAAGTTCACGACCTCTGGGGGTCCACCTGCGTGGCTGGCTGGACTTTATGTGTGCATCTTCCTGATGCAAAAAGGCAAGTCTTCGTGCCAGGCCAGCACAGAGGCTAAAGGTCAGCAGGGAGGCCATCCCATCCCCCCGGCAGTTCTCTGTAGAAAGTAACCTTCCAAATTGCACTGGTACAGCATATTTCTGATTTTTGCCACATCTGAGTATCATGTCACTTGAGACATTTACTTGCTATTTTCTTGCCTTATTTTTCTTAAGGATTAACATTTTTAAAGGTGTATTTTATTATGTGATGGGGGTCTGTACTGTGGCATAGTGGGCTAAGTCTCTGCTTGCACGGTGTATTTGAATCCCAGCTGCCTCACTTCTGATCCAGCTCCCTGCTTATGGCCAGAAAAACCAACGGAAGATGGCATCCCACAGCGGAGCACTGTTTGAGTCCCAGCTGTGCTGCCTCCTACTCAGCTCCTTACTAGTAAGTCTGAAAAAGCAGCAGAAGATGGCCCAAGAATGTGGCCCCTTGCAACCTACTGCATTGGTTTCAGGCTCCCGGCTTCAGCATGGCCGAGACCCAACTGTGGGAGCCGTATGAAGAACGACCCAGCCGACAGTCTCTCTCTCTTTCATGCCGGTCCTGGGAGACAGGAACATACGGGCATCCTAAGGGAGGTGTCTTGCATTGTCTGAGCAGGTAATCTGGAACATGGAGACCCCCAGGACCCCCAGTTTTACTACATCCAAGCCTCGACTTGTGGACAGGGGAGAAAAGTAGCAGCACTGCCACTGGAAAATTAGCTTAACAGTCATTCTTCTGCTGGCTCCGTGACTATTTTGAAAGTTAACAGATTGGGGCAAAGTTTAAGAACTCCATTAAAGATAGCAAGATGCAGCTTAGTTTGGCTCTATGACTTTAAACCACAAAGTTCATAATGAAATGCTGACTACTGAAGTTTTTCGAAGAAGTCTATTTTTTTCTGTTACTCCAAAGCTTTCAGCCAGACACAGATATGGAGGGACTATACTCATAACTGCAGACGAGGGCGCCCACGGTCAGGGCCTCCTTCTCTTTTCTTCTACCCTCACCTGCAGTCCAGCAGAACTTGGCCCATTTCCTGCCTGCTACATGCAATCCTTCTATAAGTGGAGCCATTTCATTTTTAAAATTTAGACTAAGTTATTTGTATGAAAGTCAGACAAAGCTCTTCCATCTGTTGGTTCATACCGCAGAAGGCTGCCATGGCTACAACTGGACCAAGCCAAGGCCAGGAGCCAGGGACTTCTTCTGGGTCTTCCATGAGGGATGACAGGAACTCAAGCATTTGGGCTATCTTCAGCCATTAGCAGGGAGATGGATCAGAAGTCCAGCAGCCTGGACTCAAACTGGTGCCCATGTGGGATGCCGGCATGGCAGGTCACTTGCTATGCCCCAACACTGGCCCTGGAGAGCCACTTCTTGAGGGTTCCCTTCTTGTGGGGTGAATGCAGACAGAGCAGAGGAACGAAGGTTGTTCTTAGGCACGACAGTTCGCAGGAGGTACCATTGGGGCCGACGAGTTCAAGGGGCTTGAGAGAAAGAAGGCTATTGTCTCCATTGTCACTGTAACAGGCTCACCACCCATTCATGAGACAGTGCCTCGGTACCGGGGGGGGGGGGGGTGGCCCTCAAAGCCATAGAGAGGAATCTGATCTGATTCTCTGACCCAGGCAGTGGCACGGTGGGGGCAGAAAGCAGACAAAGTAGCATGAAGTCTCCTTCACATCACAGTGGGGAAAGACCTTCCATTTCAAAAGACAGACTTGGCCTCTCGGCATCTGGTTTCCACCCACTCCTTATAATGAGGAAACCCAACTGCTTTGTAAACATCTGGATGTGCTGCATTGCGTAACTGCCAAAGTGAAGAAAACTCGTCCCCTTGTAAAGATCAAGGCGACAGCACTGTCTTTGACTTTTGAAGAATCAAACTAGAGCATTGTCATGGATGCTTCTGGAGTTTTTGGCCATCTCTTCCAGAAACTGGGAGCCACAGACTTTGGGCCACCAGCCCAGACCGTGTCTTCTCCTGTGTAGTCTTGGGGTATGGAATGTTCTGGAAGACAGACTGTTGTGAGGCCAATCAGGGCTACCTGCCAAAATACAGAGGCGATGAAGACTCTCCTACACTTGGTGGTGTAACACGAGGACCAAAGAGAGGGGCTGTGTAATTGCAGCTCCTCTGGGAGTGGGAGAGTGGCCCCACAGCCGCTGAGGGAAGCAGAGGTGTGTGCGTGTGTGTGTGTGTACATGCACGTTTGCACACGGGCACTTCAGAGAGGAAGCTGCAGCATCCATGCCTGGCGGGAAGGGCTCAGGCCCATCAGTGCCTCTTACCTTAGACTTTGACCTCATGAAAGGAAATCCCACGCTGCACTTGAGGAAGTCCGATTCCAACAGCTCACAGGAAATGCCCATTTCCTCCTGAAAGAGAACAGATCCGACAAATGGGCCAGCTGCAGGAAGACAGCTGTGTGGTGGCCTCGGCGAGGCCTGGGGAATCATACAGAACCATTTGCTGTGACATGGCTGGCGGTGACTGGACCAAACCCCAGCCCTCTGTGGGCTGCCCACCTTTGCCACTGCTTCCCTGGGAAGACAGGTGCAGGCTCATAGCCACTCTCCATTCTGTGCTTTGGACCCAAGCTAGATGCCATAGAGCTTCAAGTCTTCTGGGATTCAGATAGAGAATGAAGCTGGCTGCCTTCCAAGTCCCTTTTTGCTCATTCTACATCCTAAACCTGAGCCTCCAAGACCTTACACAGTCAAACCCTAAGGAATTAGCAGCAACTGCACCAAATGATGGTTTCTCTCTCTGTCTAGTCTGAGCCACCCCCTGTAAGTCAGGTGCAGCAGTGAGGCCAGTGGTCAGCTCAGGCCGGGCTTTGCACATGAGGGCCTGAAGAGAGCCAGGAGCAACAGCTGTGCTTCTCCTGGGACAGGATTTCCATGCAAGAGCATCGAAGCATCGGGAGGGCTCTTGGTAACCAGAGGGCCTCTGAGTCACTGGGGCCCAGCCAACACTGCCAAGGAGGGACAGTCTGGGGATGCCAGCAGCTCCTGGGGGAGGACCAGGAACACAAACTCACACCGAGTTCACGCTCTGTTACAATGGACCCTCAAATTTCATGAGACCTGGGGCTTCTTCAAGATCCTTCAGCTGACGAGGACAAAGACAGAATCTGCATCCAGACTTAGTTGACTCTCAAACTTGTCTCCTCCCCATTGCACAGCCCCAAAACCCCAGTGAGTGAGGCCAGCCAACACAACACAACGGAAAGGAGCCAGCAGGCTGATTCCATTTGAAACACCACCCACACACACACTCTCCGATTTCCAAGATCATAGCTTAGCTCAGATCCACACAGCCAGTTCTGTCAACAGGTGGAATGCATTATTTAAAAATAGTGGGCATTCACAATTCATTTTAAAATTATATAGTCTATAATTCTAATGTATGATGGACATTATAAAATGAAGAGAAATAAAAAGATTAATACTTCACAGGGTTTCAGATGAAGACAGCACTTGGGGGAGGTGCTAGATGGAAGGGGTTCCTGGGCTGCGTGCAGATGTTCTCTGGATTTGGCTGTTGGCTGCATAGCTGTGATCACTTCGTAACAACGTACTGGCCTGGACTCTTACGGATGCTGTTACGCAAGCCTCAAAATGATTTGCCTTAGAAAACAGCCATAAAACAAAACATTAAAAAAAAAACCCACTGTGAGAGGACCAGTGATGGGACTACCTGAATATAAAAGGAAAGTCTGAGGCCTGATTAGCTCCCAGTCTCAGAAACGGTGGATCTTGGTGCCTCACGTGCCTCAGGGCAGTGTGTCTCTCTGTGGAGACCCAGGGTCACCATCTGTATTAGCATTACCTTGGGCATACTGTGAAAAATGCAGATTCCCCAATACAGTCCACAGACAGCACAGTGTCCGAGCCAAAAAGGGACTGGAACAAGCATCTTCCGTGAGTGTCAAGGGATGAGTGATCCCAAGTGCCTCTCTCCACTGCAGATAGCACGGAAAATAAAACTCACCTGGGCACCCATTTTTGCCCATGTTTTCCTGTTTTTGGTCTTCACCCTTGCCTCGTGATGCACATTGCCATTCTGCAAACCTCCCTTGGCTGTAGCGCTCCCACACTGCTCCCACTGTCCTCATCTGGGGTGTCAAGATCACCTGGCCACAGCCCTTCTTCCAAGGCTGCCATGCTCTCAAACACTCACAGGTGCAAGTTCACACAGGTCGTATGGCCAGAACTCAGGATTCAGAATGGACTCTGAATATCTGCTGGAGAGCCGAGTCAGCCCATCCCAGGTCAGGTCAGGTGTAACAGAGTACACAGGGAGTGGTGGTGGTGGTGGGGGGGGGTGGGGTCTGAAAGTAGACAGCTGGTAGACCTCCCAGCAGCATAACAAGCACTGCCAGGGCGGTGTGACAGCGAGTGTGAGGGCTGCTCCTGGAACCCGAAGACAGGCACTGGCAACGTCAACAAGGAAAACCAGAGAATGATTTCTCAGATGCCGACTCCAGTCCTGCGTGGCCCAAAGACTGGTAAGGATGAGTCACCGTCCGTGGTCCCTCACCATAGACTGCTTTCCCATACCCCTCCTGCCAGAAGCAATGCCTGTAAAGGACTCACGCTACTCAGGAGCTAGTCCATTTATCTGTAGGGATTCCAATCCTAGCTAAGGGACACGAAGGCAATATTGTCTGCTTGCTACTGAAGATTGATGGTGCAAGGATGACTTCAGCTTTTATGTGAGTTTGAAGGAATGACAAGGGCTTCAAGAATTTACTGTGGAACTGGAAAGAACCTTAGTTTGCTTAGCCTTGCCTAGCCCTGTTTTGTAGTATTCAAAAAGCACTGTTTATTTCTGCAGATCCTCCAAATGCCAAATGCTAGGAAATACTTTTTTTTTCCCCCCAGGAACCAATATTTAAGCCAGCATTTATTTCATTATCCCAGCTCTCTCTTCTAATAAAAACATCACAATTCTGGTGGAATCTTGGTGAGGACAAGCAAAATGGGAGAAAGAAAACTGGAGACATTTCTGGAAAGGCAAAAGCCGAGTTCACAACTCTCGGCTTACGGGATGTTGGCTTTCCTTGAGCCACCTCACATCCCTACATGGCACTCCAGCTGCCAAGCCTGCAGCCTGACCAAGTCTTTCACTCCCCCCTCCCTTCTGTAGCTGTGATTTTCATGGGGTGGAAAGACTTATCAGAGCATGTACTTCTCTGTCTTGTTAGGCTTTTGTATTTTACGTGGAAAGTCTGAGTTCCAGGGGCAGAGCAACAAAGAGACAGAGAACACTGCTGGATGGCTCTTTCCCTCTGTCTCTCTTTCTCTCTCTGTATATCTGCCTTTCCAATAAAAATAAATAAATCTTTAAAAAAAGAAGTGGAATAGCAGACACTCCAGTGGCACCCAAGAGATGCAAGCACTGCAGATAGCAGCTTTACCTGCTACGCCACAGCACCAATCCCAACCTGAGCATTTTGGCAAAGCTAACAGTGACTGGTGAACTAGCTATGCATCAGTGTACCTGGTTGCTAGGCAATGTAGACTCGCTTATCTGATTGAAATATATTCCAAACTAAAGCCTTGCTGCACAAGACAGAGGCTTCATGATGTCAGTGGAGGTGATGTCAAATTAACCCCGTGTGATTCCTATACCAGGAGAGAATGTGACACAGAAGCAAAAGGTATCCCAGACACCGGTCTCCCACATGGGTATGGACTGGGAATAAATTCAGTATAAAATAAATGTGAATTAAAAGGGTAAAAAGATGTGTTAGAAGACAAAGACAATACAGAGAGAGGTTCTTGGAGAAATTAGGCTATTAGAAAAATGATCCTTTCGTGACTACTGAATGCTTAAATAAAAACTATGATTCAAAGTACATCATTTTGAGAAACAGCAGAGAACCCCACATCGAAAAGCTGCCCACTGGGGCATGCAACTCCTTTGATTTCAGAAATTAGAACACTGTTATTTTTTAATTATCTTAAAAATAGATTTGAAAGGAAAAGTTTCAGAGAGGCAGATCTTATACCTGCTGGTCATTCCCTAAAGGGCCACGTTGGCCAGGGCTTTGCCAGGCTGCAGCTAAGGTCCTGAAATTTCATCCTGGTCTCCCACATGGGTTACAGGGGCCCAGGTTCCTGGGTCATTTTCTGTTGCATTCTGAGGTTCATTAGCCATGAGCTGGACCAAAAGTGGAGCAGCTCAGACTTGAACCTGTGCTCATGAGGAATACTGGCACCCAGGCTGTGGCTTAACCTACTATGTCATGACACTGGCCAGGAGGACTGTTATTTTAAAGATGCTAATAAAGAAGCTTTTGCCTGGGGTCTAAGGTATCTTGGATAATCACACTGAGAGCAGCATGGCAGGTGGGATAAAACAAGGGCAGGTTCATGACACCTGCTTGGGATGCCCGCATCCCATATCTGAGTGTCTGGGATCAAGTCTTGTTTCTGCTTCTAATTCAGCTTTCTGTGAATGCACCGGAGAATCAGGGGGTAACGGCCCAGTACTCTGCCGCCCACACAGGAGATCCAGATGGAATTTCTGTTTACTGCTGCCAGCCTGGCTCATCTCTGACTCTTGAGGACATTGGGGAATGAACCAGTGGATAAAACATTTCTTTCTCATTCTTTTTTTCCCCCCAAAGTAAATAAATAAACAAACCTCTTTTCCTAATTTTTGGCTTCACTTTTCAAGCACTGTCCCAATCAAAACTTTCAAAACAAACTAGTTGACTGATTTTTTGGGGCTGGGAGGCAGGGAGAATCTGGTCTTATCTCCCTAGGCTCACTTCTGCTCAGCTAGGAAGACCCTCCAATGTCATGAAGTACCAGCAGGGCTTCTCCCCGTGGAGTGTAAGTGATTCAAGAATCAGGAAGTCATCAATGAGCATCTTTCCAACACAATGATGGAAAGCATCCTTGGTATGCCCAGTTCCCTTGGTACTTACAGCCACCTGGCATCTGGCAGTGCTTGGGTTGGTACAATTACATGAATGAGGCTTGGCAAGTGCGGATGTGGATGGAGGGACTGCCTGGCATCGAGAGATGCTTACCTTGGCAAAGTTCTGCTCTTTTCCAGACATACCTCGCCTGTCCCAGCCCTGAGATGGGGGTGGGAATGGGGGAGCCAGGAGAGCCAGGCTCAGGTCCTGTGTGTAACATGTGGTGCCTGGATCAGGAAATGAAGTGTGCAAGTCTCTGGCTTCCCACCACCTCCCCACCTCCCGTCACTCGGGCACTGGGTTTCTGCCTGGAGGAGGGCCTTATGTGACCACCAACACAGTGCTGCAGAAGCCAAAAATTAGAGATCTGTACAGGCTGACATTCAGTGCCAGGAGCAGTTTGAAGTCTGCCCCGTGTTCCAGCTCTCACAGGAATCTGTCTACTGCAGAACAATCATCCTATGAAGCTCATGCAGAATTTTTCATAATATTCATTTCCTCCCCAACACTTTTAAGATCCTTTCAATTATGTATGAACTTCTATTTTTTAAAACATTTGTGTATTTTGATTGGAAATACAGATTTACAGAGAGAAGGGGAGACAAAGAAAAAGCTCTTCTGTCCACTGGCTCATTCCCCAAGTGGTCATAATGGCCAGAGCTGAGTCCATCTGAAGGCAGGAGCCAGGAGCGTAGTTGCAGAATTTCAAGGCTTTGGACCATCCTCTATTCCTTTCCCAGGCCACAGACAGAGAGCTGGATGGGAAGTGGAACAGCTGGGACATGAACCAGTGCCCATATGGGATCATTGAGCATGCAAGGTAAGGATTTCAGCCACCAGGCTACCATGCCGGCACCTATGCATAGATTTCAATTATTTTTTCACTGAAAGAAATTTACATGATAATTTCATTTTCCACCAAGTCTTTGAAGTCCCCTGCATCTACACGTCTGGCTCTGAGTGGAGCAATCTGGAACTCCTCTAAGAACAGTTTCGTTCTTCCAGGTGTGAGCCCTGAGAGCCAGTGAGCAAGAGAGGCCCCCATGTTAATTCACCTGGCAGACACAGAATTCAGGGAATTGTTGACAGCGTTGTGGATGAGTGGGAGAGTGTGACAGGGGGCGGGAGGGAGAAAGTTGGGGAAGAAAGCATTCTGTCTCATCTGCAGAGACAGAGGGAGACCACCCCTACTAGTTGCCAGCATCTTACGAGGTTGGAAAGTGAAGTGGTTATGTGGGACGTCTTTCAAGTGAAAAGATACATCCTGCAAAAGGGGTAATTACAGAAGGTCCCTTCCAGCTCCTGCCTCTAATCCAGCTATCTGCCCTATCCCATATCAGGATAGCTTCCTCCCCAGTCCCCCTAAATCATGGATTAGTCATGGATGAACAGCAGGTTTCCAGTAACTTGGCCAATGAGTTCAAGGAAAAAGAATTTAGACCCAAGAAAACAAGTTACTGGTCTTATTTGAGGGAGAGTCATCTTGAGCCTCTAAAGAACACACAGTCTGAGTCCCAGGGGGAGAATCCTCTGAGACAAGGCTGTGAGGTGTTCACCTGTGAAGAGACACACAATGCAAGAAGGGAGATGCTTGCAGTGCAGAAAGAGGCAAGGATCATGTGGATCACGTGGATTGCACCTTGACAATGGAACTAGAAGGGTATAAACTTTGTAGCATCTCACCCCTGAACCTTCCTTTCCACAAGCCATCATTTTCTCAACCTGTAAAAGGAGGTTGATTTCCATTAGCATGAGCTGGGACTAGGGTCAGGCTGGTCCAAACTGAGCTGCAGCACCCACTGGAGAATACCAAGGCAAGGTGAGCCATGCCAGCCAGCTCAGGCTGCAGTTCCCATCAGTGCATATAAAACCTAGGATGCAGAGGAAGCCCAGGAGGAGAGCAGACAGAGGAAATGCGGGGGATCCCCTGTTGGACCATCATTACTGCTGGTGAGTGTGAGAGCTGGGACTGGGGGAAGAACAGGCTTGTCAGTACTACAAAGCCCACTGACCTCCATATGAGCTGGATTAGGGGAAAGCCAGGCTTGGCTAAGCAACCATATCCACTAGCACATGCATGAGCCACAATAAGTGCAGGCTGGTTGGGCTTTGCCACAGCATCAGCTAGTGGGTGCTGGGACTGCAGGTAAGTCCTGTCAGGTTAGACCATAGAACAATCTGGAAAGTGCAAGATCTGCAGCTCCCACTGGTGAGCAAGGGAACAGGGATAGGGGTGGGCCTGACTGGACAGCTGGTGCCACCTGCCAGCATCAGTGTGTGGGCTGGATAGTGGGGTTGATCAGGCTGAGCAAGACTCCAATGCCCATTGATGTGCACAAGAGTTGAATGCAATGAGTGAAGGACTGCAACAGTCTGCTGTATATACCAACATGAGCAGGAACTGGGGCTGGGGTTAGGCCTGGTGGGGGTTGCCTTGACTAGGTGCAGTTCCCACTGGTGTGCAGGAGGGCCAGCTGGTGGGCAGGGATGGGTTGAACCGCAGCATCCATTGGTTTATGTATCCATTGGCATATGAGATGAGGCTGGGGACAAAACTGACCAGGTGACTATAGCCACCACTGCGTATAGGCTAATGTGGTGACAGACTGAGTTGGATCCTGCATTGGCTGGCACACAAGAGTCAGGTTGGGTTCAACTCTGGCAAGGTTTCTTTAGCCTGCCTCCCCAACTGGACCACTTGACTCAGAATTGCAACCATGGGGAAAATCACAGGATTGTGGAGTACATGTTTCAGAACCGGGTCTCCATGGTTGCTGAGGCCTGTGCAGAGGAAGGCATGCCCAGATGGTCATGGAGAACATGACAACCAGTTCACTGAAGTGTGCAGGGAATGCTTAGTACCAAGGAGAGCAGAACAAATTGGATTAGCTCTCCAAATGAAACCTTGACAGTGAGTATCTATGTTCTTCAGAGATAGTGATCTATAGTTCTTTTTCTGTGGCACCTCTATCTGGTTTTGGTATTAAGGTGATGTCGGCTTCATAGAAAGAATTTGGAAGGACCGTCTCCCTTTGTGTTTTTTAGAATAGCTGCCAGCTATTCTTCTTGTGTTTTTTAGAATAGCCTGAGGAGGATTGGGGTAAGTTCTTCTTGAAACATGGCAGAATTCTGCATCTAAACCTGGACAGGGCCAAGGCAAGTACCCTTCTCCTTCCCTCCTAAGGAGTTTGCTAGTTGTCCCTCCCTGTGTGACTCATGGCAGGACACTTTCTGGATCTTGTTCCAAGGGGCTCAGTCTAAGACATGAGATGCTTCCCTCCCCAGCAGGAGCACTTTCAGGTCTCAGAAGCACTGCCATCTCCAGGGGCACAACTGGCTCCATCACACACCGAACTCTACCCCCCACACGTGAAAGACACCAGCCACGATGGCTTTCATATTGATTTTAATCCACTCCAGTGCTCTTCAAGGCAGACTCAGTTAATTATCTTCGCTAAGTGTTTCACTTTCAAAAGGCTGCATCCCATCTGGCCCATATCAGGCTCTGGGGCATTAGGGCAGAACCCTAGCAGAAGGGACTACATGGTCATGCTTTATACACAGACTTGGAGACAGGTCTTGGCCCTTCCATGCACTAAGTGATGCCACGCGCAAGTCCCTCCAATGACATGGACAGCGATTCCTCTCCCCTGACAGGTGCTGCTCATATGGGAAGCTGATGCCACTGGCTGTGGCTTTTCCTGCTATACCACAGGGCTGACCTCCCAGCTTTTTTTTTTCCCTTTTATGGCTGAATATTTCATTGAGTATAAATAGAACTTCTTTATGCTGTTATGACAGCATCTGGGTTGATTCTGTATCTTTGCTATTGTGAGTTAATATGATTTATGCAATACACATTGTCATCTCTGACCACAGTGCATCTCAAACTGGTGCCGGTTCATGTTTCAGCTACTCCACCTCCAATCCAGCTCCCTGCACAAAGTGAGCTCCCGTCTTTCAGTAAGCCAGGCTTGCCACTGTTCAGTTAAGAACTCAAGCCAGGGCTCTGATATAGCTGGCAGGATTGCCCACTGCTGCTGGCTCAGGGGCTGCATCAGTGGGCAGCTAGAGTAGGCCACAGCATGGTGACTGCAGGTGCTTGGTGACTCCTTGCAATGGGGCATGAAGACTTAGGCAAGAACTAGCAGCTGCTGTGCCCCAGCAATGGTCCAAAGTGGGTTCTGTGAGCATCTAACACAAGCTGGTAGGAAACTGAGGCCAGGGCAGTTACAATCCTGCATTTGGTGGGGATTCCAGAAGTAGGAAGCTTGGTGACAGAGCCCCACCTTTGTCATTACATGCAGGGCTTCATAAACAGTTACTTCCTACATGGCAGGATCCTTAGCCCCCAGACCTGTGGGTCCCTTCTTTGTTTGGCCCTGTCTGCTTCAGGACACTTCCAGGATTTTCTTCCAAGGACAGCCTGGTTAAGGGTGTCTGACGTATCCAAATGAGTAAGGCAGAGGTAGTGCAGTCCACGGATTCGGGGCTGGGCCATTCCTGTGTGTGAAGGGTTGGCCTGGGCGCTGCAGCTCCTTTGTAGTGTGCAGCCTTGGGATGCAGTGGTACCACCCCACATATCTGTAACAACCCCAATTGTCTCCATCAGTCAACCTGATTGAGAAACACTGGTACAATTAGACTCATGCCTAGAGGCTGGGGATTCTGTTGTCAAACTGGCTACCATCCCTCCTGCCTCTGTATCCACATCCTTTTGCAGTTTGACCTGGCAGGTGCTACCATCAAAGCAATTCTTGCCTTGCTGTAAAAGGCGGTAGCACAAGTGACACTAGCCTGTTCCAAGCCTAGGAGTCAAGAGGCCTTGAGCCTATTTGCTTCTTCTGAGACCACTTGGAGTTATGGGAGCTTGAGCTAACGATCTGAAAGTTGATAGCCACATAGCTCATAGCTCAGCCACCGCTCCTCCCCCACCCCTCCTCTGGCCTCGCTGACTCCCTTACAGTCCCAGACAACAGCTGGGCTCCAGCTGATGAGCCAGCCAACCGCAGATGCATGATCACGGTCAGCCAAGAGTGTCCAAACCTGGCCCAAGGCCGAAAGGCTGCTCGGCTAACTCTTAGCACATGAGCAATAGTAAATGCTGGCAGGGAGCCGGTAAATGTGCAGGGATGGTTTGCTATATGACTGGGTCCTGTGCTGATGGGAAGAGCACACTGGAGCACATTGGAGCTTTCTAGGCTCCATCATCCTGTGGATTAACCTCAGAGAGGAACATCCAGGATGCTGCAGGCACCTGTGTAAGCGTGCCACGCAAGGAATCCCTAACCTGCGCAAGCTCCACTCCAACAAGTTAAGCCACACTTACCCTTCTTGGCTAATGCTCCAAGCAAAAGCAGAACAGTGGTATCCCCAGGAGACTGGAGCTATAGCATAGCAGGTAAAGCTGCTGCATAGAGCACCAGCATCTCCTATAAGCACCACTTTGAGTCCTAACTGCTCTACTTCCCATCCAGCTCCCGCTAATGTGTCTGGAACGGCAGCAGATGGTTCAAGTATTTGTGCCCCTGCATCCACATAGGAGACCCAGAAGGAACTCCTGGCTTTGGACTGGCCCAGCTCTGCCTCTTGGGCAATGAATCAGTACATGGAAGATCTCTTATCTTTCTCCCGGTTTCTCCCTCTGGCTGCCTGTAACTCTTTTGAATAAATTAATTAATAAACAAACAAAACCTGGTATCTTCAAGTAAGAACACTGGGCAAGAGGCACATAGCAAATACCTGGGGAATGCTAGCACAGCTCTGAGTGCTGAGAGCTTATGTGTGAGCCCAAGTCTCAGCAGGGAGGGAAGATGGGGCCAGCAGCAGCCAGGAATGTTCTGGGAGCCCTAACCTTGCTCTGTCTCGCCCCCTGGGGGCTGATGAATGAACCCGAACGCAGCGAGCGTGCCAGCTCAAAATGACAACAAGGTCCCCTTAATCCATCATCCCCAGGCCTTCAAAGCACTGAAGGGTGAGCACATAAAAAGAGCACAAACATTGTGGAAACAAGGGAGGTGTTTCATAAACTCTTTCGCATAAATTCTTTCCTTGCTGGAGGAAGGTGGGTGTCTCTCCCAAAAAATCCACTTAAACCAAGAGGAGGCTGCTGCTGAAACTGCTTCTTAACCAAATATTTGTAAGTCCTTGAAGCACTTTTAATTTTTATTTGAATTACACTCAACACCATGAAGATTTTTTTTTTTTAAAGAAAGTGTCAGTGAATCATTTTGTAAGCAGAAGGACGAGAGTCAGGCAATTCCTTCCCTACTTTTTGGAATGCCTGAGTTTTATTTCATTTGTTGAGCTCAGTATTTCTGGGACGGTATATATTCCTAACTCTTTAGTAGACATTTTCCACATTTGAAATTTTCCTTGACTGACAGACAGTGTCGGGAAGAGGCCAGGTCCCAACTTGAAACCCTCCCACTTCCTTTTAGTGGGCAAACTCCCACCTGCTCACAGCCATGTGGAATGCAGGCTGTGAGCTGCAGGGGCTTAAGGGACTCTGTGAACTGAGCATGGCTGCAGGAAAAGCCTGTTGGTGGTCTGGGTCACAAATGGGTGTCTGGCATGCCTCAGGCGGCCCTGTCCCTGTCACTGCCCTCTGGCTCAGCACCGATGTCAGGTAGTACCAGTGGCACTCCTACAGCCTTCTCCGAAGCCCCAGCAGGACTGTACCTCACCTTGGAAGCAGCCCTTGTGCACCTGGGCCAACGAATGTTCTGGTCTCCTTGGTCAATGTTTCTGGGTGACTTTCCTGGTACCAACAGCATTGATCTCAAGAACAACACCTTGAGACTGGCATGTGGCACAATGGGTTAAACCACCACCTGGGATGCCCACATCTCCCTTATTGGAGTGCTGAGCTGAGTTCCAGCAGCTCTAAATTCTTTGAAAACTTATTTTTTTCTAACATTTCAAAAAGTTTTACTTATTTATTTGAAAGCCAGAGTGATGGAAGAGAAACAGAGAGAAGGAGAGATCTTTCATCTGCTGGTTAGCTCCCCAAATGGCTGCAATAGCTAGATTTGGGTCAGGATGAAAACAAGAGCCTACAATTCCACCTGGGTCTTCCACATGGATACAGGGACTCCAGCCATCTGCCATTGCTTTCTCAGGCACATTGGCAGGCAGCTGGATTGGAAGTAGATCAGTTAGGACTTAAATCCAAATCCGTACTCCAATATGGGATGCTGGCATTCCAAGGGGTGGCTCAACTTGCTGAGCCACGATGCCTGCAACAGCTACTGTACTTTTGATCCAGCTCCCTGTTAAGGCACCTGGGATAGCAGCAGATAACAACATTAGTACTTGAGTCCCTGCCATTCCACATGGCAGACCCGGATGAGCTATATCCTGGCTTGTAGCGTGGCCTAGCCCTTTTTTCTGCTTCTTGGGACCACTGTTCTAATAAGCTGTCTGCACTGACAACTTTATTTCAGGCTTTGCAACAGAGCACCATGGGCCCACGTGTCTATAGCTTTCAGGAAAAAGAATGCTCTGAACCACAAAACTTGTGTGAGAAGTTGAGTCAAAAAACCCAATGGAGACTGAGAGAGAGAGTTCTTGGGGAGAGGTTGGAGAGAGGCCATCCTGCTTGCTTGAGCGGCTGGCTTGGAAGATTCTCATAACCAAAAGGACCATCTATACCAATAGCACAAGGCTGGCAGGCCAAGATGTGTGTGGGATGGGGGAGAAAGAGCCAGAGTAAGGAGTGAGCTTGCCTGCACCCTGTCCGTGCAAAGCCAAGCTCCTTCTGGTTGCATCTCCACTTCACTGCAGAGAGCAAGTACTTCCCCTAGGTATGGCTGGACCACCTGAAAGTTCTCTACCATCTACCACCTCCACCTTGATGTCCTCATTGGGAAGAGAACCAGATGACACCAGACAAAGCTCCCTGCCACAGAGCACCTGGCCCTGCTGGGACACTCCAGCCTTCCAGAGTGTCAGCAGCGAGCCAGTGAGGGCAAGCTGAGTGGAGCAAGGCTCTGAAGGAGCCTAGATGCTCAATTCGCACAGTTCTTTCCTCTCCTTGCCCCGTGAATGCACAAGGCATGCTGTGTCACATCAGTACCCTAGACTTACAGCTACTCTGAACCCAGACATGGTTTTCCCAGCCAGGGTCAAAACTGTGCTGCCATTTGATTTTGGGATCTCGGCAAGGCTACTACCTTCCAAAAAGGCTATCTTTTGGAGTTTGTCAGCTATGATTTCCAGCCTGTGGTACAAGGTCCACGGCTAACACTGGCACCTACCCATCAATATCACCAGCTGTTACCCACATTGAAAAGAGTTCCTGTGTGATGACAATGGAGAGGTCCAACTACCTTTGGACCTTTGGTGAACCCAGCGGAGGTCCCACTAGTAAGGCTCAGTGGGGGCTATCAGAATATGTATCATTCTTCCTCATGGTTGAGCATGGAGGGCCTCTTCCTGTGGTCCTCTGTAATGAGCACCTGTGATGTCTCAACTCTCGCCCTTCCTGGTCAGGCCCACCCTCTTACTGCATTGCAGCTACTCTGTCTTGCCCTGCTGTGGCATGTGGTCCTTCCAGTTCCAGCATTTTCCTGCAACCAGGATGCCTCCTACATGCACCACGGGTCTTGGGTATGCTGCATTTACCCCAGACACAATCCACTTCTGGAGAGTTCTCCAGTCATTGGTCCAGCCGTGCCCAGGAGAAGGACTTGCTCTCTGCAGACAAAAGTCTATGTCTGTTTTACCCATGGATTTCCTGTGCTGAAGAAAAGTTAAATATGATGGGCCTGATGAAATTCCTTAAGCTGGCATCCCATATGGGCACCTGTTTGTTTCCTGGCTGCTCTGTTTCCTGTCCAGCTCCCTGGTGTGGCTTAAGGGAGCAGCAGAAGATAGCTCAAAGCCTTTGGCCCCTGCCCCTCTGTGGGAGACCCAGAAGCTCCTGGCTGCAGGTCAGCTCATTTCCAGTTGTTGCAGCCATTTGGAATGAACCAACGGATGGAAAACCTTCTTCTTTGTCTCTTCTTTCTATAAATCTGCCTTTCAAAAAAAATATATCTTTTTTTTAAAAAATAAGTTAAATATGAAGTTTACACCTGCTGTGGATGAATCCTACTCATGATTCCTCTATCTGTGGTTTTCACCTGTCTAAGCAGAGTGGCATTCAAAGAAGTACTGAAGCCCTTGTAATACAGGTAAAATACCTTTTGTCCACTGCTTCTGGACCATGCAACAATGGGCTCTGTATGACCCAGCTTCTTGATGATAGAAATTGCCTTCAACTTATTAGAACAAGACAAAAAATACAATCTCAATATTGTATTGATATACATTGCACTCTCAGAAGCCTTGCAAATCCAGCCTCACCCCCACAGTACACAGTTCATCCGGATCCTGGCTATAACGTGACAGCCTCAAGAATTCCAGACTCTACTGTGGTCCTCACTGACCACGAGAGCGTCAGTCCCATCATGCCAAAAGCACAAAGCTGGCAGTGCTGTGCTTCCTTCACAAACCTGATGCTTCACGACAGCATCTGAACCCAAGTTGGGATGAGGGTGGTGAGTTAGGGAGTGAACACAGATAGTCCAAGCCACATGACCCACAGAGGATGTGTGATCATCTCCTAACCCTGTTCCAGCCATTCAGCGCTCAACAGGCGGATGTGAAAACAGGATGGGCCATGCTAGCCCCACCTTCCCAGGGCTCTCCTGCGTGGTTTTCCTCTGGTTTGAGTTCACCTGGGGACATATCAATTCCAGAAAGGAAAACCCAAGGGTGCGGGTCTTGTGTGGCTCCCCAAGGGCACACAGGCAAGCTCAGCCTCGCAGGAACCTGGTCGACAGCTGAGACTGTTGTGCCAGCATCCTTATTGGAGGCACAGGGAGGTTCCAAAAGAGCCTTGTTCAGATAAAATCACAATCTACTCAGAAACCGTTGATATGTCCTTGTACCAAAACAAACAAACAAACAAAACCTGGAGATGAAGTCATGAGAAAGAACCAATTTTCGAAGCCCCTGGCAGGTCAGAGGGTAACAGCTACAGAGTCCCACGCAGCCAGCACAATCCACCAGACATGTGAGCAGGCCTCTCTGGACAAATGAGCTGCACTGGCATGCCCTGGAGGCAGCCTGGCTGCATCGGATCCACGGTGCCACTTCCTTCACCTTGCCACACCTTGGCTTCCTCATCAGGAAGATGGGACATAACCATGCATACCTGGTTGGGTTGCTGAGAGCATTAAATGCATTCATCGAAGTTAAGTGCTGGGCTTGGTGTCTGGCACTCAAACAAGCAGTCAGTCAGGTTAGAGACCATGCCTGTTATGAATGCTGAGGAAGGCTGTCAAACCAAGCAAGGTCAGTGGAGTCCAACAACAGCTTCGAAGGGTGATACACAATGGCCAAATAGAGGGTGGAACTTACATATACTTAATCTTATTAAAAGACTAAAACCAAGAAATAATAAGAACAGCTTAGTGTGTAAATGTTGGTTTTTTAGCTATTAGTTTCTTAGTTTTATTTATTTGTAAGGCACAGAGGCAAAGAGACAGGATGGAGATCTCCCAGCTATGGACTCATTCCTCAAATGCAACAACTGCCATGGCAGGGACAGGTCAAAATCAGGAGGCAGGACTTCAATCTGGGTCTCCCATGCGGGTAGAAGGGACCCAACTATCTGGGCCAATATGCAGAGTGTGTATCAGCAAAACCTGGACTGCAGATTGGAGCTGGGACTGCAATGCAGGAATTTAGATATGGGAGTACAGGCAATCCACGCAGCACCTTAAACTACGTACCAAATGCCTGCCCCAATATTGTATATATTAACAGTCAATTTAAGAAAGCTTTCTATTTCATTGACCCACGTGACCTTAAAACATTAACTGAATCGCATGGGTCTTCATTCAGAATAAGCAGTTTCTCAGAACAAATGCAAAGTAGATTTATATGAGATTGACTGACAAGAAACTTCCACAGGGTCATTTGAAAGACTCTGGTCATGAACAAAATAACAATTAGCTGATTAGTTAGATCAGAAATATGGGAGATTTTTAACCTTGATGAACCAAACTTACTGCTAAAATACGACGCTTGCCTGTTTCAAATCTGGGTACCTGGTTGGTGGCTCTGAAATGAGGATTCATAAATGTACACAATTTGAGCTTCCCAGGGAACCCCAAAAGGGAGAGGAGGAAGCAGTGCAGGTGGGGGCGGAGGCCCAGCATGGGAGATGTCCACCAAAGGTCCCTAACAGTGGCCCTGGTTCTGCAGGGAAGAGGGGCTTTGGAGTGGGAGTCACACCTCAGGGCTGTTACCCTGGGGTGGGGTGAGGGCATCTCACGGGCATCTGCACTGGCCAGATCATCACGGGGCAAAGCTGTGCAGGTCACGACCACGGGTAAATAAATGGACTCTGGTCATCTGAGGTCAGCCTGCCAAAGATGAATTCCAGGTGTTGAGTGTTGCCAGAAAAATAAACTGGGGGTGGGGTAGGGTGAGGTGAGGTG